>NW_024870801.1:0-615000 GCF_019054845.1 Dipodomys spectabilis
CACCACGCACCCCCCATGCACCCCTCCACTGCACCCCCACAAGCACCCCTCCACGCACCCCCATGCACCCCTCCACTGCACCCCCCACGCACCCCTCCACTGCACCCCCACGCACCCCTCCACTGCACCCCCACGCACCCCTCCCCTACACTCCCCCACTCCACCCCCCCACTTCACCCCCCAAGCACCCCTCCACGCACCCCTCCACTCACCCCTCCACTGTACCCCCCACGCACCCCTCCACGCACCCCTCCACTGTACCCCCCATGCACCCCTCCACGCACCCCTCCACGCACCCCTCCACACACCCCTCCACTCCACCCCCCACTCCACACCCCCACTGCACCCCCCAAGCACCCCCCACTCACCCCTTCACGCACCCCTCCACTGCACCCCCCAAGCACCCCCCATGCACCCCTCCACGCACCCCTCCACTGTACCCCCCACGCACCCCGCACTCACCCCTCCATGCACCCCTCCACTGCACCCCCCACGCACCCCTCCACTGCACCCCCCAAGCAAACCTCCACTGCACCCCCCAAGGACCCCCCCACACACCCCTCCACACACCCCTCCACTGTACCCCACACACACCCCACACACACCCCTCCATGCACCCCTCCACGCACCCTCCACTGCACCCCTCCACTGCACCCCCCCTCTGCACCCCCCAGGAACCCCCCACGCACCCCTCCACTGTACCCACCACGCACCCCACACGCACTCCTCCACGCACCCCTCCACGCACCCCTCCACTGCACCCCTCCACTGCACCCCCCATGCACCCCTCCACTGCACCCCCCATGCACCACTCCACTGCACCCCCCACGCACCCCTCCACTGCACCCCCCACGCACCCCTCCAAGCACCCCTCCACTGCACCCCCCATGCACCCCTCCACTGCACCCCCCACGCACCCCTCCACTGCACCCCCCACGCACCCCTCCACTGCACCCCCCACGCACCCCTCCACTGCACCCCCCACGCACCCCTCCACTGCACCCCTCCACTGCACCCCTCCACTGCACCCCTCCACTGCACCCCCCCTGCACACCCCTCCACTGCACCCCCCCTGCACACCCCTCCACTGCACCCCCCCTGCACACCCCTCCACTGCACCCCCCCTGCACACCCCTCCACTGCACCCCCCACGCACCCTCCACTACACCCCCCCTGCACACCCCTCCACTGTACCCCCCACGCACCCCTCCACTGCACCTCTCCACTCCACCCCCCACGCACCCCTCCACTGCACCCCTCCACTGCACCCCTCCACTGCACCCCCCACGCACCCCTCCACTGCACCCCTCCACTGCACCCCTCCACTGCACCCCTCCACTGCACCCCCCACGCACCCCCCACGCACCCCTCCACTGCACCCCTCCACTGCACCCCCCACGCACCCCTCCACTGCACCCCTCCACTGCACCCCCCACGCACCCCTCCACTGCACCCCCCACACACCCCTCCACTGCACCCCCACGCACCCTCCACTGCACCCCCCATGCACCCCTCCACTGCACCCCCACGCACCCTCCACTGCACCCCCCCTGCACACCCCTCCACTGCCCGGTGCACCCTCTGCTGCCTGCTGTCTATCCCCTCCTTAAAGCAGGGGTGTGGACTGCCAGGCCTCCCAGGCTGGGCTCTCCATCACCTCCAGCTCCCCCTCCTCGTTTTCCACTCTCTTCCCCGCTCCCCTCCCCGCTCCCCTCCCCGCTCCCCTCCCCGCTCTCCCTCCCCACTCCCCTCCCCGCTCCCCTCCCCGCTCCCCCTCCCCGCTCTCCCTCCCCGCTCTCCCTCCCCGCTCTCCCTCCCGCTCCCCTCCCCGCTCCCCTCCCCGCTCTCCCTCCCCGCTCCCCCTCCCCGCTCTCCCTCCCCGCTCTCCCTCCCCACTCCCCGCTCTCCCTCCCCGCTCCCCGCTCCCCCTCCCCGCTCTCCCTCCCCGCTCTCCCTCCCCGCTCTCCCTCCCGCTCCCCCGCTCCCCTCCCCGCTCCCCTCCCCGCTCTCCCTCCCCGCTCCCCCTCCCCGCTCCCCTCCCCGCTCTCCCTCCCCGCTCTCCCTCCCCGCTCCCCCTCCCCGCTCCCCCTCCCCGCTCCCCCTCCCCGCTCTCCCTCCCCGCTCTCCCGCCCCACTCCCCGCTCTCCCTCCCCGCTCCCCGCAACCCCTCCCCGCTCTCCCTCCCCGCTCTCCCTCCCCGCTCTCCCTCCCCACTCCCCGCTCCCCCTCACCGCTCTCCCTCCCCGCTCTCCCTCCCCGCTCTCCCTCCCCACTCCCCGCTCCCCTCCCCGCTCTCCCTCCCCGCTCCCCCTCCCCGCTCCCCCTCCCCGCTCCCCGCTCCCCTCCCCGCTCTCCCTCCCCGCTCTCCCTCCCCACTCCCCCTCCCCGCTCTCCCTCCCCGCTCCCCTCCCCACTCCCCGCTCCCCCTCCCCGCTCCCCCTCCCCGCTCCCCCTCCCCGCTCCCCTCCCCGCACTCCCTCCCCGCTCCCCGCTCCCCCTCCCCGCTCTCCCTCCCCGCTCTCCCTCCCCACTCCCCGCTCCCCCTCCCCGCTCTCCCTCCCCACTCCCCGCTCTCCCTCCCCGCTCCCCCGTTCTCCCTCCCCACTCCCCGCTCCCCCTCCTCGCTCTCCCTCCCCACTCCCCGCTCCCCCTCCCCGCTCTCCCTCCCCGCTCCCCGCTCTCCCTCCCTGCTCTCCCTCCCCACTCCCCGCTCCCCCTCCCCCCTCTCCCTCCCCGCTCCCCGCTCCCCCTCCCCGCTCTCCCTCCCCGCTCCCCGCTCCCCCTCCCCGCTCTCCCTCCCCACTCCCCGCTCTCCCTCCCCGCTCTCCCTCCCCACTCCCCGCTCTCCCTCCCCACTCCCCGCTCCCCCTCCCCGCTCTCCCTCCCCGCTCCCCGCTCTCCCTCCCCGCTCTCCCTCCCCACTCCCCGCTCTCCCTCCCCACTCCCCGCTCCCCCTCCCCGCTCTCCCTCCCCGCTCTCCCTTCCCACTCCCCCTCCCCTCCCCGCTCTCCCTCCCCGCTCCCCCTCCCCGCTCCCCCTCCCCGCTCTCCCTCCCCGCTCTCCCTCCCCACTCCCCCCTCCCCGCTCCCCCTCCCCGCTCTCCCTCCCCGCTCTCCCTCCCGCTCCCCGCTCCCCTCCCCGCTCTCCCTCCCCACTCCCCCTCCCCGCTCCCCCTCCCCGCTCCCCTCCCCGCTCCCCTCCCCGCTCTCCCTCCCCGCTCTCCCTCCCCACTCCCCCTCCCCGCTCTCCCTCCCCGCTCTCCCTCCCCACTCCCCGCTCTCCCTCCCCGCTCTCCCTCCCCACTCCCCGCTCTCCCTCCCCGCTCTCCCTCCCGCTCCCCGCTCCCCTCCCCGCTCTCCCTCCCCACTCCCCGCTCTCCCTCCCCGCTCTCCCTCCCCCTCCCCGCTCCCCCTCCCCGCTCGCCTCCCCGCTCCCCTCCCCGCTCTCCCTCCCCGCTCTCCCTCCCCACTCCCCCTCCCCGTTCTCCCTCCCCGCTCTCCCTCCCCACTCCCCGCTCCCCCTCCCCGCTCTCCCTCCCCACTCCCCGCTCTCCCTCCCCACTCCCCGCTCCCCCTCCCCGCTCTCCCTCCCCGCTCCCCGCTCCCCCTCTCCGCTCTCCCTCCCCGCTCCCCGCTCCCCCTCCCCGCTCTCCCTCCCCACTCCCCGCTCTCCCTCCCCGCTCCCCGCTCTCCCTCCCCGCTCTCCCTCCCCACTCCCCGCTCTCCCTCCCCGCTCTCCCTCCCCACTCCCCGCTCTCCCTCCCCGCTCTCCCTCCCCGCTCTCCCTCCCCGCTCCCCCTCCCCGCTCTCCCTCCCCGCTCTCCCTCCCCACTCCCCGCTCCCCCTCCCCGCTCTCCCTCCCCGCTCCCCGCTCTCCCTCCCCGCTCTCCCTCCCCACTCCCCGCTCTCCCTCCCCGCTCCCCGCTCCCCTCCCCGCTCTCCCTCCCCGCTCCCCGCTCTCCCTCCCCGCTCTCCCTCCCCGCTCTCCCTCCCCGCTCCCCCTCCCCGCTCTCCCTCCCCGCTCTCCCTCCCCGCTCCCCGCTCTCCCTCCCCACTCCCCGCTCTCCCTCCCCACTCCCCGCTCTCCCTCCCCGCTCCCCGCTCCCCTCCCCGCTCTCCCTCCCCACTCCCCCTCCCCTCCCCGCTCCCCCTTCCCGCTCCCCTCCCCGCTCCCCTCCCCGCTCTCCCTCCCCGCTCTCCCTCCCCACTCCCCCTCCCCGCTCTCCCTCCCCGCTCCCCTCCCCACTCCCCGCTCCCCCTCCCCGCTCCCCTCCCCGCTCTCCCTCCCCACTCCCCGCTCTCCCTCCCCGCTCTCCCTCCCGCTCCCCACTCCCCTCCCCGCTCTCCCTCCCCACTCCCCCTCCCCGCTCCCCTCCCCGCTCCCCTCCCCGCTCCCCTCCCCGCTCACCCTCCCCGCTCTCCCTCCCCACTCCCCCTCCCCGCTCTCCCTCCCCGCTCTCCCTCCCCACTCCCCGCTCTCCCTCCCCGCTCCCCGCTCCCCCTCCCCGCTCTCCCTCCCCGCTCTCCCTCCCCGCTCTCCCTCCCCGCTCTCCCTCCCGCTCCCTGCTCCCCTCCCCGCTCTCCCTCCCCACTCCCCGCTCTCCCTCCCCGCTCTCCCTCCCGCTCCCCGCTCCCCTCCCCGCTCTCCCTCCCCACTCCCCGCTCTCCCTCCCCGCTCTCCCTCCCCCTCCCCGCTCCCCCTCCCCGCTCCCCTCCCCGCTCCCCTCCCCGCTCTCCCTCCCCGCTCTCCCTCCCCACTCCCCCTCCCCGCTCTCCCTCCCCGCTCTCCCTCCCCACTCCCCGCTCCCCCTCCCCGCTCTCCCTCCCCACTCCCCGCTCTCCCTCCCCACTCCCCGCTCCCCCTCCCCGCTCTCCCTCCCCACTCCCCGCTCTCCCTCCCCGCTCCCCGCTCTCCCTCCCCGCTCTCCCTCCCCACTCCCCGCTCTCCCTCCCCGCTCTCCCTCCCCACTCCCCGCTCTCCCTCCCCACTCCCCGCTCCCCCTCCCCGCTCTCCCTCCCCACTCCCCGCTCCCCCCTCCCCGCTCTCCCTCCCCGCTCCCCGCTCTCCCTCCCCGCTCTCCCTCCCCGCTCCCCACTCTCCCTCCCCGCTCCCTGCTCCCCTCCCCGCTCACCCTCCCCGCTCTCCCTCCCCACTCCCCGCTCCCCGCTCTCCCTCCCCGCTCTCCCTCCCCACTCCCCGCTCTCCCTCCCCGCTCCCCGCTCCCCCTCCCCGCTCTCCCTCCCCGCTCTCCCTCCCCGCTCTCCCTCCCCGCTCTCCCTCCCGCTCCCTGCTCCCCTCCCCGCTCTCCCTCCCCACTCCCCCTCCCCGCTCCCCCTCCCCGCTCCCCTCCCCGCTCCCCTCCCCGCTCTCCCTCCCCGCTCTCCTTCCCCCCTCCCCCTCCCCGCTCCCCGCTCTCCCTCCCCGCTCTCCCTCCCCGCTCCCCGCTCTCCCTCCCCGCTCTCCCTCCCCACTCCCCGCTCCCCCTCCCCGCTCTCCCTCCCCACTCCCCGCTCTCCCTCCCCGCTCCCCGCTCTCCCTCCCCGCTCTCCCTCCCCACTCCCCGCTCTCCCTCCCCGCTCTCCCTCCCCACTCCCCGCTCTCCCTCCCCACTCCCCGCTCCCCCTCCCCGCTCTCCCTCCCCACTCCCCGCTCCCCCTCCCCGCTCTCCCTCCCCGCTCCCCGCTCTCCCTCCCCGCTCTCCCCTCCCCGCTCCCCGCTCTCCCTCCCCGCTCCCCGCTCCCCTCCCCGCTCTCCCTCCCCGCTCCCCGCTCCCCTCCCCGCTCTCCCTCCCCACTCCCCGCTCCCCCTCCCCGTTCTCCCTCCCCGCTCTCCCTCCCCGCTCCCCGCTCTCCCTCCCCGCTCTCCCTCCCCACTCCCCGCTCCCCCTCCCCGCTCTCCCTCCCCGCTCCCCGCTCCCCCCTCCCCGCTCCCCGCTCCCCTCCCCGCTCTCCCTCCCCATTCCCCGCTCCCCCTCCCCGCTCTCCCTCCCCGCTCTCCCTCCCCCCTCCCCACTCTCCCTCCCCGCTCTCCGTCCCCGCTCCCCCTCCCCGCTCTCCCTCCCCGCTCTCCGTCCCCGCTCCCCCTCCCCGCTCTCCGTCCCCGCTCTCCCTCCCCGCTCCCCGCTCTCCCTCCCCGCTCCCCGCTCTCCCTCCCCGCTCTCTCTCCCCTCCCCGCTCCCCCTCCCCGCTCTCCCTCCCCACTCTCCCTCCCCACTCCCCTCCCCGCTCTCCCTCCCCGCTCTCCCTCCCCGCTCTCCCTCCCCCGCTCCCCTCCCCGCTCCCCCTCCCCGCTCCCCTCCCCGCTCCCCCTCCCCGCTCCCCTCCCCGCTCCCCTCCCCGCTCCCCTCCCCGCTCTCCCTCCCCGCTCTCCCTCCCCGCTCTCCCTCCCCGATCTCCCTCCCCGCTCCCCTCCCCGCTCCCCTCCCCGCTCCCCTCCCCGCTCCCCTCCCCGCTCTCCCTCCCGCTCTCCCTCCCCGCTCTCCCTCCCCGCTCCCCTCCCCGCTCTCCCTCCCCGCTCTCCCTCCCCGCTCCCCTCCCCGCTCTCCCTCCCCGCTCTCCCTCCCCGCTCTCCCTCCCCGCTCTCCCTCCCCGCTCTCCCTCCCCGCTCCCCTCCCCGCTCTCCCTCCCCGCTCTCCCTCCCCGCTCTCCCTCCCCGCTCTCCCTCCCCGATCTCCCTCCCCGCTCTCCCTCCCCGCTCCCCTCCCCGCTCCCCTCCCCGCTCCCCTCCCCGCTCTCCCTCCCCGCTCTCCCTCCCCGCTCTCCCTCCCCGCTCTCCCTCCCCGCTCTCCCTCCCCGCTCCCCTCCCCGCTCCCCTCCCCGCTCCCCTCCCCGCTCTCCCTCCCCGCTCTCCCTCCCCGCTCTCCCTCCCCGATCTCCCTCCCCGCTCCCCTCCCCGCTCCCCTCCCTGCTCCCCTCCCCGCTCCCCCTCCCCGCTCCCCTCCCCGCTCCCCTCCCCGCTCCCCTCCCCGCTCCCCTCCCTGCTCCCCTCCCCGCTCCCCTCCCCGATCTCCCTCCCCGCTCTCCCTCCCCGCTCCCCTCCCCGCTCCCCCTCTCTGCTCTCCCTCTCCCTTTTTCCTCCCCCTATTCCTCCCCCTCACCCCTCCACCTCCTCCTCCTCTCTTCTCTTCCCCTTCTCCCTCCTCCCCTCCTGCCTCCCCTTTCCTCCTCTGCCTCCCCCTTCTTCTTCCTCCTCCCCCCTCCTTCCTCCCCCTCCTCCTCCAACTTCCTCCTCCTTCAACCTCCTCTTCCCCCTCTTCCCCCCTCTCCTCCTACTTCCACCTCCTCTTCCCCCTCCCCCTCTTCCCCACCTCTTCCTTCCTCCTCCCCCCTCCTCCTCCTCCTCTTCCCCCTCTTCCTCCTCCCCATCCTCCCCCTCCTCCTTCTCCTGCCATTCCTCCTCCTCCTCCCCATCCTCCACTCCAGGAAGCCTGGCCCAGGGTGAGGCCCGTGCACCCCCAGGTTGAGGGCTGGGTCCAGGTCACTGCCCAGGCCCCTCCCTGCCTCGGCCGCCGAGCCTGTGGGCAGCGGGGACAGTGGAAGAGCCACTGGAGTTTTTTCAGACAGGCTAGGGCCTCATCGATTTCAGCTTTCAGTCTGGGGCAGTCACCAGGTGGCAAGAAGGAGAAAGTCCAACTTCAAAAGGCCACTGACCGCCGACAGACACGCACCTCTCCCTCTCTGTTCCAGCACGGCACAGGTGGACTCCTTCTGCAGATGCCCGCTTGCTCTTCTCAGTAAATGCGTTCTGGTTGGTCTCCATGCTTCTGGTTGGTCTCTGCACTTTGCTGAGAATGGCAGCATGCCACACCAGGGAGTATACTTACTGTTCCCCGAGCTGCCACAGGCAGCAGAGTCTAGGGTTCAGACAGGCAGTGCTGTGGCCTTGGGCGGTCCTCCCTCCGCTGGCCTCCTTGCAGGCTTGAGTCTCCCCAGCGAGCTCTGGGTCTGCTTCCCTGTGGCTGGCAGAAGCGATGGAGGCTGGGAACCCCTGATGGTAGAGACAACCAGCTGCTGCTCTTCTGCTTGCAGTCACAGCTGGATTTGCTTTCCTTTCTCTTTAGAAATACAGGTAATTCCAGAGGCCATCTGTAGAAAGAATAACGATGTCGGGAGTTCCAGCTCAGGACAGAAGGGCCAGAGTAAGTTGCTGTGAGTTTTCTGCATATTGAAGCAAAAGGAAAGTCTGGAGGGAAGTTTGCAAGGCTCTCTCAGGGTCCAGGATCCCAGATGGAGCAGCCTGTGTAGGACTGTGGCTGGAGGCTGTGACTGGAGGCCGTGGCTGGAGGCTGAGCTGGAGGCCATGGCTAGAGGCTGGCCTGGATTCTGAATACAGGGAGACCTTGTGGTGTGTGTGTTTGTGAGCCTGGCTTGTTCCACTTCACTTAGCAACCTCTAACCGCAGCTGTGCTGCTGTGAGTGGTCGGGTCCTCCGGCTTTTTCTAGCTTCATAGTATTCCACACTGTGCGTGTACCACCCATCTGTCCATGGCTCTGGGGGCCTCTGTCGGGGCCAATGGGGTGGGGCTGCTGGTGTCTCTGGCAGACTCCCTGCATCCCGCTGGTGGGGGGGGGGTCACGTGGAGGCTCTGTTTTCTGTTTCAGCTGCCTCCATGCTGCTCTCCACAGAGCTGCAGTAGTGTGCACTCTCAGAACAGCCTGGCATGCTGGGTACTTGAGTCTTTCAGACGGGGTGTGTGTGTGTGTGTGTGTGTGCATGCACGTGTGCGTGCACCAGTCCTGGAGCTTGAACTCAGGGCTTTCCCCGGCTTTTTCACTCTGCTTCCAGCATTTGGACCTGAGGGTCCTGAGTCGCTAGGACTCCAGGCATGAGCCGCCAGGCTTAATGTTATTTTTTTTTTTTTTAAGGAGGATTATATATAAATTCTGGATTCTAAAAGTGTCATTAAAGTAAAAACTATGTGGGCTGGGAAGGTGGCTTAGTGGTAGAATTCTCACCTAGCATGCATGAAACCCTGGGTTCCATTCCTCAGTACCACAGACAGAAAAAGTAGGAAGTGGCGCCATGGCTCAGGTGGTAGAGCACTCGCCTTGAGCAAAAGAAGCTCAGGGACAGCAGCCAGGCCCAGAGTTCAAGCCCCAGGACCAACCAAAAATAGAATAAACCCCAAAACTATGCTAGAGAGAGTCAGCTGCAGTTAGTGAGCAGGCGGGGAGAACACTGACAGGTATGTCATGGAATTCTTCTTGCTGGAAGAACAGAATCCAAAAAAAATAGAACAGGTGCGGAAAAGTCTGACATACGCAGGACACATCAAGCACTCCAACACAAACAACACAGGACTTCCTGAAGGAGAAAGATGAGGCAGAAAGAACATGAAAAATTAAGGACCAAATGATCCCAACTTGATTTTTTAAAAACCAAAACATTAATCTACACATCTAAGAAGCAATGAACTCAAAGTAAAGCAAACTGAAAGTCCATACTTAGAGTCGTCTTAATCCAATTAATTGATTCAACCCCAAAGAGGAATCATAAAAGCAGTAAGAGAGAAAGGGATTCAAACCACCCACACAGGTCTTCAAGACACCAACAGCAAATTTCCAGAATCCAGACCCTGAAGCCGTGGGGGAGGGGCGGGGGGCTGCAGGTAAGCACGATGCTGTGATGTCATATCCAGAGATGGTCCTTCAGGGTGAGGGAAGACATAAAGACAGTCCTGTGTGTGTGTGTGTGTGTGTGTGTGTGTGTGTGTGTGTGTGTGTGAGTGCTGTCCTTCAGGATGGGAGAAATAGTCACGTGTGTGTGTGTGTGTGTGTGTGTGTGTGTGTGTGTGTGTGAGTGCTGTCCTTCAGGATGGGAGAAATAGTCACGTGTGTGTGTGTGTGTGTGTGTGTGTGTGTGTGTGTGTGTGTGTGTGAGTGCTGTCCTTCAGGATGGGAGAAGAAATAAGACAGTCACGTGTGTGTGTGTGTGTGTGTGTGTGTGTGTGTGTGTGTGTTATGTGTGTGTGTGTGCTGTCCTTCAGGATGGAAGAAAAAATATAAACAGTCACAGATGTGTGTGTATGTGTGTGTGTATGAGTGCATGCACACACACACATACACATGCCACTACTGAGGTTTGAACTCTGAGCCTGGACACCATCTGTGACCTTTTCCACTCAAGGCTAGTGTTCTACCGCTTGAGCCACAGCTCTACTTCAGCCTTTTGGTGGTCAGTTGAAGATAAGAGTCTCAGGGCCATTCCTTGCCCACTCTGGCTTTGAACTGTGATTCTCAGATCTGCGCCTCCTGAGTACTGGGATTACAAGTGAGAGCCAGCATGGCTTCAGGCACTGCTTTTATTAAATATGTGAAGGGATTTGTCACTAGAAGCCCCGCACGACAGGAAAGAAACAGCAACAACAACAAAAAGACAGGCTAGGACTGAAATAAGAAAACAACAAACAAACAAAAAACCCAGCCAAGGGACAGAGCCCAGGCCCTGAGTTCAAGCCCCAGGACCAGCATAAAAATATTTTTAGAAAGATGTGAGACATAAGAGAAATTCTCAGCCATCAGTGGGGTAGGATGCTTATCTCAGTGGACAGGAAACCAAAGTGCCCAAGAATGAACTCGTGCCAGGCCTCAGCCATACACCAAAATGAACTGAAAATGAGCCAAGGGTTAGAATATAAAATATGTAGGGAGAAGAGATGGTAGCCCTCGTGGCTTTGGATTAGGTAGTCCCTGACGAGATATGCCACCAAAAATAAGCAAAAAGAAAGCCACAGACAAATTAGACATCAGAAAAGTACAAACTCCAGCTTGTTAACGAAAAAGCAGAGTGGCAGCCCATTGAAGAGCAGGACACCCAGGAAAGCATGTGTCAGGCTGAGGACTGCTCTAAGTCCTGTCCTCCGAGTGGGGAAGGGTCCGAATAGATGTGTCCCCAGTCAATGTGCCCTGGCCACTGCCACCGTGAGGCGTCGCTAGAGACACAGGCGTCAGGACCGCCGCCGCGCTGCCCCTCATCGACTCGGGTGGCTTTGCCGCCAAGGTCTGGAGACACGGGTGTGTGCTCACCACGTGGGGCCTTGTGTCCACAACAGCACCCCCCACAACAGACACACAGACACACCCGTGCACACAGTACCTCTGCGCACGTGCGTGCACACGCACACGCACGCACACACACACACACATGCACACACGCCCGGGAAAGAAGCCCCGAAGGATGTGTGCTACACGCATCCACTTAGAAGAATGACCAGGAGAGGAAAACTCACAGACACAGGAGTTCAATTAGTGGGTCCTGGGGTTGTGTGGAGGAGACGGTGGGATGGGCGTGGGTGGCGAGGAGGCTTCTTCGGGAGAGATGGAAAGTTCTGGAATAAAAAAAGTGATGGTGGTTATACGATAAGCAAACATACTAAAACCCACAGAACTGGACACTTTGAAGGTGAAAGCATTATGTACCTATGATGCCGCTTGGGTGGAAAATGCATTTTATATGCACCAGACAGGCTGTGGATTTCTAGGTAGTGGCACTATTCCTACTTGTTTTTGCTTTCGAGTTTTCTGGAATAAATTACACTGCTCTTGTAAAAACTAAGAGTGGCGTATCTTCCCGTTAACCACAACAGAGAACTCGAGTGATTTCAAGCTCATGCTTAAGCCCCCGGCAGCTGTGGGGTTCACGCCTGATCCTGAACACACACGCGGCAGGCGAGCGCTCACGTCTGCAGCGGCCCTGCTCTGCCGTCCTACGTTCAGACGCACGCTTGCGTTTGTCCCCGCAGCGCACTGTGTAACCGGTGCCACGCAAGGTGTTTCTGGATCTCACCTTCTCAGTCGTGTGTGATGCCGGCTTCGACCTCGCTCAGGACTGGCGGTGCTGAGCGCTGCAGCCAGCGCAAGATTCCCCCGACGGGAGAGGGCAGCGCCCGGTGCCACCTCGGACCCGGCGTCCTGGGGGCCAGGGTGGCCTGGCGTGCTTGGTGGCATGCGTCTGTGCAGATCCCACGCGTGGCAGGCCCACACTCAGCATTCCTCTGGGGCAGGTGGGCAGTGAGTAACACCTACAGGACTTCTGGCCCGGCTGCACAGCAAGCCAGCCACCTTCCGCCTGGTGGAAACAAGTAGCACTCCTGCCAATGTGGGGGAGTTCCAGCCGGGCCACGCCCTCCACATGTCTGCCCCATCCATGGGCGCCGTGAGGGCTGGCCACACCCTTGACATGTCTGTGTCATCCATGGGCGCCGTGAGGGCTGGCCACACCCTTGACATGTCTGTATCATCCATGGGCACCGTGAGGGCTGGCCACGGCTTCCAGTCTGCGCTGTCCGGGGGCGCCGTGGGGGGCTGGCCACGGCTTCTCTGGGCAGCTCCGCTTCCATGTCTTTGACCTCTTGAGGGCTGGGGTGCATTTTCTCGTTGGCTGCTGCGTGGATGCTTCTGTTTGCTTCTTGCTTATTATTAACATTGCTGTCTTGTAGCAACCCTTGATCTACTTTCCGCAGGACTCCAGGCCCCGGAGCCACTCAGGGCGCCATCAGGGCTCCATTGGAGAGTGGAGACACCGCATGCCCCGAAGGGGTCTTGACCCCTTCTTACCCACGGAGCCCTGCATGTCCCAGGCCTGCGTGTGGCAGCCCAGGGGCTGTTCTTACGTGGGAGTGGAGGGAGCAGTGGAACACAGAGCGGTGTGTCCACAGTGGCTCACACCTGGAACCAGAGCTGCTCAGGATCTGAGGATCACGGTTCAAAGCCAGCCAGGGCAGGAAAGTCCGTGAGACTCTTGTCGCCAATGAACCATCCAAAGGCCGGAAGGAGAGAGGCAGCTCAAGGGGTGGAGCTCCAGCGTTAAGTGAAAAAGCTAAAGGACGGTGCCTAGGCCATGCGTTCAAGCCCCGGTCCCAGCACACCTGCACGTGTGTGCACACCACGCAGACCGAGTTCATTAGCTTACACCTGCCCCCAGCGGTTGTAAGGAAGTAAGCTCCTCTCTGCCCTGTCCTCCTCCGTACCCTGGAGGCCCCAAAATGGCCGCGGCCCTGGAAGCTGCGTGGAGACCTCCAGGTTGGCCCGACCCTGGTGGAGCCCACCGTGCTTGGCGCAGGAGTCCGGAGGTGGGGGACAGACGGGGAGACACGCAGCTCCCTCGGGCACGCCTGTCCTCGGGCTGGAGTTTGGCGGTGAGGGAACCTGCCGCACCCAGCCAAGCCACAGGCTTCTCCGCCAGCCTGGGAAGTGGGGGGTCGGGAGGGGCAGGAGGGCTTGTGAGGCCACAGCAGCGTCTGCAGACACCGCAGGCAGACGCCCGGCCACTGCCTCGGCCCAGCCCGGCCTCACGGGTCCTTTTGGATCCCAGGCCGGAAGCAGCACAGCCCAGGTCGCTCCCGCCTGGGCCCCGGGCGCTCTGGCTGCTCCAGGTAGGAAGGGTGTGAAGGCGGCTTGCCCAAGGGGCCAGCCCAGCCCAGCCCAGCCCAGCCTGGCCGAGAGAAGGCCCAGAGCAGGCAGCTGGCCAGGGAGACACAGCCTGAAAACACGCCCGGACCAGAGTGAGCCGCGGACCTAACGATGCTCAAGGCACCGGGAGACGGCAGCACCCCAATCCCAGTGCCTGTCAGCGCCGGTGGAGGAAGGGCTCTGCAGTGCCCGCGGCCGGCCTAGGTCTAATTAGAGACCTCACTGGAGTTCCCAAATGAATTATTTACAGTTCCTCAGAGGGAAGTGATTATAATAATAACCTTTACAATGCCAAAATTAAGCTTATTATGCACTCTTCCTCTGCTCCAGAAATTCTCCGAGGTCTGTCATCAAGTAAAAGTCAAGAGGGAGAGAGGCAGGCCTGCTCCCGCGCCCCGGGCCAGCACGTGCCCGCTCAGCCTGGGTCCGTCCCGGAGGCTGACCAGCCTTTCATCGGGAAAGCTGCTTAGGCTGACTCCCCCCCCTCTCCCTCCTCTTCTGCCTCTTCCTCCCCCTCCCCTTCCTCCCCTCTCCCCTTCCTCTCCCTCCCCCCTCCCCTTACCTTCTCTCCCCCTCCCTCTCTCCTCCCCCTCCCCTTCCCCTCCCTCCCTGCCTCTCTCCCTTTCTTCTTTCCTTACTTCCAACATCTAAACACGTGCTGCTGGCTAAACAAGGCTGGTGGGAGATTTCCCATAGGACATTGCTCCTGGAACTTCCCAGCTTAAAGCTCAGCGTGAGGAGGGGCACAGCCAGGGTCCCAGTGCCACCACCACCAAAAAGGTCTGCCTACATTCACTGGGGACCCTAAACACCCAGGGGCCGGCGTCCTCGAGATCCGGAGAGCAGGCTGGAGCTGAGCAAGGCGCAGGGCTTGGAGAGGGGAGCTGCATGGCCACAAGCCCAGGACCGCAGGAATGCGCCTGCACACAGCTCCATCCTGGAGCACACAGGGCTTCTGTGGCTGGGCTCCCAGCAGCCTCCTCCTCCCCAGCAGCCTCCTCCCCAGCAGCCTCCTCCCCAGCAGCCTCCTCCTCCCCAGCAGCCTCCTCCTCCCCAGCAACCTCCTCCCCAGCAGCCTCCTCCTCCCCAGCAGCCTCCTCCCCAGCAGCCTCCTCCTCCCCAGCAGCCTCCTCCTCCCCAGCAGCCTCCCCCCCAGCAGCCTCCTCCTCCCCAGCAGCCTCCTCCTCCCCAGCAGCCTCCTCCTCCCCAGCAGCCTCCTCCTCCCCAGCAACCTCCTCCCCAGCAGCCTCCTCCTCCCCAGCAGCCTCCTCCTCCCCAGCAGCCTCCTCCTCCCCAGCAGCCTCCTCCCCAGCAGCCTCCTCCTCCCCAGCAGCCTCCTCCCCAGCAGCCTCCTCCTCCCCAGCAGCCTCCTCCCCAGCAGCCTCCTCTTCCCCAGCAGCCTCCTCCTCCCCAGCAGCCTCCTCCCCCCAGCCTCCTCCTCCCCAGCAGCCTCCTCCTCCCCAGCAGCTTCCTCCTCCCCAGCAGCCTCCTCCTCCCCAGCAGCCTCCTCCCCCCCAGCCTCCTCCTCCCCAGCAGCCTCCTCCTCCCCAGCAGCTTCCTCCTCCCCAGCAGCCTCCTCCTCCCCAGCAGCCTCCTCCCCCCCAGCAGCCTCCTCCTCCCCAGCAGCCTCCTCCTCCCCAGCAGCCTCCTCCCCAGCAGCCTCCTCTTCCCCAGCAGCCTCCTCCCCCCCAGCAGCCTCCTCCCCCCCCCCAGCAGCCTCCTCCCCAGCAGCCTCCTCCCCCCAGCAGCCTCCTCCCCAGCAGCCTCCTCCTCCCCAGCAGCCTCCTCCTCCCCAGCAGCCTCCTCCCCCCCAGCAGCCTCCTCCCCAGCAGCCTCCTCCTCCCCAGCAGCCTCCTCCCCCCCCAGCCTCCTCCTCCCCAGCAGCCTCCTCCTCCCCAGCAGCCTCCTCCTCCCCAGCAGCCTCTACCCTCCCCGGCTCCTCAGAGCCCTGGGTCAGAGGCAAACGTGCCCTAGGCAGATGCCCTCCTCCATGACCGAGGCCTTCTCCAGGCCAAGGATGGAGAGATGCGGGCTGCTCTGGAGGAAGGTTGCAGGGGTTCCCGCCCCGTGGCTCCCAGGAGGAAGCCCTCAGCTCAGCCCCACCGGGCAGCATTCTTCCCGCTTCCTAGCAACCCAAGGATGGAAACGGCTCACCCTGACCTCTGGATCCGAGTTGGCTGAGGAGCAGGGAGAGGACCTGAGGAGCCCGAGGAGCCCCCGGGCCCACCTGGCGCAGGATAGCGCACGCTGCCGCAGGCCGGGACCGCACCCCTCCCTCCGGGCGAGGCAGGGTGCTGGCAGAGGCCACGAGCAGATAAGAAGAGGAGAGGGGTGCGGCTGCCCGGGCCAGGCAGGGCCAGGCTGCCACCATCCCCCAAATCCCACCAGGCCTGGGCCGGGCGGCCCCGCTGCCAGCCGAGGGGGCTGCGGGCCGTGCCCCATGCCACCTCCCTCCACCTCTGGCTCTCCACCTCGGTGGTGCTTGTGGAAAGCCTTCCTGGGCACCCAGGGGGGTCGTTCTAAAGAAGTTACTTCTAGCCGGTGAGCTCGTGGGTTGGGGCGGGGGAGCACCCACAGCTCGTGGCGCCCGGGGTGGAGGACGGGGAGGGGGTACACAGGGGGTGTGGGGGGGCTGCACTGGGCCGTCCCTGCGTCTCCCCAGGGCCTGGACCGTAGCTTGCCTCCTGGGTCTGCGAACTGAGGAACCGGAGGAAACAGCTCTGCCAGCTTAAACCTTGCTCGAGGCCACAGGGGAGCGAGCAGGAGTGCGGCCCAAGGCGCAGACGCCAGGCCCTGAGCCGCAGATGGAGAACCACGGGTAGACACCCTGTGGGGCCTGCGTCCCCTCCCCTCCCCTCCCCTCCCCTCTTCTCCCCTCCTTTCCCCTCCCCTTCCCTCTCTTCCCCTCCTTTCCCCTCCCCTCCCCTCTCCTCTTCTCCTCTCCCCTCTTCTCCCTTCCCCTCTCCTCCCCTCCTTTCCCCTCCCCTCCCCTCTCTTCCCCTCCTTTCCCCTCCCCTCCCCTCCCCTCCTTCCCCCTCCCCTCCCCTCTTCTTCCTTCCCCTCCCCTCCCCTCCCCTCTTCTCCCCTCCTTTCCCCTCCCCTTCCCTCTCTTCCCCTCCTTTCCCCTCCCCTTCCCTCCCCTCCTTTCCCCTCCCCTGCCCTCTCCTCCCCTCCTTTCCCCTCCCCTCCCCTTCCCTCCCCTCTTCTCCCTTCCCCTCCCCTCCCCTCCCCTCCCCTCCCCTCTTCTCCCCTCCTTTCCCCTCCCCTTCCCTCTTCTCCCCTCCTTTCCCCTCCCCTCCCCTCCCCTCTTCTCCTCTCCCCTCTTCTCCCTTCCCCTCTCCTCCCCTCCCCTCCCCTCCCCTCCCCTCCCCTCTTCTCCCCTCCTTTCCCTCCTCCCCTCCTTTCCCCTCCCCTCCCTCTCTTCCCCTCCTTTCCCCCCCTCCCCTCCCTCTTCCCCTCCATCCCCTCTCCTCCTCCCCCTCCTTTCCCCTCCCCTCTCCCTCTCTTCCCCTCCTTCCCCTCCCTCCCTCCCCGTCCTCTTCCCCCTCCCCTCCCTCTTCTTCCTCCCCTCCCCTCCCCTCCCCTCTCTCCCTCCTTTCCCCCTCCCCTCCCTCTCTTTCCCCTCCTTTCCCCTCCCCTCCCTTCCCCTCCTTTCCCCTCCCCTGCCCCTCTCTTCCCCTCCTTTCCCCTCCCCTCCCTCCCCTCCTTCCCCCTCCCCTGCCCCTCTTCTCCTTCCCCCTCCCTCCCTCCCCTCTCTCCCCCTCCTTTCCCCTCCCCTTCCCCTCCTCTCTTCCCCTCCTTTCCCCTCCCCTCCCTTCCCCTCCTTTCCCCTCCCCTGCCCTCCTCTTCCCCTCCTTTCCCCTCCCCTCCCCCTCCCCTCTCCTCTCCCCTCTTCTCCCTTCCCCTCTCCCTCCCCTCCTTTCCCCTCCTCCCCTCCCTCTCTTCCCCTCCTTTCCCCCTCCCCTCCCCTCTCCCCTCCCTTTCCCCCTCCCCTCCCCTTCCCCTCCTTTCCCCTCCCCTTCCCTCCCCTCTTCTCCCCTCCTTTCCCCTCCCCTCCCTCCTCCCTCTCCTTTCCCCTCCCCTCCTTCCCTCCTTTCCCCTCCCCTGCCCTCTCCTCCCCTCCTTTCCCCTCCCTCCCTCCCCTCCTTTCCCCTCCCCTCCCCTCTTCCCCTCCCCTCCCTCTCCCCTCCTTTCCCCTCCCCTCCCCTCCCTCCTCTCTCTCCTCCCCTCCTCCCTCCCCTCCCTCTTCTCCCCTCCTTCCCCTCCCCTCCCCTCCCTCCCCTCCTTTCCCCTCCCCCTCCCCTCCCCTCCTTTCCCCTCCCCTGCCCTCTCTTCCCCTCCTTTCCCCCTCCCCTCCCCTTCCCTCCTCCTCTTCTCCCCTTCCCCTCTCCTCCCCCTCCTCTCCCCGTGGGGTTCCATATGTCCTCTCCTCTGCTCCACACAGCAGCACCACGCTGACCACAACATTTAGAAATCACATTGCATTTCCTTTCTGCTCGCTTCCTCTCCGCGGGGCCGGCATCCAAGGCAGGGACCGACTCCCTGCAGCCCCACACCTGCTTGTGCCAAGAACCCTCGCCCACACTTGATGTTCCTTCCTCCACTGTGGTCTGGGTGCCCTGCCTCCCTCCCTCCCCGGCTGCCCACAGCTGCAGCCTGCGGGCTCCCGGCCCTGGCAGACAAGGTGGCCGGCCCCAGGGCAGGTGCGCCGGCTCCTCAGGAGAGACGGTTTGGGAGTGGAGGAGGGACAGGAGGGAGACGCCCGGGGCGTACGTGGCCTCACCGGATCGGTGGGTGTCAGCACTCCCCCCTTGGCGGCTTTGCTCCTGCCAGTACCAGGCCTGCCTGTGTGCACGTGCAGACGTGAGTGTGGGTGAGCCTGTGGCCTGTGCGCAGAACCTCCCCAGCCTCCACAGCCAGGCCAGCGCCATGCTGCGCTGGACACAACAGGAGGCCGGGGCTGGGTGCCGCAGGCCTCGCCTCGGGCTGCGGTCTCCCTCCCCAGACAAGCGCGTGGCTGCCCTGGAGCAGAGACCCCGATATCTCCAAGTTCTCGAGGCCCAGGGCAGCTCCCAGGAGAGGCCTGAGCCGCGCCTGAGGGAGCAAGCCACCCACAGCTGCCCTGCCCAGGGGCGGGGGAGGGGGAGGGAGGCACTGGGCGGCATCCCCAGCACCCCTCAGGACTCTCCTGCCCCTGAAGGCAGAGGCTGATGAGGCCCACACAGGCATCTGCCCCTGGCCCGTGGCGCAGAAGGCTCTTGACACAGAGCTGTTTTCTATGGGACCAGCAGACCCTTCCCGGGCACTGCCCAGAGTCCCCTGGGGCCTCTCCTGGGCATGCTGGGAAACAAGAAGACGCTGCTTCCCAGAGGAGCTGAGCACAGGGGCTGCCCCGCCCCCTTCCAGGAGCCGGACCACTAACTAAACGCTGTGGAACAAGCGTGTACACGCACGTGTGCATTGGGATATGTACACAGACTCACACAGTGTGTATATGTGTATGAGCACACACATGCCTGCATGCAGGAGGTACACACATACGTGAGGGAATGCACGTGAGCACACATGCATGCATGCAGGAGGTACACACATACGTGAGGGAATGCACGTGAGCACACATGCATGCACGCAGGAGGTACACACATACGTGAGGGAATGCACGTGAGCACACATGCATGCATGCAGGAGGTACACACATACGTGAGGGAATGCACGTGAGCACACATGCATGCATGCAGGAGGTACACACATACGTGAGGGAAGGCACGTGAGCACACATGCATGCATGCAGGAGGTACACATACGTGAGGGAATGCACGTGAGCACACATGCATGCATGCAGGAGGTACACACATACGTGAGGGAATGCACGTGAGCACACATGCATGCATGCAGGAGGCACACACATACGTGAGGGAATGCACGTGAGCACACATGCATGCATGCAGGAGGCACACCCATACGTGAGGGAATGCACGTGAGCACACATGCATGCATGCAGGAGGCACACCCATACGTGAGGGAATGCACGTGAGCACACATGCATGCATGCAGGAGGCACACACATACGTGAGGGAATGCATGTGAGCACGCATGCATGCATGCAGGAGGTACACCCATACGTGAGGGAATGCACGTGAGCACACATGCATGCATGCAGGAGGTACACACATACACGAGGGAATGCACGTGAGCACACATGCATGCATGCAGGAGTGCACACATGCACACAGGAACATATGCATTGCTACACCATGAATATGTGTGTGTGCACGTGTCCTCAGTAACACACATGTACATAAAAGAATAAATACATGTACACACAGGACCACACAGGATTTCATACATATACATGTGTGCATGCATGTTTGCAGGAAAACATGCACACGTGTGTGCAGAAGCATCTGCACGTGCCTTCAAGTGTGTGCACACACACTCCTCAGAGCAGCACACCCGGAATGCAGACCTTCCCATGAGCCCTCGTTCCTCCCCCCCACCATACCCCCCCAGCTGATTTACTGCCTTGGGGCCCCAGCGGGCGTGAAGAAGCCCAGAGCCCATCTGTGCGTGCAGATCTCACACTTCCTTGCCAGCAGAGTTCAGGGGTGGGTCAGACCCCCCTCGTCCCCCTGTGCTGCGTTCCCCAGCCCGCACTCACAACCACTCCTTTAGGGGACAGGGATCTCAGGGCAAGGGGGGCGTCGGGGGAGCCAGGGTGCATGCACTTCAAGGGCTGGGGGGCTGCAGTGCCTGGCAGTGCCCAGCCCCGCTGCCACGGCTCTTGCTGACCCCGCGCTGAGCTGGCCTGACCCAGGCTGCGACCTGGCGGCCTCCACAGGCAGCAGCATCCTGAGAGGAAATGTCACGGACCCCAGCCGTGGCTGCCACAGCCGTGGCTGCCAGCGCAGTCCGCTGAGCTGGGTGGAGTCGCTGTGGAGTCGCCGGGTCCCCTCCGGTCCGTGGCAGGGGCGCCCAGTGGCTCAGAGACACAGGCAGCGGGTCCAGGGTCCTCAGTGGGTCCAGAGGTGCTTCCTGGCCTCCCCCAGGGCCCCCCAACCCACGCAGGACCCCTGGCTTCCCCCAGGGCCCCCCAACCCACGCAGGACCCCTGGCTTCCCCCAGGGCCCCCCAACCCACGCAGGACCCCTGGCTTCCCCCAGGGCCCCCCAACCCACGCAGGACCCAGGGCAGAAGGCCCCATCTGTTACTGCCCCTGGTTGTGGCCATGGCCCGCTTGGCGCGGTCTGAGTCCTTCCTGTGCGCACACGCACGGCTACCCTCAGAGAGGGAGGGCAGCGGTCCCTCCGGCCCCTCCGGTCCGGGCTCCAGTGGGGCGGTCCCTCCCCCCCCCCCCAGGCCGGGAGAGCCCTCCATGCTTTCCTGCGGCTTCACTGAAACAATTCAGCTCCCTCCCATCTGTTTTCTTTTTTAGATCAAATCTATTTTAGGTCTGAAGTCTGTGCTCCGTTCCCGCTCGCCTCCCGGGGCTGGGACGTGGCCTCCTCGGTGGGTGGCTGCAGCTGTGCCCGCTGCTCCCTCCACAGGCTGGGAGCTGGCGGGGGGTCGGGCGGGCACCTCCCGCCTGGGCCGGGGACAGCTCCCCACGCAGGCTGGGAGCCCCGCAGGGGGTCCTGAGCCCCACCCTCCTCCCCCACAGGCCCAGGCTCCCGGGACTTCTGGGCTCTGTGGGCTCAGGGAGGGCCCTGGCCGCCCGCCTAGCCCGGGCCTCGCTGGAGTCTCCTCAGGCGGCCTGTGCCCTGGGGAGACGCCGCATGAATACACAGGCCCGCCCCACACACGTGCGTCCGCACACGTGCGACCCTGGAGATGTGCTGCGGGAAGGACAGGGTCCCCGGCACGCGCGGGTCCCCGTGGCACACGAGGGTCCCTGTGACACACACAGGTCCCCATGGTACACGCAGGACCCTGTGACACACACACGAGAGTCCCTGTGACACACACACGAGTCCCCGTGACACACACACGAGGGTCCCCGTGGCACACGAGTCCCCGTGACACACACACGAGGGTCCCTGTGACACACACGAGGGTCCCTGTGACACACACACGAGTCCCCGTGACACACACACGAGTCCCCGTGGCACACACACGAGGGTCCCTGTGACACACACACGAGTCCCCGTGACACACACACGAGGGTCCCTGTGACACACACACGAGTCCCCGTGACACACACGAGGGTCCCTGTGGCACACACATGAGTCCCTGTGACACACACGAGAGTCCCCGTGGCACACACACGAGAGTCCCCGTGGCACACACACGAGAGTCCCTGTGACACACACACGAGTCCCCGTGACACATACACGAGGGTCCCCATGACACACACACGAGTCCCCATGACACACACACGAGAGTCCCCGTGACACACACACGAGAGTCCCCGTGGCACACACGAGAGTCCCCGTGACACACACACGAGAGTCCCTGTGAACACATACGAGAGTCCCTGTGAACACACACGAGAGTCCCCGTGACACACACACGAGAGTTCCTGTGACACACACACGAGTCCCCGTGACACACACACGAGAGTCCCTGTGGCACACACACGAGAGTCCCTGTGACACACATATGAGAGTCCCCGTGACACTCACACGAGAGTCCCCGTGGCACACACACGAGAGTCCCCGTGACACAAACACGAGGGTCCCTGTGAACACACACGAGAGTCCCCGTGACACACACACGAGAGTCCCTGTGACACACACACGAGAGTCCCTGTGACACACCCACGAGAGTCCCCATGACACACACACGAGAGTCCCTGTGACACACACACGAGAGTCCCCGTGACACACACACGAGAGTCCCTGTGACACACACGAGAGTCCCCGTGACACACACACGAGAGTCCCTGTGACACACACACAAGAGTCCCCGTGACACACACACGAGAGTCCCCATGGCACACACACGAGTCCCCGTGACACACACACGAGAGTCCCCGTGACACACACACGAGAGTCCCTGTGACACACACACAAGAGTCCCCGTGACACACACACGAGAGTCCCCATGGCACATACACGAGAGTCCCCGTGACACACACAGGAGAGTCCCTGTGACACACACACGAGAGTCCCCGTGACACACACACGAGAGTCCCTGTGACACACACACGAGAGTCCCCGTGACACACACACGAGAGTCCCTGTGACACACACGAGAGTCCCCGTGACACACACACGAGAGTCCCTGTGACACACACACGAGTCCCCATGACACACACACGAGTCCCCGTGGCACACACACGAGGGTCCCTGTGACACACACACGAGTCCCCGTGGCACACACACGAGGGTCCCTGTGACACACACACGAGTCCCCATGGCACACAAGAGTCCCTGTGACACATACACGAGAGTCCCCGTGACACACACACGAGAGTCCCTGTGACACACACACGAGAGTCCCTGTGACACACACACGAGAGTCCCTGTGATACACACACGAGTCCCCGTGACACACACACGAGTCCCCGTGACACACACACGAGAGTCCCCGTGACACACACGAGGGTCCCTGTGACACACACACGAGTCCCCGTGGCACACACACGAGAGTCCCTGTGACACACACACGAGAGTCCCCGTGACACACACACGAGAGTCCCCGTGACACACACACGAGTCCCCGTGACACACACACGAGAGTCCCCGTGACACACACATGAGTCCCCGTGACACACACACGAGGGTCCCCATGACACACACACGAGGGTCCCTGTGACACACACACGAGAGTCCCCGTGACACACACACGAGAGTCCCCGTGACACACACACGAGAGTCCCTGTGACACACACACGAGAGTCCCTGTGACACACACACGAGAGTCCCTGTGAACACACACGAGAGTCCCCGTGACACACACACGAGAGTCCCTGTGACACACACACGAGGGTCCCTGTGGCACACACATGAGTCCCTGTGACACACACACGAGTCCCCATGACACACACACGAGAGTCCCTGTGACACACACACGAGAGTCCCTGTGACACACACACGAGAGTCCCCGTGACACACACACGAGAGTCCCTGTGACACACACGAGAGTCCCCGTGACACACACACGAGAGTCCCTGTGACACACACACGAGTCCCCGTGACACACACACGAGTCCCCGTGGCACACACACGAGTCCCCGTGGCACACACACGAGTCCCCGTGGCACACACACGAGAGTCCCCGTGACACACACACGAGAGTCCCCGTGACACACACACGAGAGTCCCTGTGACACACACACGAGAGTCCCCGTGACACACACACGAGAGTCCCCGTGACACACACACGAGTCCCCGTGGCACACACACGAGGGTCCCTGTGACACACACACGAGAGTCCCCGTGACACACACACGAGAGTCCCCGTGACACACACACGAGAGTCCCCGTGACACACACACGAGGGTCCCTGTGACACACACACGAGGGTCCCCGTGACACACACACGAGAGTCCCTGTGACACACACACGAGGGTCCCTGTGGCACACACATGAGTCCCTGTGACATACACGAGAGTCCCCGTGACACACACACGAGAGTCCCCATGGCACACACACGAGAGTCCCTGTGACACACACACGAGTCCCCATGACACACACACGAAAGTCCCTGTGACACACACACGAGGGTCCCTGTGGCACACACATGAGTCCCTGTGACACACACACGAGAGTCCCCATGGCACACACACGAGAGTCCCTGTGACACACACACGAGTCCCCATGACACACACACGAAAGTCCCTGTGACACACACACGAGTCCCCGTGACACACACACGAGGGTCCCCATGACACACACGAGTCCCCGTGACACACACACGAGAGTCCCCGTGACACACACATGAGAGTCCCCGTGGCACACACGAGAGTCCCCGTGACACACACACGAGAGTCCCTGTGAACACACACGAGAGTCCCTGTGAACACACACGAGAGTCCCCGTGACACACACACGAGAGTCCCCGTGACACACACACGAGAGTTCCTGTGACACACACACGAGTCCCCGTGACACACACACAAGAGTCCCCGTGGCACACACACGAGAGTCCCCGTGACACACACACGAGAGTCCCCGTGACACA
The DNA here is from genome assembly GCF_019054845.1 of Dipodomys spectabilis. Lineage (NCBI taxonomy): Eukaryota > Metazoa > Chordata > Mammalia > Rodentia > Heteromyidae > Dipodomys > Dipodomys spectabilis. The sequence continues at coordinate 24,531 of NW_024870801.1, forward strand.
CACACGAGAGTCCCCGTGGCACACACGAGAGTCCCCGTGACACACACACGAGAGTCCCCGTGACACACACACGAGGGTCCCTGTGAACACACACGAGAGTCCCCGTGACACACACACGAGTCCCCGTGACACACACACGAGAGTCCCCGTGACACACACACGAGAGTCCCCGTGACACACACACGAGAGTCCCTGTGACACACACGAGAGTCCCCGTGACACACACACGAGAGTCCCTGTGACACACACACGAGTCCCCATGACACACACACGAGTCCCCGTGACACACACACGAGTCCCCGTGGCACACACACGAGTCCCCGTGGCACACACACGAGGGTCCCTGTGACACACACACGAGTCCCCATGGCACACAAGAGTCCCTGTGACACACACACGAGAGTCCCCGTGACACACACACGAGAGTCCCTGTGACACACACACGAGAGTCCCTGTGACACACACACGAGAGTCCCTGTGACACACACATGAGTCCCCGTGACACACACACGAGGGTCCCTGTGACACACACACGAGTTCCCGTGGCACACACACGAGAGTCCCTGTGACACACACACGAGAGTCCCCGTGACACACACACGAGAGTCCCCGTGACACACACACGAGTCCCCGTGACACACACACGAGAGTCCCCGTGACACACACATGAGTCCCCGTGACACACACACGAGGGTCCCCGTGACACACACACGATGGTCCCTGTGAACACACACACGAGAGTCCCTGTGACACACACACGAGAGTCCCTGTGACACACACACGAGAGTCCCCGTGACACACACACGAGAGTCCCTGTGACACACACACGAGAGTCCCCGTGGCACACACACGAGAGTCCCCGTGACACACACACGAGTCCCTGTGACACATACACGAGGGTCCCCGTGAACACACACGAGATTCCCCGTGACACACACACGAGAGTCCCCGTGACACACACATGAGAGTCCCCGTGACACACACACGAGGGTCCCTGTGACACACACACGAGAGTCCCCGTGACACACATACGAGAGTCCCTGTGACACACACATTAGGGTCCCTGTGAACACACACGAGAGTCCCCGTGGCACACACCGGTCCCTGTGACACACAAGAGTCCCCATGGTACACACAGGTCTCTGTGACACACGAGGGTCCCTGTGACACATGAGGGTCCCTGTGACACACGCGGGTCCCTGTGACAGGTGCAGATTTTGCTGAAGACTGTGCCTGGGCAATTCTTTCCAACACTCAGAACCTTTGGGCCCTTGAGCAAGGGGTCAGGGCCAAGAAGACAGACCTTGGGGCCACTTCCTCCTCAAGTGGAGCCCGTCGTCTGGCTGGGGGTCCAGGAGCAGGACCCGGGCCTGTGGCCGGGCTGGCCTGCACTTGTCCTCCGGCCAGTGCCTCGCAGCTCCTTGGGCATCAAGAGGCACAGCTGGCCAGCATCCCCAGCCTGCCAGTCCGTCTGGGCAGCAGGCTCCAGTGTGCTGATTGACGGGCATGGCCCAGCGACCCTTTGGATGTGTAGATCACGTCATGCCACATAAATGACCAATAGAGACAGGCTTAGGGCCGTGGTGGACACACCACCCACCTGTCTGTCCTCTGTCCTGTCATGGACAGTGGTTTTGCAGGCTGTGTGGCCCACAGACACTCCGGGCACAAATGTGAACCGGACATTGGTCACGGGAGGAGAAAACACGTAGCTAGGCGATACAATATACGAACCCCCTCCGTGCTTAGCTTATTTCTCGGGCAGCCAGTTCCTGTGTGCCTAGACTCTGTCTGGGGGGCTGTCGGCCACTGGGCCCTGGCTTGGAGGCGGCCGGTCCCCCAGGACCAACGCAGGGAAGTCCAGTGCGCTTCCTGCTCAAGCCCTCAGGCCCGCGGTGCTCTCCCAGTACCCTGCCCAAGTGGGGGGGGGCTCCAAAGAAAAGCGAGCGGTAAAGGCAGCAGGTTGAGAGAACAGTGTAAGACAAAGCGAGGAACAGGTCTGAGCCAGCAGATGTCTGTCTCTGAGGAGAGCAGCCGCTCTGTAGAAGGTGCCAGAAGGCCGTGCCCTTCAGATCATGTCTGGAGGGCCAGGCATGGGTCCCCTGCAAACACCAGGGGGCCGTGGTGGGGTTGTGAGCTGTTTGGGAATTCTGGAATGTCCCCTGGGGACGACCAGAGACCATCTTCCCCCTCCCCAGGTCTGTGCCAGCCCAGGAACGGATGGCTGTCCAGTCCAGCAGCACAGCTGCAGGTCTGCCTCCATCCTCACTGATCACCCTGGCTTCCAGCAGCCACTGTGCCTGGGGTCTCCAAACAGTGGTCCCACACACCCATGGGAACAGCTCAGGAAGGACCCGCCATGCCCTCTCCCTCACCACCTGGAGAGGTTCCAGTCTGGGATGACACAATCAGAGCTGGCATCCCCCAGTGGGCAATGGCTGAGACCTGCTACACAGAGCCACGAGCCCACAACTGAGACCCACCCCACAGAGCCACGAGCCACGGCGGAGACCTGTCCCACAGAGCCACGGCAGAGACCCACCCCACAGAGCCACGGCAGAGACCCACCCCACAGAGCCACGAGCCATGACAGAGACCCACCCCACAGAGCCACGAGCCACGGCAGAGACCCACCCCACAGAGCCACGAGCCACGGCAGAGACCCACCCCACAGAGCCACGAGCCACGGCGGAGACCCATCCCACAGAGCCATGAGCCACGGCGGAGACCTGTCCCACAGAGCCACGGCAGAGACCCACCCCACAGAGCCACGAGCTACGGCAGAGACCCACCCCACAGAGCCACGGCAGAGACCATCCCACAGAGCCACGAGCCACGGCGGAGACCCATCCCACAGAGCCACGAGCCACGGCAGAGACCCACCCCACAGAGCCACGAGCCATGACAGAGACCCACCCCACAGAGCCACGAGCCACGGCAGAGACCCACCCCACAGAGCCACGAGCCACGGCAGAGACCCACCCCACAGAGCCACGAGCCACAGCAGAGACCCGTCCCACAGAGCCACGAGCCACGGCGGAGACCTGTCCCACAGAGCCACGAGCCACGGCGGAGACCTGTCCCACAGAGCCACGGCAGAGACCCACCCCACAGAGCCACGAGCTACGGCAGAGACCCACCCCACAGAGCCACGAGCCACGGCAGAGACCAGCCCCACAGAGCCACGAGCTACGGCAGAGACCCATCCCACAGAGCCACGAGCTACGGCAGAGACCCACCCCACAGAGCCACGAGCCATGGCAGAGACCCACCCCACAGAGCCACGAGCCATGACAGAGACCCACCCCACAGAGCCACGAGCCACGGCAGAGACCCATCCCACAGAGCCACGAGCCATGACAGAGACCCACCCCACAGAGCCACAAGCCACGGCGGAGACCTGTCCCACAGAGCCACGAGCCACAGTGGAGACCTGTCCCACAGAGCCACGAGCCATGGGAGAGAGACCCACCCCACAGAGCCACGAGCCACAGTGGAGACCTGTCCCACAGAGCCATGAGCCATGGGAGAGAGACCCACCCCACAGAGCCACGAGCCACGGCAGAGACCCACCCCACAGAGCCACGGCAGAGACCCACCCCACAGAGCCACAAGCCATGGCAGAGACCTGTCCCACAGAGCCAGGAGCCATGACAGAGACCAGCCCCACAGAGCCACGACAGAGACCCACCCCACAGAGCCACGAGCCACAGTGGAACCTGTCCCACAGAGCCACGAGCCACGACAGAGACCCACCCCACAGAGCCACGGCAGAGACCCACCCCACAGAGCCACGGCAGAGACCCACCCCACAGAGCCACGACAGAGACCCACCCCACAGAGCCACGGCAGAGACCCACCCCACAGAGCCATGAGCCACAGCAGAGACCCACTCCACAGAGCCACGAGCCCAGCCTGCTGCTCTGGTTGGCCTTGGTGGCCTGTGCGACCCACCAGGCCAGGACCTGGCAGCCTACGTCCTTCCTGTCCCTTGGACAGGGTGGTGGCAAGGGGTAGGGCGGCTCTCAGCCTGGCGCCCAGGACAAGGGGAGGGCTCCTGGCTTCCGGGCTCTTCTCTGTCCCCATGTCCTGCCCTGTCCTCGGGAGCCTCAGGACCTGGCCGCCCGGCCCTCCAGTGCCTGGCTGAGCCTCAGGACCTCGCCGCCTGGCCCTCCAGTGCCTAGCTGAGCCACTGCCCACCCCACTCGTCCCAGGGCTGGGCCTGGGGACAGCGGTCAGTGCATCTGTGCCAACAGAGGGCTCTCCCTGACTCACGCCCTGGCCCACGTGGTCCAGCAGGGTGGGCCACGGCTCAGGACTGGCCTGCGAGGTTCCGTAGGACGCCAGCAGGCTGTGGGCGGCCCTCCTGGCCGGGTCATGTGTGTGTCCAGCCACCGCTCAGCACCGCCACGCCTGCTGGCACACGGCCATCATCTTCCACCACGTGGGAAATTTTTGGTGCCTGGACCACTCCCTCCGGCCTTCACTGTCAGTGACAAGAGACGGAAGGCCCGTGGATCTGGATGCCACTTCTCAGGGGGAAACCGGCAAAGTGGCTGGAGACCAACAGCTGCCACAGGAACCACGTGAGCTGAGGTGTCACACAGCAGAGTGACCACAGCCAGGCCCGCGCCAAGTGGGACTCCTGAGCACATGTGACCCGGGGCCGCCTCATCCTTTCAGGCAGCCTGGGGCTGAAGACCCACACACCAGGGCAAGCTAGGGAGAAACACGAGGGGAATTTGGGGTTTGGGGGGCTCCCGTAGACACTGCAGCCCAGCAGAGGGCTTTCCCAGGAGGCCCCAGCCTCTGCCCAGTGTCTCCCTTCTGGAAAGGGCTGAGATAGATCTCAGAGGCCCAGGCACGCACAGAGGTGCCCGCAGAGGCCCCAGGCCCGCTCCTGGAGTTCCCTTGACCCTGTTTGCTCACCCCTACCACACAAGTCGGCTGGGCTTGTATGTGTGGGGTGGGGTTTACAGGGAGAGGGGAGAGGAGAAGCAGAGGCATGTGGATGGCCTGCCGAGCGCTCCCGTCCGTCCGCGTCCAGCTCAGCCTGCCGTGCGCTCCCGTCCGTCCGCGTCCAGCTCAGCCTGCCGAGCGCTCCCGTCCATCCGCGTCCAGGTCAGCCTGCCGTGGGCTCCCGTCCATCCGCGTCCAGGTCAGCCTGCCGTGCGCTCCCGTCCGTCCGCGTCCAGGTCAGCCTGCCGTGCGCTCCCGCCTGCGTCCAGGTCAGCCTGCCGTGCGCTCCCGCCTGCGTCCAGGTCAGCCTGCCGAGCGCTCCCGCCTGCGTCCAGGTCAGCCTGCCGAGCGCTCCCGCCTGCGTCCAGGTCAGCCTGCCGAGCGCTCCCGCCTGCGTCCAGGTCAGCCTGCCGTGCGCTCCCGTCTGTCTGCGTCCAGGTCAGCCTGCTGTTTTCTGTGCGTCTAGGTCGGCCTGTTGTGTGTGCTCCTGTGTTCTTAATGGCCCAGAACTTCACTTTCTCCCTTCAATATTTACAGCTTCCATTGTAAATTTTTGTGTTGTTGAATTTACTCCTAAATATTGTATGTGTGTGTGGAACTGAGGTTTGAATTCAGAGCTTTGTACATGAGAGGCTGGCATATATGGCTTGAGCCATACCTCCAGAGTTTTTTTGCTCTGGTTGGTTTTGAGATAGAGACTGCCTTTTTGCTGGAGCTGAGCTAGACTCTGATCCTATTTGTGGCGTAACAGATGACAAGCCATACCACTGTGCCCGACTTCTGTTACTATGGGGTCTTGCAAACTGATGGCCTAGAAGCACAGGCCATAAGCCTTCTGATCTCAACCTCCAGAGAAGCTAGGATTACAGGTGTATGCTACAATGCCTGGCTGTTTTTGGACAGGGTCTTAGTGTCTAGCGCAGGCTGGCCCTAAGACCCCCCCCCTCCTACCTGCTGGGATCACAGGTACACACTAGCATGTCTAGTTCACATTTTTTTTTTTTGGTCGGTGGTGTGGCTTGAACTCTAGGCCTGGGCACTGTCCCTTAGCTCTTCAGCTCAAGGATAGCACTTCCAGTTTTCTAGTGCTTTATTGGAGATAAGAATCTCATGGACTTTCCTGCCTGGGCTGGCTTCGAACCTCGATCCTTGGATCTCAGCCTCCTGAGTAGCTAGGATTACAGGTGTGAGCCACTGGTGCCCAGCTGGCTTACAATTTTTTAATTTCTATTTTTGACCATTCATTGCTAGTATATAGAAATATGCTTGATTTTGTCTATTGTTCTTGTCTCTAGTAACCTTGCTAAGGTTGTTTATTGGGTTTATTAGTTTTGTGACTTCTTTGGGGATTATCTGGGAATTGCATTTTATTCCCTGCTGTCTCACATGGAGAGGCACCCTCCCCCACCCCAGCTCCCCTACTCTGTGGAAAGCCTTCTGTTCCTCACCAGTGAGCTGCAGGGTTTATGCAGTGTCCTCATGTGATGTAGGCTTCCTGCTATTCTTAATTGGCCAGAATTCTTGTGTGAACGGGTGTTCGCTTGTTTATATGAAGTAACCATGTGATTTTCTCTCTATATGTATCATATGATTTACTATTTGGATGTTTAACCAACCTTGCATTCCTGGGACAAACCCCACTTGGTCATGAGACACATTTGTACAGGTGGCTATTGCTCAGATCTACACTGATACGTGGAGTTGAGTCATGTCTCTGCTCACATTGAGGATGGGAGCCATGCTGGCTCTATGGGGGAGGGGCTGCTTTTCCCCTGTACTCCAAGACTGTGGGTGCCCTGGCTCTCTGGTCAGGGTCCAATAGAGCTCATCAGCAAAGCCATCTGAGCCAGATTTGTGGGATTTGTGTGTGTGTGTGTGTGTGTGTATAAAATACGAATTCCATTTTTAGTACTTGTTATTGGTTTATTAAGTATGAGTTAATTTTATCTTCCTTAATGTAGTAATAATTTTTTTTTTTTTGTTGGCTGTGGGGCTTGAACTCTGGGCTTGGGCGCTGTCCCTCAGCTCTTCAGCTCAAGAAGAGTGCTCTACCACTTGAGCCATAATGCCACTTCTGGTTTTCTAGTGATTTATTGGAGATAAGTCTCACAGACTTTCCTGCACAGGCTGGCTTTGAACCGTGATCCTCAGATCTCAGCCTTCTGAGTAGCTAGGATCACAGGTGTGAGCCACCGGCACCCAACATTTGTATTTTTTGATAAACTCATTCCCAACATGAAGCATTCAACTATTAACATTTATTTATATCTGTTGCTAGTGTTTTCTTAAATTATGTTATTGTTTTTACCAAAATAAAAACCAGGAAAGAAAATACTGTGAGCAACCCGCAGATTATGTCAGTATGTGGAAGAGTAAATCATAGGAGTCAAATCTGCTGAATGCAGTGGGGCGTGGATGGGGGTGACATGGAGGTACTGGGGTGCAGGCACACTGGAGTGCGGGGAGAAGATGGGGTGGCCAGGAGAGCGTACAGTGGTGCTGGGGGCGCTGATGGGGGGCCTGCTGTGGCCCTGTGTCTTGTCTCTTACCTTCGAGAGGCTCCATTTACAGTAAGATCCACCTCCCAGTGCTGCTGACAGTCACACACCGGAACCCGCGGTGCCGCAGCGGGGCTCTCCATGTCTTGTGCACAGCAGGGACCCCGTCCTGGTGGAGAGCGCATCGCCGCACTCTGGTGCCATCTGGCCCCCAGTGCCCTGCGGATAGCAAGTGGACTCCAGTCCGGATGCCAGGGCACGCAGGGGAGGGCCAGGCTGGGAGCAGGCTGCCGGCTGGCCTCTCGGCTTCACGTGACCTCGACTCTCCATCCTCTTCCTCCCCAAATTTGCCCCCAGGGGAGCCCAGCACGCCCACCCCCTCCCCACCATGACTGTCCCTGCGCACCTTGTGGGCTGCAATGGGGAAACTTCCACATCTGCAGAGAGGAAGAGAATGGCCATCCCACTGGAGAGATTCTCCTGAGCACCCCATACACCTCAGTACTGCCTCACTTTTTACCTGAGTGCGGAGGGTGCTGGGCATAGTCCCTGGGTATTGTGCTGGTAGAGAGGGCAGGGTGCTGGGCGCAGTCCCTGGTTGTGGTGCTGGTGGGGCTGGCAGGGTGCTGGGCACAGTCCCTGTGTGTGGTGCTGGTAGAGCGGGGAGGGTGCTGGGTGCAGTCCCTGGTGGAGCGGGCAGGGTGCTGAGTGCAGTCCTCAGAGTGAACTGGGGACTTACAACAATGTAGGGGAGGGTCCCCATTGGTGGTGAGCACACATTGGTGCTTTGTAACAATCACTAAACAATCATTTTCCATAAAATCGGTACTTCGCCATCAAGCTGGAGGCTGTTGTAAAGCCTCTTCCTTACAACTGGACTCAGGGCCCTGCTAGACCCGCCACTTTTGAGCCCCAGGCTGGGCCTCCTGGCCACCAGGCCTGGTCTGATCTCGTTCTGCCTCCCCACTCACATCCCTGTATCGGTCAGCTTACTGCAGTGGTGCTGTGTAACAAATCACCCTCAACTGGGTGGCTTCAAAGTCTTGTATTTATGACCTCTCTGGGCCAGGCTGAGGCCAGAACAGGCAGCTCTGCTCCTAAGAACTCACTTTGGGGCTCAGAGACAAACTTGGGTGTGAGTCCTGGGAGGCCAATGCTGTACAGGGTGCTTGTGGAGCAAAGCTATGCAGGGTGTCTGGGAGGAGGTGGTCCCCAATGGGGAAGCCAGGCTGGGGTGCTGCTGGCCATCCCTCAGGTACCCCCAGGGTGCTGAGCTATAGGTCCCAGAGTTGACCCCAGCCGCAGGCCACTGCACAGGGCAGTGCAGGAAGCCCTGGCTGGAATTTGGGGGCGTTAGTCTGAGCTGACCATGCCTCACCGCTGCCCGTGGAGAGCGTGCAGGGAGCAAAGAGCACAATGTGTTCACTGAGTACAAGTGGGGGTCACGTGGCGGTCGGTCCCGGGTGTCCCACGCATGCGAGAGCCAACGAGCAAGAGAGCGCACAGGCAGAGGCAGGGCTGGAGGGCAATCTTTATTTACACCACAGAGTAACAAGTGTGTGATGTGGTACAGAACACGGGACTCCGGGAGGTGGCCGCGGCGGCCGCCGGGGCGCGGCCCTCGGTGACCATCCATCCACACAGAACACAACAGGATGCAGAGCCCCAAGTCAGACGGCGCGCGCTCCGAGTGGGAGCGCCGGGAGGCCCGCCCAGAGGAAACGGGGTCAGTGACAGACGCGAGCGGTGGCCGTGGCCCGTGGGGAGCCCGCGTGGGCGTCAAGTCCTAGCGTCCAGCACAGGTGGTGGAGCGTGGGGGGGGGGGGCGTGTGTGTGTGTGTGTGTGTGTGTGTGTGTGTGCTGCCATCCCCAGAAGCTGGCAGGCAGTACCCCCGGAGGGGCACACACACACCCCAAAAAACAAACACCTGGCTGAGTTTTCTGCTAGGAGACTGAAATCAGTGTCAGCCCGGCCTCCTGGGGCGGGGACGCGTGCCCACCGCGCGGCCAGACCCCGGCTCCTGCCACCCGCCACCGCCAAAAGCAACGAGAAGCCCGCAGGGCTATGCAGAAAAGGGGCTCCCCGCACCCCGGGCCTCGGGCGGGGCGGTGCGCGCCTGGCCCCGAGGAAGGAGAATAAAAGGAAACAAAGGAAGGAAACAATTCTTCCCAACCAACTCAAAAGAGACAGGCAGGCCGCGCTGGAGGCAGGGCCGTCTCCGCACAAGACGCTCCACGTAAATACAACGGCCCTGGCGGGACAAGGCTCACGCAGTCCTTTTTATTCTCCTCGCAGGAGCAAGTACAATTTCCTGAAGAATAAGTCCAGTGAGACTCACAAGGTCCCCCCCTCGCTTTCGAGGATGTTTCGCGGGAAGATGTTCGTCTCTGAGCCTGCAAACGCCGGGAGGGGGAACCCAAAGGCGTTTTTTCCTCTTCCCCAAAGCTGCCGAGTCAGGCGTGCAAAATCTGTATACAATAGAAAGACATGCCAGGCGGACGGTCCATGCAACCTCCAGGTGTAGGAAACTTAAAAAAATATATTCATCTATCTCTATCTATATATTTATATATGTATCAATGCCCAGAAAACACGTGGGCCCAAAGTCTACAAAAAGAATGGAATGAGCAACACGGCTGTGACCAGGGAAGGGGAGAAGGAATGTTCTGATGGAAAGAAACAACCAGGCCACGGCCACCTGTGCGCGGCCGAGCGCCAAGGGCCGGGCTCCTCGGACACAGCTTGAAAAGGAAAGAAAAACCGAATACTTCCACACAGTGGGCCTGAGGCCGAAGCCCCGGGCGCCGATGAGGCGGCCAGGCCTGAGCACAGGGCGGGCGCCCGCGGGGGACGTGGGCACAGGGTGCGGCAGGCAGTCCCAAGGCGGGCGGGCGCCACACACCCCGGGGGAACTTGGGGTTGCACTTAAAAGGATGTAAAGTGCTCACAGATTCGGCCAATGACCCCAGGTCTTCACAAAGAAAGCAAAAGGCTGAGGCTCCCAGGACCGACAGGGCCGCGCCTAACGCCTGCCCCGCGCCCGCGGCCCGCGAAGAAAGGCCAGGGCCACAAGGCCAGGCGCACAGCAGGGGGAGCAGGCCTGGCACCGCCGTGCACATGCGGAGAGCTCCGGCTGAACCCGGCGGGGGGCGGGGAGCCCGGTCACACCCTCATCTTCCAAGAGTGAGATGAGGCACTCCCCTCCCCCCAACGGCCGTGGGACGGGTGCCGTGCGCAGAGGAGGGCCACAGGCCCCGGCACGGAGACGCTGGGGCCATCTCAGCAGCGCCTGGGCAGAGGCGAGGAGCTGTGCCACCAAACACCTGCCCTCGCGCGGACCAACACTGACCGAGAACTCAGGACTTCGGACTGGTCCGGGCAGAGTCCGGCTGGGTGCCATCTACCCTGTAAACGTGAGGGAACTCGGACGCCCGGCCCGGGGCCCACAGGGCGCCTGACCGCCCATCCCCGAGCCTGAGCCGGGCCCACTCTGGAATGAAATTGGTGGCTTCAAGTGCTAGAAAATAAGTTCCCAGGAAAGAGTGGCCATCCGCTGTCAAAGAGAAAGAGCAAAGCCGGAGCCTGGCTGGGCCGGCAGGCGCTGCAGCTGCGGGCCCGAGAGGCGGCGCGGCTCCTGCGGAAAGCGCTGGGCCCTGCTCGGGCCACGCTGCACACAGGCTTCAAAAGTCTTTGGAAAGCTGGAGCCTGAATTCTACCCCCATGTAGAGTGGTCGGAGAGGGCTGCAGGGTTTTCTAACGTGACTGCCCGGCGGCCTGCCCACACCTGCCCGAGGGAGTGGACACCCCGCTCCTCCTAACGCTACCAGTATGGTGGGCAGCATGGCCTCTGGACAGGGCTGAGAAGCGCCCGCCGAGGCCTGGCTCCGCCCTCCCTCTGTGGCTAGAGCCGCGCCACGCCCCTCGCGGTAAAGAAAGGAACCAAACCACACCACAAAAACCTTCCAAGTGAAAAAGGTACAAGCGAAAACTCAGAAAGGAAAAAGGTCTAGAAATGATTACCATTCAGAAAACTGCTAAATGGTGAAGGAAAATGTAAAATTCACAAAACAACGCTTATTTAGGATCTTTTTTGTGTGTGAAAAATTCATACAAAAATCAACAGCAAATTTATATTCTTTGCTATAAAAACTCATTAGGTACATATGTGCATGGAGGTGGAGAGAAGGCGGGGCTCTGTTAGAAAAGAACTAAACTTAAAAGTACAAACGGAAGGTGCCTGGGGCAGGGGAGGGGGTCTGAACGCTGACCAGTCGGGACCCCGAAAGACCCAGGGGCTTCAACCCGGATCCTGTACCCTAAGCACCTCAGAGCTAGCTCCCAAGTCCTCTGTCGGCCAGGGACCTTCACAATCTGCATTTATTATATATAGAGAGATATATATATACTTTTTCTATAAATGCATTATAAATATTTTATCAAGATCTCGTAAGAATCAAGTTTCTTAGCTTGGAATACATTGGAATATATATTATACATATATATATATATTTATACCTAAAATTTAAGCAATACTCCATGCTACTTGCTTTTAATAAAAAGCATTCCGATCGCAACACCGCGGTGTGCGGCCACATGCTTACGACCAGGCAGAGATGCTCACTGGCGACATGACGTACGTACGAGCAAAGAACACTTTGGATTCATTTAAGCGTGCGGGGCCTCAGGCCCCCAACGGTGTCTGCCCCTTCTCTGGAACGACCTCCATTTCTTCAAACAGCAATAAAGCCAGACAAGGCCTGCAGCTGTGGCCTGGACAGCAGCCGGGGCCTGGCCCACACCGCCAGGCTCAACCCGCTGCAGGGAAATGTCCTTCACTTCCCGTGTATTTATTTAAGGCATTGTCCCTCAGACTTCAGAAAACCCAGCCACAAAAATCCATCAGAACAATTAAAAAAAAAGGCACAAACTCGCATCTTCCGATGGCTTTGAGACGCTCAAGCCGACTTCCAGGCTCACATTGCGGTTTTGTCCAGTTTTTATTTTTAAAAGTCCAACCAGCTCTGCCCTCGACCCAGCGCGGAACCTGTGGCTCACCACTAGGCTCCGCAGGGCAGGCCAGAGCCATAGAAAACTTGGTTTTTTGTTTTGTTTTGCTTTTCTTTTTTAAAAACCCTACAAGATGAGTGGTTTACACGGAGACTGTGGAGTTGTGGGTAAGAGTCAGACGTTAAGCACCAGTTTTAATCAAGTTTGTTTTGTATTATTAGATCTTTGATTTTCACTCTCTTCTTCCTGTCACCAGAACTCGGCAACTCTGCCCAAGTTCCCACAGGCTCCTCCCTTCGCGCTCCCCGAGGGACCACTGGCGTGTGCTTGGCTTCCGTGTGTCCGTGCGTGTACTCAGGCACGCAGCCCGTGTTCCATGTACCTGCCATGTACATGCCCGGTGTGCATGTGCGTCTCCAGGCGTCGGGCCGGGCGGCGGAAGGCTCCCGTGGCCGCGGCGTGCGGGGCATCCCTTCTTGCTCAGAGGGCCCCGCTGCAGAGGCAGGAGTGACACGGTAAAGTTTCTTGGCTGAGCTTCAAGACAGACAAACAAATGAGAGAACAGCAGCTTCCAGGGCCTACAGCGGTGGCTCCTCCTCCATGGGCTCCTCGTCGGGCCTGTGGAGAGAGCAAGGGGCGCGCCGGGCGCACGGTGGGTCACGCGTGTCCAGCCGGAGCCAAGGCCACCGCGCTTTCTGAAGGGGTGTCCGTGGGTCCCCACGGAGCCCGGCACGGGGGCGGGATGTGTCCCTGCGCCCGGGCAGACCTGCGGGGAGGTGTGGACGCGCGCTCACCTCTTCTCCGCCGGCTTCACGCCCACGGACAGCGAGGCCATGGCGGTGACGGTCTCGGCCTCTTCGCTCTCGCACTTCTGCGCCTCCGTCAGGGAATGGCCCACGGTGGAGGCGAGGCGCTGCAGGCAGCGCCAGTGCTTGCCTGGGGAGAGGAAGGCGCAGCGGCTGCCGCAGGGCCGCCCGGGGAGGCCCCGCCGGCTCCCAGCCCCCGCGAAGCCACGCGCTGGTCGCGCTGAAGGGCGCTGCGTGGCGGGGAGCTCACGCACACACTGTGGGTGTTTGTGGCACCGAGCACTGCAGACACCGAGTGCCCTGGGGCCTGGCCCTCCTCCACAGACAGGGCAGCCGGGGCCGTGGGGCTGCCCTGGGACAGGGAAGTGTGGAGACTGGGCAGCTGGTGCTTGGGTGTGTCTTACTTGAAGCTCTGCAGGTGCTGGGGGCTAACCTGGCGGGGAGGGGGGGGGCGGCTGGCCTTCTACCTGAGCCAGTTTCTTGGCCTGAGGGAGTCGGTGGGCACAGCTCTGAGGTCAGGAGCACACGGCTCCTCACAGGGAGCGGGAGCAGACCTCAGGCGTGCGACCGTGCTGTGTGACTCAGCTACTGCGTCTCTGGCTGAGGACAGGACGTGGGGTACACGTGAGACAGCTGTGGTGGTGTGTCACCTGGCCGTCCTCCCCTCCCAGGCCCGGCCACGCTGCTCAGGAGGCTGTGCTGGCAGACGGAACCCAGAATGCAGCTCCCAGACCAACCTGGGCAAAACGACCCCACACACTGCCTGAGCCTCGGTACTTCTCACCCGTGGTCTCTGTCAGCTCACCCTCTGCCAGTGGGAGGTTAAGGGGTGTGCAGGCCTACAGAAGCTGCGGGCAGGGCGTAGAATGGGCCAGGGTACTGCGGGCAGAGCACGGAGGGGCCGGGGTGCAGCAGGCAGAGCACAGAGTGGCCGGGGTGGGTGCTGCGAGCAGACCCCAGCGGGACCGGGCACCGTGGGAGCCTCCCCAGGACAGTACCAACAGGCACCCAGAGAGCAACTTACTGTGGATTTCCATGACTTTCTCCATGGAGCGGACAGCATTGGCATTGGGTCTCTGCTGTAACACCTTTTCTGACAGAGGCTCGAGCTGGAAGAGATTTAAGTGTGCAGTGATCACAACGGATGGCAGGGTCACCCACATGAACCGCAGCCGGCATCCGTCTCCCGAGCACGGGCTCCCTGGAGAGAAAGCAGCCTGGCCCAGTCAAGTGCGGCTGTAGTCCTGGTACAGGAAGCTGCTGCACGGGCACTTGCCAAGGGCACCACCTGCAGTGTATTTGTGGGTTCCTAAGAGAAGGCAGGCAGTGGTCCCCACCGCGGCCGAGCCCAAGGCTGCAGTCCGGTGCACACGGTGCATGCACAGGGCACTGCAGGGAGTCGGACCCTGCTCCTGCCTCAGATCTTAGCCTCGCATCACACTGTACCCCAAGAAGGTAATGGGAGAAGTGACTGGTAGCAGTCTGTCAGGAGTAGATTTGTAGGTAAACTGCAGGGCCAAAGAAACATACGCCACAGGTCAGCTAAAGGGCAAATGAAATACAAAAAACAGGAATCAAGTTGAGCACCAATAGCTGTAATCCTAGTTACACAGGAGGCTGAGATTCAAGGATCATGGTTTGAAGCCAGCCCGGGTAAGAAAGTCCGTGAGACTTTTACCTCCAAGTAACCACTAAAAAGCTGGAAGTAGAACTGTGGCTCAAGTGGTAGTATGCTACCCTTAGGCAAAAAAGCTCAGGGACAGTGCCCGAGCCTTGAGTTCAAGCCTCAGGACCTGAACAAGAAACAAACAAATGAAACCAAAGAAGAGGAACCCCAAACCTCAAATAAGTAGACAAAGCTACAGAAGCGGGTAGAATGCCAGGTCCTGATGACCACAGTTAGGTGAGCTAGGAAGACAACTGTGAGGTTACACTTCGGTCCAACTTTGTCTCTGGGTGGAAGTTAAGAAGATATACTCAGGGCTGGGAAGGTGGCTCAGTGGTAGAGCGCTTGCCTTGCAATGCATGAGGCCCTGGGTTCGATTCTCAGCACCACATAAGCAAAAAGAAAAAAGCTGGAAGTAGTGCTGTGGCTCAAGTGATAGAGCGCTAGCCTTGAGCTGAAGAGCTGAGGGACAGCGCCCAGGCCCAGAGTTAAGGCCCCACGACTGGACCTCCCCCCCTCCCCCCCAAAAAAAAAGATAAAGCCACTGCGTGAGTCTCTGCTTAAACAGTGCATGTGGACAGCTACGGTCCACAGTATCCGAGTGAGAAGTGACCATAGCTCTCCCCTGAGCACCCTGCCCTCCATGGGGCTGCATGCTTGTGCTGCCTGTGTCCCTCAGACACAGGACTCGCAGTCACAGAAGCCACACCACACAGCGGGGGTAAGCAGGACCTTGGGCAGGGGAATCAACACATCTGCCCGCTGCTCCCAGCAGGGGCCGGACAGGGGAAACTCAGGTGCAGCTGGTGGGAACAGTCAGGAGCCGCTGAAGGACAAGCCCCGGGGATGCGGCGGGACAAGCAATGACCTGTCGGCATGGCCAGACAGGCTGCACAATGCAGCCAACCAACAACTCAGAACGGAGTCACCACCTGAGTAGGAGCACTGTTTGCGGCCCTGCGCAGGTTTAGGCGCGTGCTCCCAGTGCTCCTTTGCCTCACCTTTCTCGGGGGAGACTGCTCCAGAGCAGGGGTCCTGTAGACATGCGCACCGGACGGGCGTGTTAAGATGACCCTGGCGGCTGCAGTGTGGCTTTCAGAGCCACGGACGGGAGAAAAGCCCAGAGCAGCCATACGCAGGATTCCCACCGGCCGTGAGTTACGAAGAAATGAAAGATGGAGAAAGGCTCAGCAGAGGAACACCGTGTAGGGCACTAGGGACTGCTGGAGAGGAGCCCACCGGGACTGTGAAGGACTGGGAGGGTTCTGAGGGGAGACAGGAACTCAGGCACTGGCTCTGATATTTTTCATTAAATGTACAGATTTAGATTCACACAGACTCCAGTTACAGAAATGATCCATTGTAAAATGTAAAGGAAGTCTGTTGAATAAGTATTAAAAGTTAGCACTAGCTACTCAGGAGGCTGAGACTGAGGATCAAGTTTTGAAGCTTGAGACTTTATCTCTGATTAACCAGTAAAAAAGCCTGATTAGGGGCTGGGAAGGTGGCTCAAGTGGTAGAGTGCTCGCCTTGAGCTGAAGAGCTGAGGGACAGCGCCCAGGCCCAGAGTTCAGGCCCCACAACCAGACCAAAAAAAAAAAAAAAAGCCTGATTAGAGGTGGAGCTCCAGTGGGGAAGCTCCAGGCATGAGCAGAGAAAGCCCAGCAACCGTGTGTGCTGACACACACAAGAAAGCAAACACGCATGGATAATAACGGAGCAAGCGGCCGCTGGACCTCACCAGGGGATTTGAAAGGGAGAAGAGAACTTCAGAGCTGTGGCTGTTACAGCAGTTGGAGACGCACGGAAGCCCGCGGCAGAGGATGCTGGTTAGTTCGGCAGGGCCTGCAGCTGGTGCTGACCCTCGGCACAGAGGTGTGTGTGCAGGGGAGGGCTTGCAGGGCTCTGCTGGCCCTGAGCACAGAAGAAGGCCGAGGCAACAGTAAGGAGGTGATCCCTGAGGGCCCGCCTGAGCTGGCCAAGACCTCCGGCTCAGGAAGGAGAATCAGAGACCCACACGGCCCACTGGTGGGGACGTAAAACATCGAAGACAAGCAGGAAGTTCTAAACGCGACTGGGGGGGGGGCAAAGGGAAGCCAGGAGGCAGTGGCTCGGGCTCTTCTGTGGGCACACACAAGTGGCCCAGTGTAGAGTGTGAATGCCTGAGACTGATAGTGCCAAACCCCTCAGTGCCACACACACACACACGCACACCCCCCCCCACCTACACACCCACATACACACACACCTACACACACCTACACACACCTACACACCCACCTACACACACATACACACACACGCACACCTACACACACCTACACACCCACCTACACACACACACCCACACCCACCCACACACACACCCACACACACACGCACACCTACACACACACCTACACACCCACACCCACACACACACCTACACACCTACACACACACACCTACACACACACGCACACCCCCACACCTACACACCCACACACACACCCACATACACACACACCTACACCCACACACCCACACACACCCACACCCACATACACACACACACACACCTACACACACACATACACACACACATACACACCCACACACATACACACCCACATACACACACACACCCACACACACACCTACACACACACACCCACATACACACCTACACACACACCTACACACACACACCTACACACACATACACCCACCCACACACACACCTACACACCCACATACACACCCACACACCCACATACACACACACACATACACACCCACACCCACATACACACACACCTACGCACACACACACCTACACACACACCTACACACACACACCTACACACACACATACACACCCACACACACATACACACACACACACCCACACACACACACCTACACACATATACACACACACCTACACACACATACACACACACACCTACACACACACCTACACACCCACACCCACATACACACACACACCTACACACACACACCTACACACACACACCCACACACATACCCACCCACACACACACCCACACACATACCCACCCACACACACACGCACACCTCCACACCTACACACCCACATACACACACCCACCCACATACA
This sequence comes from Dipodomys spectabilis, assembly GCF_019054845.1. Taxonomy (NCBI): domain Eukaryota; kingdom Metazoa; phylum Chordata; class Mammalia; order Rodentia; family Heteromyidae; genus Dipodomys; species Dipodomys spectabilis. Next base: position 42,589 of record NW_024870801.1, read on the forward strand.
CACACACCTACACACACATACACACCCACATACACACCCACATACACACACCCACCTACACACACACACCTACACACACACACCTACACACCCACATACACACCCACACCCACACCCACACCTACACACCCACATACACCCACACACCCACATACACACACACACCTACACACACACATACACACCCACACACATACCCACACACCCACATACACACCCACCCACACACCCACACACACATACACACATACACACACCTACACACACACCCACACACACCTACACACACACACCTACACACCCACATACACACACACCCACATACACACCTACACACACACATACACACATCTACACACACATACACACCCACACACCCACCCACACACACACACGCACACCCCCCACACCTACACACCCACATACACACCCACACCCACACCCACACACCTACACACACATACACACCCACACACATACCCACACACCCACATACACACCCACACACATACCCACACACACACCCACACACACATACACACACCTACACACACATATACACACACACACCTACACACACCTACACACACACCTACACACCCACATACACACCCACACACACACCCACACACACACCCACACACACCCACACCTACACACACATATACACACACACCTACACACACCTACACACACACACCTACACACATACGCACACACACACATACCCACACACACCCCCCCACACACATACACACACCTACACACACATACACACACACACCTACACACATACGCACACACACACACATACCCCCCCACACACAAATACACACCCACACACATACCCACACCCCCACACACATACACACACCTACACACACATATACACACACACACCTACACACACATACGCACACACACACACACATACCCACACACACAAATACACACACACACATACACACACACATACACACACACACCTACACACACATATACACACACACACCTACACACACACACCTACATACACATACGCACACACACACACATACCCCCCCACACAAATACACACACACACACATACACACACACATACACACACAGACATACATACACCCACACACATACCCACACATCCACACACACACACACACACCCACACCCACATACACACACCTACACACACATATACACACACACACCTACACACACCTACACACACACACCTACACACACACCTACACACACACATACGCACACACACACACATACCCACACACACAAATACACACACACACATACACACACACACAGACATACATACACCCACACACATACACACACACACCTACACACCCCCCCCCACACCCCCCCACGCCTACACACACATAAACACCCACACACACACCTACACACACACCTACACACACACACCTACACACATACACACCTACACACACCTACACACACACCTACACACCCACCCACCCACCCACACACCTACACACACACACACACACACACACCTCTTGTTCCTTTTATCTCTGAATTTTGCTATAAGGACATCACATAAATATCCAAATATGATGACACTTTGGAACACTGCTAAGCTCCACCAGGAATACCCTTTCCCACACTCCATCCCGCCTCTCCGCAGAAGGTCGACCCTAACCCCGGGAGAGGGTTAAGTGAGCTCCACAACCGACGCCTGGGCCTCGTGCAGTCCGTCAGGAAGGAGACCTGGGGCTCCTCTCAACAGAGGCCTTGGGGCGCAAGCGCTGGCTGCAGGCCTCTGGCTCCAGCTCGGCTAACGGCAGCATGCAGCACCTTCGGTGGCTTTGCTGTGGCTCCATCCACGGCTGCAGACCACTGAGCACAGGGCTCCTTGGAGCAGCACTGAGTCGGAGCCGAGCGTGCAGAGTGCGGTGAGTCCCTCGGGCAGGCTGGCGGCCAGGCCTGCGCCCTCCGTGAGTGGGCACAGGGCTCCCTCAGGCCCTCCCCTCCCCCCACGGCTGCATGCCTGGCTGTGTGTGTACCAAGTTGTCCCGCACGCTGAGCACCAACCCTAGCAAAGGCCGGAAGACAGGGGAGAGGGTCCTGCACGCTGAGCACCAACCTTTAGCAAAGGCCGGAAGACAGGAGAGGGTTCCATCTAATTTTTGTGCATTAAAGAGATTTTTAAAGAACCTTCGATAAAAGTGTTTCTCGCTTTTTAAGATAGAAGAACTTTTTTCTGTGGTTGAGGAAGCAGGCAGGCTGAGGGGAAGCCAGGTCTTCTGTCGTTATTCTAAAGTAGTTAGTGCAGAGAATCGAAAAGCTTCCGTCTGGGCAGGATTTTTAACTATGGCGGAAATGGGGAAGACGATGCATGTGAAGAAAGAACAATAAAGCAAAGAGGACAGTTCGCCCAGTGTCAGACTCAGAAAGGACACGAAGGCTTGCTGGTTCTCTGTGGGTGACCCAGTGAGTGCAGACCAGAACTTGCTAATCCTCTCAACACCCCCCCCCCCCCCCCCCAGGGCTCTGGGCCTGTGGTCCTGGCGGCGGCGGCGGCAGCACAGCTGACCTATCAGGGCCTGGACTCCCTGAGCATCAGGGTGCCCGGATGGGACAGAAGGCTGTGTGTGAGGAGGCCACCCCGGCCTCCCCCGCAGCTCCTCCCAGCAGATGGCCCCGTGACCAGCGGCCCAGCCTGCCCACTGCCTGTCCCCAGAGCCCTGTCATGGAGTCACAGCACCCAGCACCTTCCCAGCCATGACGTGGCTCCCCGCCTGCCTGTGGACCACTCCACCAGGCCTGTAAGGGAGACAGCGCCCTGCAAACCCGTCCTGCACCCCACCCATTTCCTTGCTGCCACCTCCTCCCTGGCCGGCGGGACCTGGACCCTCCCCAGGCAGGAGGCCATCTGTGGGGAGTCTCAGCATGGCCTCCATCCACCCAATGAGGACAACGTGGGCCTCAGCTGCAGCAGCCACCTAGACCCTAGACCTGAGGTCTGCTGGGGTGTCCCACCAAGTTCTGATAATATGTCTGGCTGGCTGGGGACCGACATCTTTCTGAGAGCACAGAGGAGGCAGGGTGGAAGCCAGTGACCTCAGACTTCAGAGCTGCTGGTCCTCTTGTTATTAACACCCAGGAGACTGGGGACAGCTCATGGTGATGCCAGTTTGCCATCCGAGTGGGGGCTGGGTGCAGTGACAAGGCAGACTAAAGGAGCCTAAGAAGCAGTGGTTTCGGGGCCAGGCTGTGTCTGTGGTGCTTGGCCCTGGTGTTCCTATCTCCAGTGGTGGCTCCTTTCTGACCCAAGCTGGCGCTGCAGGGCGCGGCTCGGGGACTGCCCATGGCTGGGCGATGGTATGCACGCCCCTGTCTAGAAGCACTGCACAGACCGGAAGTTCAGGAACACTCCGTGGAAGGTCAGCTGTGTGGCATGCTCTGGGGGACCCAGGGCTGTGTGAGCCAGCCCTCAGCTGTGTGTCAGGTGGAGCTGTGGGGCTCAACTCTTCTCTTCCCCTGTGACCAGGGCCTCAGAGGCTCTCTGTGCACATCGCCGTTTCCCTGACTTTATCCTGCAGTGCTGGGCACCCTGTGTGGGGTGCAGACCCAGATGTCACCCCCAATGGCAGGTGGTGCTGCTGGGTAGTGAGGCTTCCTGCCCCAAGCCACTAGGAGCCTGTGACATCAACCTAGAGGATCCTAGAGAGCCCGACTGTCCTCAGGAGGTTCATGGTGAAGCAACAAACCTTCCATCACACTGCATCTCAGAGCAGACTTCCTGCCCATCATCTACTCCCCCCATCAGAACCCAGCCTCCCGGCTGCAGTCAGCTCTAGGGGTGGGAAGGAACACATGGCACTGAGGCCGCTGCATCTCAGACTGTGAGCCTTGGGCAGCAGGCCCTGAAGCCTTGGGCAGGCACTGTCCTGGGTCTGCGTACCTCATTTCCCAGCAGAGCAGAAACACAGGCTTCAGAGGCATCGCAGATGGCCGTCAGGTCATGGCCGCCCTCCAGGGCCAGCACGACCCGGCCGCCGGCCAGGCCCATCAGCTGCTTTGTCAGGTACCCAAAACCTGCAATGGGAGGACAGGTGTCAGCAGGTGGCATGCTGCACCTCAGCAGCCCCAAGTGTGACCCGTCTCCCAGAGAGAGGGAGACAAGGCCACGTGGGCCAGGCTTGGTTTAATACATTTACTTGAGTTGTGGTACTGGATTTCCTGTTCATCTGTTCAAGAGTGGATTATGGGTATTGCGATCATCTTGTCTGGAGCACAGGACACCAATCCCACCCAGAGGCCCTGTGCCCCATGCTTCCCTGAGGAACCTTGGGCGTTCTGGGCACCTGACAGCCCTGCATGGGCACACATGTGCATACAGGCACACAGATCCACACCATGCACACCGCCCAGGCTTTCCCGTACGCACATCTGCTCTGACCACAGCCAATGCCTTCACCATGCAAAGCGGCTGCCCCTGGTGGCCATCACCATCACCCCCTGCAGCCAGAGGGGGCTGGTGCGTGCTGGACAGTAGGAGAACCTTCATAAACCAGTGGTCTCCATGCTAGACCCAGGCAGGCTGCATGTCCTGCCAGGCTCTGATGAGAGAGAGTGCCCAGAATGTGGTGGTGGGGCGCCCAGCGGGAACCCCACCTTTGGCCTGTTGCTTCACCACCTACAGCCCAGGGGCAGGGGGGCTGTGTGAGGCATTACTACCGCATGGCCATCCCTGAGGCCACCTCTGGCCCACCCTCCCTTCCCTGTATGCGGGCCAGATGGGCACTCCTTCATCTGAGCTGATGGGGACAGGAGGGGAGGGGGCAGAGCCAGGGAGCCTTCCAATCCTTCTGGTGTGCTGTGCCAGCGCAGAAGTTGGGAGCGCTGGCGTCGGGCCGGTGAGCGCCAGCAGCCCTGGCCCCTCCTGGCAGCAGGCACGCACCTCCTCCCAGAGTCACAGCAGCATCAGAGAATGGAACACACACAACACAGGGCCAGTGCCAGCTCTGGTTCTCACAGCCAGCTGGCTCGTAGGGCCGTAGACGCGAGGAGGGAGCCTGGCATGCGTGCGTGGCTGGCCCCAGGGTGGAGGGCCTGGGCTTCCCGCGTGAGCGCTGTGCTGCCCTGCTGAGCCGGGTGAGTGAGGGGCCGGGGCGGCCCTGTCTCCTGGGTGAAACCAAGGCGACGTCCCTCCACACAAAGAGCTCTGGACCAGTCACCACGAGCCATCATGAGCCTGGCGACTGGCCTCGGCAGACCCACTTACATTTGGCAGACAGGTTGTAGCCTCCGAGAGGCGTCGGGTGACCCTCCACAGCATCGAAGCCCGAGGACACCAGCACCACATCTGGGGCAAACTCGTTGGCGATCGGCATGACCACGGCTCTGCAAGGAGCAGGAGATGGTATGGGCAGCTGACCCCAGAGCCCCTGGCCATCCTGGGGTGGGCTCTGCGGGCGACGCAGGTGCACTCCACAGGCATCTGTCTTCAAGTCCAGGACAACAGGCCCCACAGCAGCTCGGGAAAGGTGCCGCATGGGCCTTCTCGCTGCCTGTGACCACCACTGCATGGGTCACACCAACCAGAGACCCACGGCAGGCCACTCCAGGCCCGGCCTTGCCCGCCCCACCCCACTCTCCAAACAGGCCTGCTCCCCAAGCCTGGGAGGGCACTGTCACGGAACACCACCAGCAGGCGTGGCTCCAGCACAGCGGCCTGCTGCCTCAGCCCTGGAAGAGCAGCCCCCACGCCAGCCCCTTGCCCAGAGGCCTCCGGCACACAGCAGTGTGAGGGGAGCTAGCAAGCAGACACCTACAACGGTGACAGGGAAAACTGGTCACATGTTTAGGGAAACGCAAACCCCACCAAGAGTCCAACAACTGTGCCCCAGCAAGATACTGCAATGAGGAGCTGAGAAACCACTGTCAGCTGCGTCCTACAAGAACTCGAGCTCTCCGCTGCTCTGTGGGCCTGGACGCGCTTCATTCGAGGCTCATGGTCAGTCCTGGCTTCCAATCTCTCTGCGGGTGCCGGGCGGGCAGCAGTGGCCCTCGGAAGGTGAGTGGCCCAGGACCTGGGGGTGTGCTCAGGTGCCCGGGCATCTGGGTCACGTGACCGTGGGTAGGCGCCGTGAGCCTCTGCCGGGCAGATCACACGCCAGCTTCCTACGCCTGTCCTTCCACAGCTGTGGCCTGCAGCCTCCTGTGTGTGCAGGCTCCCAGGGAGGCAGACAAACGGCCCTGCAGGGCAAGGTCCCTCCCACCATCAGAACCACGTGACTGTCGCCCTCAGCACCCCATTTCTCACTCAGCCTCTGCTGCCCACTGAAATCCCCACTGCGGACACCAGAAGCACCAACGTGGCCACAAGAAGGGGCACGCCCTATGGGGCAAGCTGAAGAGGTCCTGTCGTCTGCCCCTCAGGACTCCGGGGCCCACCGTGGGGCCTGCAGACACCCTGCCAGGAGCCCACAGGTGCTGTGAGGTCAGGCCTTGAAGCTGCCTTGCCCCGTGACAGCGACAACTGACTTTGGGACCCTCACAGAACTGCAATGGCAGATCTGACCTACATGTTCCCAGCTCATCTACACAGCTCCTGTCCTGTTCTTCAGTGTAGGGCCCCAGCCCCAGACTTCAGGAGCCTTTCTTGTGAGTATGTGGGAAAAGAACAATAGCCTTGTTAGTTCACACAGCAGAACACACGGAGGGGGGGAAGGGTGGAGCCAAGACCTAGCCACTCCCAGAGGTCCTTCTCTTCCAAGGGCACCCATGGTGGGCCCGCCCCCCTGTCACGGGGAGCCAATCTCTCCAAGGGCACCAATGGTGGGCCCGCCCCCCTGTCACGGGGAGCCAATCTCTCCAAGGGCACCCGTGGTGGGCCCGCCCTCCGTGTCACAGGGAGCCAATCTCTCCAAGGGCACCCATGGTGGGCCCGCCCTCCGTGTCACAGGGAGCCAATCTCTCCAAGGGCACCCGTGGCGGGCCCGCCCTCCGTGTCACAGGGAGCCAATCTCTCCAAGGGCACCCGTGGTGGGCCCGCCCCCAGTGTCATGGGGAGCCAATCTCTCCAAGGGCACCCGTGGCGGGCCCGCCCCCAGTGTCACAGGGAGCCAATCTCTCCAAGGGCACCCGTGGCGGGCCCGCCCCCAGTGTCACAGGGAGCCAATCTCTCCAAGGGCACCCGTGGCGGGCCCGCCCCCAGTGTCATGGGGAGCCAATCTCTCCAAGGGCACCCGTTGCAGGCCAGACCTCTGTGTCACGGGGAGCCAATCTCTCCAAGGGCACCCGTGGTGGGCCAGACCTCCGTGTCACGGGGAGCCAATCTCTCCAAGGGCACCCGTGGTGGGCCCGCCCTCCGTGTCACAGGGAGCCAATCTCTCCAAGGGCACCCGTGGCAGGCCCGCCCCCAGTGTCATGGGGAGCCAATCTCTCCAAGGGCACCCGTGGCGGGCCAGACCTCCGTGTCACAGGGAGCCAATCTCTCCAAGGGCACCCGTGGCAGGCCCGCCCCCCCCTCTGTGTCACAGGGAGCCAATCTCTCCAAGGGCACCCGTGGCAGAGGCCTCAGGCCCAGATCTTCCTCAGAGGTTCCTGACAGATGGCAGAACAGAGTGCAGCCGCCCTTCCTGCTCTCCAGGAAGACTGTTTCTCCAGGCAGAAAAGCAGTTCCAGCTAGGGCTCTGGTATGGGCTTTAAAGCCAAGACATTCTTTCAAGGAAGCCACAGCCCATGGCTGCCGCTTTGAAGCAAGGGCGTGTGGCAGGCTCTAGCTCTTCCCTCTGAAGTAGTGCTGAGCTCCTTGACTTCTAATCCCCACTCCCAAGCCAAGTCCTGCTAAAATCATCATTAAATGAAGTTCAAACCAAGAGTCCCTGGTGTCTACACTTGCTGTGTGGTGGTGCCACCCCGAAGCCAATCCACACAAAGTGTGCAACATGGCCCAGACTGGTGGGCCCGCGCTGCCTCAGAGCTCAGCAGTGCGATGGGAATGTCACCACGCTCCTGCTGAAGGCCTGGGTGGACACCCTCTAGGCTTCGGGACCGCAAACCAGGCTGTTTCCCTCCTAGAACTACTCATCCACCAAGTGCCTGGCTGCTCTGCCTAAGGACCAGAGACAGGCACTGCTCGGGGTGCCCACAGCCGGTGAGAAGCCCTCACACATGCAGGCCGGCCCGGCCCTGCCCGGGGCCCCTGCCCCACAGTCCCTGGACGCCTCACACTTCCCTGTGCCAGCTGCCTCCTGGGGAACTTGACGTTCCCTCGCCTCTCAGCCTCCTGGGAGGGAGTGGGGGAGAAGGGCGGGCACGCCTGGGAAGCCCGCTTCTACTTCCAGAGCCTCAGCCACTCCACCCTGCCCCTTGTGGCAGCCTATAGCCTGGGTCACCTCTGACGGGGAGGAGCAGCGGTTTCTGGCTGCCATCACCCCAGAGGCTCCTCCAAGTCTGCAGAGAAAAGCCACCTTCCCATCTTCAAGCCTCTGCTCTCACTCACCCTGCCCACCGCATGGCTCCATGGCGCTTTCCTTCCTCGCAAGGTCTCCCTCTCTCAGTCTGCTTCCACACACCCAGGAAATACGCCAGTCACAGAGTGGAGACCAGTGAGGGCAGCGTGTGGTAAGCGCAGCCCCGGGAATGGCCTCTGCCGGGCGCAGGGGGCCCAGCCCTCAGCTCTGCGCTGGGGTCATCCCTCCAGCTGCTCGGAAGCCAAAGCCATGTCTGCACTCCTCACACCGAGGGCCTCTGTCCTAACCTGACACTGCCTCCCCGTGTCCCCAACGGCCAGCTCAGGTGGACACTTGCGTTTCTGAAATCGAGGACACACAAGCGGCCACAAAGCACTCTCTGCCCCACCCTGAGAGGTGCTCCCCTTCCGCCCGGCCAGGGCCCGGGAGCTCTCTGGGCCCCACGGGGCCCGCCCCACCACTCTCCTTCCTCTCTGGGTGTCCTCACTGTTTCCGGTGCCTAGCCCACCCTGGAGCGCTCCCTCTCAGACCACACCTTTCACTCAGAAGGTAGATCCATCCATCATTCCCAGAGGCTCCCAGGGTCGGGCTCTGAGTCCTCCCTGGGGAGTGTGCCTCTCCCCTAAGACACCTGCGCCAAACTCACTCTGCCCGGAAGGGCCCAGCCTCCCCGCGGAGACGCGTGCCCAGCAGGGCCGCCTGGGTGTGCCCACTGCTGCCCAGGGCTCCAATACCTTTTCACTTTATCTGTTGTTTCCTTCTCTAGGATCCAGGCAGGCTGGCCAAACTTTGCTTCTGGTTCTTATTTCTAAAATCAGTGTACCAAGTCCTCAGATCAACTGAGTGGTAGTGCATGTCTATACTCACAGCAACTCAGAGGGCAGAGGTTCCGGGAGAGCCCGGGCAATAAACAGTCAGCAAGACCATGTCTCAAACACAATCAGAGTGGTGGTATACACCTGCAACCCTAGTGTCTTTGGAGGTAAAAGCAGGAGGATTACAGTCCAAGAGTGGCCTGGAAAAAGCACATGCCTCTCTGGAAGGCACCGCAAGCACAGGAGGAGCGGCTCAGGTAGAGGGTGTGCCCAGCGTAAAATCCTGAGTTCAAGTGCAACCCCACCGCGCCTCCTCACACGCGTGGACTGCTGCTAGAAACGAAGGCAGCCTGGGGTGTGGACCTGTCCACAGGCAGGCGGCTACCCGGGACACAGCATCTGAGTGCTGGTGGTACCCCCAAGACCACACTTGTGAGGGGCCGGCCCTGCGTCCGTGTGGCTCACCAGCAGCCGTGGGCCTCTGTGCGTCAGCCTTCAAACGGTTGCGGCCGGATGGTCCACGGCCACCTGTCGCTCGAGGTGAGCCAGGTCTGTGCAGCAGAGCTTCCCGTGCCTGTCAGGACACCCCGTGTGGCCCCCAGCCCGGTGACACTGCCCGCGGGGAGCCAAGCACTGACGGCAGGTGAGTGAGGGGTTAAGGACCACGGGCCACTCTGCGTCCAAGCCCAAAGCACAGTGCTGTAGCTGGGTGCCCGGCACACTTCAAAGCCATGTCTGGCCCGGAGACTGGTTTGAATTAAGGTCCCTTTTCTTCTTTGAGTCTCTGAGCCGGAGGAGAAAGTGCCGGCTACCTCTGGATCTCATTAGGGACAATTTTCTTATCTTTTCTTCATCTGAGGCTTGATCCCCTGAAAACCCAACCTGGCAGGCTGGGGCTCTGAACAAGGGGCAGCCTTTGAGGCATGCACTGCCCCAAGGGGCCGCCGAGAGGGGGAGCAAAGAAGAGAGGGGGCAGCGTGCTGACCCTTCCCCCCATCCCAACGCCTGGGGAACCATAAACTGTAAACTTCAAAGCGCTACTTCACATTAAAATCAATAAAAAAAGAGCCTGAAACAATTTTCCTTTTCAAAGAAGCTAGTGAAGCTTTAAAACGCGCAGTGGTAAGATCATCCCGCACGCGCTGGGCAGGACGTGAGAGCAGATCAGAGGCCGCCGGGGCGAAGTTCACCTTAGAGGCCAGCCCGGTGAACCAGGGGAGCCTCCCGGAAGGGCCACACCTCTGGACCTGGGCTAGGGCCAAAAGGCTCAAACTCTTACCCCAGGTCAAAGCGTAGCTGGCAGCCAGAGAGTGCAGATGTGCAGTGCGGCAGTGGTAGCAGCAGCGGCAGCATCACCACGGGCTCAGACGGCTGGGCTCGGACCCACCGGGCCTTCATTCTGAGGCCAGCGTCCACACGGGCAGGATGTCCACCACAGGCTACCACAGTGTGGGCACGCACGCTGTTCTCAACTCAGGTTCAGCCATCACCATCACAAGACTGCGGATGAGGGGTACCTCCGACAGATGGGAGGAAGGCAGGGCAGGCCTCTGAAGGCCCAGTAACTGCCCCCTCAGGCCAGCACTGGACATGCAGCCCACTTCCTTCCTGATTTAATCAAAGGGACTCCTTACTTCTAGATGTAACTGAGACCGGGAGGCCACCTTTATCGCCTCCCAGCTACTCTTCCAGTGGACCCTGGGGCCAGGACCCAGGTCAACATGAGCAAGAGGACACTGAGAGGTATCATGGGTCTCACCCAGTATCTCCACAGAGCTCGTGGCAGAACACAGGGCAAAGCCTTTACAGACTGTCCTTGTGCAGCCTTACCTGCAGCCTTATCCACTGGGCACGCCCAGAGACATGTGCACGCACACGGGCACTTCCATCCCCAGAGGTGTGGTCTCACAAGCACATATGCAACTAGCTGTACAGATGGGTGCCCAGGCACACACATGCACACATATATTAAACTCCAGACTTCTGGCCCACAATGCGCTGTCTCCTTTGCCAAGACGCCCGGTCTCTTGGGTGGGTCAGCCAGGTCACCAACCCTTCTCACAGGCTGCCATGCACCCGAGCTAGGCGCTGCCCACAGATCCTCATCCTGCCCTTTCACACCGAGAACCCGGCCCGGTCAAGCCACCTCCTTCTGGTTGAGAGAAATCAGTTTAACATCCGATGACAAGCAGTTTTAGAAGTGACCACTCTGTGGCCAAGCTTAAGGACAAGGGTTATGTAAGGAAGGGGTGTGAGGTGGACCTTGATTCAGTGTTTATATAAATGAAGAAATGATTTCTTTCCACTCTATAGCAACTCAAAAAAGGTTTGTGGAAGATAGGAGATAATCCCATTTCTAGGGTTTGCGTCTCAGCTTTCCTTCATAACAGCATGTTCCAGCACTGCATCGAGTCCTTGCCTGTGGCATTGGCTTTCACCATCAGGATGGACACGGATTCCTGGGCTCTGCCTCAGGCACAGAGGCTGCGCTTAGGTGTTGAAGGCTGAACCGAGCTCGTGTGTCTGTGGCCTTTGTCTACAGTTCACAGACACGTTCCCAAGTACTCATCTTGTAAGTGCTCCACGAAGACTGGGGACTCACCTGAAGGCTGCTAAGTACTCTGTGTCTCCCATGGGAGGGTCCAGGCCGCCCGTGAAAGCCATGTTGACAGTGAAGCCCACTCCTGGCCCTGTGCCCACCTGTGGCCAGGAGAGAAATCCATGTCACAGATCCTGCGGCAGGAATACCCACTGTTGGTGGCCCCTGGGCTGAGGTATCTTCTGGCTGATGGTACCCGCAGGGTCTGCCTGCAGACCTGTATGTCCGGGGCCCCGCAGATTCATTAGTACGTGAGGCTGGGCACCCAAATACCTGCTGTGCTAATGTTAAGAATGGAGCAGTTTTCATACAATGCTTCTGGTGTCAGGGACCTTGAACTGTGGGAACCGTGGGGAACCACCTCTGACCTTGTACCACAGGAGTCCCCCTCAGGAACATTCCAAAGACCTGCCCATCTGTGCCATGTGCTACATGCTAACCAGATGTGTCTCCAGGAGGAGCATTCTGCTACTTCGCGCTTGCTCGTAGGCAGTGAGAGGTAGGGCAGGCCAAGGAGAGCTGGTGCTGTCCTGCAGCCTCTGTAATCCCGAGGTGGGGTGGGGGAGGGGGACCCGGTGCTGTACTGCACCTCCAGATTCCCAGCTGGGAGTGTCACCCAAGTACAGAGCACAGGCTTTCTTGGAAGAGAGTGCACTGCTGGCTCACTCATGCACAAACGCTTCCGCTGGCCTAGATTGGAGGTGGACTTGAGTCCTTTAATTTACATTTGTGTGTTAGACAAAACGCAGGCCCTGGGCACCTGGACGAAATGCAGGCTGGCAGGCCGGTGTGCACCCCGTTCTCCATGGCTCACGGGCTCACTCCCACGCCTGACCACATCCCACTCCCAGCTTCTTACCTCATCAGGTGCCCCGCTGCCTGGGAAGAAGTTCCCATCGTCATAGCGGTGCAGGGACACATAGAGCACACTGGGATCACTGTAGAAAGCCTGCTGGGTTCCATTCCCGTGGTGCACATCCTGAGGGACCAGGAGAGCCGGCTCAGGCCACCGGGCCTCACACCTGGGCCCTCACTGTTCAGCTGGACCCCTCTATGCCCTGGGGTGACAGCTCACTCTGGGAGATGGCCTGACACCTCCAAGTGGGCCAGGCACCCCGGCAGGATAGATGAGGGGCACATGCAGGACTGGAGATTCATGAGGAGCTGAATGGGCTCTGTTGTTTCAGCCACACCCAACTGTGTATCCACAGTGAACCATCCAAAGGGAGGTCTCTGTGGCCTGGCTGCTCACGGGCACCTGTTGAGCATCACTCCATGCTGGAGCGTGCCTGGAACCACGTGGCTACCAGTGACAGGGCCCAGGCTCCCATACTGCTCTCGGAGGGAGCTAAGACAGGTCCCTGCGCTTCCTGAAGGGCTGTGCCCGTCCTTGTCCTGGAACATGGGAGGTGGTTCCCAGAATTAGTGGGGCTGGGCGGCCATGTTTTACATGTGCGTGTGTGTGTGTGTGTGCGCGTGAGCCACCTAGGGGTTCTAGCTGGGAATCTTTTAGAGGTTGGTTTCGTGCTGTGGGAATGTGGTACTTCCACACAGATGGTCAGTGCTGGGCTGTATCCAGAGGAGCCAGGGGCACCACCATATGCATTTACCTACAGGATGGCCACAGAGCCATCTACAGTACACAGGAGGCTGGCTGGGCCGTCCCTAGTACACAGCTAGCTCACTCTGGCTAGGCCCACTATGAGGTCCCCTGTATACAGCTAGGCCACTATGCTGTCCCAGTACGTGGCAAGCACACGGCTGGGCCCGCTACGCAGCTCCCAGTGCGTGGCTAGCACACGGCTGGGCCCGCTACGCAGCTCCCAGTGCGTGGCTAGCACACGGCTGGGCCCGCTACGCAGCTCCCAGTGCGTGGCTAGCACACGGCTGGGCCCGCTATGCCCCTGGCTACACTACACTGCTCTGTGGGAATCTCTCTCTGCTCCCTAAGGGGCTAGGGAGGTTCTCAGGGCTTGCTGGCTCACTGGTGCCAGCTGAGAAGAGGAAGAATTCCCCTGCCTTGCCTGGCTTTGCGATCTTGGCCAGGCAGGAGCCTGCTACCTACAGCCTGAGCGCTGGCTCCTCTCCTGAAGTTGAAGGATTTCTGCGACACCAATCAGCCCCACCAGCGTGTCTGCTCTTTCCCCTTTAGAATGCATGGCGTAAGTCATAAACGCCAAACTGAAAGGTGTGTGTGCGCGCAGGCACGCTGCTCAAAGAGGAATACTGAAATGAACACTGAATGCTGTGCTATTTTTGGAATTCGGGTTCAGCCAGAGGCAGCTGTTCCAGGCCATAAGGTGTTGCCTCCCACAGGAAGCTCAGCCGTGTCTTGTAGTACAAGCTAGGCACTCAAGTGGGCTGGGGGGTGGGGGGTGGGGCGCGCTGAGAACCACGCTCAGCCTGTAGCTGGGTGGGCCCACATGCTCAGACCAGAGGCCCAAGGCCAAGGCCAAGCACCACACCCCCAACTTCCGCCTTCCATCAGTGGGTGCTGTGGCTCAGTCCTGGCCACATGCTCAGACCAGAGACCCGAGGCCAAGGCCAGGTAGCACATCCTGGACTTCTGCCTTCCATCAGTCAGTGCTGGGGCTCAGTCCTGGCCACACTCTCAACCCTGAGTCATCTCTACTGCAGGTCAGAGCCCACACACACTGCCAGAGGCCATGAAACACACCCCTCTCTGATCTCTGACATGGGTTCCAGAAAGTTCAGTTCTCTAAGTTCCAGGATCAGTGGAGGTGAAGGTCTGCCTCAGCCAGGCTGTCTGCTCTAGAGACAGGCATGTAGGCCCTTCCGGGCTCCCCTGGGAGGCTGGGCCACTCACCCAGTCAACGATGAGGATCTTGCTCACATTCAGCCTCAGCTGGAGAAGCTTGGCCGCCACTGCCACGGAGTTGAAGTAACAAAACCCCCTGAGGAAGGAGAAGGGTGTCAGGACTATGACAAAATTGCCTGTTCCCTGTTTCTACACAACTTGCAACGCAGCCATCCAAAGCCCAGGAGAGTCTAGAGGGCTCAGGTGGAAGGCGGCAGGCCATTTCTAGCCGCTGGGGGGTGGGGATGACAACCTTAACTGATGGTGCTGACCAAGGAGACGTGAACATACAGACACACACGTGTACCAGAGACACACACCAACCCGATACTCAGAGGCACACCTACAGACACACAAACGTATGTATACATATACAGACACACACGGGCACCACTCAGATACACAGAATAACCACATGCACCACAGATCAGATGATACACACCACCTGGATATAGACATACATGCAGATACAAATACATTCACACACTACAGATATACACACCACACAAACACACATGTAAGATACACACATATACACACTACATATGTAAACATACCACACACAAGCACATGGATACACATACACACCAGACAGATATATACACACATCACACATGTACACAAACATAGTAAAAATACACATATGTATCACAAAGATGTACACACCACAGATAAGCACACATTTACAAACACTGTGCAGCTCTACACACAGACACATACACAAACACAAAAATTAATACACATACATACAAGCACAAATCAACAAATATGCATACCGCACAGATGTATACAAACTATGTAGCTACAGAGACACAGACAGGCATATGTATACACACACCCACACAGAAACAGTGAGGCACAAATAAGCGTGCATACTGTGTGAAAATCCCATGTGCAATTCTTGTGAGTGAGGGTGGGAGACTGTTTTCATGATTGCTGTACTGACCCATGTTTGGGGGGTTGCGGAGAGGGGATAAGTTCAGAAATTTAAAAACATACACCAAAGACACACTCACATACTACACAGACACACACTAACATGGAAACACATGCATACCACACATATATACACCATCGATATATCCATACATTATACAAATATACAAATGTACAGATACCACACAAATACTAAATATACAGCCATCTACATGCACAAAACACAGGCACACATGATACAGTTGTACATGCAGAGATACACAGTATAACTGTGGACACACACACCCTGAGGCACACACAGCACACGCACAGCATTCTTGCCTACGCTCAGGGGTGACGGGTCTCTAACAGCAGCTCACACTTAACTTTCTGTATTCTAAGACACCTCATGGGGTAGAGGTGAAGAGAGCTGTTTCAGCCTCTGTCTTTGGCGAAGCCCAGGCTGCCCTGCACATACGCTTCCCCACTGCTGACCACATGACTAGAGTTCCATGTGGCTCCTAGAGATGGCATGCTTGGACAGCCTAGGGGCTTGCACCCTAGCTGGCAAAGGCAGCTGAGAGGAAGCTACAGGTCCAGGACCCCTCTCACCATGTCCAGGTGGCCGGCACCAGCACTGGCGCTCATCAATACCGCCAGGTAGCAACGCCACGCCTCACCTGTCGCACATCCTGACGGGGGTGTCAGGGTGCCGGGATGCCAACTGAGGACACACCCTGCCGTGGCCATGGGAGTATCTACTGGTCAGAAGCTACAAGGCCAGGCACGACGTGGTCTGTAGGACTGATGGCGACTGTTGGAAAGCGAGGGGCCATAGGAACCTGTTTCCTCTCCCGAGTGCAACAAAAGCAGCAACCATCTGTGATTTCTCTGGACCAGTATCCCTGGGGCCTTCTTTCCTATCACCTGACCTTTCCTATCATCTTCCTAACAGCCTCCAGGGGAGCCGACAGGCCTTGCGGCCTGGGCTCCTCATCCACCCAGGGGCCCTTCGCTAGAGACCTCCTCAGCTGTGGGAAGGAGCCAGCGACACGCCCAAGGCTCGGGGTGCAGGGGGATGGAGGGTTGAGAGGGCCCAGATGAGCCTACCCCGCTTCCCACCATCACTCACATGGGGGTGCTCTCCTCAGCATGATGTCCTGGGGGGCGGACCACAGCAAAGCCGTTCTGTGAACACCAGACAGTGGGAGACAGTGAAAAGGGCATGTTGTACCCACAAGAAAGTCGTTCCAAACTCAGACACTAGAGAAGGTGCCCCCAACATGGACGGCCTTCCATAAAGTGTGGGCACATCCCTGCCTCACTCCAGCTCACTTCCCGGGGGTGGACATTGTGGTCTGCACCGGCCCCTGCCTCCTTCCAGCTCACCTCCCGGGGATGGACACTGTGGCCTGCACCAGCCCCTGCCTCCTTCCAGCTCACCTCCCGGGGGTGGACACTGTGGCCTGCACCACGCCCTGCCCTCCTTCCAGCTCACCTCCCGGGGGTGGACACCCATGGAGCCTGCACTACCATTCCCATGAAGAAATGCTTGGGGACTAGTATCTGCATAGCTGCACCCCCCCCTCCCCCATTATTCATGCCTTGAAGACACCATAATACGGCAATACAATAGGCAAACTAGGAGGCTGTCATGGAGCTCAGAGGGGCTGGCCAACCACGAAGGACCCCACCGGGGTGCAGTGAGCTACCCCAGGGAGCAGGCTACCCCAGGGCGCAGGCTCAGGACAGGGCAATGGTGAGGCTGGGCACATTCAGACTCAATACTGCAATCCTACGTCCTAACTCCTGCCCTTGCAGTCCATCCCCGGCTCTCCAGGTGCTGTCTGCAGGTAAGTGCAGGTGCTAAGCAGCAGCGAGCGGTGCATGGAACCGCAGGAGGCGAGGGTATGCACCGCAGGTATGCATGGAGCGGCCTCTCGGTGCCCGGAGGCAGCGAGCTCCCCGGAGTGCTCAGCTTCTGCTGGGGCATAGGTCTCCTTTCCTGTCTCCTGTGGAGGAGCCTGCAGCCCTCTCAGTTGTGAGCTGGGCCAGCTCCTTTTTTCAGGGATATCCATTTCCTTTGTGAGAGGGGCAGACATAAGCCACAGACATTCCAGCTTGGGGAAATCGATACACTTCTCAAAAATAGACAAGCAGGCCTCAGCAATGGACCTGAGCTCTCAGTGTACGGCTGGTCTGGAAACCTCGTGTCTGCCGCCGTGAGCTCGCCACGCTTGAGGGCTCTTCTGAAGAGCTACGTGTGGTGACGGCTTTGGATAGGACACTCACGCTGTGTCAGAGCTCAGGACCAATGCAGTGAGGAGAGGTCTGTGCACCCATTAGGAAGGGAAGTGGGTTTGAGTATAATAGAGGGGGAAAAGCCTAGGTGTGGCTTCTGGGTGCAATAAGTGCTCGAGAGACCTCTGAGTGCCAGTGTAAGCCAGAGCAGAATGTCCAGGCATCTGGACAACTCTCTCTCTCATCACAGAGCACTCTGTGAATTTCATTGTATGGGTGCAGATTCATGCAAAGGCAGGCATGTAAATCCAGCTGCCACCCACTGAGCCAGCTATCACTGTTACTTTAAAATGAATACTTAAAAAATATATGGTTAATCAGATGAGCTAAGTCAGTGAACCGAAGCCCTTTGGGTGTCTTAAGGATTGTGAAGAGGACAAACAGCTCCCAGGCCCAAACCTGTGACCTGAACAATATTCCCACTGCATGAAGAGCATCCAGGACTTGTCTTGATGTGAGCTGCCTCCCACCAGTCCCGACTGAGCGTGGTCACAAGGTGGGGGGTGTGGGGGGGAGAGGGTGGTCACTACAGGCCGCCCTCCCCTGGGGACCCGGCCCTGCCAGGCTCTGACTGACCTTCAACTCCCCTGTAACCACCTTGAAGACCAACTCCACCACGCACCCCACTGCGAGGCGGGCCGCCCCTGATGAGTGCACCTCATTCCATATGGTGTCGCTGTCCACCTGTAGAGACAACAATCCCAGAGCCACATCCTGAGGGGCTGCCAAAGTCCCAAGACTGGCTCTGCTCTGGGCCTGCCAGAGCGTGGCCTTTCACCAGGGCAGACAGCTTACTCTGGAGCTCATCACGTTCTTTAACATGCACCGGAACATACAAATACAAACAGAAGAGTAAATGAGTAGCCTTTCTCCTCCGGTTGCCTCCACTGGGAGGTAGAACTAAGGACACCACGGGTGCGGAGTGCCTTTCTGTTGACCTGCAAGTGTAGTCAGGAGAGCATGCTAGCCAGGAAGATGGCGCGCCAGAGCGGTTAAACAGTGGTCTCTTCAGACCAGGGCTTCTGTACTCACGGAAGCTCTTGCTATTACCAGCTGTGCTTAAATGGGACTGGAGCCTAAGCAGGAGCTCTCCCTGGGGTTGGGGGTCCTCCTATTGCCAACTTCCAATGCGAAGGGTAAACGGGCCAACAAGTTCACCTACTGTGCTCAACACAAGATGCATTTTTAAGGCCTAGCTCACAGGAGAGACAGAAAACAGATTCTGACAGGAGTGTGCATCTACAGAGCAGCCCTCGGTGGGAGCCAGACCCAAGCACTGAGCAGCTATTCCAAGTATTCCTTGGGCAGAAAGTCTAGTGAGCCACCTCAGACCTGGGCTTGTGCCCTGCCTGGGGGAAGGTGCTGCTCCTGCCTGGCTGGGCCGTGCCATGCGGTTCCATTCAGTACAAAGCAATCGGATGGCCTCTGAACACTGACTGCTTTGAAACTCCAGCGGGAGCCACCTGCCCAGGCCTGACAGACACTCTGTGGGGAGGCACGGACCTCCCCACTGCCTGATGATTTAAGATTCTTTGATAAGCTAAAGAAATTCCTAGAAGGGATATGCAGTGAGGGTTATTCTCTCCAGTGATCAAACCTCAACATTCTTTAAATAGCTTCCAAATGTCCAAAGAACCAACTAGTGTCGACCGTGCTCACTGTTCCCAAAGCGCTGAGATGACCGCTTCAGCTGGGGATAGCGCCGTGTGCCACCTACGGAAGCACTGTGCGCACAGAACAGCTGGCTGGTCACTTCCGCTGGAGAATCGACTCACTGAAATCAAAGGTTGCCAGCACTACAGCACAGACTCCATCAGCTGCCCGGGCCCTCCAGGGCCAGCAACTCTTGAGGCAGGCTAGGCTGAGGCTGCACCCTGGAAGCCAAAATGACTTGACTGAGATGACTTCCTTTCCAAACGCACGGAGGGGCTGATGGACAACACCGGCCCCGTCTGTGGGGCCTTCTGGGCGCTCTGCTCTCCTGGGCACTTCCTGCAGAGAGCAGGGGCCAACCTCAGCCCTGCCACAGGACAGCAGGTGGTTAGTGTCCCCCGACAGTCCGACAAGCCCGTCCTGCTGCTCCAGAACCTAGATGTCGAGTCCACTGCATCCTGACTTGGGCACACAGTGCTGGAGGACGGCCCGAGACAGGCACAGAGGTGCCCGACTCCTGAAGGAACAGGCAGGGGGGGCATGGGAGACGCAGGGGAGCATGTGGGCCTGGGGGGGTGGAAGCGCGGGTTGAGCTGGGGCGCTGGGAGCCACGGCAGGGTGTGTGTGCGCCCGCAGAGCCTGGGCCCCACTCACAGGCAGGGCTGGGGGAGGGCGCCCACGGAGACTCAAGGACACAGATTCTCACTAATTTAGAACTTGTAATAAAGTGGGAGGGGGGAAGCAAAGTAGAAGTTTCTTTCATATGGTTTGCAAAAAAGGTCAAAACCATTAAAAACCTATATTGAACTGTGAGGACAGGATGCATTGGAAGCTCTGGAAGCAGCACTGCACAGCTTCACGCTGAAGAGGGGCTGCCTTCTCCTCCTGTGGAAGCCTCGGTGCCCTGACTGCTCCATGGGATACCCTAGTGGCTGGCCCTGCTTCTGGAAGACACTGGGTTGGAGCTGTAGCCGCGTGTGATCCGAGGCCACAGCTTCCCTCCCGGTAGAGGTCCACGGAGAAGGCGAGCACAGTTCCGCCTCTCACTTGCCTGGGCAGTACCCACTGGCGCCATCAGTGTACATCTGTGCCCGCGTGAGCGGCAGCGCTGGCTGGTCCAAGGGGCTGCGGGGCTCAAGCCCCACACCCCCAGCGTGAGCGGCAGCGCTGGCTGGTCCACGGGGGCCGCGGGGCTCAAGCCCCACGCCCCCAGCGTGAGCGGCAGCGCTGGCTGGTCCACGGGGGCCGCGGGGCTCAAGCCCCACGCCCCCAGCGTGAGCGGCAGCGCTGGCTGGTCCAAGGGGCTGCGGGGCTCAAGCCCCACGCCCCCAGCGTGAGCGGCAGCGCTGGCTGGTCCAAGGGGCCGCGGGGCTCAAGCCCCACGCCCCCAGCCTGCGCTGAGCTGTCCTCTGCAAATCACCAATTCTGTCTTGCACAGGTCTGCTGGCTGCAGGGTAATGCAAACCCAAATCTTTTGAAGTCTGGCCAAAAATTTGCCCCGAATTAAGAGATTGTAGGCTATTTACAATACAAAATAAAATAACTCTTGCAGGGCTCAGCGGTGGTATGAATAAACGCCGTTTATTCTTTTTCTGATGGGATAATGTTCAAAGCAGTGATTTCTGTAAAGACTCAGGAAGAAAACAATTTCGTCTCATTTCCATAACAGAACCCAGACCTGGCCTTCACCTTGCAGTCCATGATTACACACACGGCGCGGTTCCGGCAACCCTGTGCACGTGCCACGGGAAACACGCAGTCAGCCCATCGGCCAGAGCCTCTGCCCGCTCCGCAATGTGCCGTTCTCCTGGGAGGGCCCCGCCCCGCTCCATCCCAGGACCGAGCCAGGGGAGACCCTTGGCTGTCAAGGGGAGGCTTGTGGGAGGCTGGGCCGGCCCTGCACACATGGGAGTGGATCTCCAGCCAGGAACTTGTCCCTTGCCATTCCTGTGCGCCTGGCCGTTTCCCTAAGTGCCTCGCTTAGAACATCATCTCCTCCAAAGAAAATAAAGGGATGAGAGTCCAGTGCAGCCCCACTAGCTGCCTTGCAAACATCAAATGGCCCACCAGTATCCTGAGTGGAGAACTTTGCCCAGAGCCTCAAATTGAAAAACGGACACACAACAAGCACATCCTGCCCAATGAGGCGCTGGGACCTGGGTGTGCTTCACCAGTGTCACTGCAGACCCAGAAGCAGAGAGACAAGTCTGCACACAGGCTGCACAGGAGCCACGGCCCAGCAGGCCTGTGCTGTGCGTGCCGGATCACCTTCCCAGAGAAAGGTGTCCAAGCCCAGCGATCCAAACGCTCATGACTTGCAGTGCTTTGAAGCCACAAACGGGCACCTCTGCCCACAACCCTGTTCATGGAAAACACCTGGTAGCAATTACCCATTCCAGGGAGAGTAGGGCAGTGATTTTTGTAACCACTGGGACTCTGAGAACAAACAGGACATTATTTACACATTAAAGAAATACTTACCCCGACACCACCGCAAGGAAGCCTGACAAACACTGAGGTCAGCGATCCTGCAGGGAGAGAGAGAGAGGTCAGTGATCCCACAGGGGGAAGACAGACAGAGAGGGGGTGTGTGTGTCAGCGATCTTGTGGGGGGGGGGGAGAGAGAAGGGGGGGAGGGAGGGAGGGAGAGAGGGAGAGAGGTATCAGTGATCCTGCAGAGAGACAGGTCAGTGATCCTGCTGGGTGAAAGAGAGGTCAGTGATCCCATGGGGGGGGGGGGGGGTAGTGGGAGGGGAAGAGGAGAGGGAGGGAGTGTCAGCGATCCTGCAGGGAAGGAAAAAGCAGGGCAAGAGAGGCAAGGGCAGCACTGGCTCGGGAGCGTTCTGTGGCATGGTGGGACCTGCTGGTGCGCAGCTCGGCTCTCCATGTCACCCAGTGGCCCAGCCTCAGCCTCACTACCTGGTGGCCCAGCCTCAGCCTCACTACCTGGCTCCACAACTCCCATTCTCCAGGGTGTCACCCTTCCTTGGCGGGGAGGAACTCCTGCTAGTGCTCGGTGTTCCTGCTGCCTCCATAGAAAACCCGATTTCCAGACCCCAGCCTTGGCTCCCTGGGGAACTCTACTTGCCAGTTCAGCTCCCAGCATGGGTCAGAGGTCTGGAGACCCAGCTCCTCCACTGTCCCCACCCTCCCCCGGCTATGGAGGAGAGAACAGGGCTGGAACAGGAGGAATGAGGTCTGTGGTGGGGAGGGCCAGACACCAGCCGTGCTTCCCCACTAGTCATCTGACTGGGAGGCCATAGCTGCGGCCTGTGCCCTCCTGCATCACGGAGTACTCAGATCTGACTCCCTTTCCCTGGACCAAGTGCTCCCAGAGTAGGGACTGTCTCTTTCCTTGTGTGGCCCTAACAGTGGCAGAATGCAGGACATGAGTCTAAATTCTGGCCTCTAGAGTGTCCAGGCTCCAGCAAGGCTTTCATCCCTCAGGAGCTGGCCCAGAAGAGCCAGGTCCTTTCTGCCCCTTGCTCTCCACAGCCCAGTTGCTTCCTGGATCCATGGCACTTGGTGTGCGCCAGGGTCCCAGGTTTGCTTGATCTAACAGGTCCCACAGGCAGCATGGGACCCCGCTTCCTGGACTTGGCAGGGCCGTGTCCACAGCTGGAGGGCCCACACTCCCTCTGTCCTGTGAAACCTGCTCTGAACCTCAGATGCACACAGAGCATGGGCCGCCTGGTGGCACAGGAGAGCAGGCCTAGGGGACAGCTGGGGCCTGCATGAGAGCTGTACTTCCTACTACAGGCCCTGGTGACAGCCAGGACTTGAGTGAGCTCACTGGAAATGAGGGCCCTGTGACACACGCAGACCTTTCCACAGGAGGGTTCTCAGCCAGCCGCGTCTGTGCTGAAACAACAGTAACTGAGTACTTAGGTGATCCTGCTCATTATCTCCATAGGAGGCTGTTCCGCTACACTGTGCATCTACCAGCTGCCCATGCATCCTGCCCCCGAGAATGCCCCGACTATGCCCGCCCGTGGCTTGTGCCTGCCCGCCACCACCAGGACTGGGTGGCAAACGGGACCTGGAGGCCAGCCTGGAGGACCACACCCACTCCCACCGGCTGCTCACGGCTGGTTGGCTGGCTTTTCTGGAGGTGTGGGAAAGACACGGACCTTCCCGAGCACTTCCAGTTCATCACTGGCTTGCTCAGGCTCTGCCAACCTGCACTGTCCGCAGCCGCTCTGGGCCAGGCTCCCTTTCTAGGTTGTGTGGTGTCAGATGCTACCAGGAAACAAACCCCTGGATCCAGAATAGCGAGCAGCACTCTCTGGTGTCTGCAAACTAACTCAGTAGAGTTTGTGCTCCTGGTGTGTCCCTGTGGGAGCAGCAAACTACAAAGGGCTTTTTGCCTATGGTATAGCAACCTGTGAATCCAATTAAAAGGAAAAATCACAGCAGCATTTAAGCACCTAATTAGGGTTATGGCAGCATGATTTGAGATACCTTAACTATTACTATGTTTGAAAAGTATAAACATGGATCGCAGGTGGTACGAAGGCAATGGACCAAGGAACGTCAGTGCCCTTTGGGCAGATGAAAAAAAGCACAAAAGTCAGCAGGAAAGAAAAGGACACAATGGGCCATCACCTCCACAGCTCCCCCCCCCACACCGGTGGGGCTGCAGTACCACGTGGCTGGCACAGCTGATGCACCAAGACAGCTGTTATGGGGGCAGAAGATTCAGGGTAAACTCCTCAACCAAGAAACCAAACCATGGCAAGGGCTGGCCGGGGCCAACGAAGGCTTTGATCTGAGGACCAGAATGCCAGGCAATCTCCAGTCAGTGGTGAGAAAGCTCCAAGCTCTCACACTCGGACCTTTCTTATCTCCAAGTTCACATATGGCTAATTTTTGTACTTCTGTCTTGATCATCTTAAATCTAGTTTGAAATTGGCTTAAGCATCTAGAACATGCTCCCATTGGTGACTTACGCCCTGTTACCTCCGGCTTGGAAACTATTCTCTGCCCTGCTGAATATCCCACGTATGGGATGGCCAATGGACCCTTGGTGGTGGGTTGGGCCACGATAGACCTTCTGGAGACAGCAGAGTGAGGGCCGCCTGGGCGAGGCACCTAACTACCATCCTGAGGGGAGATGCTGGCAGGCCTGACCGGAGGCCATCCAGCAAAAGCCCCTGTGGAGTCCATGCTGTGGCAGCACCACACTCTGTGGCAAAGATCTGGTCTCTTGTGGGACACACAGGTAGCCTCTCCTTCGCTGGAGACTGCCAGAGGACGCCCAAAGGAAAGCAGTGGCCCCTTCCTCGCCACGGTGCTTGGTCTGTCTCCAGATGCGTAGTGGGCCTGTGCCGCCTCAGGAACTGTCTACCTCTGGCCCTCTGCTCCTGCTGAGTGCAGAGCCTGGGCTGCTCCCTCGCCCAGGCAGATCGCAGAAACAGAACATTTGCTGTGTGTTGGGAAGTCTCTTGCCAGTGTTGGTGGGGGGATAAATGTGGGGGTGCCGAGCCTAGCTGGAGGGCCCGGTCGGGGGCAGACTTGGTGCTCAGGAGCCACCATCCTGCCCCTTCTGCTCAGGACCCTGAGGTCAGGCCTGAGTGCCTGCCAGTTCCTTCTCTTTGCAGACACTGACCTAGAGATGTTGGGTTCCATGGGGGATACCCACGGTCCCCACCCAGGGGGCCTTTGGTTACCAAGAGCCCACCTGATGGAGGCTACTGCGACAGGTTCTAGTCTGGCTTCCCGTCTTCCAGCCAGCTGATGGCACCCAGCCCTGAGTCTGTGGTCCCTGCTCAGAGAGGCTTGGAGCCACAAGGCTGGGTGTCTGCACAGGAGGCCTGGGCTCAGTGGTCTGTACCAATGGGCTCTACCTCCCCTAGTGTTCAGCATGTAGTGGACCCTCAATGCTCGATATGCGTCCAGGGAGCCTGCAGGGTCTCATGAGCTTGTCAAGAGCCCATCGGCCTCTGCTGAAGGCCCCGGTGATAAGGTAGTAAAATACATACCATGTATTTCCACAAGGCCAAGGTCTTCTGTGTGTGTGTGGGGGGGGGGGGGGGTGGGGGAGAGTGAGGGGCAGTGGCACCTGCCAGGGCCACAGCCGCCGCCACCTCCTGGCATGAGCCTGTCCCCATGGAGCCTAAGGAAGTCATGGCCAGGCTTGGGACTCCTGAGGCCTCCTCTCTGCCTCTGCCACAGGAGCCCAGGAGAGGAGCTGTCAACAGGGCAAGGCTGGGTAACATGGGGTGCCCAAGCTTTCCAGAGCAGCCTCTGGGACCCACTCAATGGCTTCAGACTGAAATATCCTAGCGGCCGTGGTGGGGACTGGTTCTCCTCACTGCCTGGCACGGTGCTGTGGAAGAGGGTCCTCCTTCTCCACTGGCCCTGCAGCACCAGAGGGTGATGCCCGCAGCCCCACAGCCTGAGGGGCCGCAGCTCGAGCCCAAACCCAGTAAGGAGGTAAAAGGTCTTGAATACCTAGAAGCTTCTTGCTGTCCAGTTTTTGCCTGTTGAGGGGGTTTGTGCCATAGAGCAGTGCGTGGGCCTCTGAGTGCACGGTCTGCAGCTCCTCCAGCGTGGCCTTCCGTCCACGGATGCACTGCGGGGACACAAGGCAAGACACGCTCACACTGTGCCGTCAGACCGCTCAATGCGTGAGGGGACAGATCCACGTGCAGGCGAGCAGTTACTGGCTTCTTGCTGCACCAGTGCAGGACTATAAAATATTTTCGTGGGCTTGCATTTTAATTACAGCTTTCTACATTTACAAAGGCAGTTCAGCCTTCAAGGTGCGGCCGTTCCCTAGCAGCAATCACAATTCTACTTTCCAGCAGGGCTCACG
The DNA here is from genome assembly GCF_019054845.1 of Dipodomys spectabilis. Lineage (NCBI taxonomy): Eukaryota > Metazoa > Chordata > Mammalia > Rodentia > Heteromyidae > Dipodomys > Dipodomys spectabilis. The sequence goes on from NW_024870801.1 coordinate 68,969, forward strand.
GTGAGCCGCCTCGCTGGTTTATGCTTCAGGTAAGGAGAACGTGTACGGTTGGCCAGTGGGACACCATGGTCTGGTGATCCTGGACCGCAGGCTGGCTTGCGGTCAGGGTCTGGGCCTGTGTGGCGTAGGGGGCTGGGAATCTGCCTTTCTCTAGCCTTTGGCAAGTCTTCCCATAAAGAACTGTGGGCTATTTTCAGACCTCCCTCAGAAGTGAACAGCAAACGTGCTGCTTTGCAGGTGGAGCGCTTCCTTAACCATTAAAGGAACACTGATTTCTAGCACCAGAGGTCACGGACGAGGGTAAGGCAGGGAGGCTTCAGCACTCCAGCGGTGGCTGCCCGTGTTAACAGGGCAGCACACAGATCCGCACTTACCTGGCCTAGCACCCACTGACCTGCAGGTCTCACTGTGGCAAGGACTGGAGCTCCACCGAAATCCTAGCCTGGAAGTGCTCTCAGGCCACTGGGACACCCCGCCCCCCACTTTTCTGAAAGATGGGGGGGGACGGCGGGGCGGGTATCAGCTTCACCCACGCAGGGCAAAGAAAGATGGGGTAACCTAGTAGATGCTCAGTGAGCAAGAGGGCTACTCTGGAGTTACTCTTTATGGCCATCATCATCAGTTTCACAAAATCAGTTCTTCCCTATCAAACTATCTTGTGTGGGAGAAAAAAAAAAAAAAAAGAGTCAGTGCTTTCTAATTGTGGAACACAGTCCAGGATCCCCTCCACAACCTCGTCTCACCTTCACTCTAGGCCAGGAGGAAGAGGACTGGGGAGCAAGTCTCCTGATGGGCTGCTTTTCTCTTGATTAGGGCTGGCCAGTGCCAGCTTCTGTCTGCAGAGTGTGCAATCAGGCCACACAGTAAGAGGCTACCACAGAGTCAAGTGGCGGTGGCTCAAGTCTGCAATCCTGGCTACTCAAGACATGGAGATGGGAGGCTTTAAAGCCAGTCCCAGCAAAAATGTTCATGAAATTCATCTCTAATTAACCAGTAAAAAGCCAGAAGTGAAGGAGCTATGGTTCAAGTGCTAGAGCACAAACCTTGACCAAAATAGCTAAGAGATAGCACCCAGGCCCTGAGTTCAAGCTGCAATACCAGGAGGAGAAAAAAAAAAGAATTAAAAAAGGGGCTACGGGGAGGGCAGGGGTCTGGCCCTCGTGTGACAGGGAGGCCGGTTACGTGGTGGGAGCAAGGGAAGAAAGACCAGACCATCTGCTCTGCCCGCTGGGTCTCTGGATAAGAGTTTCAAGTGTAGCAACAGATTTTAAGTTAGAACAAAAGGAAGAATCAAAGTACTTAGGCTTGAAAATGTATAAGAGATAGAAAAGACAAGGCTGAACTAGTCAAAGCTTTGGGACCAGATGGGCTACACAAGAGAGCATGAACCCACTTCCCGGTATGAGGTTGTGAGGAGGAGCAATGCCAGGGCATGGTCTTTGCCTCCTTCTAGTTCCTGCGCAAACATGGACGGGTGCTCCTTGAAGCAGATAATCTGTAGCTTTGAGGAAAGAGTTAATCCTATGGTAGCCAGCTCTCTGTACATCTGACCTTGAGCCCTCTTGTTCCATCCCTGCCTTCCTGACAGGTGGACCTAGAGGATGTCATGTTTGAGCCCTCAACTCCAAAGCTGAATGGGCAGCCGCAGCCCCAGCCCCTTCCGTGGGTAGTGGTCCAACACGGCTTCTAGGGCTGCAGATGTTTGAAAGGACTCTGACTGTCCCCAGCACGTCAGGAGGGATCTGGCCACAGCCCTGGCTTGCTAGGATTCTGCCAGCTGTGTTCGAGTCCAGGTGTGACACCAGAGACCCTGCTCAACCGTCGCCTCCCACCAGCCACTGCTTTTCCTCCAACTCTGTATTCCCACACTCTGCCTGGCCCCATGTGCCTTTCTGGTTGAGAAATCACTACCCAGGCCTCTGCTCAAGCTGGCCTCCAGCAAGGGCTGTGGCTGAGTAGCAGGTGTGTGTGAAGGCAGGGAACTTCGGGGTGCCCTGGGCTGTTCCCAGAAGGGGCAGGACATGGGGTCCTCCTAGCATGGCCAGGAACGAGGAAGGCGGTTCATGTGGCTGGTGTCTGTTGGGCAATGCTGCCCCCCAGTGGCACAGCTATTGGCTAAAATCCAGAAGCAGGTGCCCAGGGCCACCCTGCAATGTCCACTGACCTGAAGTCCTGAATACTGGCGGCCTGGGAGGGCAGAGTAGAGCATTTACACTGGAGCTCAGAAACCACCACGCTGCAGAGCACTGAGGTGCTCTGCACCGCAGGACAGGCTGCTACACCAGCTCCATGGGGAGACCTGCTGTGCCCGGCCCGGCCGAGGCTGTGCCCAGGATGGCCAGGAATACTGGGGGGATAGATAGGGACTGTTCAGTCCAGCTCAGCGGGCTTTCAGAGCAGGTGGATGCTCTGGGCATGCCCAGTTCCGCTCCAGATGGGAAGTGAGGCTTGCCCAGGCCATGAGGCCCAGGCCACAGATGCCCTTTGCTCGGTGCCTGCGCTACAGCAAGGCTTGGAGCACACATCTTCCTCCTCAGAACTCAGGACCTGGGAGAAAGGCACTGGCTGGGCCTTTCACAGACATGCCTCTTTCTGCCCAGAAGGTGTGGGTGAAGACTGGGCCCCCACAGTGGCTAGCCCTTCTAAGATGAAATAAGCTCAGCCATTGCCAGGCAGTCAGAGAAACTGAGGGTCAGTATTGAGAGACACAGCAGGGCTGAACCTTCCCACAAGCCTCAGTGGCAGAGGCAGGGAGTGAAGAATTAAGACTCAAAGCAGAGCAAGCAGAGCAATCTGGGATATTGTGATGTTGCTGTCCATGCTGGCCACTGTCTCTTGGGATCTCACTGAGGGAGAATTGAGACTGAGGCTCCATGCACATTCCCAGAGCAACTGTGCAAAACATCAGAACAAGAGAACACGGGCCTCAACAAGAAGCCAGGAGGCCTGATCTGAGAATGTGTCCCTTAGTCTCTGCATCCCACTATCCCCGAAGAGACCTGGGCATAGGTCCTGGGAGCCTGCCCTGGGCAGCTGAGAGCAGCCCAGTGGGGATCACACTTCCCCAAAGCAGCGGGAAGAAGGCACGGACACAGAACATTGAAGGGCAAAGGACAGAGCACTGCTTCCCGCAGGAAGGAATGTGGAAAGCCACTCTGGGCTTTGCTGAGGTTGGGAGACAGTGCATCCTCAAGGGCCCTGGTGCTGGAAGCTTGTCCTGCAGTATGGTGTTACTGAATCTGGGAGTTCATTCAGCAAGAGGTGGGCCGTGTGGGAGGCAATCAGGACAGGAGGGCTCTGGCTCAGGGAGGATCAGAGCTCAGGTCTTGTGTGACCGGGCTAGTTCTCATGAGAGGCGTTGTTATAAAGAATACGGCCCATGCCCTTGGCTCTTCTACTTGTGAAAGACTCCTTTTCTCTTTCTCCGCCACGTTGTGACATACACCAGGCCTTACCACCTTACCAATGCTGACTTAGGACACAGCCTGGACTCCATAGTCACCAGGGCATTGGCCCTGTCCCTCCCATTATCCCGGCACAGGAGCTCAGCATGCTGAGGCCCCTGGTGCCATGGTGATGCCGGCAGTGACGGCAGCCCGCCCGCCCGCCCCTGCGGGCTCGGCGTACCTCACACTTGCTGCGCAGGCCTGTCTCCTGCAGGCGGGACCAGATGCTCTGGATCCTCCCAGCATGCTCAGGGTGGCTGTTGGTGTTCCCACAGGTGCACTGGTGCTTTAGCATCAGCGTGTCATACACAAGGCCTGCAACAGGTTGGAAGTAGCCCAGGTCAGGGAAGCTGTCCAGGTCTGAGCTGGCCATTGCTTTAGTCTGGCCGCTGCCCAGGCCAGTGGCAAACCCTTCCCCCTCCCTGTAGAGACTGGAGAATGGGCAATTCTTTAGAAACATACCAAGGTCACCCTGCCAGGTGGCATGGATGGAGGCAGAGGGAGGCTGGGGTGGGGGCGGCCAGCTGCTCAGCCCCCATATCAGTGGCCCTGCCCGGGAGGTGTGCAGTTGTACCAGACCCAAGTTGTAGGGAAACAGGTGTAAGGAAAGTGCCTTGGAGTCAGACGTCACAGCCTGAGGTCTGAGTGGGAGCAGGAGCGTGGCCTGCAGCGTGCAGGTCTGTGTGCACAGGGCCAGCCTCTACACTATGCAGCTCCAGTGGCTGGAAACTGTTTAAGACACATGGTGCTCCAAGAAGCCCAGGACTCAGGGCCTGCATCAGAGGCTTCTAGAAGCTGGGATGCCTGTGTGGGAGGGAGCAAACCCAGGCCAACTTGTAGGATGTGCACGCGCAAGCCGGCACTGACTGACCCAGAGAGCCCAGCGGAGGGCAGGGCCTCTCTCCTCTCCAGCTCCACTGCCCAGCTTTGCTTAGGGGAACTGGGTGACTGGAATACAACTGCCTTCAGAATCACCCAAGTGAGCTTGACATCACTGTTACGGGAGAAAGCAGCACGGAGACCACGAGGGTGCCCAGGCTTGCAGATCAGAGGCGGGGCAGAGCCGCCAGCGGAAGGCAACAGGAGGCTGCAGAGTGCAGGGAGGGGCCCAGAGGGCGTGAGGCACGAACAAGCGCACAGACAGCCAACCGCCCTGCTGAGAAATACACCTGCAAACTTCCACCCTGCCAATGGCCTGCCGCAGGAAGCGCCAGGCAGTGCCGGTTTCCTCAAGTTCCATCACATTGGCTGTACACAAGCAGATAGTGACTTACCAACTACTACTGTGCCGCTAACTAGCATGTGTAGGGTCTCCTTCGCCAGCCCCCAAGGACTCTTTGTATGTGGAAAGTGAGCACTGTCCTGGCATGGCTCTGAGCTACATTCTGTTAAGAACACCATTGACTGGCCAACCTTATAGTGAGAGTGCTTGGCCGTGTGACCCTCTACCGTTTTCAATTTCTGAATAATTACTACTAAAAATGACCTCAATATGGACAGTTTCCTTCTGAGGCCTGGGAAGGTAACACGGACGTATTTGCTGGGTGCAGAGTAACAAGTCTGCAAATGAGGCTTGTGGAAGCTGCGGTGACTTGACAGGAGGGCGGCTTAGGCGCCGAAGCAGAGGAGGCAGGGAGCGGTCCCTGGCCCAAGGGCTCTGCTCTCCCGTGGTGTTCAAATGCCCAGTGTGCCGACCACAGCAGCACGCCAAGGAGGCGTTGGTGCCAATGCCATCTACACAGGCGTGAGCGAGAGCACTCGTGCTAAGCGGGGAGAGGAGCCTTGAAGCCTACATGGCACGTGGGGGGTGGGGGGCTGCTCTCTGCAGGAGACCATGGTTCTCTTGAGAGGCAGGCTGAGCTGGTGTTGAGTCTGGGAATAACATTAATAGGGAGAGATCCATGCAGCAGAGCCTGGCTTTGGGGTCCAGGCGACCTGTGCCTCTGGACGGCAAGCCCTGGAGCCCCCTGAAGCCCTGTGCCTCTGGACGTCAAGCCCTGGAGCCCCGGGGGCCCGTGCCTCTGGACGGCTACCCTGGAGCCCCCAGGGGCCCGTGCCTCTGGACGGTGAGCCCTGGAACTCCCTGGAGCCCTGTGCCTCTGGACGGCAAGCCCTGGAGCCCCGGGGGCTCTGGCTGTGACAGTGCTCCCTGCCTGCCGTAGCAGGCCCATGCAGCCTGAGCGGGCTGTGTGTTACCTGTGGTGAACCTTGGCTTGGTGGATGGCTCCTGGACTGACATGGGGAAGGTGGCGGAGGCTGGAGACGACTGTGCCCGGGACAGAGGCCTGTGGCCGCCGAACGACACGGGAATGCCAGCAGCCTCCATGGACGCCTGGAAGTTCCTCAGCTGGTGGATCCGCTGCTGCTCCAACAGGAGGGCTTGCTGTGGGGGGAAGTGGACTGTTGGTGGGTGCTGAAGACCTGCACACGTCACTCAAATGACCACATCCGACCCCGGATGCTCCCTAGAGCCCCGCCACAAGGGCACGTGGCCACAGACAGGACATGGAGCAGGGGCAGAGGGGAGGAGACTCGTGACACACGAGTCCTCATCCCTGAGGACTTGACATCCCAGAAGGAAGCTCCCGCCAAGAGCCACGTGGAGGGCAGCAGGTGGCTGCCACAGTGGGCCACGGTGGCTCCTCTGAGGAGGTGCTGAGCGCAGGAGCAGCTGGGACCAGGTGAAATGATACATCCAGGACTCAGGCCCCGAGGGGGTGGTGACCTCGGACCCTCAGCTGGGGACACCGAATGCTCACTCTGGCGGAAGTCGGTAGGGAGCAGCCAGGCTCTGCCCGTAGCTCTGACCAAGAGTGCCCAACCGGCACGGGCAGCCAGCCAGAGTAAACCCCAGGTGCAGGGGAGCCAGCTTGACTCCAGGCTCGGTCTGGACCATGCCACCACGCTCACTAAGGACAGACTGTGGGAGAAATGAAGGTGTGTACTTGGGGCTCAGGCCCTCAGGGGCCAGATGCCTGCGAGTGTGTGGAAATGCCTTTGGGGACGTGGAGGTGAGTGGAGTGTGGAAGTCGTTGGCCAGGGTTTGGGGACGCTTATGGGACCCAGGAGACAGATTATCTGCCGGCAGAGTGGTGTGGGCGGGGGCCACGGAGGACCAGGAAGATGCTTGGCCCTCCAGAGGTGACTGCTTCTTAGGGCCACCTACACAGCTACAGAGAGACAGCGATGACCGGCCACGATACAGGAGAAAGCAGTACCTCCCACCCAGGTCCTGTCTGAGTGTGGAGAAACCAATTCTGTGCCCTTGGAAGGTCAGGCCAACAAAAAATCTCAGCTGTTCATTAGCAGGGCCTCGCCCGACAGTGCCGGGAGAGCGTCTCAGCCAGGCCTATCTTCCTGCCCTTAGGAATCATGGTCCGAGAGCAGAGAGGAGGGGAGTGAGCACAGGAACATGGGAGCTCCAGGCAGGGGGGCCACAGAGCCTCCAGAAGGAGGGCCCAGAAGAGGCTTCTATAAGCCCCGCCTGCCTCACAACGCGCCTAGCCAGCTCACTGGACCACAGTGGGCCTGATCAACTCTGTGCGCGCGTGCGTGTGCGCGTGTGCGTGCAGGTCTAGCCCATGCCTGATGTTCTGAAGACTCAGATGTCCCATCCCATGCAAACTACCTACTGCCAACACACATCCCGCTAAGGAGCTCTGCTTGGCATTCTCCAGAAGACAGAGGAAGGGTTCCTAGAAAGTGACTTCTGTGTGGAGAATTACCAGGCCTTTCTCTGAGTAAATGCCCATCAACGTAGCAGCCTCTACCAGATACCAACCTTGAAATCAGCTACCAAGACAAGTCACATATCCACATGATGACAAGCCCTCGAATTCCAGTGATAGTGAAGTAAGGAGACTGAGTCTAAATCATTTCTTGCAGCCATCTTGGTGCCTAGGCGGGAGATGGGGGGGGGGGGGGCGGCTGTCCACCCAGCTCCAAGGCCTAGAGGTGAGATAAGCCATCCTTTGAGGTGCAGATGCCTGGCTCAAGGTGAGCTAGGAGGATACTGCTTCAGAGGCATGCAGATGTTATCTTGTTTTCCTAGTGGGAAAAAATTACCCCAAGGTGATAGGCATACCTGGATCCCTGGAGGCAGGGGCAGATACTTGGCTGATAGGTTGCTGAACCTGTCAGTCCAGTGCCTGGGACGGGGTATTTCCTGTGGACCTGACCCCTGACCTGACCCAGCACAGGTACCATGATGCCATGCCACGTGTCTCCGTGACCATTTCCTGTGTCTGTCTTGTCTCCAAGTCACCGTGGCAGCTTAATTCAGCTCTCCAATAGAGCTGAATTGGTTTGCTGGTATAGTTTTTGTTCCTTCTTTCCTCTCTGGCCTGTGTTAAGTGTATTTGTGGGCTGCAGGCCTTTGTTACAATGAGCAGCCTGCTGACTGCTAGTGCCCTAATAAAGACTCCAAGATCCCATCTTCCAAAATGGGGCCTCGCTGACAATTTACCTTACAACAACGGTAAGGGGCTTGCTCCTTCACAGACTTGAGAGCCTATCCGAGATGTGTGAAGGTTGCCCCCCAGGGGCCTGTCCACCAAGGAGAGGTGGTAGACAGAGGTGGATGGCCTGGCCATGAATTACTCTGAGTTGGACCATGGGAACTCTGGCTTTCTTTGGTCATCCTGTCAGTTCCACTGGACTTGGAAAAGCAGAGGTTAGTGTAAGAGGTGCTAATTGAATGGCCTTAGGAATCAGACAGGCTGCCTATAACCAAGAAGGAGGAGACAGCTGCTAGGGACGCCAGTGTGGCCTCTCCTGAGCAAGGCACTCGCAGAATCCAAGCTGGTGCCTGTGCCGCATGGGTGCAGCAGGGGAGGGTTCCACACCCAGGCACAGTGTCAGGTGGGAAGGGAAGCGAACACTACCACCAGGGTCATCTTGTCCTGAGATTTACAAGAGCCAGGAACTGGAGAGGCAGCATCATCCACATGCTGGGGGGGGGGGGGGGAGGGGGGGGAGGGGGGGAGAGAAGGGGGGGGAAGAGGAGGGGGAGGAGGAGGAGGAGGAGGGGGAGGAGGAGGAGGGGGAGGAGGAGGAGGGGGGGGTGCTTAGCTGGACAGCACACTGGTTCCTGTGCCCTCGAGACAAACCCAGGCGGAGAGTCCCATGCTTAAGGTACAATTAAATTCCACTGCTGGCTCACTTCCTGGCCATCGGGCAGAAACAGCCTCCCTGTGGCATTCTGGCTGCTACGTCAGGGTTTCTCACTCATTGGCCAGCTGTCTTCAGTGATTCTGTAGAGTTGGCAGCGTTATATATAACTGGAATGAACAGGTCGTTTACTGAATTTTTCCATCAGTCCCTTTGGAGTTTGGTTATTGTGTGCCTGCATCTTACTGTCTCTGGGCACCCAAGCCATAACACTGTTTTGGATCCACAATGCCAGTTACTCACACCTCTGTGGCCTTAGAGGGGACAGGCTCATGATCAGACTGCCTACATTTTGGACAATTAGAAAGCCAACCTTTCTCCTCAGCTTCAGCAGTATGTGGAATCTCACAAGACCAAGGGAAAACTGCCCCCAGGAGCCTGGAGCCAGGTTTGCAGGACGTGCATACCCAGAGAGGGTGGACTCCAGACCACCTGGGAATGGAGTGTGAAGCAATCCCGCCCCCTCCCTCGTGCGCTAGGCTAGGAAGCCGGGCAAAGCATTCCTATGGGATCAGAGGGAGGCCTCTGAGGGTGTTGCTCTCGCGGCTCTGGCTTTCCTGTACCTGTCTGAAGAGCAGTTCCTGCTCAGTGGGTGGGCGCTGGCCTTGCTCCGCGTCCCGCACAGACTCCGCCTCCTCTTCGTCACTCTCAATGGGTTCCTGCTTCACCTGGATGCTGGCCAATGGGTGGGCCTCCTTCTGTCCGGGGGGCCGGTCCAGGAAGGGCTCATCCAGCAGGGCCTGGTGCTCTCGGAGCTCCTCCTCGGTCTCCTCAGGATGGCTTTCAGGCTGCCGACCTGGCTCACTTGGTTTGGGGATAATCTGCAATGCAGAGGACATGAAGCTCAGGCAGGTGGTTATATCAGAAACGTCAGTCCTTCAGGAAAGCCAACCTGAGAGAATGCTGTGTCCCTGAGCCCCGGCCAGCGGGCACCACTCATCTACCCACAGAAGCCAGACCCCAGGTACACTGCCGTGCAAAGAAAACGACGATGGCTGGCTCTAGCCCAGGGTCCCAGGGACCTGGCCTGGGGAGGAGGCAGACTGGTCTTGGTTTTCACAAAGCTCTTCTTGTGGCCTAGGAACAAGATGAAGAGAAACCCATGCGAATTCAGGTGCAGAGGAGTGAGTGGGGAATGCGGAGGGAGTCTGGCACCACACACACACATCGCCTCGGCTGTGAGGCACTCCGACGCTCGTCCAGCTGGCCATCCAGCAAGACACACTGGGGAGCCAGGGGAGAGCTCAGAAGAGAGGAACAGAAGCGGATACCATAGGCCTGAGCCGACGAAGGTGCCCAGAGCAACAACTGGCTGAGCCGCTGCCAGCTTTGTGAGCTGTGGAAATTACAAGCAGATAGGCTAGGAGCAGGTGCCATGCTCCCCAGGGCTTTGGTGGGCCTTTATGAAGATGGGTCTCTGAATAACTGCTAGGGACCATCTCTAAATGCTGAGAAGCAGCATGGGGGGAGTAGGGAGATGCTGGCTACAAGCAGTCCTTTACAAGTTGGTGAGTCTGGCTCTATCCTTGGAAGAACGTATCACCTAGCTTGATTCAAAGATGTTCTCACGTTGGAACTGTGCCACGTCATCACCCAATCTCAGACACCCTCAACACAAGCTAATAAAACCGAGTTCCTTCACACCAGCCCGCCCCCAGCCTTCCACCTGGCTGCCAGGACAGGCGCCTCACTCTGGCTTTCCTACCAGAAGTTTCTAAATAACCATGTCACTTGATGGCATTTACACCCCCGAGCCCTCGAATCTTGGCCTGGCAAGAAGAGCCTGTGGGACAGGGCAGCTGGGGCACTGGGTCTCAGGCCTTCTGGGTTGACTTGAGCCTGGCTCAGGCAGCCAGGTCATGGGCTTGAGGATGCCTGCCTGGGGGCCACTGGTGCCTCTTGTCCTGCGTCGTCCGGGGCGGTCTGATTGGTCGTAGGCTGAGAGGTTCTGGGGGCTGGCAAAGCGCAGCACAGGCACACAGGAGGGAGAATTCTGAAAGAACCTGGAGGACGCAGCTTAGAAGGCACTCAGATGGCTGTGGGAAGTTGTGACCCAGAGGTTGGCACAATACAGGAGGAGGAACGAGGGCAGCCCAGGTGGGAGGAAGATGAACTTGGGTCTTCAGGAGAAGAGATTTCTGGGGCTTGAGCTCAGGGGCTCAAGCTCTTGTTTGGCTTACTGCATATAGTTAGCACTCTATCACTTGAGCCAAGCTTCTAGGCTAATGTTTTGCTAATGAGTTGGAGATGAAGTCACATGGACTTTTCTGCCCAGGCTGGCTTTGAACCATGATCCTTTAGATCTCAGTCTCCTTGAGGACTAGGATCACAGGTGTGAGCCATCAGTGCCTGGCTGAGATGTCTAAGGAGTTTGAGGGCACAAGTGTCAACAGGCTGCAAACGCAGGGATTGGGTAATGGCAGAGAAACAGACCCCAGGCCACAGAGCTAAAAACAGGAAGACAAGTCCAGACCACAGGGCCGAGCATTGGGGGATGGGGGAGGCCTGGCGCATGGGTCATGTCCTAGGGGTCCAGAGGCTCCCGTGGCAGGCAGAGCAGATCTGCTAGGCCTCCCTCTACAGGTGCCCAGGAGGGTCGTCGCCACGGCAGCAGGGCTACCACATCAAAGGCCTGTCAGTGATGCCTACCAGGCCCACGGCCCTCAGTCCAGGGCCACGCTGCCAGTGCTGCCGCGGGCACTGCCACAGCCAGCCTCTGGCACTGCTGGTCACAAACAAAGCCCCCCTCTCTTTGGAATATAGTGCTGTTGCTCTATGGCTGGGCTATGGCTGGACTATGGCTGGAACCTGGCAGCAGAGCTGGCTCAGGCAGTAAAGCTAGCAGCAGGCAATGGGGCAAAGAGGCCAGCACCTCACCAACACATCAGCTCGCCTATCTCTACCAAGTAAAAGCAAACGCACCTCCACGTCCAGAACAATAACGTTTCAAAAAGTGAGACCAGCATTCAGGGCCAGAAGGCACCAGCAAGCACGCCAGCACTTATACACTGGACACTCCTAATTCAACCACCCCACGTAGCCTGATTTTCAGGTTGCTACACTGAGGGCAGCGGAGCCACCCGAGGGGCACAGCCCACGCTCGAGCTCTGTGATCATGGGCTGCAGAGCTGGGGGAACCGCCTACCCGTCACAGTAGATATGCCTTCCACCTCCCCGTTCAGAAGGAAAAGTCCCATGTACCCAACAGGCTGTGGCGCCGAGGGCTGTGGGGCCTCTGGACGGCACTTTCCTCAGAAGGCTCCCATCCCCCACAGCCTTGAAGCAGGCCCGTGCAGGGCCTACATCCGAGCTGGGGGGACTGCGAACACAAGGGCCCCAGCCCCCAAGGAAACAAGGGAGCAGCCTGGTGGGCCTGCTCTGTCCCTTGAGGGGTGTCATCCAAGCTGGCCTTTCTCCAGGCTGTTCACCTCAAGACAGCTAGAATGGCCAGGAAGGCTGCTGGGGACCAAGGATGGGCAGCCTTTCTGCTGTACTGACATTTTCGGGGTACCGATGGCCTAAGACAGGCTGACTGAGCAGTAGGCCAGGAGTCTGACTGACATCTCCACGGAGGGCTGGCACCACCAACCACCCTCAGGAAGCAGGCCCAGAGACCAGCGCAGAACATTGCTGCCATCTTCCCAGCGCCCTGGGAAAACATTGTATAAACCCTTCAATCAAGTGTCATTTGCTACCATAAATCAATCATGTACCAAAATCCAGTGAGATTACCTGGTTCCTAAATCATTCTTTTTAAGAACATGCCACACAAGAAGGGTGTTTCCTGTCTTCCTCAAGCCTCCTACCATATCACTGATTGTGACATGTGAAATTAACAAGGCTTGTCTGACATTAGAAAGTGCTTCTGTCACCTGGGAGTACAGATCCTTGGCAGATAGCTGCTTCACCCCCACAAGTGCAGTCGAGGAGATGTTCGGCACCCCTCCCTTCCAAATGCAGTGGATGGGGGTGAGGGAGGGGCCCAGGGTGCAGTGCCTGGTAGGTAGAGGGGACTTGGCTGAGCCTCTGCAGACCCCTGGTCTGTGGTCAGAGGGCTCCTTTGTCTGGAACCTTCCAGCCAACATGGGGAAGCACAGCAGGTAGATGTTCACAGGTGCTGTCCCCATCTTGAGGGCAGCCCCATCCTGGGAGTCCCTATCAAGCCTTCGGCAACACCGAGGGCTCTGCAGGTTCTTCTTGGATAGAGATGGGTCTTGCGGAGGAAACCAGGACCAAGCAGGAGGGACGGATGGTACCATGTGGCCAGCCATGTTCCCCTCAAGTGTGTGGTCAGAATAGGGGAGGGGTCTCTCTCAAGGCTCTGCCCCTGCATCTGACCAGTCAGGAGAGACCCTCCCTGCTGCCCCTCCCCAAGCTTTCCATTCCTCAGGGAGATAACAGAAGGCCTGGAACCTGATGACAGACAGGACACACGTGATTGGGAGTGGGGCTGGGAGAAGGGCTCTCTGCAGTATGGCTAAAGTGGGGAGCCCTCAGAGGAAAGACAGCAGAAAAATCCTGCTCCTTCAGAAAACCAGAGGTCCCTTTCTATCTTTCCAGCCTCCTGTGCTCTCTTGTAACAGCTTTATTGAAGAATACAGTCATCTTCCTTACTCTCCATGTTTTCCAGTCAACAGAAGCTTCAACTTACTGAACAGCACAGTTCAGAAATAATAAACGATTTGTAAGTTTTGACCTACACCTTTCTGCATAGTGAGAGATTTTGAACCCACTGACTCTGTCCCACACAGTACTTGTTCTAGCCTTTATGCAGTCTCCATATGGTGCTCAGTACCCTTTGTGCTGAGCTGGGCTGCTCCGGTGCGGTGGTGTATGTGTGTGGGGCTTTGTGCTGTGTTACGCTGCTCCGGTGTGGTGGTGTGTGTGTGTCCGCACGCGCGTGTGCGGGGTTCCTTGTGCTGTGTCGGACTGTTCCAGTGCGATGGAGTGTGTATGGGGCTCTGTACTATCTACTGTTTTAGGCAACCACTAAGCCCTACTATGGATGAGGAAGGATTATTATATTCACAAATCATAAAACTCACTCATAAGTTGGGTGATTTCAGTTTTTGGTTTATTTGTAGAGCTGTGAAGCCACCACTATAATCCAGAATACTGTAAAAATAAATGCTGCACTCACCGGCAGTGTTCCCTGTCTCCCACAGCACCTAGGATTTGCCTACATTGGGCATTTCACATGACTGACGCCATGTGGCCTGTGGTCTTTGTGACTCTTACTTCTCTAGGTGTAATGCTTCCACCCCTGCCAGGTACGCTCTGCCATGTGCCGCTCAGGCCTTCATTACTGGATAGAAGCTGGGTGGGGCCGGTGGTCCATGTCTGTGAAGAATCGTTTCCATCTCTCTTGGGTTATGGGACAGTTCCCAAGGAACTCTGGGCTGTTTTCACCATGGTTTATCCGATCTTTATACTAAAAATGCTTCACTTCAGAGGCCAGTATTGGATCCAAACTCAGGGAGTGACTTGGTTTTCCTATCAGCCAGCACCGTAACACTAACCTTTCCTACTGCTTCCTCTTGAAATGGATCTGAGTGATGGGAAAATTCTGTGCACACATGGGCCTCTGCAAGAGAGTTGGGCCCAAAATCATTACTATGTGTCTCCAACAGGTAAGGAGTTAAAAGTGCCAGGTGACTTGGAAAGTCACCCGGAGACCTAATACCACTGTAAGGTTGGGGACTTGAACAGGTGTTTGCTTAAAGATCTATAATGGTAAATGACCTTCGGAAACTCGAGAAGGGAGAGCTGCTCATACCTGCAAAGACTTCCTGCGCAGGTGGCCAGGCTGGGCTCGTGTGCGCCAGGGGCTAGGGTGGGGCTGTGGGACTCGGGCTGCCTGCAGCACCCTGCTCTGCATAGCACCACACCTTCCCAGGTTCTGAACTTGGCGCCAGAGTATGGTCTTAAGTTATTTCTCCTTTCCATCCTTCTGGGCATACAGTGGGCAGGGAGTGAGGTGAGCACCTTTCTGGGTGCAGACTTAGCTCACTCACGTGCTCTTGGCTCCAGGTCAGTGGGCAGAGGGGCGAGCGCACAGACCCACCTTGCTGAGGTGCAGCTGCTGCTGCTGGAACTGCTGCTTGTGCTTCTCCAGGAACTGCTGGTGCTGCTGCTGGATGACCAGGTGCTGCAGAGCCTGCGCGCTCTGGGGCAGGGGCGCCGACTGTGTGCGCCCCAGGGGGCGGTGCTGCCGCAGCTTGTGCATAGACGGGGACAGGCGGTCTGCACTGACCAGGGACTGTGCGTGGAGGGGCAACGCCCCCAGGCCTGAAAGATAGCAGTCTGAGGATAATGTGGAGGAACACACAGCAGAGGGGACAGGAAGGCGGGAGGGGCGGGAGGCTGTTGAGTAAGCTATGGGGACCGTGGTGTGCACCTGCCAGCGCAGGTGCCCTTTCTCACTGTGCCACAGCCATCTTGCTAATGGTGGATGTGAGCCCATGGCTGGGCTTCGGGAGGACACAGGCCAATCTGGAAGCCACTGAGATCAGGTCTCTGGAGCCCACCGGGGACCCTCCCTGAGGAGGCAGCACCAGGGCATCAGACCACAGCCCTCCTGGGGACCAGCATGTCCTCCACAGTGGCCTGTTTTCAGTTCCGTATGCACAGGCCCCCACACCAGCACCAGCGCGGCCAGCCTGTAGTGTGCAGAGATACACTGCACAGCCACCTCCGAGACCTCGGCTTCCCTGAGCAGGAAACTTCACTGTGTGCCAAATGTGAGTGGGTGCTGGGAGTGGAAGGGAGGACAGCAAGTGGAAGGAAGCCAGTCTTCCCCAGGGGAGGGAGCTGGCAGCTGAAGGCAGAGCCAGGCTAGCAGAGCAGATATGACGCAGCTTGTGATGGTAGAGGATGGCGGCTTTGGAACAGGGCGCAGAGCTGGTAAGCCTGAGGTAGGACCAGGGCTTTAGAAAAGGGTATTCCACATGCCCCTCTGGCTGGCCTGTCCTGGGTACTAGGCAAGGAGGAGGGGAGGAGGCCCTCAGTACAAGACTGCTGCCCATGCTAAGGAGCTGGGTCTGGATGCCAGGTCAGTGCTGTGGGTGGCATGCTAGGGAGCAAGGTCTGGATGCCAGTTCAATGCTGTGGGCAGCATGCTAGGGAGCCAGGTCTGGATGCCACGTCAGTGCTGTGGGCAGCATGCTAGGGAGCAAGGTCTGGATGCCAGGTCAGTGCTGTGGGCAGCATGCTAGGGAGCCGGGTCTGGATGCCACGTCAGTGCTGTGGGCAGCATGCTAGGGAGCAAGGTCTGGATGCCAGTTCAATGCTGTGGGCAGCATGCTAGGGAGCCAGGTCTGGATGCCACGTCAGTGCTGTGGGCAGCATGCTAGGGAGCAAGGTCTGGATGCCAGGTCAGTGCTGTGGGCAGCATGCTAGGGAGCCGGGTCTGGATGCCAGGTCAGTGCTGTGGGCAGCATGCTAGGGAGCTGGGTCTGGATGCCAGGGCAGTGCAGTAGACAGCGTGCTAGGGAGCTGGGTCTGGATGCCAGGGCAGTGCTGTGGGCAGCGTGCTAGGGAGCTGGGTCTGGATGCCAGGTCAGTGCCATGGGCAGCGTGCTAGGGAGCTGTTTACTGGGAGCTGCAGTCACAGGAGCTTCTGAGGTGCTACTTCATGCTGGAGAGCACTGTATTTCTGCTCTGAGTTGAGCACTCCTATGGCTGGTGGCTTCTGCACTGGATCTACCGCTCTGCATCTGGGGTGGGGAATGTCTGGGGCCAGGGCCATACAAAGTCCATGAGATCACTTAGTGTATGGAGGGACAGTTATGTACATTTCTTGTCAGCTGCTTGAGTTGGTAATTTCATGTGGCTCATAAATGATGTTATCAATATCCAAATGGCCCCTGGCAGAATAAACATCCCTAGCCCTGCCCTAGCTGACAGGCAGCTTGGGCTCTGAGAACGGTGCTAAGGACAGACGTGGGAAGGAGAAATCCTACTCAGGAAGCTACTTCCCTCAGGAGAACAGAAGGACCCGGTGAGATCCCAGACACAGGCCACGCGGCAGGGAGGGAGAAGGCTGCTCCAGGAAGGGAAGCATGGAAGTGAAAGGCTAGAGTCCACTGCCGCCACCAGGAGACCCACAGCCTTCAGCCTCGTCATTCTCCATGCCAGCACCCTATCCACAGCTGGAAAAATGAGGCCCACAGACAATAAACATCTTCCCGAGGTCCGAGTGAGTTAACCTCAGACATCTGATAAAGCGAGATAAAGCGAGGCTGAGTGCAGGTAGGGGCTGGGACATGGAGGTGCCCCCAATGCTTCAGCCAGTGCCTGGCGCCAACACAACATTCCTGTACAGATCAGTGCCTGAGAACAGCTAAGTGTTCAAGGAAGACAGAAGCCTGAGACAGGAACACAAAACCAAGCTCAAACACACACACACACACACACACACACACACACACACACACACACACATCTGTAATCCGGGTTCCACACCAGACCACACACCGAGTGTGACCAAGGTAGATGTCAGGGTGACACAAGGCCGGCTCCAGACTCTTGGGCTGCTGACCTTCGAGTGAATCAGCAGACGTTCAGGAAGCGACCCCTGGGCCAGAGCTGGGAGGCGGGCATGACGACCCGGGGCGGCCCCTGCCCGCATCTCATCACAAGCCCAGCACGCCCTGCCACTGCTGAGCCGACCCCCCCCCCCCCCCCCCGTCGCCAGGCAGCCCTCTGCATCTCATCACAAGCCCAGCACGCCCTGCCACTGCTAAGCCGGCCCCCCCGCCCCCCCCTTCCCCCCCCCCCCCCCCCCGGTCGCCAGGCAGCCCTCCTAATATTTCCTCTAGGTTGTTATTCTGCTCTATAACTACCCCCAGAAGGTGCACCTCTGCCAGACGTCTCACTGCTGGTGAGCTGAACACCTGCCAGGGTCAGCGTAGCCTCACCCAGGGCGGAGGGGCCGGCCAACACAGGACAGGTCAGGCAGGTGCCGCGGCCAGGCGGCCCGGGCTCTCACCTGTGACGAGGGGTGTCTGCGCGGGCGGCGGCTCCAGCAGGACCATGTGCTGCAGCAGAGGGCTGTGAGGCGCTCCGCCCTCCCGCTCCAGGGGCGAGGCGCTCAGGAACGGGGCCAGGTGGGTGCCGGGGAACAGGGAGATCCGCTGCTGCAGGGCTGGGAGGGCGAGCCTCTCCGCATCCGGCTGGCTCGCTGTGCCCTGAAAGGCACAGCAGAGTGCATGGGCTGAGAGCCCACGACAGCCTCCCCGGCCACCCAGACCCCCGGGGGCCAACTTACCGCAGAGGGGCCGGTGGCAGGAAGTCCTAAGGTGATATTGGGCAAGGATGGCGACGTGTAGAGAGGGAGAGGGGCGGCAGAGCCTTCTCGAGTCACGAGCCTGTGCGCCAAGCTGGTCTGCAGACAGAAACCCCGCAGGTGTCACACACAGCCACGGCTGAGCCCGGGGGACGGCAGGGGCCGCGCGCTGGCAGGTGGGCGACTCGGTGCAAAAATCAAGCTGAACCAACTGTGGCCAGTAGGGGCGGGGCGCGGCTCCACACCTCGCCAGATGCACCAGGACACAACTCAGGGGCGTGGGACCATTCCTGTTAGCCTGAGTTCTCTGGTCACCTTGTCCAATGCCACCTTAATTCTATTCAACTTAAAACTATCAAAAGAGAATCCAGGATAGTACACACATCGAAGTGTCTCTGTAGCCGGGTGTATCTTCCCAAACCTGACATCAAAAGCAGAAACTAAAAGCAGTTATGGACAGAACGGAACAACTTCTGCTCTCGTGGAAGGCACCTAGGTGACTGCAACCTTGGCAAGGGTTAATATGCTCACAAATTAAAGCACGGTGACTTCTGAGGGAAGGCACACAGGAGTCATGACAAATGAAGGATGTTCATGAAGGGGAGCAAACAGCGCCGCCCAGCATCCGAGACCCATAGATCTATGCCTCATCAACTTGGCAGACTCTTTAAAATGACAACATACTGGCCTAGGAAAGCAGAAATACATACTGATTCATGTTCTGCAAGATAACTTGGTAATAATCTGTGTTGCAAGTCCTAAAAAAGAAGCTGATTTAACCAATGCTCAGGCCAGTCCCAGAGTAATGAACCCAACACATGGAAGGGAGATGCAGCACAGCAACTTGTGACCTCTGCAACCACACCGGAGTTAAAGGAACACAGCGACATTTATACCCTGGCACCCACAGGGGGCTCAGGAAACATTCTAATGATGACCGCTAGCCACTCACATGACACACTGTTAAGTTGTGGCATCACTGACTTTCTAACCAGAGCTCAGTCTACTCAGGTTTGAGCTGGGTCAGAAGGGCAGCGGTACAGGCTGGTAGGACACTGAGGATGGAGCCACCGCGCTGTCCACGCCTTCTTATTTTCAGAGTAGACAGGCCTGGCTCAGATAGACAGTGCTTCACTCACCATTATCCCTACACGGTGGACACTTGATGAACACACACCGCAAGCAGAACGAGAGGACGTGCTGCAGGGAGGACCTGCACAGAGTCAGGCTGGCAGCAGACACAGAACCCGGTTCTCCCTGTTCTGCTCACAGTGGGCTTGTACCACTGAGGCCCAGAAGCATTTCATGCTTCTACATTTCATTTCGAAGAGAAACAAAAGTATGAGGTGAACATTGTTCCAAGTGAATGTTTGGCTCTGGCTAGGTAGGTGGCAGCCACAGCCTAGCAGCTCATGTCTCTTTGCAATGCTGCTGACAATTGGAGCAGGGAGCTACTGCCTTCTTCCCCAGGAGAGCCTTTGGATTTGTCACACACACGTAACCTGTGTGGCGTGTGTGTCTAAACCATGGGTTATATACACAGGGAACAAGCCGTCACTAGAGAGTTTCTGGGAAAAGCGCTTCTCTCACTAGGCTCCGGTGTCATGAAATTATGCTCACAAGTCGGTTCCAGAGCCTTTAGACATCATTCCTGTTTGCTAGGTCCCTCCCGACTGCCGCAGCCCTTCACTCCCTGCTCCCCGAGGTACAGGGAATGTAGCCCCAGGGCCTAAGGCTCCTGGCTCCCCTCTTTCCTTCTGTTTCGGCTGGCATGACAACTTGTTTCTCCAACACTTGGTTGTGGCCCACCTTTCCATTTGTGTCTTCTTCTATACCTAACGCATCGATTCTCTCTCACTCTCAAAGCATTCCCAGTCACACTGCCTACCCAGGGTGCCTGGCACAGAGAGACGCGGGGAGGCCCTCTCCAGTGACAAGTTAGGAAGAGGTGGTGGCAAGACAGGCTGGAGGCTCCCTGACATCTTGGGTCTAAGCCCATTACTTCTCAGGAAGACGGAGGGGAGGGGAGGGGAAAAGGAAGGACAACAGCCTATAAGACTGTCTCCAGAGTGACTGCTCCCCCCTGCTCCCCCCTCCCCCCCCCCCCCCGCTCTCCAGAGTGACTGCTCCCTCCACCCCCCCACATCCTGATTGGACGCTGTGGCTAATGGCAGTCCCCGTGACTGCTCCTGGGTGCACTGACCTCAGCTGGGACGCTGGGCACTGCGGGTGCGATGCCGTTCTCAGTGCTGACATTGCCAGAGCTGCTATTGGGCGAGCTGGGTCCGGAGCCAGGAGCACTGCTACACGCAGAGTCTGCAGGTGAGAGACAGTGGCTGGAGACAGCACAGTGAGGCTGGCCACGCTCGGGTGGCCGGCCCCTGGCCTTGTGGGTTCTGTGGCCTCAGAGAACATAGCCAGAAGCACAGGGCTGTGGTTCCAAAGCAGAGAACATGAAACCCAGTCTGCTATTCAGTTTTGCTGCTGCACCCCCCACCCTCACCCCCCACCCCTGAGCTTTGTACAGCTCTGGCTCCAGGAAGGCCCCCTCCAGGAAGAATATGCCTTTCAGGATGCACCCACTATCCAGTTCATAGCTCTTAAATTTCAAAATGATTTCATACACCAGAAAGTTAAGCCCTTCTTAAACACTTATTAATATTTTCACAACAAAAGACCAGTGAACACAAAAGCCAGATGGCTGACTTGTGGAAGGTCACATTTACTATGCTCGCCCTAAAACAATTCAAAAGAAAGCAACTTCCATTACTGCTCACTACACACGAAACCTTCATTTTACTGTGTGGGATAAGATGCAGGAATGCCAGCCAGGGCATCTGAGGCCCCCAGTGCTACTGAAGACGCAGGAGATAGTGGAAAGGCCCCTGGGCACACCCAGAGGCCTGGCCCTGTGCACTGGGCCGGACTGCCTCCCGGCTGCTGGAGTAGCTGGGTCCCGTGGGAGGCTGCCGTGCTTTCCAGTTCTCTGACCAGCTGTCCAGACTTTCACATCTGGTTTGGTGGCCTTCTTACAATGTCTCATCTGGCCAAGACTTCCCAGAGGCACACATATGACCGACCAGTCTGCTGAAAAGTTCAAGAGTCTGGTCTGAATACTCAGAGCTGGACTCAAATCTGACTGCATACAGGGCCAGAACGGGCTTGGGTTGGCTCTGCCAACCCCAGCAGGAGCCTCATCCAAACCTACCAGCCCACCCAAGCCCAAGAACACAGCCACGTGTCACTCTAGATCACGATCAGAAGGAGGACGGCAGGATGGAGGCCCTTGTCCCCCAACCCGCTCAGGTCCCCAGAGTGAGTAGATGTGCTTCTAAGAACTTAGCCTTCATGAACTATGAAGACATTGTGCCAAGTAGTAATTGCACTTGCCCCAGATCGCATGGCTTCAGGAAAATGCTGAGGGCAAATGCCTCCCCTTGTTGGTCTGGGCAGAAGGGGAAGACTTAGTCTCCTGATGACCACACTGTCCCCCAAGCCATCCTAAGCCCTCTAACACCCCCAGCAGCTGTCTCTGCCCTACGCCCACTTGAAAACCTTCTACCTACTGCTCCTGGAGCCAAACAGGCCTGCTGTTGGCTTATGCTGCAGACAGTGACTGTGAGCATGGGCACAGTCCCTGCCCCTCTGTCCTCATCTCCTTCCCAGCCCCTCTTGCTCCCTCCAAACACCAAGTCCAGAGCCTGGCCTAGCTCTAAAGCAATCATGTTTACCTGCCCTCCCTGACTGACAGCTGCTGGAAGCCACTGGAACTGTCTCTGGCTTTCTAATTGTCCCATTCCAACCCTTGGTGTCACCTGGCCCCGGACAGCCACGGTGGCCCCTCTCTGGAGCTGCTCCTGCATGGCCCTGTCTCTAACTACAACATGTCCTGGCAAATCCTCCTGGAAACCTGTGCACAAGTGATTACCAGATAAACACTAAAAACAATAAAGCAATAAAAATTATGGATCTGATTTGTCCCCTCCTTTTAAATGCATGGTGGTAGTGTTTTGTTTTTTGATTTCACTTTTAGGAATATGGTCTAAGGAAATAAACATATCACTGCCATGCCATGATTAACATCAACAATATGGTAATGCCAATGGGACACCAAAAAAGACACCCAGGATGATATTACCAGGTGGAAAGGATGTAAAGCTGTACAGGAAGGGGAGTGTGCCCAAGTGCAAGGCAAGTGTGCCCATCAGAACTAGAACTGGCAGGAGACAGCTCATCATGGAATGCTGTTAACTTCAGCTACAGCAGGGGCAGGTGGCAGTTCACTTAATCCACAACGGGAAGGAAGCAGAGTGAGAGCCTGCCGTGTTCCCCCGGCCCGTCTCATGGCCCCTCTGCACACACACTGGCTGGGGTGGCCCTTCATTGCTTCCTCGCACCTCACTCCGCCTGGGGGCGTCAGGAAGGAAGGCTGTCCCAGCCCTACTCAGAGCATTCAATGGCTGCTACAGTCACCTGGGTACCTGGGCTGACCAAGGAGAGCAAAACCTCTTGACTGTCCCAACCTCACACATCCTGCAGCAGACCCCAGGCTCCTCGGCTGCCCCTTCACGCCCTGTGGCAGGGCAGACTAAAAAGCACACTGGGAAGATTTAGTGTCTGTTTTTTTTCTTTTTCTGCCAGTTCTGGGACTTTAACTCAGAGCCTACTGTCCCTGAGCTTTTTTGCTCATGGCTAGTACTGTACCACATGAGCCACAGTTCACCTGTTTTGGGGTAGTTAATTGGAGACAAGAGAAGAAAAAAAACAGACAATATAATTCTCATGTGTGGGTGTGTGTGATGAATTTTTACTTCTTTTTACAGTGTGTTTTTCAGCAGCCTTTCTTTTTAGTAGAGATGTGATCCTCAGCAATATGAATGGATTCATTGAAATAGAGATACTTTTTCTTGAGCTAATAGTATTAGTATTTAGAGAACAGGAAAGACATTCTGCAAAAGAGCCAATTTTACCTGGATCCTTCACCTTGTGGAAGTCAGGGAATATGAATCCAGTATTGCTATTCATCTTATTATATGTATAATAGTAAATTTCTTAAAGTTATTGGTTATTAACTCAAACACACACACACACACACACACACACACACACACACACACACACTCAACAAATACATTCACTGCCCATCATTTAATTTACAGAGTATTATGGGACTGATTTTGACTGAAACTCTTATGTTTGCAAATAGACTGAGCAAGGATGGGTTAATTTCACTCTTAGGAAGAGCCTCTAATATCCTCATGTGTAAAATAGGTAATATTTTTACATTAATGTTTTAACTGTAATAAAATATAATGGAGATGGAGGTGCCTGTCAGTGAAAGATAAGCATCAGACACTGAGTTTGAGTTCTTATCTTGGATAAAAAAGAAAAATAAAATATACGGGAAATAAAAATTTCAGGCATGTTTTCTAATACATAGAAAGATGCAATTAAATTTTAAATAACTTTAAAAAAAAAAAAGCATGTTGGAGTCCCATGCTGTTTCTTGAACAGTGGAGAGAAGGCGAAGTTCACCACGAATGGGCAGGGCAGTAAAAAGCCCAGACTTAGACACCCTGTGAATATCCTTTGCAGTGCCAGCTACACGGAGCTCTCGCCAGAGACTAATGACAACCTGCAAGGAACTGAGCCAGGGAGAAGGGTGTGGCAAGCTGTGTCTGAGGGAGGCATGTAATTGGGGGTGCATGGGGAAGAGAGACTCCTCGACGTCTAGAAATACCTGTGACATCCAGGGGACGCTTTTTAAGAGCAGTGACCACAGGTCCGTCCTTCCTGCGTAGCAGGGGGCTGCTCCGTCTCTCAGCGACTTTCTGCTTAAGCCTGGACCGCAGTTTCAGGTTGGGTTCAGAAGCTGCACAAAAGAAGATGCTGATGAGGCAGGGAGGACACAGGGATGGAAGGTACCAGCCACTTACGCCAGGAGCTCAAGGCAGCTCCGTGGGCAGAGGCTCAGGCCACCTGTCAGTGGTGACAGTCACAGCCTGGCTGCGGGGGCAGCATGCGTCTGTGCATGCAGTACCATCTCTAAGCCACACTGCTTCTGAACCTTACCAGGAGATGGAAACACAAGTTAGGGCTTGTTAACTTGGAACGGCAAGAAGCCAATGAGGGGCAAGAGTCACTCAGCAAGGATGCCTCTTAAATAATTCTCTCCCAAAACACTTGCCTATATCATCACAGAGGTGTCACTTTGACAAGTAGGTAACTTTCAGGGTTGTGAACCGTGGCCACTATTAAATGACATGAGGCACATACTTTCCGGGTCACCTAGAGACATCCACATCTCACAATCCAGAAGCCAGCCTACTCCAGTTCAGGGCAGCCTCTGGGAGGGGCAGTGCAGCCCCACTCCCACCTCCATGGGAGGGTGGCAGAGTGGATCCTCAGCATCCTGTCTCCTTCGGGTGCCACCAGCTGGCAATGCACAGCTAGGGATGGGACTCTGGTTTCTGCAATCAAATGCCTACTTGGAGCCTTGCAGCTATGAGCCCGTGTTGGGTCCCCATTCCTCCACACAGGCGCCCAGATCAATCCAGTCACAGCCCTTCCCCCACCCCCCACTCACCTGCTGGGAGCCCCAGCAGACCAGTCTGCTACCGCCCCTGGGAGAAGGCACAAGACTCTGGTTGGTCACCAGCTCTTCAGTCTGTGACAGACTGCTAGATAAACCTGACATGATGATGGCAGGCAGAATAGTGGGGCCGTCACCTGCTGGGGCCCGTTAGTCCCTAACTCCTGAACTTGTCCCACTGGTAGATGGCAAATGAGGGAGGTGCCCTTTCCCTCTGCAAGGGGAAGTTCCCCACTGCTACATGGAATTTCTCTCTGGGCTGAGAAGCAGGCCAGATGTAACTCCACACCTGTGCGACTCCAAGTGGAGGTACACGTGCCACGTCTGTACTTGAATATGAGAACAAAGTAAGCCAGAAGCCTACCTGGTTACTAGGCAAGAGAACAGTAACTTTTCTCCCACTGCCAAGATCTCTCAGACCCCACTGGCGTCTCTGGGACAGAAGCTGCAAACCATGGGAGAACAGACTCTGAGCTCCAGGGCCAAAGCATGGCAGTCCTTGGTCCTCTGCGGGAGAGGCTTCTTTTGGTAGCTGACCTCTTTTGGTAGTCTTTGGGCGGGTCCAAGTAGCAACAGAAGACGGGGAGTGACAGGGTCAGTCTGACTGGCCACTGGCTGGCCATGCCCTGTGGACTAGCGTCCCCTCCCCTCCAGAGCCACTTAGTCGTTGCTGGTGGATTCTATCCTCCCCTGTGTGAAGCACAGACTACAGGTCCAGCCTCTGCTCTCTGACCTGTCTTTTCTCTTCTTACGGCCCTGTGTCCAACTCTGCTTCCCATCCACAGGGACTGTGGGGGTCCACACCCTCCCAAGGCTCCCAGTTCCCAGTTCTTCACAGTAGCCGCCTGGCTACCCACAGCCACTTCACCACCTGCCACCACCTGACTGGCCACCTGCAGCAACTCTGGTACCCGATGCCACCTGTCTACCTGCAGCCAGATCCATACTGCTTACTGCTCTTCCACCTGCATGGCCTCTGGCTGCTTACTGCTCTTCCATCTGCATGGCCTCCTTGGTTCTCTGGTTTTCTTGAAGGCAGGCAGGCCCCGGGCAGGGCTGTCCACCTCCACCCTCCTAAGCCAAGATCTGCTATCTGTCTTGCAGAATAGTAGGGAAGGAGGTGCTGGCCCCAAGTCCAACCACCATTAACTAGGTCATGACAATGACACAGAAACACTAAACTGTGGAGCCCACCCTTCCTGCAGGATGATCAGAACTGACCAAAAAGAACCGGATAACACATTGGCAACTGCCCAGGGCCAAGCCAGTGTGAGGCCCTGTCCTTGTGGGCCTCTTAGAACGCTATGGGATTCACTGGACGAGTAAGACAGTCCGCTTGCTTCTAGGAGCACAAAAAAGCCAAAGGAGGGAGGAAGTCCACAGCGAAGCTTGCAAAAGCAAGGTACAGCCACGCACCCTAAGGCAGCAGCTTACTGCTGGGTCTCAGGGTGGTCTGTGAGGCCGTGTGGAAAGCGCTGTGGGTCTGTAGGCACGGGGCCCTGCTCCTTGCCCCTGGGTTCTTTCTGGAAAAGGCAAGTACTTCAGAGACCTCAATGTTAGGCATCTCACAAGCTGACTGAATTGCGTGTTAAAGAGAAGACACAGACACCAGTTCTAGTGATTCAAATGTGTGTCTTCTCTAACCCCAATTCTTCACTGCAGCTTCGGCTGTGGGTCTCTGTCTGGCCTCAGAGAATCTGCGCATAAAGCCAAGGGACAGACATGTTGGGGAAAAAAAAGGAAGAAGTTGAGAATTTTCAAAAGAAAAGGGTGGGGAGACACCAGTGGAAAATGGGAAGGATAAGGCCTAGCATGAAATCAAAGAACAGTGAAGAGCTAATGTGTGGGAAAGGTCCAGCAGAGCAGATCCAGGCGCACCGCTCCCCTGGACGGCGAGGGGCAGCCTTGGGTGGCAAACAAGAGACCCTCTGGAGAGGTCCTACAAAACACAGGGCAGCACTGCTTAGCAAGCTCCTGAAGATGCACACAGTCAGAAGGAAGGAGGAAGCATATACAGAGGCACACACAGGGTCTTTCACACCAGCCAGGCAACACAGCCAGGGATGACAGCTCCAGGCCAGAGACAAGCCAATGGTGGCTGCCACACCTAACTGCCCAGCCTGGAGTCTCCTGGGCCTGCTGCAACATGGACATGGATGAACAGAGACATGGAGAAAAATGAGCAAGGGAAAACCACAATCTCTTTTGGGGAGTAGACAGGAAATATAAGAAAGGAACATAACCAAGGGGCACTCTGCGGCTCAGCTGTGGGCGCCACGTGCCACAGTAAAGCAGGGAGCGGCGTGCGGGACAGCTGTCTTCCTGACGTAGACGCTGTGGGGCAGGGGAATCCTGGCTTCTGCCTTTATGGGTATATACTGTCTGAGGAGGAAGATGGCTCCAAAAAGATAATTAAAAATTTGAAATTGGAGTATCATTTTTCTAGCATATATAATAGATACAGGATTAATATATAAGGTAACTGTAACCCCTCTGTACATCACCTTTATAACAACAAAAATTAAACAAAAAACAAAAACCTGTTCTCACAAAGCAACAAGAAAAGGAAATGACATCAGGGACAGTGGCTTAGCATCCCACGGCAGAGCTACGAGCTATGACTGGTCCTACTACACACGGCTGATGCTCCAGGAGGGAAAACAGAAAATACAAACTTGTTTCACAATGCTGCTCAACCTTGCCAACAGTGATAGAATTGTTTTGAGACCTTGGAAAGTTGAGATTTGAATCAACCATTGAAATGACCGTGCTCGCTGAACTTTAAGACTTTCACCCAGAGATACCAGTAGGAGTGAGCAGGGGCAAAGGCACCTGTTTCTGTCAGCGGAGTACTCGCTAGAGAGCAGTTCTAACTTGTGTCCACAGTGGAGCACTAAAGGAAACGCACTGGGCTGAACACTGAACTGGAATGGTGTTCACACAGAGGAGCAACAGAAAGGTAAGCTACAGCGTAAGAACAGCTCTGTACATGCACACACAGGCACACATGCCTAGGCCTACCTACCAAAGCGATCTGTGGGCAGTAAGCTGTGGGGAGAGCGGGCTGTTCTGTCTCATCACAAGCTGCATAAGCTGCATGCCACATGGCTCTTTGGGAAGGAAAGCCATGCCATGGGGGGGAGGGAGGAGGAGTAGCTGTTACCCCAATCATTCTCTCTTCCTCCTCCAGTCTCAACATCTACAGCACCTGGCATCAATCCCGGTGTGGTTTTACCACTAGATGATTAAGAAAAATGCCTATTTGGGAAAGATGACTTTGAGATCTCAGTGGGTACTTTTCACATTAGAAGCAGTTTGAGTTTGACTGGTATCCAAGTTTAAGGAATGGCACACTGAGCATGACTTGATACAGAAACTGGCTGGCGCTTAACAACGCCCGCCATCTAAGTTCCTCTGAAAGGGTACAACAACGCCTTTCTTAAAAAATTTTTGCATATCTGCCTCCTCATTGTGGAAGAAGATGAGGTTGGTGGAGAATGCCGAGGGCCTGGGCAGTCCCGCTCCACACATACAGATGTGTCTCTCCCGTGTCTGTTCAAAGGCAGCTTCCACAGCCGTGAGCCAAATGGACACCTCTTCCTTAAAACATTTTGTCTTGCTTAGTTACAGCCACAAAAACTGAACAAACAGCAGGAAGATCCAGTTGGCAGATGTTCAAATGAGTCCATACTACATCTTATCTTTCACAAATGTACTTACCAGTACCCTTTTGTCATCTCTAAAGAGGCTCTGCCGTCGGGGCAGTCTTCGAGGCTGCCTAGGAGCAGACAGAAGGGAGTATACCCACCTCACCTGGAATGCCAAGATGGGTTTTGGTGGGAGGCAACAGTGGGGACACCCCTGCTGTCCAAGGAGCAGCGAGCAGGCCCCTAACAGGCGGTGGGGGCTGAACTCGGGGGGAGAGGGGCTCCTAGAGCCTGGATCGGGGGACCTGATCTAGGCCTGAGCTCTCAGGAGAGGGTGAGAGGTCAGGCAAGGGCAATCCAGGCCGGGCAGGCCTGGCCAGATAGGCTTGGACTAGAATGTTGTTTATGTCCACACAGTTCCCGAAAGCAGGGCTGAGGGTTGGTTTGTGCTGGTCTCTGGGCTGAGCTGTGAGCACTGAGGCAAGGACCTGGAGAGGTGCCCAGGCAGGCAGGGGAAGTTCCCTGGGCGAACTGCAGGTTAAGACTCAGAGCCTGACCAGGACCCTCCTCAGAGCACGTGTGAAGCACTTGCATCTCAGGAGCCATAGGAGAGGTTTTCCAGTGCAGTCACAGACCAGAGCCGAGGCCCCAGGAAGCCCAGGGCCCACCCCCACGTCCTAAGTGTGAGTGAAGGAGCTGGGGCCAATGCAGGCGCCAAGCCAGGGCCATGTCGGCTCCCTGGGATGAAAGCTCAGGTGAACAACAGGTATTTTCATGAGGGAGTAAGCAGCTGAGCCACCTGTCAGGCAGGGAGCCACGAAGGCACACACAAACACGCAGGGAGTGCCAAAGCAATCAGCACATATTCCTACCGAAGTCCTATCAGGCGACTGCACGAGACCAGCATAAACTAGTACGGTGTAGCCCAGGGATGGCTAGTGGGCACCTCATGCCACTCACGATCACCCTTCTGCCCACTCGCTATGCCTTTTGTGTTACTGCTTCCCAGAAAGGCCCGGATGTCACTCATCAGCGCCAACGACAGGAAATGCTAAGAAAAAGTGGTGTTTGGGGCAGTTTGGGCCCCTTGCTGCTCTTGATGGCTAACCGAATTCTATGGAATCCTCCTACTGTCACTACCATGAACAAGCTAATACAATAATATTGTAATGAAGGTCTCCTGGAGCACTGCCCTGAAGTCCAACAGCGTTCTGGGCAGTTCTCACAGAGGTGGAGGCAGGAGAGGCAGTGACAGACTGGGCAGGGCCTGGCACGGCCAGGAGGGACAGACAGCCGCCAGGGGCTGCGGCTGTGGCAGCAGCAGTGAGCACAGCCAGTGTGCTGGCTCTCGGGCTGACAGTATGAGGCCCGTGGGCTTCGACTTCTAACAGCAGCAACCAGCCCCAGCAGGAGCAGTGCCACCCATCAGGCCTCACACCTGCCCTTCTACTGCTGAGGGGCCTGGAGCTGTGGAGCAGTAGGGCAGGTGGCCCGCCCCATCCCACCCTGGGGCTGTCAGGGGAGTCTCACGAGCCGACGATCCTCACACCCTTCCGTCCACCTGGCCAGGGCCTGGCAGGGTTACCTCCACTGCACACATCTCAAACATTAGCC
This sequence comes from Dipodomys spectabilis, assembly GCF_019054845.1. Taxonomy (NCBI): domain Eukaryota; kingdom Metazoa; phylum Chordata; class Mammalia; order Rodentia; family Heteromyidae; genus Dipodomys; species Dipodomys spectabilis. The sequence goes on from NW_024870801.1 coordinate 98,723, forward strand.
ACGCTCCACTTAAGCTGGCTAAAAGGACCCTCCCACTCCCAGCTCCAGGCTCCAGTCCTGTCTCTGGGACACGGTTCCACTGGCTGACAACCTAGTGTCTGCCAAGTGATTCCTTCTTTACAGAGGGGCAGGTAAGTCCCATCTTCCCCACAAGGACTCGACACTGCCTTAGTGCGTTTATACTCAGAACTGCCCAGAAGGTTTTGGGTACCTTTCGTACCTCATCTCCTGAGGCAGCCCCTTGCCAGAGGGCATGCCCCATATGGCCCCTTGGTTTCGGAGAGCATCTGTGGCACCACAGTGGATCAGGGCCACCTCCGCAGGCCAGGGCCACTCAGGGCACTCTGGACCGCCCTCCAGAAGCCCTGCCTTCCTTCAGCCCAACACACTGCCCTCAGCCACGCAGGCCCTTCTCCACAGCCAAGGCTCCATCACCCTGGGAAAGCGCCAGGACGCCTGCCCGTCCCGAAGCTATGCTAGCACTCTCCAAACTTCCACAATGCCAGGCACCCTCTGGGGCCTCAATCCCCTTCTCCCTCTCCTCGAAGCAGGCCTGCTACACACGGTGGTGGCCACTCGGGATACAGCCACGGGACGCAGGTCATCCTCCTGGGGGCTTGGCCCCACGCTGGGCACTCTGACCCTCGCTGCTCAGAGCCAGCACAGAAGGCTGACGATGGCAACGTGTCAGCAGGAGCTGCCAGACCCTGGGGACCACCCGCTGAGCTACTCTGGAGTGGGACAGAGCAGGGCTTGTCACCCAAAGGAGATGAGGAGTTTCCAGGCAGAGCCTGAACCTTAGAAAGCTGGTGAACATTGCTTAGGGAGCATTTCAAAGCGGTGTTCTAACGCAGAAGCGCAGGATCTAACCCCAGGAAGGAAGCCCTGGCTGAGCTGAGTGTGCCACAGGGCTTGGCACAAGCCACGGAGTGTTTGCCTTCACCAGGGCGGAGGTCCACCTGACCAAAGACCTGGAACTGACCTGTTTTCCTAAGAGGGAAGTCATCTTTGGCGTCGTACATCCCCAGGACTGGGTGGTTGTAGGAAGCTGACACCCCACTCTGAGGAGGTGAGCTCTGGTCCAGGGAGCTGTGCTGTGTCTTCCTAGAGAAAGACAAAGACAGACATCAGTGTGTCTAGGGCGCCCTAAACCTGTAAGCAACCCCAGGACGCCCCTTCTTTGGAACTTCAGAGCCCATTATCAGGGCTCTCATCCTAGGAGTGAGCTGAGAGTCAACGGAAATATTCCAACAAGTGAGCACGTGGGCTCGTGGGCTCCTCTGTCTCACTCAGCCCTGCTGCCACCTCTGCTTCCATCCTGGGATTACTGTGTCTGTCTGTCCTCGGCCTGCAGAGCCCCTCCGGGCCGCCCAGAGGGCCTGTCCTCAGGTGCAGGCAGAAGATGGCAGATGGCCCAGGATGGACAGTGGACTGGTGACATGGAGTTCTCTCTGCTCCCAGAACACAGATCCCCGAGGGCTTCTCCTTCAGAAGAAAAGGCCCACCCCTCTGCTCTGACTAATAGGAGATGGAGAGTTCAATAGGAGCCAAGCTTTTGTGTCCTGGGAGCTGCTCTGTGAAGTGTATTTCCTCAGGAATGGCCAGACACCACACAGAGGCCGAACAGCGAGCAGATGGGAGGGGCTTCAGGAGGACGGATGCTCCAAGGAAATGGAGGGATGAGGGAGGAGATAGAATAGCAAGGGATGCTGAGGCTATCCAAGATGACCACCAGCATGCCCTGGATGCACTGGCCGCTGAGCCTGTACACACACACCGCAAATCTAAGACAATCTGCAGGTCTTTATGCTGCATAATCTGCTTAATGCCTGGAAACAAGTTTGTCAGTTTTTGTATTTGGAGTTTCGCTATTTGAACACACAATACCTGACATTCATGCATCTGGAGTTATTTGAATCAAGAGTGGGGAGCTCTCGAAGGTGCACAGGTGTACATTTAAATATTTGAAACCACACAGTACAAAGAATGTGCTGAAAAGTTCCAGAGACAAATCCAGGTATCCTGGGTCTCACAGAGGGAGGATCCAGAAGTGTGAACAAAACCAAACTTCCAGCCACAGCTGAGCTCACCCTTCCCCAAACCCTTCATATCTCACCACGACACGGACTCCTAGACAGCATCATACACCTCACACATCAGCCCACACGAACTCACGCAGACCGGCTACACCCTGTCACCATGACGGGCAGCACCTGCAGAACAGCTCCTTCCATCTAAGTCATTCCTCACTTACTATTATCTTCCAGTTTCCAACCTTTGCTTCCAGCCTGGAGACAGAGACACAGAAGCTCAGAGAAGCGGTGGTCGGGTTCAGAGGGGCAGAGGGCCTGGGCGGGCTGAGCACAGCCTTGCGTCTAAAAGGCGCCGGGGGCTCCCAGCGCTGAGATGGACACGCGCAGCCTGTCTGGCCATTCACCTGCCCACAGATTCATGTTTGTTTCTGCTCTTTGGTGGTCCTGAATTCCACTGCCATGAGCACAAGAGTGGCTCCTTCACGTGGACAAGCTTTGTCTTTGGCCAACACGGAAAGGCACATGCTGGTCATAAGGTAGGTGAGCACCCACTTCTCTTTCTAAGATACTGCCAAACCTTTCCCCAATGGGGCTACGTTACTTAAGTCCCCGGCAACCTATTGCAGTATAGCCACCATACACCCCGCCCCATCTGCCCACTACAGCTTAGCTGGCCCAGCAGCTGACTTGCTGGAGTTCCACTTTGAACACCCCTGCTGATACTGTATGGGCTTTGTGGACACCCATACTTCACCTCTGTGAGGTACCTGCTAATGCCTTTTACCTGTTTTTGAATATTAAGTTATACAACCTCTACAGGTAGTTTGTCAGATATATATGCACTTGGAATTTCCTTCTAGTCTACTGCTTGCCTCGTTTTCTCAAAGATGCCTTTCAAAAAGCAGAAGTTCTCTGGGTGAAGTCTGGTGTTTCAGGTTCACAGCTGATGGTTCTGGTGACCCGAAATCTTTGCTAACTCTCCCCTTCAACAGGCTGCCAAGTGTATGAGGCATTTTCTTCTACGAGAGGAGCTGTTCTGGCTTCGTGCTGTGGTCATGAGCTCTGACAAAGCATCAGGTATGGCAGGAGGCCAGCTCATGGCTTAGCTCTTCCCCCAAAGATCGATTCCTAGGAACTTTCTGCCGCAGGGCAGTGGGTACTGCCAGTGATGCTTCATTTAGGGTCTTATATGATGTCACAAGCAAGCCACCAAACCCAATGAAACACACCTGTCACAGACTTAGGTCCCTGAGGTCAGACTCTAGTCACCGTGGTAGTGTCTCCCCCTCAACAGCCCCAGAGCAGGCAGCATGACTCTTGGGCCAGCAAGCCCTGTTCAGGTGGGTCACCTACCTGAGGTGACCTGCTCACCAGGTGATTTCAAGTGAAAGACACGCTCCCTTCCTTCTCCTGGACACTGCCCACCACTGCTCCCGAGAAGCACCTCCCTCACCTGGCAACCTTGCACCCATTCCTCAGGTCCCTCTTCCCCGGAGACCTTTGACTCTAGGAAGTGTTCTTCCACCACCCCCTGGCCGCATCAAGGCCCGCATCACACACAGCCTCTGTTCCTGCTAGCCTTCCTCCTCACGCTGTGCTTCTCCAGCAGCCCCATCTGTCCACACCACTGCGGCTGTCCGCACCACCGCGGTGGCCACCCTCCAGGGTCTCCACTGCGGTCAGCCACGGTGCCTCCCCAGGCCCACAGCTCATAGAGCCGTTCCCAGCACAGCTTCCTAATCCACGCTGGCCCTGCCCTCCACCGCCCCTCCTCTGACAGACAGGGTCCCCCAGGACTGCTCTGGGTCAGTCGTAACCAACAGGTTCGCCATCCCTAGGTCCCTCCATCTCTCCCAGGCCCTACTAACCCTGCCTGTCCCAATTTGAGCCCTATGTCTGTCTTTACTGCTATCTTCTACTTCATCTGCCTGGCAACCCCCACACCTTGCCATAGGCATGGCACACCAGAGCCACTGTACATCGCAATGTGAGCTGACAGCCAAGACTGCATCACAGCACGGAACACGGGTGCACGGGAGCGCTGATGCACCAGCATTGCGGGGGTTCTCCCACCGAAGTCACCAACTCTTTATTGTTGTCGCCTGTGGCTCCCTATGGACTGCCTCAACCTTCTCTGAGAGTTTTCATGTCATCTGTTGAGTTACACAAGTACCACCAACTTTTGGGCAAACTTCTATGTATGAGCTATAAGGCAATTCCCTTCAGACAAAGGAGTACCTCTGTCACAGAAGCCTGTGTCTGATGGCTAAGGTCACCTATCACCGGCAACCTGTCATGAGACCTGGTGTCATGCATAAATGGCTGTCCCTTTTCAGGCTGTAGCATAGCTCTTTTTCCCCACAGTCAGATCGTTGATTACATTTATTTCATTGGTTCAATTTTGGTTTTTTGAAAACTGCAGTCCTCTGGCCTCAGCTCCTGAGCACTAGCATTACAGGTGTGGCTCCACTCCTGAGTCTGATTATACAATTTGATGTAGGAAACCATCCTGCTGTTTGGCCATTAGCATCTATAGAAGAGCAGTCTTCAAAGCAACCATGTATTCTGGATGGTAACAGGAAGCTACTTCACTGTGGCCCCGCCGCTTACACAGGGCCTCTGGAAGGGGCCTCCACGCAACCCTTTCCATCCACTCTCAGCACAAACGGCTGCCCATCATGTGGGCTCTGGTCAAAATAATAATACCGAAGTGCTATGGACTCTCCAGGGAACCAGTGATCTTGGTAGTGCAGATGGGCTTCCCACCCTTCCTGAGGAGGTGAAGAACTGGGTCCTCTCGTTCCTGCTCCTGGAGCTGGGTATGCTGCGGCCCAGAGAGAAGCCCAAATGGGGCACGCCCACTTACCCATACCAGTAGCGGGGGTCGCTGGAGATGCAGTGGTTCAGGTTCCGGTGGGCTAGTGCCTTCTTCTTGTTGAGGACAAACTCCTGCAGCTTCATCTTCACCTCAGTGCTGGCCACGGCACCTAGCAACGAGAGCAGGACAGGACAGCATGGGGCAGGGAACAAATGGCTGGGCAGGCAGTGGACTCTGGGATACTGCGCAGACCTGGAGGACTGGGCCGGGGACGGTCTTCTCACCCAGGCATTACACACTACAATCTTTTTAAATACACATCTAACCACGGGAAAGATTCCCAAGGCCACCTCTGAGGGAGTTTTATATCCCAACTCTATTGCACAAGAAGTAGGCTCTAGAAGGTTCTTTCCAACAGAAGTATCCCACACAGCACATGGAGAGGCAGGCCTGCTGCCCGGGGGGATGGCTACCAGTGCCCTCCACACCCCCAGCACGTAGCGTTCTCATCATGAGACGGCAGCTCTGCCCTCCAACAGGGTGCCACACGTACAGAGAGCAGGTGAAGCCACATTGATCAGGCACAAGTTGTAGGCTCTGGGCCGTTCTTCTAGTGGGGTGACTTGTTCAAAGCAGTATTAAAGGGCGAACATACAGAAGGAATGCCGAGACTCAGCCTCTACAGGCCTGCCGCTGTTAGCACACGCTCCTCAGATCCACCCCAACCTTCAGTTGGTGGGATCCATCCTTCATGAGGAACTTCGTGGGGTTTCCCTGGTGTCATATGGAACTCAAATAGTGCCGTTAATAGGTCAAACTAGGTCATGCGGTGAGTGGACCACATTTCTATGCAAAAGCATTCCTGCTTGGAGGCTTTGTTTGCCCTTAGACACCAACTGCAATGGCCACCGGTGAGCAAGGTCCAGGTTCAAATGATCTGCATAGCAGAGATTAGCACAATATCTTTACTTCACCAACTTGACTTTAGCCTTGAGATATCTCTACCTTGTCCCCCTTCCCAGAACCAGGGAGCGGGAGCCCACTTCCCAGCATTCAGGACCAGGACTGGCAATGTGTCCTGGGCCCATTTCTCCCAGCAGTCCTGTGGGTGTGTGCTGGCGGTGTGGCTCTATTCTCTTGAGTTGTATAGCATTTTTTGTTTTTGTTTTGTTTTGTACTATTATAGCTGATGAAGAGCCAACTCTATGCTAGTCCAGCCTACTTAACCCACACATGAAAGCTAGGAGCAACTGTTGGTAGAGGGTATGGGAGGGGTCAGGTGAGGTCAATCCTGGCAGTTAACCTTAGTGTCTTACTTCTTTTTAAAGTTAGCTATTCTGCTGTTCACACACTGCCTCCATAAAGCATGTTCTGGTTATTCCACTGTGACATTTACCATTTCCTTGAAGCTTTACAATTCATCTTCCTTTCAAACATTTGATAAATAACTGCTTCGAGGGCTGGCAGTACAGGCTCAGAGCCAAGTGCACGCTGGGGCCTATCATGTACCAGACTATGGGTTCAATCTCCACCACCACCACAGAAGTTCATCTTTACTGTTTTAGCCCTGGGTTTTCCTTCATGCTACCGTTACTTTCATGCTTCATTCTGATGTACCTAGAGAGTATATAAGACTTTGTGGATGTTTGCCAGAAATAGTTAATAACATTAGAGAACTAGCTTTCCTTTGCTGACTTTACCATATACCCAAGATGTGTGTCATTATCACAGCTGGTGTGCATGCTTGTTAGTTAACCACACTTAAGAGTTTTGCAGCAGTTGGTCCAGTGAGAGCTCCTTGTACAGACAAGGGACATCCAGCCCTTAGGACACGGCCCAAAGCTGTGACAGGATGTGATCCAGATGGGCCACAGAATGCTGGGAAAGCTGACTAAGCTGACTGGGTGGAGGTCTGGAGGGTCCACCATGAAGCAGAAATTCACTAAGAAAACTTCTGCTCTTAGCTCTATCAGAGAACAAGTCAAGGAGAGAAAGACGGTTATTCTCCATTCCCTTCTCCTTCGCTGGTACACATGTATCCTTCCACAGACTTCTGCGCTTAAAGGAATGTTGTGTACCACAAAGTTCTCTAATTTTTCATGCTGGATATCATTATTCCACTGGACAGCTTGAACTTGTGGCCTGGGCACCGTCCCTGAGCCACAGCGCCACTTCCGGCCTTTTCTGTGTATGTGGTCTGAGGAATCGAACCCAGGGCTTCATGCATGCTAGGCAAGCACTCTACCACTGAGCCACCTTCTCAGCTCCACTGGACGGATTTTGATGGTGCTCTTAGGAGGTACCAGCATGGTTCCAGCCAGCAGGAATGAGGCATGAATAAAACCAACCATGATGCTCATATACCAGGAGTAGAAGGAGGAATCTGAGCAAACATGCAAGGCTGGGCAGAAGAGAGCAGGAAGAGCAAAGCCAGTGAGGACAGGGCGGTGAGCACAGGCTGACAGACAGGGCAGAGGCTGGGGGGCTGCCACCCCCACACAGGCTGCCAAGGGAGTGAGCGGGCCCCCGGGCACACTGATGAATGATGAATCTGTCACTGATGTTCAGCTTCTGCCTAAGGTTTACTCCTTTTTCTTATTCCTCACTTGCCTGTGCGGGAGATATGACTTCACAAATTGTTCAAAGACATTACTTTTGGGGTCAGGTATTTAATCTTTACGTTCTCACCTTTCAAATCTATCTATCTATCCACCCACCCATCCACCCACCCACCCACCCACCCACCCATCCTCCTATCTACCCACCAACCACCCTATTCCAGAGCTAGTGATGGAAGCACAGAGCCACACCCCTATGTACAACTTTCAAACAGATGTGTGGCTTTCCCCAGTGTCACCAGGCTGTGCTTGTAAACACGCACACAGCATGGCACGCCGTGCTTCAGCGCTGCCAAAGTCTGCTCAGAGGCAGACTTCCTCCTCCTGGGCCTGGGCTGCTGTCATGTATCTTCAATTCCCAAGTGTCTTTCAATAAAAATCTGATTGATCACAGATAGTGTGTTCCCACTACTGACATAACTCCTAAGAATTCACTGTTCCATCAAACTCATTTAGTTTTGTTGGTATTAAAATAAATACCAAATAAAAGAAATGAGTAATAAGTAAAAGAAAACTGCGCAATTATCCAAACTCAATATTATGTATTGTAAATATTTACAAATGTTAACAAAATTTGTCAAATATTTAGTAAGTTCTTTAAAAATAAAATCCCGAGAAACTGACTAACAGATGTTTTATACTGGGTTTTCAAATGCTTGAAAACAGAGATCCTTTGCATTTTCCCATATGCATCTGCCCCGTAAGCGTGTTACAATTTGGCACAAACAAGACTCCCCTTCATGGGTGAGGTATCCTGAACGCCGTGACAGGAGAGGCCCATGTGGCGCCCCCATTGCAGTCTGCCAGCCTGCCCTCCTGCCACAAGACCACACTGAGGGCTGCGACGTCTATGCAGGCTTGCCAAAGACCCAACTGGACACAGCTTATTATTAATAATAAAACCTGACCACCCAAATCCACAAAGTGAAAACCACGGGTGCTGTCTGTGATGAGGCTGGAGAGCAGCAGAGAACATTCCAGCGCCTGGGCACGGGTGGATGGGGCGTACTGCACAGCACAGAAATTGTTTTGACTCATAAACAGACCCAAAATGTTTTCTAAAGTCAAAGCTTTTCATATTCTATGAATCTGGAGATGATATTTTTATTGGAAGACTCTGCTAAACTATGAGAAAGTGATTTAGTCTGCGTTCCTTTCAACTATCAGAAAAATTGTTATTTGCTGGTTAGTTGTGACACAGATTGACTAGCTGATATTTAAAACATGAGCTGCAATCCTTTGATAAACAACCTCTCTTTTCCCTACTCCAAAGGAAAATAAACAAGTAGGACACATGCTGAGCCATAAGCTAACCACAGAGGAGGGGAAGGAGGAGGGCTCATTGTGAGTCCAGCCCAGGCCCAGCACACCTGTGGTCTTGGCTCTCGCACATGCACACGCGCACTCTTTCCGTGTGCATTCCATACCACATGACCACCCTGCAGGCACCTGATCAAAGCCCCTGGCAGCCTCCTAAGACAGAGAGCTGAGCAGGAGACAGCCCTCAGAGATTGGGCTGTGGGGCCAGAAGATGGGCCTCTCACAAGAGCAGCAGTGTCCTCTTGGCCCCAATGTCACAGGGCCCAGGTAGTGTTGGCTGCTACCTCCAGAGACTGTTAATAAGGAGCACCTGGAGTCTGTTACTTCAGCAGCGATGGCTCTGTGTAGAGAAAGTAGTACTAAGAATATAAGCAGGGCACTGGAGGCTCAGGCTTATAAACCTAACTGCTCAGGAGGCTGAGATCGAGGATCCAGGTTCAAAGCCAGCCCACTCAGGAAAGTCCATGAGCTCTTATCTCCAATAAACCACCAAAAAGTTGGAAATGGAACTGTGGCTCAAGTGGTAGAGTGCCAGATTTCAGCAAAAGAGCTAAAAGGGACGGTAAGTCCAAGCTCTAGTACTGGTGTGTACTGGTACACACACACAGAATTACTAGGAATTTATGAATATCAAAAGAGTAATAAATTGACAAGTATGAGAGTATATTACTTATATATTCTTAGAAGAATATTATGTTTATTTGAAACAGCAAAATAACTAATGTTCAAAACAATATGGAATATTTGACTATACAATTTAGAATTAGTTTTGTATAATAACAATCTTTACAATAAAAATAAAGCTAACTAAATTTACTTGACAGTTGTTTTTAGAGCACCAGGATTTCTTTTAAAAGTCCCACTTGTAAATACTTCTAATCTAATGAGGATTAACTAAAGGCAAAATGTCAGGTTTTCAATTTAAAACTTACACAAAAGTGAATTTCCAAAACAAAATATATCTTTCCAGGCTAGACATAATGAAGATCACACACAGTGCCGAGGAGAGAGTTGTGTCAGAGAGCTGAAAACATTCAGGGTGCATTTTATCTTCAGTAATGCAGCTGTAAGGACCATTATTTCAAGGTAGGCACAGAAGAGGCTGGGGAACATAAACCAGGGCTGAGCCCCAGGAAAGGAGCACTATGGACAGCGGGGTACCCAGGACAGCCTCTCCTCTGAGAATCAGAGCACAGTAAGGGTGAAAGGAGCCCAGGAAACCCCATGGGTTTTGGCTTAGGACTTCGAGAGTATACTTCACATGTAAGAGGTATGATGAGTAAGTTCTAAATCTGACCAGGTGAATGTGGTCAAGATGTTTTAGTGAGGCACAGCGGTACATGCCTGTAATTCAGGCTATTGAGGAGGTGGACATCAGAATTGTGGTTCCAGGGCAACCTGGGTGCTATTTAGCAAGACTCCATTTCAACACACAGCCAAGTGGTGCCAGGTGGTGCCTGCTTATAATCACAAATTGGGAGGTGGAGGTAGAAGAGTTTTGATCTGATGCTGGGTCAGGTAAAAGCAGGAGACAGGGTGTGAACAAGAACAGGGCTGATCCAGTGCTCAGTGATAGACTGTTTGGCTAGCAAGTAGGAAGCTTCACATTCAAACTCTAGTATGGCCCAAAACAAAATCAAAATATCTAACGCAAAATGCAGCCTGAACTCTGCATGATCTTCTCAGCAATCCAGGCACACGTGGAGCAGCAGGGAAAACCAAGTGAGCCATAGGGCCTCGCTAAAACACCCACGCCAGACACAGGGCGAAACTAGACGGAGGGCTTCTACGGGAGGTTGTGAAACCAGACAAATGAGAACTGGAGAACTCTGATGGATGAGTCAGACAACACTGCAGGTGAGGTGCAGATTAGCGAGTACAGGACAGGCTAGGAGACACTGCTACTGAAACAGGAGCCATGGGAAAGCACACCAGGACGTGCTCCGGCAGCACCAAAGCTCAATGGCAGTGCATGGAGAGACTGCGGCAAGCCCGGTGGGTTGTAGGGGAATGCTGAGAAGAAGCAGTTCTAAGAATTCTTAAAAGAAAACATAGATTTAAGAACTAAGAATCCACATAGAAGAAATTAAAGCCAAAAAAAAAAGAAAACAAAACCCCACACAGTTACATTCATTAAAACTGCACAAACCAAAAATAAACAGAAAAAATGGGGGAGGGGCAGTACCGGGGTTTGAATTCAGCCCTGGCTGCCACGCGAGCCACTCCCCAGATGCTTTTTGCTTTGGTTGGGGGTGGATAGGGTCTTGCCTTTGAGCTCCTGCTGGCCCCCTAATTTATGGCTCCTGTGTAGCTGAGATAACAGGTGCATTATTATCAGCACACACAGCTTTCATTGAGCGAGATGGAATCTACAAACTTTGCCTGGGTTGGTCTTGAACAGATTTCAATCTCTGCCAACACGGTATCTAGGATTAAAAGTGTGAGCCACAGTGCCCCAACTGAGGAAAATCTTAAAAAATGTAACCAGAAAAAAAGATTCTCTAAATAAGGAAAAATAAGACTGATAGCTAATTTTCACAGATAAAAAACACAGAAAGTCTGAGGAAAAGAAAATGGTATCTGCAGAGTACTGATATAAGCCTGGAATGCTATATCCAGCAAAAATAACCTTTAATAATTGATGTGTGCTCACATCATAACAATTTATTATACTAAGCAATAGAAGAAAAGCTAAGAGGGGGAAGGAGTTTAGACCTGGAGAAAAGAATCAAAAGTAGAAGAAACAATATATGAGTCAACTGTATTCGTGCCAGGAAGTAACAATGCCCTATGAATTTTAACCAGAAATAGAAGTCACAAATACAGTTACAGTATTCCGAGATTCTCACATTGGGTCGGAATAGGCAAAAGTACTAATTCAGATTAGATTCTGATAGTGTAGAGCTGGCCGCTGTAATTCAAATCAGGAGAGGAATGGCAGAGTGGTGGTTAACTGCCAAGTGAGTAGAAAAGGAAAACAGTATCAGTTAAAAAAAGAGTCTAGAGCAAGAAAGTAGAATTAGAGCAGTTAAGATATGTAGGGTTCATATACTACAATGACTGGTTTAGGTATAAACATACTATATTTCATTTATTAAATATAACTGGACCAGACCAATTAAAGACAAAGACTGTTAGATGACATATCAAAATGGAATGGAATGCAGTTCAAGTTAGAGGGAAATATCTATCTAAAATACTGGGAATGCAAAAGGGAGAAATACTCAGATTGTTCAGACACCAGAAAGGTTGGCAAAGGATATGCCAAGAAACACCAAAACTTTCGAAATGTATATGAAATACATTTGCTTCTTTAAAAAAAAATACAATTTACCTATGTGGACCCAGGAGGAAAACTCCTATAAACTAGTTTACAAATTGAATATATAACCAAAAACTTTGCATAAAGAAAACCTTAAGTTCAGACGGCATAAACTGTAAATGTGTCAAAAAGTATTCAAGAAAAAAAAATGATATTCCTGTTTTAAAAAATTTTGCCAGGAAATACAGGAAGAGGATTAATGCTCAGCTCTGTTTCGGGCCAGTATAATGATAACACCAAACCTGGCAAGGGCAGTACAAGAAAGGAAATCTCTTTCATGAACATATGCAAACAGATGACATATTAGCCAATCAAAGCTTGCAGTATATGATAAAGCTAACAAATTCTGATCAATTTTAAAATGCCAGTTCAAATTTCTATTCAAATAAATCTATATAATTCACAATACAGCAGGAAAATCCTCTGATCATCTCACACTGGAACTCATATCAAATGAGAACAGAAGGGAGTTTTCCATAATCGGATAAGGAGGACTCATCACAAACGAATGAAGCCCCTCTATAAAACAGGCACTCAACAGCAGCAAATGGGGAGAAAAACAAAGAGGTCTGCTATCATCATAGCAACCCAGCGCTAGTGAAGTCCTAGCTGGTTCAACACAAGGTAGCAAGAAAAGGCAAAACAGCAATTCAACTGAGGGGAGAAGTCCTCAGTATTTACAGATGACACGAATCTATATGTTGAATACCAAAATCAATTCACTAATAATTAGAGTGTGTGCGTTTTGCAAGTGAGCATCATTGACATCTCCCAACCTGGGAGTTCTCAAAGATCTAAAGAGTACATTCATCTCTGCATGTGTATCAAACATCAATAAAAAGATTTTTTAAACAATTCCAAATAACAGACCTTACAGGAAGCTTTAAGTATACACATCTTATGCTATGGGGCAGATGGAGATTAAAATTCAAATGAAAACTTGTTAAAATTATTTGGAAAGATGGCTGGCCACTTACAGCGTATACAGATAATTTAAAGATAGTTTGTAAGGACAATGCATCTGGATTGATGTCACCCTTTTCCTTATCTCCCCCACGAGTCCCAATCCAACCCTCCTGTCAATTTCCCTAGCTTCAGAGCCTGTGCATTGAATAGTACGACTGCCTTCTCCACCCCTTTCCTCTCTTCATTTGTCTACCTCATCCCCTTGGCCTCCTGCGGGGAAAATCCTAGGCACCAAAGGCCCCTTTTAAGGGACAAGCAATTGGGTGCCATTGGCCACTGGTGGGCCAAAAAGCGAGTGTCACTGACCTGAGTGTCACTGACTTGTAAAGCAAGTGTCACTGACCTGAGTGTCACTGACCTGAGTGTCACTGACTTGAGTGTCACTGACTTGAGTGTCACTGACCTGAGTGTCACTGACCTGAGTGTCACTGACTTGAGTGTCACTGACCTGAATGTCACTGACTTGTAAAGCGAGTGTCACTGACCTGAGTGTCACTGACCTGAGTGTCACTGACTTGAGTGTCACTGACCTGAATGTCACTGACTTGTAAAGCGAGTGTCACTGACTTGAGTGTCACTGACCTGAGTGTCACTGACTTGAGTGTCACTGACTTGAGTGTCACTGACCTGAATGTCACTGACTTGTAAAGCAAGTGTCACTGACCTGAGTGTCACAGACTTGAGTGTCACTAACTTGTAAAGCGAGTGTCATTGATTTGTCACTGACCTGAGTGTCACTGACTTGAGTGTCACTGACTTGTAAAGCGAGTGTCACTTACTTGAGTGTCACTGACCTGAGTGTCACTGACTTGAGTGTCACAGACTTGAGTGTCACTGACTTGTAAAGCGAGTGTCACTGACCTGAGTGTCACTGACCTGAGTGTCACTGACCTGAGTGTCACTGACTTGAGTGTCACTGACTTGTAAAGCGAGTGTCACTGACTTGAGTGTCACTGACTTGTAAAGCGAGTGTCACTGACTTGAGTGTCACTGACCTGAGTGTCACAAACTTGAGTGTCACTGACTTGTAAAGCGAGTGTCACTGACCTGAGTGTCACTGACCTGAGTGTCACTGACCTGAGTGTCACTGACTTGAGTGTCACTGACCTGAGTGTCACTGACTTGAGTGTCACTGACTTGTAAAGCGAGTGTCACTGACCTGAGTGTCACTGACCTGAGTGTCACTGACTTGAGTGTCACAGACTTGAGTGTCACTGACTTGTAAAGCGAGTGTCACTGACCTGAGTGTCACTGACTTGAGTGTCACTGACCTGAGTGTCACTGACCTGAGTGTCACTGACTTGAGTGTCACTGACTTGTAAAGTGAGTGTCACTGACTTGAGTGTCACTGACCTGAGTGTCACTGACTTGAGTGTCACTGACTTGAGTGTCACTGACCTGAGTGTCACTGACTTGTAAAGCGAGTGTCACTGACCTGAGTGCCACTGACCTGAGAGTCACTGACTTGAGTGTCACTGACTGACCTGAGTGTCACTGACTTGAGTGTCACTGGCCTGAGTGTCACTGGCCTGTGGCGGCTGAGGCAGGCGAGCTCACGGCCCCTCGCAGTTGTCCCTGCAGTGACTGAGAAACACGCTGGCTCACCTGATGGACCTACAACTATAGGCTGAGCCCAGGCAGAAGCCAGGCCAACTTCACCTCCCACCTCAGGCAGACCAGGAGCCACACAGCGTCTCATGGCTGAGCCTGCAGGGCCAGCAGATCCAGGAGGTCCTGCTTCTACACACGTCTGTAGCCAGACAGGTCTCGTCCGGCCCTGCCCAGGGGTGACCTAGTGTCAGGATGACAGTCCCCGTGCCCCATGCTGCCCTGTCCAACATGGAACTAGGAAGGTTCTTTAGAGGTAAAAAGCCACTGCAGCGATGTCTCCACTGCCCATCCCAGCTCGGTGGCAAGGGCCTGCTTCTCCTCTGTGCGGAAGGCTGGTCTTGATATCCCTGCTTATGGAAAGCAAGTTTTCACTAGGTAAAATTGGCAACAATTTGGTTCTACCTGGCAGGGCACTGGATACGTCAACTTGCTAGGCCTACCTCCAGTTAGTCAATCAAAAATGGATCCAGGTGCTACTTAGAGGATCTTTTCAGATGTGAGCCAATGGAGACTGACTAGTTAAGGTCAGCTAGGTGGCCTTTACCCCGCCAGTTAAAAGGCCTTCGGGGGGAAGAAGCTTTCCCAGGTGAAGGAATCCTAGTATAGACAGTAGTCCATGTCAAATGTATGAGAAGCCTACCCATCTGAAAGCCAGCAGTCCATTTCAATGCTTCTACTCGATGGTTTCCCACCTGAAGGATACTCCACCTTGTCCATTTGAAAGCCTATTCATCAAAAGGCTCAACTACCTGGACACCCCATCAATCTAAAGGCCTGTCTACCCAAGGTCTAACCACCTGAAGGACTGCCCATCCAAAAGCCTGTCCATCTGAAGTTATAACACCTGAAGGCCTGATCCAGCTCAAGACCCAAGTAACTGAAAGTGAACCTGCCTGGAGGCCTGTTCATCTGAAGGCCTATCCTTTAGAAGGCTCAGCGAGCCGAAGGCCCATCCTCCTGAGGGATCATACATCCAAAGGCCTGTCCCTCTGAAGGCCTACCTACTTTTCAGGTAGTTACCTGAAAGCTATCCACCTAATGCCTCCTCCATCTGCAGACATGACACACGAAGGACCATCCATCTGAAGGCCAGACCACCTAAAGGCTGTTCCACAGACCCTGGACAGTTGGCCAGCCCCACAATTACTGAAATTAGATATCTGGGGACCACTGTGACAATCTGTAAAACCAGCAGCTCGTTACGCGTGTGCTGTGTCCCAACCTGACACTGCAGGGAGCATGGCAGAGGGGCGCTGGCTGCCACCGCTGGGGGACCATGAGGATTGTAAGAGTGACATCCACACAGCCACCAAATGGCAAGTGACATCACGCCCATCCCGACACAACATGGCTGAGAGACCGCAGAGAAGTACAAGCTGCAAAGGCATCTGTTTGGTGACTCCATTAACATTATGCTAACGTGTGCATAAAGCAAAAGTACACACATGTGGGGTACAAATACGATAAAGCTTCAACGCCTATAGTGAAAGTCTGGAAGAATAACAGATATGTGTGCTAGGCAGCCTCCTCAGCGAAGCCAGTGGAGCAGGGGCTGGGACCAGGAACCCAAACGTACCTTTTCTATAAACCGTCACATAGCTATTACTCGACTCTGTTTTAGGCTTGTGCATGTCTGACCTATGTTTTATAAATAGTCCTTTATATATGTTCAATATTAAGAATTGTAAAGAGTGAAGTTTTCAAAAAGCTTGCAGGTCACTTGTTAGTATTTTTACTGAGAAATACTCAGGGTCCCAGGCAGGGTGTGGTGGGTTCTGACAAGCTGCACAAGGTGGGGAAGTGGCATCAATGTGCGCGTCCCCGACAGTCACGTGCAGGCCTCTGTCCAGAGCCTCTGAATGGAAGGAGGCCCAGAGTCAAGCCGAATCAGCCTGCTGACAGAGGGAGGGCTCAGCGCGCAGCCCACCCCACCTGGGATGGAGGAGTGTGAAGAGCTCTGTTTCACCGGCTCCTCAGGGAAAGGCACATTAGCCTTCAGGAGGACCCTCAGCAAGCTCAGCGGGCCTGTCTGGAGACAAGCCCTGCTGTGTCACTCAAAACCATCTTTGTACACCTAAACTCTAGGGTGGAGGCACCACGGTTCAGCACCTCAGAAACGGAGGCTCAAAAGGTCTCCTCATGCTGAACATGGTCCTCACAAGCCCCAGCCCAAGGGGCTCTCGATCCAGTGGCTGAACACTCCAGGTCTCCTCCTGCTCAGTGTCAAGTCCAGCCTCTCCCTAGATCGCGAAAACAGCCACAGGCAGCACACACGGCTGGCCCACGTGTGAGCAGCCGCTGGGCACCGGCAGCTGTGTGGGGGCCACCCACAGGCTCAGGTCTGCTTTTAAGGCACTCGGCAACCACTCGTGACAGAAAGCGACCCTGAACATGTACAGCAGACTGCACTATGGCTTTTAATACTCCCCACGTCCCTGAGGAGAACTTGGCAGTCTGAAATGACAGAATCAAGCCAAGTCACGTGACGCCCCTCGCACTGCCAGTATGCATATCCTTCCCAAGCCCCAGGTGAAGACAAAACCAGGGTGCCAGATCAACTCCAGGACAAAGGGCGGACTGGAAATCAAGTGAGGGACACTAACCTGCTCCTACCAGAGGTGGCAGGCTTCTCCACAGAGCTGTTCATGAGAATCCCAGATAGGCAACTAGGACGTCATCATGGGGCCCTGGACCCTCACCAACTCTCCCTCTCTCTTGCCCACCCTTCCTCCCCTCCTTCCCCTGACCCCACACTCCCTCTCTCCTACCCTCCCTCCTGCCCTCCCCTCCTTCCCCTGACCCCACACTCCCTCCCTCCTGCCCTCCCCTCCTTCCCCTGACCCCACACTCCCTCTCTCCTGCCCTCCCTCCTGCCCTCCCCTCCTTCCCCTGACCCCACACTCCCTCCCTCCTGCCCTCCCTCCTGCCCTCCCCTCCTTCCCCTGACCCCACACTCCCTCTCTCCTGCCCTCCCCTCCTTCCCCTGACCCCACACTCCCTCCCTCCTGCCCTCCCTCCTGCCCTCCCCTCCTTCCCCTGACCCCACACTCCCTCTCTCCTGCCCTCCCTCCTGCCCTCCCCTCCTTCCCCTGACCCCACACTCCCTCTCTCCTGCCCTCCCTCCTGCCCTCCCCTCCTTCCCCTGACCCCACACTCCCTCTCTCCTGCCCTCCCCTCCTTCCCCTGACCCCACACTCCCTCTCTCCTGCCCTCCCTCCTTCCCCTGACCCCACACTCCCTCTCTCCTGCCCTCCCTCCTGCCCTCCCCTCCTTCCCCTGACCCCACACTCCCTCTCTTCTGCCCTCCCTCCTGCCCTCCCCTCCTTCCCCTGACCCCACACTCCCTCTCTCCTGCCCTCCCTCTTGCCCTCCCCTCCTTCCCCTGACCCCACACTCCCTCTCTCCTGCCCTCCCCTCCTTCCCCTGACCCCACACTCCCTCTCTCCTGCCCTCCCTCTTGCCCTCCCCTCCTTCCCCTGACCCCACACTCCCTCTCTCCTGCCCTCCCTCTTGCCCTCCCCTCCTTCCCCTGACCCCACACTCCCTCTCTCCTGCCCTCCCTCCTGCCCTCCCCTCCTTCCCCTGAACCCACACTCCCTCTCTCCTGCCCTCCCTCCTCCCCTCCCCTCCTTCCCCTGACCCCACACTCCCTCCCTCCTGCCCTCCCTCCTGCCCTCCCCTCCTTCCCCTGAACCCACACTCCCTCTCTCCTGCCCTCCCCTCCTTCCCCTGACCCCACACTCCCTCTCTCCTGCCCTCCCTCTTGCCCTCCCCTCCTTCCCCTGACCCCACACTCCCTCTCTCCTGCCCTCCCTCTTGCCCTCCCCTCCTTCCCCTGACCCCACACTCCCTCTCTCCTGCCCTCCCCTCCTTCCCCTGACCCCACACTCCCTCTCTCCTGCCCTCCCTCTTGCCCTCCCCTCCTTCCCCTGACCCCACACTCCCTCTCTCCTGCCCTCCCTCTTGCCCTCCCCTCCTTCCCCTGACCCCACACTCCCTCCCTCCTGCCCTCCCTCTTGCCCTCCCCTCCTTCCCCTGACCCCACACTCCCTCTCTCCTGCCCTCCCTCCTGCCGTCCCATCCTTCCCCTGAACCCACACTCCCTCTCTCCTGCCCTCCCTCCTGCCCTCCCCTCCTTCCCCTGACCCCACACTCCCTCCCTCCTGCCCTCCCCTCCTCCCCTCCCCTCCTTCCCCTGACCCCACACTCCCTCTCTCCTGCCCTCCCCTCCTTCCCCTGACCCCACACTCCCTCTCTCCTGCCCTCCCTCTTGCCCTCCCCTCCTTCCCCTGACCCCACACTCCCTCTCTCCTGCCCTCCCTCTTGCCCTCCCCTCCTTCCCCTGACCCCACACTCCCTCTCTCCTGCCCTCCCCTCCTTCCCCTGACCCCACACTCCCTCTCTCCTGCCCTCCCTCTTGCCCTCCCCTCCTTCCCCTGACCCCACACTCCCTCTCTCCTGCCCTCCCTCTTGCCCTCCCCTCCTTCCCCTGACCCCACACTCCCTCCCTCCTGCCCTCCCTCTTGCCCTCCCCTCCTTCCCCTGACCCCACACTCCCTCTCTCCTGCCCTCCCTCCTGCCGTCCCATCCTTCCCCTGAACCCACACTCCCTCTCTCCTGCCCTCCCTCCTGCCCTCCCCTCCTTCCCCTGACCCCACACTCCCTCCCTCCTGCCCTCCCCTCCTCCCCTCCCCTCCTTCCCCTGACCCCACACTCCCTCTCTCCTGCCCTCCCTCCTGCCCTCCCCTCCTTCCCCTGACCCCACACTCCCTCTCTCCTGCCCTCCCCTCCTTCCCCTGACCCCACACTCCCTCTCTCCTGCCCTCCCTCCTGCCCTCCCCTCCTTCCCCTGACCCCACACTCCCTCTCTCCTGCCCTCCCCTCCTTCCCCTGACCCCACACTCCCTCTCTCCTGCCCTCCCTCTTGCCCTCCCCTCCTTCCCCTGACCCCACACTCCCTCTCTCCTGCCCTCCCTCCTGCCCTCCCCTCCTTCCCCTGACCCTACACTCCCTCTCTCCTGCCCTCCCCTCCTTCCCCTGACCCCACACTCCCTCTCTCCTGCCCTCCCTCCTGCCCTCCCCTCCTTCCCCTGACCCTACACTCCCTCTCTCCTGCCCTCCCCTCCTTCCCCTGACCCCACACTCCCTCTCTCCTGCCCTCCCCTCCTTCCCCTGACCCCACACTCCCTCTCTCCTGCCCTCCCTCCTGCCCTCCCCTCCTTCCCCTGACCCCACACTCCCTCCCTCCTGCCCCCCCTCCTTCCCCTGACCCCACACTCACTCTCCTTGCCCTTCTCCTTGTTCTTGAGCTGCTGCAGTTTCTGCTCGCGGTGCTGCTTCTCCAGCTCCTGCTCCTGGCGGTGCCGCTCCAGCTTGCGCTGGTGCTCCAGCAGCTCCTGCTGGTGTTTCATGGCCAGCATCTCCTGCTGCTGCTACAGGTGGAGAAGGACAGACATCAGAGCCTTGGATCCACAACACCAAGGAGCCAGCCAACCCACCGTCCATCCTGGGCCTCTGTAGGCCCACCTGTGCTGGCATGACCCTCATGCCTCACAAAAGTAGCCATAGACAAGGAAGGGCTGCAGAGACTGCTGCACCCTCTACCCTTTAGGTGGGCACCACTAAATCACTGCAAGAGAACAGGCAGGAAGAGTGGGCAACCTTGAAAAGATACTTCTGTAAGAATGTCCCAGTCTAGATCCCTGCTGAACACTTCCTTAGGTGGAACACAGCTGCCTGAAGGCCTGGCAGCTCAGCCCAGGACTCCAGCTGGTGAGGAGGCACATCCACCAAGGGCCTGCAGAGGAGCACGCATGAACTTCTCCCACTTGAGCCATAGGACCCAGGCACCAGAACACATGCACACACCACACACCCTTACCCGGCAGGCTTAACAGGCCCAGGGAGGGCGTCTAGGCACATAAGGAAGGAAGCACAGAAGTGAGTGCCACGCTCAGATTTAAGACAGGAAAAACGACTATGTCCTGACCACGACGAGAAGGCTGCAGGGGGGGAGGACAGGCTGTCGGGGAGGGAGTCCTGGACGAGAAGGCTGCAGGGGAGGACGGGGTGTCGGGGAGTCCTGGACGAGAAGGCTGCAGGGGAGGAGGACGGGGTGTCGGGGAGTCCTGGATGAGAAGGCTGCAGGGGAGGAGGACGGGCTGTCGGGGAGTCCTGGATGAGAAGGCTGCAGGGGGGAGGACGGGGTGTCGGGGAGGGAGTCCTGGATGAGAAGGCTGCAGGGGAGGAGGACGGGCTGTCGGGGAGTCCTGGATGAGAAGGCTGCAGGGGAGGAGGACGGGGTGTCGGGGAGGGAGTCCTGGATGAGAAGGCTGCAGGGGAGGAGGACGGGGTGTCGGGGAGGGAGTCCTGGACGAGAAGGCTGCAGGGGAGGAGGACGGGGTGTCGGGGAGGGAGTCCTGGATGAGAAGGCTGCAGGGAGGAGGACGGGGTGTCGGGGAGTCCTGGACGAGAAGGCTGCAGGGGGGGACGGGGTGTCGGGGAGTCCTGGACGAGAAGGCTGCAGGGGAGGAGGACGGGGTGTCGGGGAGTCCTGGATGAGAAGGCTGCAGGGGAGGAGGACGGGGTGTCGGGGAGTCCTGGATGAGAAGGCTGCAGGGGAGGAGGACGGGCTGTCGGGGAGTCCTGGATGAGAAGGCTGCAGGGGGGAGGACGGGGTGTCGGGGAGGGAGTCCTGGATGAGAAGGCTGCAGGGGAGGAGGACGGGCTGTCGGGGAGTCCTGGATGAGAAGGCTGCAGGGGAGGAGGACGGGGTGTCGGGGAGGGAGTCCTGGATGAGAAGGCTGCAGGGGAGGAGGACGGGCTGTCGGGGAGGGAGTCCTGGATGAGAAGGCTGCAGGGGAGGAGGACGGGGTGTCGGGGAGGGAGTCCTGGATGAGAAGGCTGCAGGGGAGGAGGACGGGCTGTCGGGGAGTCCTGGACGAGAAGGCTGCAGGGGGGGAGGACGGGGTGTCGGGGAGTCCTGGATGAGAAGGCTGCAGGGGAGGAGGACGGGGTGTCGGGGAGTCCTGGATGAGAAGGCTGCAGGGGAGGAGGACGGGGTGTCGGGGAGGGAGTCCTGGATGAGAAGGCTGCAGGGGGGGAGGACGGGGTGTCGGGGAGGGAGTCCTGGATGAGAAGGCTGCAGGGGGGGAGGACGGGGTGTCGGGGAGGGAGTCCTGGATGAGAAGGCTGCAGGGGGGGAGGACGGGGTGTTGGGGAGTCCTGGATGAGAAGGCTGCAGGGGAGGAGGACGGGGTGTCGGGGAGGGAGTCCTGGATGAGAAGGCTGCAGGGGGGGAGGACGGGGTGTCGGGGAGTCCTGGATGAGAAGGCTGCAGGGGGGGAGGACGGGGTGTCGGGGAGTCCTGGATGAGAAGGCTGCAGGGGAGGAGGACGGGGTGTCGGGGAGGGAGTCCTGGACGAGAAGGCTGCAGGGGAGGAGGACGGGGTGTCGGGGAGGGAGTCCTGGATGAGAAGGCTGCAGGGGAGGAGGACGGGGTGTCGGGGAGTCCTGGACGAGAAGGCTGCAGGGGAGGACGGGGTGTCGGGGAGGGAGTCCTGGATGAGAAGGCTGCAGGGGGGGAGGACGGGGTGTCGGGGAGGGAGTCCTGGACGAGAAGGCTGCAGGGGAGGAGGACGGGGTGTCGGGGAGTCCTGGACGAGAAGGCTGCAGGCGGGGAGGACGGGGTGTCGGGGAGGGAGTCCTGGATGAGAAGGCTGCAGGGGAGGACGGGGTGTCGGGGAGGGAGTCCTGGATGAGAAGGCTGCAGGGGGGGAGGACGGGGTGTCGGGGAGTCCTGGACGAGAAGGCTGCAGGGGAGGAGGACGGGGTGTCGGGGAGTCCTGGATGAGAAGGCTGCAGGGGGGGAGGACGGGGTGTCGGGGAGGGAGTCCTGGACGAGAAGGCTGCAGGGGAGGAGGACGGGGTGTCGGGGAGGGAGTCCTGGATGAGAAGGCTGCAGGGGGGGAGGACGGGGTGTTGGGGAGTCCTGGATGAGAAGGCTGCAGGGGAGGAGGACGGGGTGTCGGGGAGGGAGTCCTGGATGAGAAGGCTGCAGGGGGGGAGGACGGGGTGTCGGGGAGTCCTGGATGAGAAGGCTGCAGGGGGGGAGGACGGGGTGTCGGGGAGTCCTGGATGAGAAGGCTGCAGGGGAGGAGGACGGGGTGTCGGGGAGGGAGTCCTGGACGAGAAGGCTGCAGGGGAGGAGGACGGGGTGTCGGGGAGGGAGTCCTGGATGAGAAGGCTGCAGGGGAGGAGGACGGGGTGTCGGGGAGTCCTGGACGAGAAGGCTGCAGGGGAGGACGGGGTGTCGGGGAGGGAGTCCTGGATGAGAAGGCTGCAGGGGGGGAGGACGGGGTGTCGGGGAGGGAGTCCTGGACGAGAAGGCTGCAGGGGAGGAGGACGGGGTGTCGGGGAGGGAGTCCTGGATGAGAAGGCTGCAGGGGGGGAGGACGGGGTGTCGGGGAGTCCTGGACGAGAAGGCTGCAGGGGAGGAGGACGGGGTGTCGGGGAGGGAGTCCTGGATGAGAAGGCTGCAGGGGAGGAGGACGGGGTGTCGGGGAGGGAGTCCTGGATGAGAAGGCTGCAGGGGAGGAGGACGGGGTGTCGGGGAGGGAGTCCTGGACGAGAAGGCTGCAGGGGGGGAGGACGGGGTGTCGGGGAGGGAGTCCTGGATGAGAAGGCTGCAGGGGGGGAGGACGGGGTGTCGGGGAGTCCTGGATGAGAAGGCTGCAGGGGAGGACGGGGTGTCGGGGAGTCCTGGATGAGAAGGCTGCAGGGGAGGAGGACGGGGTGTCGGGGAGTCCTGGACGAGAAGGCTGCAGGGGGGGAGGACGGGGTGTTGGGGAGTCCTGGATGAGAAGGCTGCAGGGGGGGAGGACGGGGTGTCGGGGAGTCCTGGATGAGAAGGCTGCAGGGGGGGAGGACGGGGTGTCGGGGAGTCCTGGATGAGAAGGCTGCAGGGGGGGAGGACGGGGTGTTGGGGAGTCCTGGATGAGAAGGCTGCAGGGGGGGAGGACGGGGTGTCGGGGAGGGAGTCCTGGACGAGAAGGCTGCAGGGGAGGAGGACGGGGTGTCGGGGAGGGAGTCCTGGATGAGAAGGCTGCAGGGGAGGAGGACGGGGTGTCGGGGAGGGAGTCCTGGATGAGAAGGCTGCAGGGGAGGAGGACGGGGTGTCGGGGAGTCCTGGATGAGAAGGCTGCAGGGGAGGACGGGGTGTCGGGGAGGGAGTCCTGGACGAGAAGGCTGCAGGGGAGGACGGGGTGTCGGGGAGGGAGTCCTGGATGAGAAGGCTGCAGGGGGGGAGGACGGGGTGTCGGGGAGGGAGTCCTGGACGAGAAGGCTGCAGGGGAGGAGGACGGGGTGTCGGGGAGGGAGTCCTGGACGAGAAGGCTGCAGGGGAGGAGGACGGGGTGTCGGGGAGGGAGTCCTGGACGAGAAGGCTGCAGGGGGGGAGGACGGGGTGTCGGGGAGTCCTGGACGAGAAGGCTGCAGGGGAGGAGGACAGGCTGTCGGGGAGGGAGTCCTGGATGAGAAGGCTGCAGGGGAGGAGGACAGGCTGTCGGGGAGGGAGTCCTGGATGAGAAGGCTGCAGGGGAGGAGGACAGGCTGTCGGGGAGGGAGTCCTGGATGAGAAGGCTGCAGGGGAGGAGGACGGGGTGTTGGGGAGTCCTGGATGAGAAGGCTGCAGGGGAGGAGGACGGGGTGTCGGGGAGGGAGTCCTGGATGAGAAGGCTGCAGGGGAGGAGGACGGGGTGTCGGGGAGTCCTGGATGAGAAGGCTGCAGGGGAGGAGGACGGGGTGTCGGGGAGTCCTGGATGAGAAGGCTGCAGGGGGGGAGGACGGGGTGTCGGGGAGGGAGTCCTGGACGAGAAGGCTGCAGGGGAGGAGGACGGGGTGTCGGGGAGGGAGTCCTGGATGAGAAGGCTGCAGGGGGGGAGGACGGGGTGTCGGGGAGTCCTGGATGAGAAGGCTGCAGGGGGGGAGGACGGGGTGTCGGGGAGTCCTGGATGAGAAGGCTGCAGGGGGGGAGGACGGGGTGTCGGGGAGTCCTGGATGAGAAGGCTGCAGGGGGGGAGGACGGGGTGTCGGGGAGTCCTGGATGAGAAGGCTGCAGGGGGGGAGGACGGGGTGTTGGGGAGTCCTGGATGAGAAGGCTGCAGGGGGGGAGGACGGGGTGTCGGGGAGGGAGTCCTGGATGAGAAGGCTGCAGGGGAGGAGGACGGGGTGTCGGGGAGGGAGTCCTGGATGAGAAGGCTGCAGGGGGGGAGGACGGGGTGTCGGGGAGGGAGTCCTGGACGAGAAGGCTGCAGGGGAGGAGGACGGGGTGTCGGGGAGGGAGTCCTGGACGAGAAGGCTGCAGGGGGGGAGGACGGGGTGTCGGGGAGTCCTGGACGAGAAGGCTGCAGGGGGGGAGGACGGGGTGTCGGGGAGGGAGTCCTGGATGAGAAGGCTGCAGGGGGGGAGGACGGGGTGTCGGGGAGTCCTGGATGAGAAGGCTGCAGGGGAGGACGGGGTGTCGGGGAGTCCTGGATGAGAAGGCTGCAGGGGGGGAGGACGGGGTGTTGGGGAGTCCTGGATGAGAAGGCTGCAGGGGGGGAGGACGGGGTGTCGGGGAGGGAGTCCTGGATGAGAAGGCTGCAGGGGGGGAGGACGGGGTGTCGGGGAGGGAGTCCTGGACGAGAAGGCTGCAGGGGAGGAGGACGGGGTGTCGGGGAGGGAGTCCTGGACGAGAAGGCTGCAGGGGGGGAGGACGGGGTGTCGGGGAGTCCTGGACGAGAAGGCTGCAGGGGGGGAGGACGGGGTGTCGGGGAGTGAGTCCTGGATGAGAAGGCTGCAGGGGGGGAGGACGGGGTGTCGGGGAGTCCTGGATGAGAAGGCTGCAGGGGAGGACGGGGTGTCGGGGAGTCCTGGATGAGAAGGCTGCAGGGGAGGAGGACGGGGTGTCGGGGAGTCCTGGACGAGAAGGCTGCAGGGGGGGAGGACGGGGTGTTGGGGAGTCCTGGATGAGAAGGCTGCAGGGGGGGAGGACGGGGTGTCGGGGAGTCCTGGATGAGAAGGCTGCAGGGGGGGAGGACGGGGTGTCGGGGAGTCCTGGATGAGAAGGCTGCAGGGGGGGAGGACGGGGTGTTGGGGAGTCCTGGATGAGAAGGCTGCAGGGGGGGAGGACGGGGTGTCGGGGAGGGAGTCCTGGATGAGAAGGCTGCAGGGGAGGAGGACGGGGTGTCGGGGAGGGAGTCCTGGATGAGAAGGCTGCAGGGGAGGAGGACGGGCTGTCGGGGAGTCCTGGATGAGAAGGCTGCAGGGGAGGACGGGGTGTCGGGGAGGGAGTCCTGGACGAGAAGGCTGCAGGGGAGGACGGGGTGTCAGGGAGGGAGTCCTGGATGAGAAGGCTGCAGGGGAGGAGGACGGGGTGTCGGGGAGTCCTGGATGAGAAGGCTGCAGGGGAGGACGGGGTGTCGGGGAGGGAGTCCTGGACGAGAAGGCTGCAGGGGAGGACGGGGTGTCAGGGAGGGAGTCCTGGATGAGAAGGCTGCAGGGGGGGAGGACGGGGTGTCGGGGAGGGAGTCCTGGACGAGAAGGCTGCAGGGGAGGAGGACGGGGTGTCGGGGAGGGAGTCCTGGACGAGAAGGCTGCAGGGGAGGAGGACGGGGTGTCGGGGAGGGAGTCCTGGACGAGAAGGCTGCAGGGGGGGAGGACGGGGTGTCGGGGAGTCCTGGACGAGAAGGCTGCAGGGGAGGAGGACAGGCTGTCGGGGAGGGAGTCCTGGATGAGAAGGCTGCAGGGGAGGAGGACGGGCTGTCGGGGAGGGAGTCCTGGATGAGAAGGCTGCAGGGGAGGAGGACGGGGTGTCGGGGAGGGAGTCCTGGATGAGAAGGCTGCAGGGGAGGACGGGGTGTCGGGGAGGGAGTCCTGGATGAGAAGGCTGCAGGGGAGGAGGACGGGGTGTCGGGGAGGGAGTCCTGGACGAGAAGGCTGCAGGGGAGGAGGACGGGGTGTCGGGGAGGGAGTCCTGGATGAGAAGGCTGCAGGGGAGGAGGACGGGCTGTCGGGGAGGGAGTCCTGGATGAGAAGGCTGCAGGGGAGGAGGACGGGGTGTCGGGGAGGGAGTCCTGGACGAGAAGGCTGCAGGGGGGGAGGACGGGGTGTCGGGGAGTCCTGGATGAGAAGGCTGCAGGGGAGGAGGACGGGGTGTCGGGGAGTCCTGGATGAGAAGGCTTTAGGGGAGCAGGGGGGTGTCGGGGAGCCCTGGGCAGGGCCCTCTCTCTGCCTGTGGAGGAAAGGCTCCTGGGGCCCCCAGCTGCCAGACATAGTACTCACACATGCCTGAGAGCGAGAACTCAGATTTCAAAACATGACATAAAAATCTTCAGTATCTTTATAATGAAGAAAATTAATATACAAAACGTAAGAAAAAACAGTATTTGCTATCAAATAAGCCAGATAAAACTACATATACAGTCATGAATTAACAAGACTCTGCTAAGGAGGCAAAGAAGGAGAGGGGACCCTAGAAGCAGCAGAAGTAAGTGGGAAAAACACTGAGCTGCACCATATCCAAATACTGTGCTGGAAAAGGGGTGAAAGAGTGGTCCCACCGGGCTCTGGCTCCCTCAGTCACTTGGGGAGCAGAGCCCTGAGCTCTCTACCTTAGCCCAACACATGCTGTATCCTGTGTGGATCTGTGGCTGGTTGCTGGCCTTGCTCCCTTGCAGAAAGAGGGGAGATATGGAGCCATGAAAATACAACTGGTAGCCAGGTGGTCCACAGAACTTTCTATGGGGAAAAATCTAACCTGCAGCAATGCTTCCACTATATGTGCTCAGTGTCCAAGGATGAGGATGGACTGAAATGTCCCTTCAGCCACTCGGACTACAGCACTCATCAACAATGGGAAGGCAGTGACGATGTAGCTGGGACACATGGAGTCTCTTAGGAGTGCTCTGTACTGAGTGACACTGGAGGTGCTTTACAAAAGAAGAGACCAAGGCATAGCTGAACCAAGTACTCGATGAGGAGGGCCTCTGCCAGGCCGGCTGGCTCCAGAACAGAGTGTAGGGTATGCAGATAAGTGAGGGAGAAGAACATACACAGTTAACAGCTGGTCCATCTGTGCATAAAAATGCACTCATGGGCACTGAATTGTTCCAAGTGTCGTGTGCATTGACACGTGCATGTGTGTGGTTGCATGCCTTGTGTGCACACAAAGTATGCAAGCATGTGTATGATCTTGGTGCACTGGTGCATGCAGTAAGGCTCCCATCCTGGTGGGTACTACCCCTCGCAGACCTCTGGCAGGGCCCTTAGAGGGCAGTGGATCCAAGGACGGCTCTGCGAGTTTTCCAAGAGGCCTGGGCTGACTTGGGAGATCGGTCCGTCTATCATGTAAACACTGTCCCTCTATCCCACAGAGGTGCTGCTGGCCAGTGAAACTACTTGTACCACAACAGAGAAATATGTCAAGAAGAAATACACAAAAGCGACAGAACGTCCACTTACAAGGGGCAGGCGGTGCACACTGTGAAGACCCATCAAGAACCCCTGGGCCACCACACTTTCCACCAACAGCCCGGGCTGAGGGGCCTCACCCGGGCTCTGCCCATACATCCCACCAAGCTGGCCTCTGTGGCCCATCTGTAGAAGCAGCCTGATGTCAGAGCTCCCACAAGACTCAAGGGAAGCCCAGGGACAGCACCTTGGGCTCTGACCAGAACTAGCCAGTCATGGCCGTGACCACACATGACCAGGATTCCTAGGCCGAGTGAGGCAGCTGGCAATTGAGATAGCCCCAGTTCAACAGTCTAGGAGATCAGGCAGGGCCTCCTGAGAAAATAAGTCAAACACATCCACCCAGGCCTCGAGGGAGGTAGGAGTCATCTGCAGAGGGGAGCACGTGGACAGAGCTGGAGCAGGCTGTAGGCAGTCCCCATATCAGTGCAGGAGAGAGGGGAAAGGCTGGCTTAGCATTCCCAGGCAGGGAAGCCCACTCAGACCCATGGGGTAGGGCCCTCACAGACACAGGGACTGCAGAAGGTGACAGGGCCAACAACAGCGTGGCAGGCAAAGCCAGCTGGCTGTCCAGGCCCATGCTTCATGCATACCAGCGCATGTACCGCACCCCTGTCTCTGCGGGCGCTTCAACAAACAAACAACAACAAACCCTACATTCCAAAGTCCAGCTTAAGATGGTCTTCTGGGGGCTGCAGGATGGAAAGAGGCAAGCAGCTTCCACACCTTGCACTGAGCAGAAGAGACTGACAAAAACTGGCCAGCAACACAGGGACAAAAAGACTTGCTGGGCCGCGGTGCATGTCGGGGCCCTAGCGGGGCTCCCCTCTCGTAGGAGAGCCTTGGCTGGGCCATGGTGTGTGTCCTGGAGCCCTAGCGGGCTCTCCTCTCGTGACGGGAGAGCCTTGTCTGGGCCACGGTGCGTGTCCAGGGCCCTAGCGGGGCTCTCCTCTCGTGACGGGAGAGCCTTGTCTGGGCCACGGTGCGTGTCCAGGGCCCTAGCGGGGCTCCCCTCTCGTGACGGGAGAGCCTTGTCTGGGCCACGGTGCGTGTCCAGGGCCCTAGCGGGGCTCTTCTCTCATGGGAGAACTTTGGCTGGCCCACGGTGTGTGTCCCGGAGCCCTAGCGGGGCTCCCCTCTCGTGACGGGATAGCCTTGGCTGGGCCATGGTGCATGTCCCGGAGCCCTAGCGGGGCTCCCCTCTCATGCAGCGCCCCTTGGACTTGGCTGGCTTCTCTGCAGCTCCATTTAGCAATAGGATGTCCATCAGTGCTGTGAAGACTACAAGAGACAGTCAGTGCAAACACTGATGGCTGAGATGAGCTCCATGACTGCTTTCGAGACCTTCATCATCAGCCGTGCTTTGGAAAGGTATCATCCAAAGATGATTTCTTTTTGCCTTTTCTCCCCCTCGTACTGGGGTCGGCAAGGCAAGCACTCTATTAGCAAGCTGAACCTCATAGCCCTCTTAGAAGCACTAAAGCCACGCTCAGATCACAAGGCGTCCAGTGGAGCCCAGGCAAACACAGTGCACGTCGATAAAGGAGAGGCCTCACCCACCAGGTTTCTAGTGCTGGCAGTGTCCTGCCTGGACAGGGCTTGCTGCTCGTCAGCTGTGGTAAGTCCACACTGACACTTTGCGCCTGCTCCAGAAGCTCACTAACAACGTCAGAACAGAGGCTCTTCCTACCACTTAGGAAGAAAATCAGATTACAGCGTTATGAACAAACAGTAAATGCACAGGGATAAACTGTGTCCAGGTTTAGTTCAAGAGGCTGCTCCCAGCTACACTCAGGAAACCACCCTCTTATGGAGAAGTGAGCTGCATATCTGAGTGCAGCAAGTGTGTCAGAGCAGACATCTGTGGGCTCATGCCCAGCAGGTGTAGCAGAGCACACACCTGTATGTGCTCATGTCCAGCAGGTGTCCATCTGTGTGTGCTCACATGCAGCAGGTGTCAGAACAGACATCTGTGTGTGCTCACGTGCAGCAGGTGTCAGAACAGACACCTGTGTGTGCTCACGTGCAGCAGGTGTGTCAGAGCAGACATCTGTGTGCTCATGTGTAGCAGGTGTCAGAGCAGACATCTGTGTGTGCTCATGTGTAGCAGGTGTCAGAGCAGACATCTGTGTGTGTGTTCATGTGTAGCAGGTGTGTCAGAGCAGACATCTGTGTGTGCTCATGTGCAGCAGGTGTCAGAGCAGACATCTGTGTGTGCTAATGTGTAGCAGGTGTGTCAGAGCAGACACCTGTGTGTGCTCATGTGTAGCAGGTGTCAGAGCAGACATCTGTGTGCTCATGTGTAGCAGGTGTCAGAGCAGACATCTGTGTGTGCTCATGTGTAGCAGGTGTGTCAGAGCAGACATCTGTGTGTGCTCATGTGTAGCAGGTGTGTCAGAGCAGACATCTGTGTGTGCTCATGTGCAGCAGGTGTCAGAGCAGACATCTGTGTGTGCTCATGTGTAGCAGCTGTGTCAGAGCAGACATCTGTGTGTGCTCATGTGCAGCAGGTGTGTCAGAGCAGACATCTGTGTGTGCTCATGTGCAGCAGGTGTCAGAGCAGACATCTGTGTGCTCATGAGTAGCAGGTGTGTCAGAGCAGACATCTCTGTGTGCTCATGTGTAGCAGGTGTGTCAGAGCAGACATTTGTGTGTGCTCATGTGCAGCAGGTGTCAGAGCAGACATCTGTGTGTGCTCATGTGCAGCAGGTGTGTCAGAGCAGACATCTGTGTGTGCTCATGTGTAGCAGGTGTGTCAGAGCAGACATCTGTGTGTGCTCATGTGCAGCAGGTGTCAGAGCAGACATCTGTGTGTGCTAATGTGTAGCAGGTGTGTCAGAGCAGACACCTGTGTGTGCTCATGTGTAGCAGGTGTCAGAGCAGACATCTGTGTGCTCATGTGTAGCAGGTGTCAGAGCAGACATCTGTGTGTGCTCATGTGTAGCAGGTGTGTCAGAGCAGACATCTGTGTGTGCTCATGTGTAGCAGGTGTGTCAGAGCAGACATCTGTGTGTGCTCATGTGCAGCAGGTGTCAGAGCAGACATCTGTGTGTGCTCATGTGTAGCAGCTGTGTCAGAGCAGACATCTGTGTGTGCTCATGTGCAGCAGGTGTGTCAGAGCAGACATCTGTGTGTGCTCATGTGCAGCAGGTGTCAGAGCAGACATCTGTGTGCTCATGAGTAGCAGGTGTGTCAGAGCAGACATCTCTGTGTGCTCATGTGTAGCAGGTGTGTCAGAGCAGACATTTGTGTGTGCTCATGTGCAGCAGGTGTCAGAGCAGACATCTGTGTGTGCTCATGTGCAGCAGGTGTGTCAGAGCAGACATCTGTGTGTGCTCATGTGTAGCAGGTGTGTCAGAGCAGACATCTGTATGTGCTCATGTGTAGCAGGTGTATCAGAGCAGACATCTGTGTGCTCATGTGTAGCAGGTGTCAGAGCAGACATCTGTGTGTGCGCATGTGTAGCAGGTGTGTCAGAGCAGACATCTGTATGCTCATGTGTAGCAGGTGTCAGAGCAGACATCTGTGTGTGCTCATGTGTAGCAGGTGTGTCAGAGCAGACATCTGTGTGCTCATGTGTAGCAGGTGTCAGAGCAGACATCTGTGTGTGCTCATGTGTAGCAGGTGTGTCAGAGCAGACATCTGTGTGTGCTCATGTGCAGCAGGTGTCAGAGCAGACATCTGTGTGTGCTCATGTGTAGCAGGTGTGTCAGAGCAGACATCTGTGTGTGCTCATGTGTAGCAGGTGTCAGAGCAGACATCTGTGTGCTCATGTGTAGCAGGTGTCAGAGCAGACATCTGTGTGTGCTCATGTGTAGCAGGTGTGTCAGAGCAGACATCTGTGTGTGCTCATGTGTAGCAGGTGTGTCAGAGCAGACATCTGTGTGTGCTCATGTGTAGCAGGTGTCAGAACAGACATCTGTGTGTGCTCATGTGTAGCAGGTGTCAGAGCAGACATCTGTGTGTGCTCATGTGTAGCAGGTGTCAGAGCAGACATCTGTGTGCTCATGTGCAGCAGGTGTCAGAGCAGACATCTGTGTGTGCTCATGTGTAGCAGGTGTCAGAGCAGACGTCTGTGTGTGCTCATGTGTAGCAGGTGTCAGAGCAGACGTCTGTGTGTGCTCATGTGTAGCAGGTGTCAGAGCAGACGTCTGTGTGTGCTCATGTGTAGCAGGTGTCAGAGCAGACATCTGTGTGTGCTCATGTGTAGCAGGTGTGTCAGAGCAGACATCTGTGTGTGCTCATGTGTAGCAGGTGTGTCAGAGCAGACATCTGTGTGTGCTCATGTGTAGCAGGTGTCAGAGCAGACATCGGTGTGTGCTCATGTGTAGCAGGTGTGTGAGAGCAGACGTCTGTGTGTGCTCATGTGTAGCAGGTGTGTCAGAGCAGACATCTGTGTGTGCTCATGTGCAGCAGGTGTCAGAGCAGACATCTGTGTGTGCTCATGTGTAGCAGGTGTGTCAGAGCAGACATCTGTGTGCTCATGTGTACCAGGTGTCAGAGCAGACATCTGTGTGTGCAAATGTGTAGCAGGTATGTCAGAGCAGACATCTGTGTGTGCTCATGTGTAGCAGGTGTGTCAGAGCAGACATCTGTGTGTGCTCATGTGTACCAGGTGTCAGAGCAGACATCTGTGTGTGCAAATGTGTAGCAGGTATGTCAGAGCAGACATCTGTGTGTGCTCATGTGTAGCAGGTGTGTCAGAGCAGACATCTGTGTGTGCTCATGTGTAGCAGGTGTGTCAGAGCAGACATCTGTGTGCTCATGTGTAGCAGGTGTGTCAGAGCAGACATCTGTGTGTGCTCATGTGTAGCAGGTGTGTCAGAGCAGACATCTGTGTGCTCATGTGTAGCAGGTGTGTCAGAGCAGACATCTGTGTGTGCTCATGTGTAGCAGGTGTCAGAGCAGACGTGTGTGTGCTCATGTGCAGCAGGTGTGTCAGAGCAGACGTCTGTGTGTGCTCATGTGTAGCAGGTGTATCAGAGCAGACATCTGTGTGTGTTCATGTGTAGCAGGTGTCAGAGCAGACATCTGTGTGTGCTCATGTGTAGCAGGTGTGTCAGAGCAGACATCTGTGTGCTCATGTGTAGCAGGTGTCAGAGCAGACATCTGTGTGTGCTCATGTGTAGCAGGTGTCAGAGCAGACATCTGTGTGTGCTCATGTGTAGCAGGTGTGTCAGAGCAGACATCTGTGTGTGCTCATGTGTAGCAGGTGTCAGAGCAGAAATCTGTGTGTGCTCATGTGTAGCAGGTGTCAGAGCAGACATCTGTGTGTGCTCATGTGTAGCAGGTGTGTGAGAGCAGACATCTGTGTGTGCTCATGTGTAGCAGGTGTCAGAGCAGACATCTGTGTGTGCTCATGTGTAGCAGGTGTCAGAGCAGACATCTGTGTGTGCTCATGTGTAGCAGGTCTGTCAGAGCAGACATCTGTGTGTGCTCATGTGTAGCAGGTGTCAGAGCAGACATCTGTGTGCTCATGTGTAGCAGGTGTGTCAGAGCAGACATCTGTGTGCTCATGTGTAGCAGGTGTGTCAGAGCAGACATCTGTGTGTGCTCATGTGTAGCAGGTGTCAGAGCAGACATCTGTGTGTGCTCATGTCCAGCAGGTGTGTCAGAGCAGACATCTGTGTGCTCATGTGTAGCAGGTGTCAGAACAGACATCTGTGTGTGCTCATGTGTAGCAGGTGTGTCACAGCAGACGTCTGTGTGTGCTCATGTGTAGCAGGTGTCAGAGCAGACATCTGTGTGCTCATGTGTAGCAGGTGTGTCAGAGCAGACATGTGTGTGTGCTCATGTGTAGCAGGTGTCAGAGCAGACATCTGTGTGTGCTCATGTGTAGCAGGTGTGTCAGAGTAGACATCCGTGTGTGCTCATGTGTAGCAGGTGTCAGAGCAGACATCTGTGTGCTCATGTGTAGCAGGTGTCAGAGCAGACATCTGTGTGTGCTCATGTGCAGCAGGTGTGTCAGAGCAGACATCTGTGTGTGCTCATGTGTAGCAGGTGTGTCAGAGCAGACATCTGTGTGTGCTCATGTGTAGCAGGTGTGTCAGAGCAGACATCTGTGTGTGCTCATGTGTAGCAGGTGTCAGAGCAGACATCTGTGTGCTCATGTGTAGCAGGAGTGTCAGAGCAGACATCTGTGTGCTCATGTGTAGCAGGTGTGTCTGAGCAGACATCTGTGTGTGCTCATGTGTAGCAGGTGTCAGAGCAGACATCTGTGTGTGCTCATGTCCAGCAGGTGTGTCAGAGCAGACCTCTGTGTGCTCATGTGTAGCAGGTGTCAGAACAGACATCTGTGTGTGCTCATGTGTAGCAGGTGTGTCAGAGCAGACATCTGTGTGTGCTCATGTGTAGCAGGTGTCAGCGCAGACATGTGTGTGTGCTCATGTATAGCAGGTGTCAGAGCAGACATCTGTGTGCTCATGTGTAGCAGGTGTGTCAGAGCAGACGTGTGTGTGCTCATGTGTAGCAGGTGTCAGAGCAGACATCTGTGTGTGCTCATGTGTAGCAGGTGTGTCAGAGCAGACATCCGTGTGTGCTCATGTGTAGCAGGTGTCAGAGCAGACATCTGTGTGCTCATGTGTAGCAGGTGTCAGAGCAGACATCTGTGTGTGCTCATGTGCAGCAGGTGTGTCAGAGCAGACATCTGTGTGTGCTCATGTGTAGCAGGTGTGTCAGAGCAGACATCTGTGTGTGCTCATGTGTAGCAGGTGTGTCAGAGCAGACATGTGTGTGTGCTCATGTGTAGCAGGTGTCAGAGCAGACATCTGTGTGCTCATGTGTAGCAGCTGTCAGAGCAGACATCTGTGTGTGCTCATGTGTAGCAGGTGTGTCAGAGCAGACATCTGTGTGTGCTCATGTGTAGCAGGTGTCAGAGCAGACATCTGTGTGTGCTCATGTGCAGCAGGTGTCAGAGCAGACACCTGTGTGTGCTCATGTGTAGCAGCTGTCAGAGCAGACATCTGTGTGCTCATGTGTAGCAGGTGTGTCAGAGCAGACATCTGTGTGCTCATGTGTAGCAGGGGTGTCTGAGCAGACATCTGTGTGTGCTCATGTGTAGCAGGTGTCAGAGCAGACATCTGTGTGTGCTCATATCCAGCAGGTGTGTCAGAGCAGACATCTGTGTGCTCATGTGTAGCAGGTGTCAGAACAGACATCTGTGTGTGCTCATGTGTAGCAGGTGTGTCAGAGCAGACATCTGTGTGTGCTCATGTGTAGCAGGTGTCAGCGCAGACATGTGTGTGTGCTCATGTGTAGCAGGTGTCAGAGCAGACATCTGTGTGCTCATGTGTAGCAGGTGTGTCAGAGCAGACGTGTGTGTGCTCATGTGTAGCAGGTGTCAGAGCAGACATCTGTGTGTGCTCATGTGTAGCAGGTGTGTCAGAGCAGACATCCGTGTGTGCTCATGTGTAGCAGGTGTCAGAGCAGACATCTGTGTGCTCATGTGTAGCAGGTGTCAGAGCAGACATCTGTGTGTGCTCATGTGCAGCAGGTGTGTCAGAGCAGACATCTGTGTGTGCTCATGTGTAGCAGGTGTGTCAGAGCAGACATCTGTGTGTGCTCATGTGTAGCAGGTGTGTCAGAGCAGACATGTGTGTGTGCTCATGTGTAGCAGGTGTCAGAGCAGACATCTGTGTGCTCATGTGTAGCAGCTGTCAGAGCAGACATGTGTGTGTGCTCATGTGTAGCAGGTGTGTCAGAGCAGACATCTGTGTGTGCTCATGTGTAGCAGGTGTCAGAGCAGACATCTGTGTGTGCTCATGTGCAGCAGGTGTCAGAGCAGACACCAGTGTGTGCTCATGTGTAGCAGCTGTCAGAGCAGACATCTGTGTGTGCTCATGTGCAGCAGGTGTCAGAGCAGACACCTGTGTGTGCTCATGTGTAGCAGGTGTCAGAGCAGACATCTCTGTGTACTCATGTGCAGCAGGTGTCAGAGCAGACATCTGTGTGTGTTCATGTGTAGCAGGTGTGTCAGAGCAGACATCTGTGTGTGCTCATGTCCAGCAGGTGTCAGAGCAGACATCTGTGTGTGCTCATGTGTAGCAGGTGTCAGAGCAGACATCTCTGTGTGCTCATGTGTAGCAGGTGTGTCAGAGCAGACATCTGTGTGTGCTCATGTGTAGCAGGTGTGTCAGAGCAGACATCTGTGTGTGCTCATGTGTAGCAGGTGTGTCAGAGCAGACATCTGTGTGTGCTCATGTGTAGCAGGTGTCAGAGCAGACATCTGTGTGCTCATGTGTAGCAGGTGTGTCAGAGCAGACATCTGTGTGTGCTCATGTGCAGCAGGTGTCAGAGCAGACATCTGTGTGTGCTCATGTGTAGCAGGTATGTCAGAGCAGGCATCTGTGTGTGCTCATGTGCAGCAGGTGTCAGAGCAGACATCTGTGTGTGCTCATGTGTAGCAGGTGTGTCAGAGCAGACACGTGTGTGTGGTCATGTGTAACAGGTGTCAGAGCAGACATCTGTGTGTGCTCATGTGTAGCAGGTGTCAGAGCAGACATCTGTGTGTGCTCATGTGTAGCAGGTGTCAGAGCAGACATCTGTGTGTGCTCATGTGTAGCAGGTGTCAGAGCAGACATCTGTGTGTGCTCATGTGTAGCAGGTGTGTCAGAGCAGACATCTGTGTGTGCTCACATGCAGCAGGTGTCAGAGCAGACATCTGTGTGTGCTCATGTGTAGCAGGTGTGTCAGAGCAGACATCTGTGTGTGCTCATGTGTAGCAGGTGTCAGAGCAGACATCTGTGTGTGCTCATGTGTAGCAGGTGTGTCAGAGCAGACATCTGTGTGTGCTCATGTGCATCAGGTGTGTCAGAGCAGACATCTGTGTGCTTATGTGTAGCAGGTGTGTCAGAGCAGACATCTGTGTGTGCTCATGTGTAGCCGGTGTGTCAGAGCAGACATGTGTGTGTTCTCATGTGCAGCAGGTGTGTCAGAGCAGACACGTGTGTGTGGTCATGTGTAGCAGGTGTCAGAGCAGACATCTGTGTGTGCTCATGTGTAGCAGGTGTCAGAGCAGATATCTGTGTGCTCATGTGTAGCAGGTGTGTCAGAGCAGACATCTGTGTGTGCTCATGTGTAGCAGGTGTGTCAGAGCAGACATCTGTGTGTGCTCATGTGTAGCAGGTGTCAGAGCAGACATCTGTGTGTGCTCATGTGTAGCAGGTGTGTCAGACCAGACATCTGTGTGTGCTCATGTGTAGCAGGTGTGTCAGAGCAGACATCTGTGTGTGCTCATGTGTAGCAGGTGTGTCAGAGCAGACATCTGTGTGCTCATGTGTAGCAGGTGTGTCAGAGCAGACATCTGTGTGTGCTCATGTGTAGCAGGTGTCAGAGCAGACATGTGTGTGTGCTCATGTGCAGCAGGTGTGTCAGAGCAGACGTCTGTGTGTGCTCATGTGTAGCAGGTGTATCAGAGCAGACATCTGTGTGTGTTCATGTGTAGCAGGTGTCAGAGCAGATATCTGTGTGTGCTCATGTGTAGCAGGTTTGTCAGAGCAGACATCTGTGTGCTCATGTGTAGCAGGTGTCAGAGCAGACATCTGTGTGTGCTCATGTGTAGCAGGTGTCAGAGCAGACATCTGTGTGTGCTCATGTGTAGCAGGTGTGTCAGAGCAGACATCTGTGTGTGCTCATGTGTAGCAGGTGTCAGAGCAGACATCTGTGTGTGCGCATGTGTAGCAGGTGTGTCAGAGCAGACATCTGTGTGCTCATGTGTAGCAGGTGTCAGAGCAGACATCTGTGTGTGCTCATGTGTAGCAGGTGTGTCAGAGCAGGCATCTGTGTGTGCTCATGTGCAGCAGGTGTCAGAGCAGACATCTGTGTGTGCTCATGTGTAGCAGGTGTGTCAGAGCAGACATCTGTGTGTGCTCATGTGTAGCAGGTGTGTCAGAGCAGACATCTGTGTGTGCTCGTGTGTAGCAGGTGTCAGAGCAGACATCTGTGTGCTCATGTGTAGCAGGTGTCAGAGCAGACATCTGTGTGTGCTCATGTGTAGCAGGTGTCAGAGCAGACATCTGTGTGTGCTCATGTGTAGCAGGTGTGTCAGAGCAGACATCTGTGTGTGCTCATGTGTAGCAGGTGTCAGAGCAGACATCTGTGTGCTCATGTGCAGCAGGTGTCAGAGCAGACATCTGTGTGTGCTCATGTGTAGCAGGTGTCAGAGCAGACGTCTGTGTGTGCTCATGTGTAGCAGGTGTCAGAGCAGACGTCTGTGTGTGCTCATGTGTAGCAGGTGTCAGAGCAGACGTCTGTGTGTGCTCATGTGTAGCAGGTGTCAGAGCAGACATCTGTGTGTGCTCATGTGTAGCAGGTGTGTCAGAGCAGACATCTGTGTGTGCTCATGTGTAGCAGGTGTGTCAGAGCAGACATCTGTGTGTGCTCATGTGTAGCAGGTGTCAGAGCAGACATCGGTGTGTGCTCATGTGTAGCAGGTGTGTGAGAGCAGACGTCTGTGTGTGCTCATGTGTAGCAGGTGTGTCAGAGCAGACATCTGTGTGTGCTCATGTGCAGCAGGTGTCAGAGCAGACATCTGTGTGTGCTCATGTGTAGCAGGTGTGTCAGAGCAGACATCTGTGTGCTCATGTGTACCAGGTGTCAGAGCAGACATCTGTGTGTGCAAATGTGTAGCAGGTGTGTCAGAGCAGACATCTGTGTGTGCTCATGTGTAGCAGGTGTGTCAGAGCAGACATCTGTGTGTGCTCATGTGTAGCAGGTGTGTCAGAGCAGACATCTGTGTGCTCATGTGTAGCAGGTGTGTCAGAGCAGACATCTGTGTGTGCTCATGTGTAGCAGGTGTGTCAGAGCAGACATCTGTGTGCTCATGTGTAGCAGGTGTGTCAGAGCAGACATCTGTGTGTGCTCATGTGTAGCAGGTGTCAGAGCAGACGTGTGTGTGCTCATGTGCAGCAGGTGTGTCAGAGCAGACGTCTGTGTGTGCTCATGTGTAGCAGGTGTATCAGAGCAGACATCTGTGTGTGTTCATGTGTAGCAGGTGTCACAGCAGACATCTGTGTGTGCTCATGTGTAGCAGGTGTGTCAGAGCAGACATCTGTGTGCTCATGTGTAGCAGGTGTCAGAGCAGACATCTGTGTGTGCTCATGTGTAGCAGGTGTCAGAGCAGACATCTGTGTGTGCTCATGTGTAGCAGGTGTGTCAGAGCAGACATCTGTGTGTGCTCATGTGTAGCAGGTGTCAGAGCAGAAATCTGTGTGTGCTCATGTGTAGCAGGTGTCAGAGCAGACATCTGTGTGTGCTCATGTGTAGCAGGTGTGTCAGAGCAGACATCTGTGTGTGCTCATGTGTAGCAGGTGTCAGAGCAGACATCTGTGTGTGCTCATGTGTAGCAGGTGTCAGAGCAGACATCTGTGTGTGCTCATGTGTAGCAGGTCTGTCAGAGCAGACATCTGTGTGTGCTCATGTGTAGCAGGTGTCAGAGCAGACATCTGTGTGCTCATGTGTAGCAGGTGTGTCAGAGCAGACATCTGTGTGCTCATGTGTAGCAGGTGTGTCAGAGCAGACATCTGTGTGTGCTCATGTGTAGCAGGTGTCAGAGCAGACATCTGTGTGTGCTCATGTCCAGCAGGTGTGTCAGAGCAGACATCTGTGTGCTCATGTGTAGCAGGTGTCAGAACAGACATCTGTGTGTGCTCATGTGTAGCAGGTGTCAGAGCAGACATGTGTGTGTGCTCATGTGTAGCAGGTGTCAGAGCAGACATCTGTGTGCTCATGTGTAGCAGGTGTGTCAGAGCAGACATGTGTGTGTGCTCATGTGTAGCAGGTGTCAGAGCAGACATCTGTGTGTGCTCATGTGTAGCAGGTGTGTCAGAGTAGACATCCGTGTGTGCTCATGTGTAGCAGGTGTCAGAGCAGACATCTGTGTGCTCATGTGTAGCAGGTGTCAGAGCAGACATCTGTGTGTGCTCATGTGAAGCAGGTGTGTCAGAGCAGACATCTGTGTGTGCTCATGTGTAGCAGGTGTGTCAGAGCAGACATCTGTGTGTGCTCATGTGTAGCAGGTGTGTCAGAGCAGACATCTGTGTGTGCTCATGTGTAGCAGGTGTCAGAGCAGACATCTGTGTGCTCATGTGTAGCAGGTGTGTCAGAGCAGACATCTGTGTGCTCATGTGTAGCAGGTGTGTCTGAGCAGACATCTGTGTGTGCTCATGTGTAGCAGGTGTCAGAGCAGACATCTGTGTGTGCTCATGTCCAGCAGGTGTGTCAGAGCAGACATCTGTGTGCTCATGTGTAGCAGGTGTCAGAACAGACATCTGTGTGTGCTCATGTGTAGCAGGTGTGTCAGAGCAGACATCTGTGTGTGCTCATGTGTAGCAGGTGTCAGCGCAGACATGTGTGTGTGCTCATGTGTAGCAGGTGTCAGAGCAGACATCTGTGTGCTCATGTGTAGCAGGTGTGTCAGAGCAGACGTGTGTGTGCTCATGTGTAGCAGGTGTCAGAGCAGACATCTGTGTGTGCTCATGTGTAGCAGGTGTGTTAGAGCAGACATCCGTGTGTGCTCATGTGTAGCAGGTGTCAGAGCAGACATCTGTGTGCTCATGTGTAGCAGGTGTCAGAGCAGACATCTGTGTGTGCTCATGTGCAGCAGGTGTGTCAGAGCAGACATCTGTGTGTGCTCATGTGTAGCAGGTGTGTCAGAGCAGACATCTGTGTGTGCTCATGTGTAGCAGGTGTGTCAGAGCAGACATGTGTGTGTGCTCATGTGTAGCAGGTGTCAGAGCAGATATCTGTGTGCTCATGTGTAGCAGGTGTGTCAGAGCAGACATCTGTGTGTGCTCATGTGTAGCAGGTGTGTCAGAGCAGACATCTGTGTGTGCTCATGTGTAGCAGGTGTCAGAGCAGACATCTGTGTGTGCTCATGTGTAGCAGGTGTGTCAGACCAGACATCTGTGTGTGCTCATGTGTAGCAGGTGTGTCAGAGCAGACATCTGTGTGTGCTCATGTGTAGCAGGTGTGTCAGAGCAGACATCTGTGTGCTCATGTGTAGCAGGTGTGTCAGAGCAGACATCTGTGTGTGCTCATGTGTAGCAGGTGTCAGAGCAGACATGTGTGTGTGCTCATGTGCAGCAGGTGTGTCAGAGCAGACGTCTGTGTGTGCTCATGTGTAGCAGGTGTATCAGAGCAGACATCTGTGTGTGTTCATGTGTAGCAGGTGTCAGAGCAGATATCTGTGTGTGCTCATGTGTAGCAGGTTTGTCAGAGCAGACATCTGTGTGCTCATGTGTAGCAGGTGTCAGAGCAGACATCTGTGTGTGCTCATGTGTAGCAGGTGTCAGAGCAGACATCTGTGTGTGCTCATGTGTAGCAGGTGTGTCAGAGCAGACATCTGTGTGTGCTCATGTGTAGCAGGTGTCAGAGCAGACATCTGTGTGTGCGCATGTGTAGCAGGTGTGTCAGAGCAGACATCTGTGTGCTCATGTGTAGCAGGTGTCAGAGCAGACATCTGTGTGTGCTCATGTGTAGCAGGTGTGTCAGAGCAGGCATCTGTGTGTGCTCATGTGCAGCAGGTGTCAGAGCAGACATCTGTGTGTGCTCATGTGTAGCAGGTGTGTCAGAGCAGACATCTGTGTGTGCTCATGTGTAGCAGGTGTGTCAGAGCAGACATCTGTGTGTGCTCGTGTGTAGCAGGTGTCAGAGCAGACATCTGTGTGCTCATGTGTAGCAGGTGTCAGAGCAGACATCTGTGTGTGCTCATGTGTAGCAGGTGTCAGAGCAGACATCTGTGTGTGCTCATGTGTAGCAGGTGTGTCAGAGCAGACATCTGTG
This sequence comes from Dipodomys spectabilis, assembly GCF_019054845.1. Lineage (NCBI taxonomy): Eukaryota > Metazoa > Chordata > Mammalia > Rodentia > Heteromyidae > Dipodomys > Dipodomys spectabilis. The sequence goes on from NW_024870801.1 coordinate 140,699, forward strand.
TGTGCTCATGTGTAGCAGGTGTCAGAGCAGACATCTGTGTGCTCATGTGCAGCAGGTGTCAGAGCAGACATCTGTGTGTGCTCATGTGTAGCAGGTGTCAGAGCAGACGTCTGTGTGTGCTCATGTGTAGCAGGTGTCAGAGCAGACGTCTGTGTGTGCTCATGTGTAGCAGGTGTCAGAGCAGACGTCTGTGTGTGCTCATGTGTAGCAGGTGTCAGAGCAGACATCTGTGTGTGCTCATGTGTAGCAGGTGTGTCAGAGCAGACATCTGTGTGTGCTCATGTGTAGCAGGTGTGTCAGAGCAGACATCTGTGTGTGCTCATGTGTAGCAGGTGTCAGAGCAGACATCGGTGTGTGCTCATGTGTAGCAGGTGTGTGAGAGCAGACGTCTGTGTGTGCTCATGTGTAGCAGGTGTGTCAGAGCAGACATCTGTGTGTGCTCATGTGCAGCAGGTGTCAGAGCAGACATCTGTGTGTGCTCATGTGTAGCAGGTGTGTCAGAGCAGACATCTGTGTGCTCATGTGTACCAGGTGTCAGAGCAGACATCTGTGTGTGCAAATGTGTAGCAGGTGTGTCAGAGCAGACATCTGTGTGTGCTCATGTGTAGCAGGTGTGTCAGAGCAGACATCTGTGTGTGCTCATGTGTAGCAGGTGTGTCAGAGCAGACATCTGTGTGCTCATGTGTAGCAGGTGTGTCAGAGCAGACATCTGTGTGTGCTCATGTGTAGCAGGTGTGTCAGAGCAGACATCTGTGTGCTCATGTGTAGCAGGTGTGTCAGAGCAGACATCTGTGTGTGCTCATGTGTAGCAGGTGTCAGAGCAGACTTGTGTGTGCTCATGTGCAGCAGGTGTGTCAGAGCAGACGTCTGTGTGTGCTCATGTGTAGCAGGTGTATCAGAGCAGACATCTGTGTGTGTTCATGTGTAGCAGGTGTCACAGCAGACATCTGTGTGTGCTCATGTGTAGCAGGTGTGTCAGAGCAGACATCTGTGTGCTCATGTGTAGCAGGTGTCAGAGCAGACATCTGTGTGTGCTCATGTGTAGCAGGTGTCAGAGCAGACATCTGTGTGTGCTCATGTGTAGCAGGTGTGTCAGAGCAGACATCTGTGTGTGCTCATGTGTAGCAGGTGTCAGAGCAGAAATCTGTGTGTGCTCATGTGTAGCAGGTGTCAGAGCAGACATCTGTGTGTGCTCATGTGTAGCAGGTGTGTCAGAGCAGACATCTGTGTGTGCTCATGTGTAGCAGGTGTCAGAGCAGACATCTGTGTGTGCTCATGTGTAGCAGGTGTCAGAGCAGACATCTGTGTGTGCTCATGTGTAGCAGGTCTGTCAGAGCAGACATCTGTGTGTGCTCATGTGTAGCAGGTGTCAGAGCAGACATCTGTGTGCTCATGTGTAGCAGGTGTGTCAGAGCAGACATCTGTGTGCTCATGTGTAGCAGGTGTGTCAGAGCAGACATCTGTGTGTGCTCATGTGTAGCAGGTGTCAGAGCAGACATCTGTGTGTGCTCATGTCCAGCAGGTGTGTCAGAGCAGACATCTGTGTGCTCATGTGTAGCAGGTGTCAGAACAGACATCTGTGTGTGCTCATGTGTAGCAGGTGTCAGAGCAGACATGTGTGTGTGCTCATGTGTAGCAGGTGTCAGAGCAGACATCTGTGTGCTCATGTGTAGCAGGTGTGTCAGAGCAGACATGTGTGTGTGCTCATGTGTAGCAGGTGTCAGAGCAGACATCTGTGTGTGCTCATGTGTAGCAGGTGTGTCAGAGTAGACATCCGTGTGTGCTCATGTGTAGCAGGTGTCAGAGCAGACATCTGTGTGCTCATGTGTAGCAGGTGTCAGAGCAGACATCTGTGTGTGCTCATGTGAAGCAGGTGTGTCAGAGCAGACATCTGTGTGTGCTCATGTGTAGCAGGTGTGTCAGAGCAGACATCTGTGTGTGCTCATGTGTAGCAGGTGTGTCAGAGCAGACATCTGTGTGTGCTCATGTGTAGCAGGTGTCAGAGCAGACATCTGTGTGCTCATGTGTAGCAGGTGTGTCAGAGCAGACATCTGTGTGCTCATGTGTAGCAGGTGTGTCTGAGCAGACATCTGTGTGTGCTCATGTGTAGCAGGTGTCAGAGCAGACATCTGTGTGTGCTCATGTCCAGCAGGTGTGTCAGAGCAGACATCTGTGTGCTCATGTGTAGCAGGTGTCAGAACAGACATCTGTGTGTGCTCATGTGTAGCAGGTGTGTCAGAGCAGACATCTGTGTGTGCTCATGTGTAGCAGGTGTCAGCGCAGACATGTGTGTGTGCTCATGTGTAGCAGGTGTCAGAGCAGACATCTGTGTGCTCATGTGTAGCAGGTGTGTCAGAGCAGACGTGTGTGTGCTCATGTGTAGCAGGTGTCAGAGCAGACATCTGTGTGTGCTCATGTGTAGCAGGTGTGTTAGAGCAGACATCCGTGTGTGCTCATGTGTAGCAGGTGTCAGAGCAGACATCTGTGTGCTCATGTGTAGCAGGTGTCAGAGCAGACATCTGTGTGTGCTCATGTGCAGCAGGTGTGTCAGAGCAGACATCTGTGTGTGCTCATGTGTAGCAGGTGTGTCAGAGCAGACATCTGTGTGTGCTCATGTGTAGCAGGTGTGTCAGAGCAGACATGTGTGTGTGCTCATGTGTAGCAGGTGTCAGAGCAGACATCTGTGTGCTCATGTGTAGCAGCTGTCAGAGCAGACATCTGTGTGTGCTCATGTGTAGCAGGTGTGTCAGAGCAGACATCTGTGTGTGCTCATGTGTAGCAGGTGTCAGAGCAGACATCTGTGTGTGCTCATGTGCAGCAGGTGTCAGAGCAGACACCTGTGTGTGCTCATGTGTAGCAGCTGTCAGAGCAGACATCTGTGTGCTCATGTGTAGCAGGTGTGTCAGAGCAGACATCTGTGTGCTCATGTGTAGCAGGTGTGTCTGAGCAGACATCTGTGTGTGCTCATGTGTAGCAGGTGTCAGAGCAGACATCTGTGTGTGCTCATGTCCAGCAGGTGTGTCAGAGCAGACATCTGTGTGCTCATGTGTAGCAGGTGTCAGAACAGACATCTGTGTGTGCTCATGTGTAGCAGGTGTGTCAGAGCAGACATCTGTGTGTGCTCATGTGTAGCAGGTGTCAGCGCAGACATGTGTGTGTGCTCATGTGTAGCAGGTGTCAGAGCAGACATCTGTGTGCTCATGTGTAGCAGGTGTGTCAGAGCAGACGTGTGTGTGCTCATGTGTAGCAGGTGTCAGAGCAGACATCTGTGTGTGCTCATGTGTAGCAGGTGTGTCAGAGCAGACATCCGTGTGTGCTCATGTGTAGCAGGTGTCAGAGCAGACATCTGTGTGCTCATGTGTAGCAGGTGTCAGAGCAGACATCTGTGTGTGCTCATGTGCAGCAGGTGTGTCAGAGCAGACATCTGTGTGTGCTCATGTGTAGCAGGTGTGTCAGAGCAGACATCTGTGTGTGCTCATGTGTAGCAGGTGTGTCAGAGCAGACATGTGTGTGTGCTCATGTGTAGCAGGTGTCAGAGCAGACATCTGTGTGCTCATGTGTAGCAGCTGTCAGAGCAGACATCTGTGTGTGCTCATGTGTAGCTGGTGTGTCAGAGCAGACATCTGTGTGTGCTCATGTGTAGCAGGTGTCAGAGCAGACATCTGTGTGTGCTCATGTGCAGCAGGTGTCAGAGCAGACACCTGTGTGTGCTCATGTGTAGCAGCTGTCAGAGCAGACATCTGTGTGTGCTCATGTGCAGCAGGTGTCAGAGCAGACACCTGTGTGTGCTCATGTGTAGCAGGTGTCAGAGCAGACATCTCTGTGTACTCATGTGCAGCAGGTGTCAGAGCATACATCTGTGTGTGTTCATGTGTAGCAGGTGTGTCAGAGCAGACATCTGTGTGTGCTCATGTCCAGCAGGTGTCAGAGCAGACATCTGTGTGTGCTCATGTGTAGCAGGTGTCAGAGCAGACATCTCTGTGTGCTCATGTGTAGCAGGTGTGTCAGAGCAGACATCTGTGTGTGCTCATGTGTAGCAGGTGTGTCAGAGCAGACATCTGTGTGTGCTCATGTGTAGCAGGTGTGTCAGAGCAGACATCTGTGTGTGCTCATGTGTAGCAGGTGTCAGAGCAGACATCTGTGTGCTCATGTGTAGCAGGTGTGTCAGAGCAGACATCTGTGTGTGCTCATGTGCAGCAGGTGTCAGAGCAGACATCTGTGTGTGCTCATGTGTAGCAGGTGTGTCAGAGCAGACATCTGTGTGTGCTCATGTGTAGCAGGTGTCAGAGCAGACATCTGTGTGTGCTCATGTGTAGCAGGTGTGTCAGAGCAGACACGTGTGTGTGGTCATGTGTAACAGGTGTCAGAGCAGACATCTGTGTGTGCTCATGTGTAGCAGGTGTCAGAGCAGACATCTGTGTGTGCTCATGTGTAGCAGGTGTCAGAGCAGACATCTGTGTGTGCTCATGTGTAGCAGGTGTCAGAGCAGACATCTGTGTGTGCTCATGTGTAGCAGGTGTGTCAGAGCAGACATCTGTGTGTGCTCACATGCAGCAGGTGTCAGAGCAGACATCTGTGTGTGCTCATGTGTAGCAGGTGTGTCAGAGCAGACATCTGTGTGTGCTCATGTGTAGCAGGTGTCAGAGCAGACATCTGTGTGTGCTCATGTGTAGCAGGTGTGTCAGAGCAGACATCTGTGTGTGCTCATGTGCATCAGGTGTGTCAGAGCAGACATCTGTGTGCTTATGTGTAGCAGGTGTGTCAGAGCAGACATCTGTGTGTGCTCATGTGTAGCCGGTGTGTCAGAGCAGACATGTGTGTGTGCTCATGTGCAGCAGGTGTGTCAGAGCAGACACGTGTGTGTGGTCATGTGTAGCAGGTGTCAGAGCAGACATCTGTGTGTGCTCATGTGTAGCAGGTGTCAGAGCAGATATCTGTGTGCTCATGTGTAGCAGGTGTGTCAGAGCAGACATCTGTGTGTGCTCATGTGTAGCAGGTGTGTCAGAGCAGACATCTGTGTGTGCTCATGTGTAGCAGGTGTCAGAGCAGACATCTGTGTGTGCTCATGTGTAGCAGGTGTGTCAGACCAGACATCTGTGTGTGCTCATGTGTAGCAGGTGTGTCAGAGCAGACATCTGTGTGTGCTCATGTGTAGCAGGTGTCAGAGCAGACATCTGTGTGTGCTCATGTGTAGCAGGTGTCAGAGCAGACATCTGTGTGTGCTCATGTGTAGCAGGTGTCAGAGCAGACATCTGTGTGCTCATGTGCAGCAGGTGTGTCAGAGCAGACATGTGTGTGTGCTCATGTGTAGCAGGTGTGTCAGCGCAGACATGTGTGTGTGCTCATGTGTAGCAGGTGTCAGAGCAGACATCTGTGTGTCCTCATGTGTAGCAAGTGTGTCAGAGCAGACACCTGTGTGTGCTCATGTGTAGCAGGTGTGTCAGAGCAGACATCTGTGTGTGCTCATGTGTAGCAGGTGTCAGAGCAGACAATTGTGTGTGCTCATGTGTAGCAGGTGTCAGAGCAGACATCTGTGTGTGCTCATGTGTAGCAGGTGTGTCAGAGCAGACATCTGTGTGTGCTCATGTGTAGCAGGTGTGTCAGAGCAGACATCTGTGTGTGCTCATGTGCAGCCGGTATCAGAGCAGATATCTGTGTGCTCATGTGTAGCAGGTGTGTCAGAGCAGACATCTGTGTGTGCTCATGTGTAGCAGGTGTGTCAGAGCAGACATCTGTGTGTGCTCATGTGTAGCAGGTGTCAGAGCAGACATCTGTGTGTGCTCATGTGTAGCAGGTGTGTCAGAGCAGACATCTGTGTGTGCTCATGTGTAGCAGGTGTCAGAGCAGACATCTGTGTGTGCTCATGTGTAGCAGGTGTCAGAGCAGACATCTGTGTGTGCTCATGTGTAGCAGGTGTGTCAGAGCAGACATCTGTGTGTGCTCACGTGTAGTAGGTGTCAGAGCAGACATGTGTGTGTGCTCATGTGCAGCAGGTGTCAGAGCAGACATCTGTGTGTGCTCACGTGTAGCAGGTGTCAGAGCAGACATCTGTGTGTGCTCACGTGTAGCAGGTGTGTCAGAGCAGACATCTGTGTGTGCTCACGTGCAGCAGGTGTGTCAGAGCAGACATCTGTGTGCTCATGTGTAGCAGGTGTCAGAGCAGACATCTGTGTGCTTATGTGTAGCAGGTGTCAGAGCAGACATCTGTGTGTGCTCATGTGCAGCAGGTGTCAGAGCAGACATGTGTGTGTGCTCATGTGTAGCAGGTGTGTCAGAGCAGACATCTGTGTGCTCCTGTGTAGCAGGTGTCAGAGCAGACATCTGTGTGTGCTCATGTGTAGCAGGTGTATCAGAGCAGACATCTGTGTGTGTTCATGTGTAGCAGGTGTGTCAGAGCAGACATCTGTGTGTGCTCATGTGTAGCAGGTGTGTCAGAGCAGACATCTGTGTGTGCTCATGTGTAGCAGGTGTCAGAGCAGACATCTGTGTGTGCTCATGTGTAGCAGGTGTGTCAGAGCAGACATCTGTGTGTGCTCATGTGTAGCAGGTGTCAGAGCAGACATCTGTGTGTGCTCATGTGTAGCAGGTGTGTCAGAGCAGACATCTGTGTGTGCTCATGTGTAGCAGGTGTGTCAGAGCAGACATCTGTGTGTGCTCATGTGTAGCAGGTGTGTCAGAGCAGACATCTGTGTGTGCTCATGTGTAGCAGGTGTGTCAGAGCAGACATCTGTGTGTGCTCATGTGTAGCAGGTGTGTCAGAGCAGACATCTGTGTGTGCTCATGTGTAGCAGGTGTGTCAGAGCAGACATCTGTGTGTGCTCATGTGTAGCAGGTGTCAGAGCAGACATCTGTGTGTGCTCATGTGTAGCAGGTGTGTCAGAGCAGACATCTGTGTGTGCTCATGTGTGCAGGTGTCAGAGCAGACATCTGTGTGCTCATGTGTAGCAGGTGTGTCAGAGCAGACATGTGTGTGTGCTCATGTGTAGCAGGTGTCAGAGCAGACATCTGTGTGTGCTCATGTGTAGCAGGTGTCAGAGCAGACATCTGTGTGTGCTCATGTGTAGCAGGTGTGTCAGAGCAGACATCTGTGTGTGCTCATGTGTAGCAGGTGTCAGAGCAGACATCTGTGTGTGCTCATGTGTAGCAGGTGTCAGAGCAGACATCTGTGTGCTCATGTGCAGCAGGTGTGTCAGAGCAGACATCTGTGTGTGCTCATGTGTAGCAGGTGTGTCAGAGCAGACATCTGTGTGCTCATGTGTAGCAGGTGTGTCAGAGCAGACATCTGTGTGCTCATGTGTAGCAGGTGTGTCAGAGCAGACATCTGTGTGTACTCATGTGCAGCAGGTGTGTCAGGTTACCGCCATCAGGTGGAATCCACCTGGCATCACTCCCCTTCAAGAAGGCACTGTTTAGAAGGCTTTCTGGTGTTTTTTCACCTCAGAACAAACATAATTGTGTGGGTACATGCATACACACATATACAAATAGAGAGAAGACAGGGCATACTGGGATTTGAGTGCAGGGCCTTGGGCTAACTAGCAGGTGCTTTAACATGAGCCAAGCTCTAGCTCTTTTGCTCTGGTTCCTCACTTTTTTGTCTGGGTGGGCTTGGACTGTGATCTTCCTAGGTACTTCCCTTATATTGAGATGAGGCCTTGCAAACCTTTCTGTCCAGGATAGCCTAGAATCATGATCCTCCTTGCAAGCCCAGCCTCCTAAGTAGCTAACATGACAGATGTATGACATGACCCCAAGCCACAGGTTGAGATGAGGTCTCTGAATTTCTACCCTAGCTGGCCTTAAACCATGATGCTCCGAATCCTTCCCTGAGTAGCTAAGAATAGCGGTATGAGCTGCCAGTGTCTGGCACAATGAAACTTTAAGTTGTTTCCTCTCCTCTTAATCACTAGGCCCCAAACTATTGCTGGTACACCTGCGGACTCCCCTTCCTCCAGCTTAGGAGCTGCCTGACGTGGAAATGGGGTTCAGGAACACAATCTCACGGGATTCACTTTGGAGCGAGAGCTCAGAGGAGAAGTGGAGAATTACAGGAAGCATCACAGGGATAATGAATAGCGACACAGACATGAATTTCAAGGACACAGCTCCAGAAAAAGACCAAGGAGTTTTACTGGAATGTGATCAAGGTGACTCAGCCTCTCCAGATGGCCCACGTCAACCGTGAGGCCTGTTCACAGTCACAGGCGGGATGTCCTGCAGATCGCAGTCCTGAGGCCAAGGATGGAAGGATAAGGCAGACTCCGCATCTTAGTGCAGAGGTGCCAGGGCACAATTCCGGTGGTGACTCTCGGTACTCCCAGCTCTTGAAGAGTGAGGTGGGCTATGGTGAACTTGGCTTCACTAAGATTTCCCTCAGTCTGCCCTCCAGACAAGCTCTGTGCTGCCCTGAGCAGTGGGTGATACATTGAGATACAGAGCCAAGACCATCTAAACAGAGCTTTTGAGATGCGCCAACTTATGCTAGCCAAAACCCGCAGCTACCTGCACCAAACACCAGACTATCACGTGCAACACCAAGAATTCTATTCTGTTCTGTGGGAAGAGAGGACTGCTGAGGCACGAGCTTTCACAGAATATAGTAGACAATAATGAGCAATCAAAAGATGATTACAGCCCAGTTTTCCTAAGAAAACATAACCAGAGATTTTATTATTCTTACCAGATTTTAACATCAGTTATTGTAAAGCCAAGGCAGAGCTTTGAATCACACATTAGATCCCTAGAATTTAGCTTTTTGACTCCGCAATAGAATTTCGCACATAGATATTGAATAAAAGCAAAAGCAAATCAGAAGAAAAGCCTGCATGCATAAAGGAGAGTAGTTGGGAACAGATGCCCTCCCACTGCCCAGCAGGAGAAAGAACTGACTGAGCTAACAGAGGTGGGACAGGGATGGCTGACCTGAACTGGAACTCCTGCCAGCCAACCATAAAGGAGATCTCAGGTATGATGGAATACGTTCACACCAATTCAGATCAGGACTGTCACAGCGCTGTTCAGATACCAGCCTCCCTGGCCCAGATTCTGCCAAACAGTGCCGAATCCATTTGCAAGTCACGTCCTCTGGACCCAGGGCCCTCACACACTTCCTGGGGCAGGCACCAAAGGGACGTGCATTTGAGTGCAGCATCCATTGCTGGAGCCAGATGTGCCTGCAAGTGCTCCAAGACATCCTTCAAGGGCTCCATCCTCTCTATCTCTCTCTTTCACACACATACACACACACACACACACGCACACGCACGCATGCACACGCACGCACACACCCCTGGATCCCAATATTGGTGTGGGTATCTCAAAACAGACAAGGGCGTTTCCCTGATTATATATGGCAGCATATATAATATGACATGAACAATCCCTCATGCGCCATTACTTCTAGGTTAGTCACAATTAAAACAGAAAACAACTATGGCCATCTTTCCGTCTTTCTTCCATTAATTGGGCTTAACAAATACTCTGTGATTGGATCTGTATGAACCATGAAGTAGCCAGCAGAACCGACTTATGCCACCACTCAGGCCCCCTATACACATTCCTTTCCTCTCAGCCCCTCCCACAGGCACCTTGCTCCCTCCCTCCCAGAACAGAGACATCTGTGACTTTGCGCTTCTGTCCCTATTCTCCTTGGTCTCCCAGCAGGAGAGCCTCGCACAGGTGAGACGCTGTGCCTAGCGCACCTAAGAACAGGGCTGAGGAAGAGGATGCGGTTTGCCACAAGGGGATGGGAACCATGGGTGTAGGCTGGACAGGGAGGGGCAGCGGTGCTGCAGTCCCTCTGGGCCTGGCTCCAGCCCCCTACTCCACCATCGCACGACGCATGCCCGTACGGAGGTGTGTCTGCTAATGATCCACGCACACTTCTGCCACCAGGGACCCTGCTCAAGCTGAAGGTGGGCAGTGGGGTGCAGCCTCCACAGCAGCTTTGGCACCAAGCCCCTTCGTCCCCAAGGCCTCCCACCCACAGAGGGCCCCGTGCCTAGGCCAGGCTGCTGGCTACCTACTTTTCTGTGTTACACAGGCAGGTGTCAGGTGCACTCCTGAAAAATGCAGGAAATCTAAAATCTAGGGGAAGAGAGGAGACAGACAGCAGGCATCTACAGCGGTGAGACCACGGCCCTTGGGCACTGGGCACTAGCCACACAATTCATAATATGCTGTTTTCTAACTTTGAGAAATGCTTAGGGCTGTCATGGTGTCACCTCACTAAGCACAGGGCAGGCCAATTATCTTCATTTGACAGATACAATGCCTAAAACGAGGGGAAGATAAGCAAGGAGTCATCTATGGCCCAGGAGGAAGCTGCTGGCCGGTGGAACCCGCTATCTAGACAGGATTTCTATGGACCACTGGGTCCTCGAAATGGGACCATCTCCTTTATTTATTAAATGGATCAAAGGGGTCACTCAGATCCAAAGGCTCCCTCGTCTCAGGCCTGGGAGTCATTCTTCCACCCTCCTTCTCAGCACAGCCGTCACTCAGCTCCCATCGGAGTGCCATGCAATGTTCCCCCAAAACCTGGACACTCCGTAAGAGCACCCTCAAAACTGAGCTCTACCACAGGGAAGTCTGGCAAGAGTCCCTAGCACTGGGCCTCAGGCCAGGCAGACACAAGCCAGGCCTCGGTGACAGTCCCATTGCAGAGGCCAAGGTAATGGGGGTGGGGGTGGGGGGTGGGGACAAGGACAAGAGACAGGGCCTAGAGGAGCATGACAGTCTGCACTTCTGGGGTGTCTGGCTGATCCAGGCCTTGCCCACCCTTCGCCAAGGGCTACCTCAAGCTTCTCCTCCAAGTTTCACCGCAGAGCTGCATCCTCCTGGAGTCTACATTCCTCACATCCCCTCCAGGCCCTGGAAAGCTGGGCATCTATGGCTCCAGCAGGCTGGGACTGAGTGAAGTTGCCTGCTTTCTCTTAACACAGCCAAGATAGGGTCTTTGAAGAGCACTGCATGTCCACACTGTCACCTTTGCAAACACTGTAGCGACAGGGAAGAGGAGCACAGAACACTGCAGGAAGCAGAAGCCTGGTGTTATCAGGGGCCAGAGTCAAGACCTAGCCAGGACGGCTGTGAGTAGGCAGCGGGTGGAGACCTGGAGAACCAAGGCGCAGGACCGACCAGCCTAACTCTGCCCTGCTCTGGGGAGATGCAGCAGGTGCACGAGCAACTGCAGGCAGCCGCCACACGGCCTCCCCAGGTGCCAGGTGTAGAGAGGAGCCCAAGTGGGTCCCACTGCTCACAATAGCTGCCTCTGGTGACTAGCCTAGGACAAGCCTCCTGAGCCAACTGGGACGGGTGGTAGGGAGAGTACATAGCTGCCTCTGGGGACTAGCTGGGCAGCGCCTCCTGAGCCATCAGAGAGTGCACGGCCATGCCACGGCCACAGAACAGGGAAGGAAGAGAGTCATACTGCTCATCAACTAGTTCTTGGGACACTCAGTAAGATGCGCACTCTCTCTCTCTCTCTCTCACACTCTCTCTCTCTCTCTCTCACACACACACACACACACACTCACACCAGATTTTTAAAAAGCACATGTGAATTAGTATCCTGAGTGAACCAGTTTATTTCCCACCTGTTAGACTGGCAAGACACTGCAAGAGGGAGGGGAAGGAGCAGGACCTAGCCCTGTGTAAGGAGTGGTTTGGAAGGTGCTGTAAAACATAAAACATGACAGAATATTTTGTGACGCGATGCTGAGAAGCAGTGAGGACAAAACTCACTCCAGGGCTGGTGATGCTGGTCTGAACTGTGAGCAGGAGGCATCTGCAGGAAGCCCCAGTGTAACAGGGGCCTGACGCCCACATTTGCTGGGCTGCTGCAGAGGCCAGGGCCAGAGCGCTCCAGACTGAGTGCCGAGCCACAGAATTTAGTGCAGGAATTCCAGGTTCCCACATCCTAGCAGGACCCCAGTGACCAGTCAGGATAGGAGCCTCGAACCCCTGGAAGCACAACCTGCATGCTTTATGACACCTTCACCGCAGCGAATGTCCACAAGTAATGACTCCAAATCGACAAAAGCAACGGCTGAGCCAGCAGTCCCACCAGTACAGGGGAGAGTCAGGGCCCCACACAGCTGCACACGGAAGCTACAAGGTGGTGCGTGTCTTGCCATATAAATGCCTGCTGTGGAAATGCTGGTGGGCCAAGCCTGCCTAAGGATGTGCAACAGACCTTCCCTGCTCCGGCCATGGCAACACAGCTTGTCTAGCCCCTGCCAGCGCACATGGGATACTGGTCGTCCCCCAACCCCCGCCCAGAGGCACTGAGGCAGAGGTGCAAGAGAGGAAAGATCTCGGAAGCACAGATCCCTCGATAGCCACAAGCAAGCAGTGAGGCACTGAGTCCCAACTACCCCACATGGGAGAACAGGAAGGACGTCCTTGTGTCATGACGAGGCTTGTGAAGGCTGGGCTGAGCACTCCACCCACCCCAGTTAGTGTAGGAGAAGTGGTATTGTTACATGCAGCTCCTACTCCAGCACAACAGCCCATCTTACCACGCATACAAGACAACTGCCGCTCCTTAAACGAAGCACTCAACCATCATTTGACTCAACAAGAGCCATGTTTAAAATTTAAAGGCAGACTGGCCCACATTCGTTATCCTGAACACTGTAAGCATTAGAGAAGTACATGGAGTCATTTCATTTTGTCACCTGAATGATATTACTTAACACATATAACGTAAGGGTTTTTGGGGGCAGTACTGGGGGTTTAAACTCAGGGCTCAGACTTGCTAGGCCGGATTTTGAGAGAGGCTCTTACTTCCTGCCTGGGCCTGCACCTGAACTACAAATCTGTTTTAGGCTTCCCACCACAGCAGAGAATAGGTGTGCACCACCACACCCAGCTCCTTCCACTGAGATGGAGTTACATGAACTATTTTTGCTTAGGTTGACGTGGAAACAATCCTCCAGATCTCAGTCTCCAGCTAGCTGGAAAGGTGGGTGCCAGAATTACAGATGTGAGCCACTGGCATACAAAGATATGGTACTCCTGATTTATATTCTTTTGAGTTGCATGTGAGTGCAAAAAATGGATCAAATACCTAAACACAAAATTTGGGTCCCGAGGGCACATACCGAGGCTGGCCATGGCAAGAGCAGCTGCAGCAGAGTGCCACAGTGCTGGTCCTCCTCTGTATTTGTACCCAGAGGCCCTGGTGAAGAAGATCACGGGGGAGCTGTGTGGGTAGGATGGCCCACCAGCTAGACATGGACATCTTATCTTCGGTACGATGCCATGGCCTACAGCCTCGAGCACCCAAATCCTTTGTCATTTACCACCAACCCACATTATCAACAGCTGTTCAGCAAATCTAAATCTAATGATAATTGCTAATTACACAAGGAAATATATGCTAACAGCCAGGAAAGCTGTTTAGTTTGAAGTATATTCGTGTAGTCTTACGCTAGTTAAGTTATGCTTACAGTAATAGACTTACACAGTTAGGATTAGGCTCTGACATGTGTTTATTCACTGTGTTCTTCACATGCCCTGGTGTCCTCATAGAGGTTTTATGAATGAACTATGATAAAATGAAGTGACCTCTAATAGCCTGGCCTTCCCCAGGTCTCCTTCTGGACAACAGGGTGACAGTGGCAGCGGCTCCGGCTGGCAGGGAGGAGAGCACTGTCTGAGTCAGGACCCCACAGACTCAGCCATGTGCTATGGCAGACCACATGACATCTAGACATCTAACTCCAGCAGAGACAAAATTTGCCAAGATCTTGACATTGTTCTGGATGCTTTAGTTTAAAGGACACAGTTATCATTTGTAAGTAGCATTATTAACAAGGAAAGCATGAAATAATCCATTAAAAATTATTAGGACTAGTAAAAAAATTCTATATATTGGTAGTAAGCAAATAAAATCGTAACACCCAGAGCTTGTCTATATGCTGATAGTAACTGAGAAGGAAAGACTGAGGAAACGAATATACTAACTGTAGAAGCAAAAATATAAAGTGCCTAATACTTAAATCTAAAACCTTTAAGCATATAAGAGAAAATTAAAACAAGGTGTCTACTAAGGATGGAAAATCATGTTCCTAAACTAGAAACTCACTAGCGGTTATTATCATGGCTATTCTAATCATTTCTAGACCAACTTTGGAAACGTTGGAATGGTCTGGCACATTTGGAAGGAGAAGTGGGCAAGCTGAGGCCCACCATGAGGGAAGAAGAGAGAAGCAAGGCCGGTCCACAGGCTGCGTAGGCTTCCACCAAAGCTGCAGGTGCTCACGCAAGAACACTGCCAGCGGACACAGAGGCAGACACGTACACTCTCAGCCGGAGGCAGAGGTGCTGTTTTTAGTCTACCGAAAAAGAACATTTTCACTTGTGAATAAGGGTAAGACAAGTAGATAACTATTTTGCAATGAAATATCCAAAGAACAATATATAATAGTTCAAATAATACTCTTATTCATAAGAAGTGCCTCTGTATAGATGAAAAAATGAAATTAGTAGAAAAACTACAAATAGCCACTCAGAATATGGAAATACGTTTGTCCACACGAGCAACCAGGGAAGTGCCAGAAAAGACGAGGAACAGAAGAGGCCTGTACTGTGCACAAGGAGTATCAAGGACCCGTGGTGTCTAGGTGAGCACCCGGCTCAGGCTTAGGGAGGGACACTGATTACCCCTGCCAAGCACACTTGGCTAACAGCACCATCCACGGAGGAGCCGGCTTAGCACCAGCCCTGCCAACAGGCCCTGTGTTTCAAAGCCACTCAGATGCTTTCTGAGATGCCCCTGGCTGAGTCTTTCGGGATACATACATCTGTGGTCTGCTCTGGCAGGAATATCTTGTGTTCCAATGGCTGCCTGTTCCCTTTTTCTTCTCTCTGTCATAGACAGCTGGTCACTCACTTCAGGCTGCAACAGGTACCTTGAGTTGTGGTACTGGGTTTGTATCAACAGCAGTATATGGAAGGGATCAGCCAATGGAAAGGGGAAATTTGGGAACTCTAGGAAACCAAGAGCTGCTAAGAAAGATCGTCGACCTCTGTGCTGCAGGGCTCAGCTGTATGGAATAGTAATAGCAATGTGACACTCAGTTCTTCAGCCACAAGGCCAGGTGAAGTAAAGCACACAGAGGCTACAGAAGAGCAGTGTGTACACATCACAAGGACCAGGGTGAGGAGAAAAATGCTGCATCAGTCCCCGTGGAAGGGCAAAGATAAGGCTGGCTACCTGCCTCAAACCAGTTCCAGGCCTGGGGCTCTTGAGGAGCAGAGGAGGGGCAGGGTTGTGCTACTACTCATCTGCACTGTTTTTCAACTGTAAACATCAAGAATCTATGCTTCTTAAGTAATACAGCAAGCCAATCTACCTAGTATATAACAGCCTCACAATTCCTCTAGATACACATACTTGGAACTGATTGTGGGGGGTGGGGGGGTGGGGGTCAGGACTGCAGAGCTGAGGTTGGCGTGGACAGCACAGGAGCTATTTCAAGTTCAAGCTTAATCCTGAGCACTGAGCATTTAAAATTCTTACCAAGCCTTGATTTACCCAAAATTAGCAATTTAAGTTATATTTTTAAAACTACTCCCATTCCAATTATAAAATTCTATTCAAATTCACTGATGATTTAATGACACTAATTAGATTGTATGTTCAAGAAATCTGTCTGACAAACACCACTGCCAAATGCCGTTAACAATATGACTGCAGGAAGAGACTTTAAATCATCAAAACAAAAGCCTGCTAATGTAATGATACAATGATGTAGTTTAAAGGCTTTTATGATCTCCATTTTGATGAAAAAATAAAACAATTAAAACCTTGAATGAAATGTAACCTTGAGCTCTCGGTGCTTCCTGGAACCCAGCCCCCAGAACTGGTTCCACCGGAAGGTTTGGGAGCCCCCGTGTCTCAGTTGATACCAGTGTCTGTTGATACCAGTGTCAGCTCTAGGCCAGGAATGGACCCTGAGGCCTCTCCAGCCCCACGCTGTGGGGGAGCTACAGCACGGGGCGTGGAGGCAGGTCCTTTGTGCTACTGTGGTTAGAGGCTGAGACTGGATCACTTGAAGCACATCTCCAGCCCTGCTTTTCACTGGTCGTTTTAGGTTGAGTCTTGCTTTTCATCTGGGAACACACCTGAGCCACAATCAGCCCACTTCAGGCTTCTCATGCTGTCTGGGGATCACGGCTGCACACCCCTGCATCTAGTCCCGCTCCTGGAGCTGGGGTCTCAGAGACCTTTCGCCCAGGGTGGCCTGGCTCACCCATGCTTCCACATGGCTTGGATGACAGATACATGCCACTGCCTCCACCCCAAGCCACGGACCGACAAGGGGCTTCATGAACTTTTCCTGCTGAGGCTGGCCTCAAACTGAGTTTCTCTCGGTTTCAGCCTCCCAAGTAGCTGGGATTACAGGCACAGCCATCCTGCTCAGTCCAAAGGAACATTTTTATGTTTTTTGCTTACTAACCTTCAGACCCCACACAATCAGAGTGTGTGCATTTCTGAGTCTCAGTCTCCCACTCCCTTGGAAAGGTATCCAGCTGGACTGGACACAGAAAGAACACACAGTTCATTTTGCTACTGCTCTGCACCACAAGGCCAGGGCCTGATGTTCAGGCCACTCCTCACTGCACAGGCGTCAAGGCTCTGGTGGTGTGCAAAACCGAGCCAGGAGTAGACACGGGCGGGAACACCCAGGGAGAAGAGCACTGAGCAGGTAGCCTGTTCAGCCCATCCACAGCCAGGCTCCCGACGGGTCTGCAGGAGCCCGTGTGCACTCACATGTGCCCTTCCAAACTACTCAGCCTCAGGAGAGGGGGTTTTTCAGCACTGTGGGGGCGTAGAGGGCATGGTCCAGCCCTCGCGCAACACTAGATGCCTGCACCAGGTCAGGCAGGTCCCTGGGAGAGCTGACCTAGCCCACAAAGCCAGATCCCCAGAGAGAGGCCTGGAGCTGACTGTGGAACCTGCTTCTAGCTGGATTCTCAAAATGACAGTAGGAAGCTCCAGGCTCTACAGGTCCACCTAGAGCGGCAGTGCAGTCAGCCACCAGCAGGTGGCAGCACAGAGCAGGACCTCTGAGAGGACTGGAACATGCTACCGGCCTGTGATCCGTGCGAAGTGGTCTTCCTCCTCATGTTTAAAATGAGAGGATGAGAAGGGCCTGTGGTGGCCCCAGGTCACAAGACATCTGGGGATGAGTCACGTAAGCTCTGTGAGGGCTAGCCATATGCAGGACATGAGAGACCTAAGGCTTAGGAGTCGTAGAACTGTGAAGCCGGTGCTCAAGAAGTGCCTCAGACAGTCTTGAGTCCCTTCTCAGTCAGCTGCAGAAAGGCCAGCACAATGAGGGCAGGTGGGCATTACCTGGAAAGACTTCCACCGACTGTGCCTTCCAGCCGGCACACACCAACTGCCAGAGGCCAGTCTGAACTACCCGGTCCTGGACACCAGTGCTCCCAGTGGACACGGAGTACTGGGCAGTTACCAGCAGAGCAAAGCCCTCGCCAGCAGGCCCAGGCCTGACATGGACTCACTCCACCAACTAGCAGGTCTGGGGCATGTGGAGCCCTCAGCAGCCCCTCCAGACGAAGAGCACCGGGCAGTGTGAGCAGAGACGGTTACCCCCAAGACAGCGAAACGCCGAACGCCCGGCCTCCAATGCAGCACTCAGAGTCCAGGATGAAACTTCCCAGATCTCACCTCATTAGGACTGAGGCTGGGGACAAGCCTCTCAAGGTGCCCTCTCGGGGAGCTGCTGCTGGGCCCATTTTACAGGCAGGCTGGGCTCAAGTGGGCTCCCTGACTTGGGGAACGGCTGTGAGCATGAGACCACCTGCCACGCCACCCAGGCAGAATCCCTTCTCCAAGACTTCCCACAATGCATGAGGTGCCCGGAGGAACGTGCCAAGGTGGTGCGCCATACTTAGGTGAGGCCCTCGAGATGCTCTGTCTGGCCCCCAACTCAGTCCTGTGCTCTGGGAAAGGTACTACCAGGCCATGGACAAACACCTGGATGAGGACGTAAGGCTTCTGGGTACCACCCTCCAGCCATGGTCCAGCTGGTCCCTCAGACATGACCCCCCTGACCAACAATGGTTACAACTTCAGGGTGCCTGGCCATACCCTCCACAATGCCTACAGCCAATGAGGACCACAGTGGTTCTTGAACCACAGAAACTGTGTGTTTGCTGCTGATACCATTAACAGGTAACTGCTACAACCTGGTGGGGGGGCTTTCTTGTCTAATGTGACTACTACACAATTTGCAATTATCTACACAAGTGTAACGGCGCTGCCCTGCACAGCTTTACCACAGTGAGCAAGATCACGATCGCAGGCTTCACGGCTTGCCAACCTCACAAAATAATCACAAAACTGAATCCCAAGAGTGATTCCCTGGATATCAATCATTCGTGTTCCTTTTCCAAGTTGTTCAGTTTTCAAATCTGGGATTATATTGAACATCTGTAGACAGTGAATACAAAGAGGTCTTTGTGAGAAGTTTTCTTATTAATCTTAAATTAAAAGAAAACATTATCTTTTGCCAGTTATTAAACGTCAATGGAAAAGACTGAGCAAAGTCCAAAGAAGAAAACAAGGCGGGACCCCCCAGGGGTGACTGGCACTAGTTTAGTGTGTCTTCCTGCTGGCAGTCTTGCTACTCTTAGTGTATTTTAGGAGAGTCTTGTGAGCCACCACACCCTGCGTCCTCCACAAAGCATGTGAGTGCGTTTGTCATAGAAAGACAGGCGGGTGGGGTCCCTTGCACCAGCTTCTCAGGGATGAACCTGTAGTGCAGAGGGCTTGTGCCCCACGGAAGACAGACTCTGAGGCAGAAGGAAGCAGGGGTCTCCCAGAGAGCACCTGGTAAAGTGGCGTCTTCTGGCCCCGTGAGGGAAGGAAGCAGACTTGCCTGAGCCCGCCTGGCCTCTCACCTTGATGTGCTCGTGCAGCTGGGCTTCGTGCTGCCGTGAGAGCTGCTCGTGCTGCCGCTGGAACTCGGCGATGAGGATCTGCCGCTGGATCTGCTGCTTCTGCTTCAGGGCCAGGAGCTCCTGCTGCAGCTGCTGCTCCCGCAGCGCCGGCTCCGCCACGGGCAGCGGGAACGGGCGGTCCAGGCGCAGGTCCATGGGCACTGCTGTGGGGGCTACTTGCAGAGGCAGTGCTGTGGCCACATCCACTGCAGAAAGAACACAGCATGAGAGCAGGCCAACGCAGTGGCCAGGCCGGCACCCCCAGACCCCCACCGGCAGCAGCACCTGTGCCTCCTCCCAGTGCCACGCTTCGACCCCTAGACCAAAAGGCTCAAAACAAAGACCGAGGGCTCCCTAGGGCTCTCATCCCACAAGTACGAAGATGTTAAAAGGTCAAGTCAGGAGACACGTAGCAAGCTCTTCCGCTCCCAGCCCCAGAATGGAAGCCCTCCTTGCCAAGGGCTCCATTATAGGCCCCAAGGCCCACCTGACATCATGTTGTGACGTCAATAAAGGGAAAGTACAAAAAAGGCCTCCAGTTAGGCAAGGAGAGCACCAAGTGCCAGCCCTTGGATGGGCAAATTGCCTGTTCTTTTCTTCTTCGTTTTCCCTAATGAAGCCACTACAGCCATGTGTGAGCCCCAAGAACAGTGTGTGCCCCCAAGTAGTTCAGATAGAGGCTTGAGCGAGAGCCTGTTTCCATGGCAAATGAGCGCTCTCTTGGAAAACATGTTTACCCACAGCCAATGCACTGTGCCCGGCTCTGTGGAGCACATTCCCCGCAGCGACCGACACCGTGCTCATGGACCGGTGAGGGAAGGCCACAGGTGATTTTGATTCACAGCACAAGCTGAATCAATCCTGTTGCTCGCGAATCGATTCCAAATTCAGGCCAGAAAAATAATGCAGAGGAAAGATGGCTCTAAAAGATCAGCACCCCAGCACCCCACATGACACTGTCAACAGGCGTGCTCTCGGGCAGTCCTTCCCTACAGACCGCCCCCTCCCATCCCCCCTCACCCCCTCACCCAGCTTTTCTTTATCCACCAACAAGCTGAATTCAGGGCCGGGAATGAAGGTGGGGGGCTTGCCCACCAGACGAGGCTCAGAAAAAATAAAGCCAACGAGAGGCCCAAGTCCCGGTCCCACTTGTCAGCAACTTACATGCCAGGTGGCTCGCCGAGTATGGCTGCTGCACGCCCAGGACCTGGGCTTCTAGTCCCAGAAGCTAAATGGCCTCTGCCTCAGACAGAGACCCAGCCATACCCAGTTCCCTGCACCCACCCCACAACCCCAAAGCCCACCAATTCCAATAAAGCAGCTCATAAGTGGTCTCACACCACACCACTTTTGTGGTCCTGCCAGGCAGTAAGTCCTCAACTAGCTGGAGGCCCCGGTCTGAGGACTCACCTCATTTCTGTGTTGTTTATTTGTATAGTTTGTCTTTTTTGCACATGCAGGGCTTGAACTTGAGGACTTGTGCTCTTGTTCCCCTTTTCCACTCACAGCCGGTGCTCTATTAGTTGAGGTGTGTGGAGCACACCTCCCGTCCTCTTTGTGCGATTCAGGCAAGGTTGGGAAAGCTGTAGGCAGTGTAACCGTGAACTCTCTACAGCTTGGAATCTGCCATTAGAAGGGGTCATCGTGTTTCAGAGCAAGGCTCCCTGGGCGAAGGTCAGGATGGGGCCTGAGCTGGCGGTGGTGGGGCCTGAAGGGAGCTCGGGTTCCTTGACACAAAACATACGTGGGTGCTCGTCATCCTTGGCTTTCGACCTGGCCTACAGCCCTTCGGAGTTCCCTGGGGCCGGGCTAACAAGAGACTACAGAGCAGGGAATGGCTAGACCCGAGGGGCACCTGTCCTGGGCCACTTTTCTGGCCAAGAGGAAACAGCCCAAAGGCCGTCAGGAGGGCCTGCAGGTGCCCGTGCCCGCCGTGGGCTCCCTGCCTGGCCGGCTCGGGGAGCGCTCCCCCTGCTTCCTCTGACCTATGGCACTCGTGCTTTCTCACACAGCAGCAGGCTGGATGACTTGACTTATGAGAAGAAGGAAGGATGGCAGTGAGCACCCCGACACACACACGTGGGGCCACACGTGTCCTTCCTGTACTTTTATGGTTATTTTGATTACAAAACAGGGAAAATGGAAATCCCCGTTTTATAAAGCATACGTACTTCCCCCCCCCCCCCCCCCAGTCTTTTAGGAATCAAAATGCAGTTCTGCTTCCTAGGAGAACTGAGCAACCAAACTCGGAAACGAGAGTGACCAACTTCCCGATGGAGACTCTCCCAGGGTGCTCTCCAGTGTTAGGGCGGGGCTGTCACATGCTGGAGAGCTAGCTGCCCCTCAAACCCCAGGCCTGTAGAGATCAGAACGGGTCTCCTTTCACTGTTCATCTCTGTGGTGGCTTAGAGGCTACCTGCCTCTGCTTTCTGTGAATAAGTTTTTCTGAGTTATGCAAAGATACATTCACTTATGGATTTAGTCTGTTGCCATTTTACTTATAATGTCTGAGTGCATATGAATAATGAGACTAGCCTATAATGTCTCTGAGTCTACTGTAGTTAAGTAATAATATGTTACCTTAAATAAGAATACATAAAGAACTGGGCACCAGTGGCCTGTGCCTGTAATCCTAGCTACTCAGGAACAGAGATCTAGAGGATTGTGGTTTGAGGTCTAGAGGATTGTGGTTTGAGGTCAGCCCAGGTAGAAAAATTCTCAAGTCTCTATCTCCCTAATAACCAGCAAAAGCTGGGCTGGAGGTATGGCTCAAGTGGTAGAGTATCAATTGAGCACGTGTGAGGCCCTGGATTCAAATCATGGGAATAAAACAACCACATTGCTTCCTGTAGGGAGTCACCCCTCTTGGCCTTCTGTGTGGGAATCAAGTGTGGCTCCTCCTTACAGGTGTGCCAATATAACCTAGGACCCTGCTTGTAAACAAGGCTATGCCATAAACTCGGGTCCAAGGTGATCTGCCACTCTGTCTAGCCTCTATCACCGATTTCTAATTCTCACAGACACTGGGAGACTGTGAGAAATGTCTAGTAGTTAATCTCTTTAGAAATATTCCACAGAAGATATAACAGCCTGTCAGGGATTCCTTTTGCTAACTCCAAAACCATGCTTGGCCAAGTATCTCCTCTGATACGTCTATTTACTGGTAAACGGAGATAACGCTTTCTGTCCATGGCGTGTGTGTGTGTGTGTGTGTGTGTGTGTGTGTGTGTGTGCGTGCGTGCGTGCGTGCGTGCGTGCGCGCGCGTGCGTCTTAGGAGGCTGGCCCTAGTGCAATTTGTTAATGGCCAGGTCAAAAGGTAGCACTGCATCTCCGTGGGCTGGAGCATAGCTATGGCTGTGGGGTGGGGATGCACAGAGGCAGTACAGGGCTGGAGGACCGTGTAGAAGCATCACTGCTAGCCTGGGGCAGGGGTGGGGGTGGGGTGGGGAAGAGGTGAGCAGAAGGCTGCAGAGTTGATACAGCAGTTGCCCAGAGCATCTCTGCAGGCTGGGGAGTGGAGCAGGAGGCAGGGGTGCACACAGACAGCAGCAGAGGCCTCAAATGAAGTACCAGAACACGGATGTGGGTTGGGATTAGGGAGTGGACAGAAAGCAGCAACTCCATGTGGTAGCTGAGACACTTAGTCCCGGGGCAAAGGGGGCCCATGAAATGGTTGGCTTTGCAGGACTCCACACAGACTCGGCAAGTTTCCACCCTCAAACTTTTCTCCCGTTTTCCTGAGCTAGAATCACACAGTCACTTAAAAGGACATGCAAACTGACATCTGGTCTGAAGCATCTGGAAACACTAAGCATCTGCTAACATGAGCCTACGAGTGCAGGAGGGAGGAGGTGGAGGCTGCGCTGCACCAGGGCGGCCTGCTGCCCCTGGCTCTGCAGAGCTCTGGGCGGTTGGCTGAGCTGAGCTGACACCCACACCTGAGTGCTGACCAGAACCAGCTGAGCGTCTGCTGCACACCAGGGGCCTGCGGGGCCCCTCCTCGGCCCCCGCTGGCCTACAGTACTGCTGTAAGGGGACACACAACTAAGGGCCGGGTCAGGGGCAAAGAGCTGTTACAGGCTCTTGGAAGCATTTCCTCGCTTTTGCTGAAGGTGGAAGAGGATGTTTGCCGTCCTGAGCCAAGCACCAAGCTTTACTCTAAGCTGTTGGAAAACCATTTGCTGCAAGCACTGCACGCCCCACAAAGGGACTCTGCTATTGCTTCCCCGCCGTAAATAATGCTGTCTTGATGGACACAGACAGAAGGCTTCACACCCGCACCCGCAGAGACCCAGCCAAGAGCTCCCGAGAACACGTTCTCCCACGCCCAGGCCAGGAGGGGGCCGTGAGCCACGCCAGGCCCCGGCCTGCTGGCGAGCTGGCTGCAGAGTGGGAGCCACAGTCCCCATTCACTCACAAGCGCGAGCACCGGCAGCTGCGTCAAACCGGACTTGGGCTATCTCTGCATCAAAACCACTGGAAATGCCGAGGGAAGCTGCTGGTGCTTTTGACCCACAGTGCCCCAAGAAAACAATGAAACCTTCTCTACTTAAAGAATGTGGCATCAAAACAAAAAAGCCTGTCTTCTCATGAATATTCGATGGCAGAGTTTAAAATTGCTTTCTAGGTTGGGCCTTGAGAAACACATGAATACAATCAGCTTCTGACGTCAGCGAGGACACAAAGACTGCATTGAGAAGCACAGTCCTCTGGGAGCAGCCCTCAGTCAAACAGGAAAGGCTGCCCGTCGCTCCCAATCCCTTCTTTTGAAACACAGATCATTAAAAAGGACACCGATTTTCCATTACACGAATCAGCTCCTCTTCCTGACACACTCTCCTGTCATCATATAGACGTGGGATAACAAGCAGCACTGTTCTAGAAAACATGGCCACAGCTGAGAATCTCTTTAGTAAAGAATGACTCATTCAACTCCAGGGAAAAATAATAGATATTTCAACCATGCAACCATGACTTCCTCCTGTTGGCACTGGCCTGTGTGAGGGCAGAGGAAGAGTCGGGGCAGGAGAAGGAGGGAGAGTCTAGCCAGGCAGAATGTGGTCTTCATCTTTCCATCACCATCCTGAAGGACACATTCCTTACCTAAAGGAACAGCAGCGACATGAACGCAGGGGTGCGCTGCCTCTGGTCCTGGGTCCCTGCCAGGCTCACGCGCCTCTGCCCAGGGGCGTGAACAACTCGGTCAAGGCAGGGTGGGTACAAAGCAGCAGACTCACTTGGGTATTCCTCCTCAGGGGAAGACAGCAGCAGAAGGGTCGGTTCTGGATGCAACTGCCCGGGAGGCCAATCTGCTCCAAGTGTCCTTGTCTGCACAGCTGCCATATTGGATCTGCTTTCCCTTTTCTCTTGGGGACCAGATTAGCAATTCCTGGTCCTCTGTTTCAGGTTTGCACCTTCACTCTGCAGGAAGTCAGGTCCGCTAGTGGCTTGCAAAAGGAGGTGCCAATCAACTATGCGTGTCTAGCAAAGCCTGAACTCCCCTCTAGCTGGGCACAAAGCTCCAGCCGAGGCACTGCTCTTTGCTTGTGAGATTCTCAGTGACAATGTGAGGCCATCTCTGCATCCTGTATTGTGATTTACTTTCCTCAACATGTCTACACATCATGAGATGGTCTACATGTCTGTATTCTGAAGTTTCAGTCATGCATCTGGGAAGAACTCCACTAGTCCTTTAGTATGGAGGTTTCTGTGCTCTGTCTGCCCTTGTTTGAGCAATAGTCTCCTGGCTCATGCCTGTAATCCTAGCAACTCAGGAGGCTAAGACCTGAGGATCACAGTTCCAATCCAGCCCAGCAGTAAAGCCCATGAGACTCTTATCTTCAATTAACTACCAGAAAACCAGAAATGGCCCTGTAGCTCAAATGGTAGAGCACTAGCCTTGACCAAACAAGCTCAGGAACAATGCTCAAGCCCCGAGTTTAAGCTCTTTAACCAATAATAATAAACTTGTTCACAATTCATACCTTGTTTTTCTCTCTTCTGGAATGTCTAATATTTGGAATTGTAGAGCTTTTAGAACAATCTCTAGCTTTTGATTCCGTTCTTTCCTATCTACCCTTCTTTTGTCTTCAACTCAACTTTATGTGACACTTCCTCAAGTGTATTTTCTCACTTTTCAAAGTCCGCTGCCCCTCTGCTCTGCGGCATGCATGCCTCTGGACTGAGAGGGCAGGCCCGAGTGACAGGGCAGAGGGTGTCCTCCGGCTCAGAGGCTCCTGACCGTGCTTCGCCCGGAACCGCAAGGCGGGATAGGTAAGAATGCTCAGGAGTCACCGTCCACATCAATCGCGAAAAACTCTAAAACGTGAGAGAACCTACTTGAAGCTCTCATACTGACTCCCGCACACCTCCTCCGGCCTCGCGCGAGGCTCCTCTGTGCCATCACTCCCTCTGGCCCTGCTTGCTGGGCTGTGCATTCTACATGAGACAGCGCCGGGCCCCACCTGCAGCTAGGACTTGGTTTTGTTTGTGGCCAGAGGCCGTGCTCCCTCATAATTACTGCTGTGGGAAGGCCTGCAGCTCGAGGCTCTCAGCAAAGAATTATTTTTCCTGAAAAGCTCTGGGCCCAGGAAGTGGCTCAGGACCACGCTGCTCCAGGTTAGGATGTGGCCCCAAGGCAGAGCCAGCCCCACCATCTGCCATCACCAGGAAAAATGGCAACAGAAAAGTGCTGCCAAAGCCCGCCCGCAGAGCCCAGAGACAACTGGGAATCCCTGAAATACTATTTTCACTACTAAAAATAAAAGGCTACAATTAACGCCAGGTGTGTATTTCACTCCCGTCTCATCTTTTACCTAAGTCAGCTTTCATCTCGCTCTGCCCCACTTTCCCAAGCCGTAACTTCCCTACACTGTCCTCTAGGCAGAGAAGAGCCACCTCAGGCCACATACGAATGGGAGACGGCACCACGCTGGCCTTGAGTGCCCTGATTCTGGGCCTGGAAATCCCCAAGTCCCACCCCTTGTCCACAACCCCCCACTGGGCTGCAAAGCAGGCTGCTGCTGCAGCTGTGGAGGGGAACGCTGTAGTCCCCAGCCCAGACAGGCCTCAAGCTCAAGAGAGCACTGTTCCAGGCACTGATTCCTGTCATCTCACTGAGCCTCATTAGGTGTGAGGTCAGAGATCTGAACTTGTAAACGCGGCGAATCCACTGCACCTGTGTCAGTAGGGTAGGGACAGGAAGCCTCCTTGCTACTGCGCAGCTTGGGTCATGTGGGAGTGTGGGTGGGGCTTGGATCTCTGTGGGATGCAGGAGAGGTAGGTGTGGGGTCCCTCCGTTGCATACACCTATCTGATGCATTTCTGACCCTTTTCACCTAGAAAGTGAGCCCAGAAATACTTCAGGCCGAGAGGAAGCCCACTGGCCAAGAGACTGCCTCTGGTGACAAAGTCACTAAAGGCAATGCTTACTGGCAAGCCAGAACACATGCAGTAACTTGAGAAAACTGTCTGCCAGCATTACTGTCAAGATCAGTGCGGATCTGCAGATACAAGCTGGACTGAGTACTACAGGCATTTAAGACTGACCAGCACCTTTGGTGATAGAAAGGAGATATGGGGAAGAAGACAGGGGGCATCTAATCACAGCCCTGCAGGACACAGGGGTGCCTTCACCCAGGTGGCAGAGGTGAACTAGAGGACGTTGAGATGGGGTGGTGGCGGCGGCAGTGGTGGGTGCACATGGCGGAGGCTCAAGGCAAGGGGTGAGGAAGAGCACTGCCGCGGGAACGTGGCTTGGAGGTCGGGGCCCGATGGGATTCAGATGCTTTCCATCTACAGGGGAGTCAAACTAAACCACTGCTTCACTGCTGCTTGCTAAAACCTAGACGACTTCTGGGGCGGGCGGTGGAGGAATCAGAGAAAAAAATTTAACACACACACACACACACACACACACACACCCTGGGCTTCTAAACTCAATTACATAGCAGCTAGAGCTACAAAAAATTTTCATTTTCAGGCAGGATGTAAGGCCCAGAGGTAAAGTGCTAACCTAGCATTTGTAAGGCCCTGCACCACAAAAAATAAAATTAAGTAGACAAGGACTCCTCCCACTCTGTGTGAGCAGATCTTGCAGGGGAGCTTAACACTTTCCCACAGTCCAAACCTTCAAGGACTTACACAACTGACTTACATCTTTTCTGGAGAATAAAAGCCAAAAACTAGACAGGCCCAGGGAAATGGCCGCTGGGGTGGAGTGCTTGTACAGTAAGCATGCATTCAAGCCCAATGCAGCGAAACACAAAACAACAAAAGACAGTGGGGACATCTCACTGACAGGTGTGCACACGGTGGCCTGGACTTGGCTAGGGCAGAAGGCCACCTCTCCTAGTACTGGCATTCAGTAAGGCCATGCTGTGCAAGCAGGCCATTTGTACAGATCTTCCTGCAGTATGAAAAATGCTCTGTGAAATATTCAGAGTTCTAAAGGTGACCAGAGAGCGCTGAAGACAGTGGGCTATTGATTCATGAAGATCAGTAGCCTGCCCATTTCTATCTCGGCCTTCACTCTGAAGCCCCGTGACAAGCACTTTAAAAAGAAATGAATCGGGATCTTTTCAACTTCTGAGAGAATTAGGAATCAAAATAATGCCTAACTTAAACTGAAATGTGAAGTTTAAAGGGCCTCGGTGCCCTGTAGCCTCTTGGCTGGTATGGGGGTGAGAAGTTCACTTTTTCGGCATTTAGAGAATTGTGCTTTGTAAATAACTAAAGCCAGGGTACTGATCCTGCTGTCTTCTGGGTTAGGGAAAATGGGACAAGGAGCAGGCTGGACTCAACTCTCAACAGGCCGAGACTGTTTACGGAGGCATAGCAGCAGGGGCCTCGCCTTCCATGGAGTTGGAGGTTGTGCAGGGTGGTAGGGTTGGAGCAAGGAGGCAGAGGTTATCAAAAGAGCCATTTGGTCTGGGCAGGTGGGGGCTTTCAGATGGGCCCACAAGGGAATGTCTGCGACCAGGCTTAGGTGGAATGCCCTGTCCAGCCGTCTGTATGCACCTGGGAAAACAGGGTGGGGGTCAGTCCTTCATTCTGCCCAAACCCCATTCAGAGCAGTTAATTACAACACCCCTCTCTCTGACAACACAGATCACACAGATAAAATGCTGGAAGCAAGCCTGCCAGGCAGGGGCCCAGAGCATGCTGGTTGGATGCCAGGGAGCCCCAAGGCCTTCAAGGCTAAGGAGGGCTCTAAATCCCCACATTCTTCCCAGCCTTCTATGTGGCCGCTGCCCTGTCCGGCCCCTCAGTACTACAAGGCTTGGCATCTGCACTGAACTGAAACAGAGGAAATAAGAGACTCAAATTTGAAATGCAGAACCACTCCAAATAAGGGTGACCCCTGTGCTTCCGCAGCCCCTTGTCCTCCCTCTCCACCTGCCGCAGCAACACAGGCAGATGGCAAGGAGGCTCGGGTCACTGTCGCTCTCCATGGTCCCCAGTTATGAAGGAGGCAGGACAGGAGCAGGCAGGGATAGGTCGTGCCGTGGCCTCCAGGCCTCTAACCGTGTAGCCAGGGCTACAGACCAACAAGAGACCGGAGGAGCAACAGCAGCAGAGGTAGAACCAATAGGGCTGAAGCCGAGAGGAGCACACTGTGTCCAAATCAACAGGTGACCACTACTGCCCGGCAGACGTCTGAGAGTGTAGCTCAGGCAGGGACCAGGGACTCCCCATCCTGTGCTCTCTGACCACTGCTCTTACTGTGGAGCTACTCTGGAGGACTGGTCTCACCAAACGATAGCTGTGGGCCCTAAAGCTCACACCTTCAAAGCGAATACTCTGCTTTCCACTTCTGTCCCCACGGCTCTGCCTCCACCTCTGATCCTCGTCTGTATCACCTTCCGATAGCCCAGTACCCACCCCGAGGACCGGGACCAACTCCCCATCTGAGGAGCCCCAACCTAAGCCCACCTGCAAAGCCCCTCCCGCCACATTCGGTGGCAGGTTCTGAGGGTCGGACTCAATGTTCCAGGACAGAAGCAGGTACCACCGAAGGGGCCGTAGCAGTAGTTTGGATCAGCCTGTCAATGATGGAGCCGGTGACAAAGTGGCAGGCTCTGTGCATGTTCTGATGACTTTATTCAGGAATATTTTGCCCTTCACCCCTTTAATGGGAACTCAAGGATTTCTTAGCAAATCTGCCATGGGGTACAGCCGTAAGTCCATTCAAGATTATTCCATCGCCTAGGTCTTCCTCCATGGCACACTGAAAATCAGGGTAATGAAAGCACGGCTCTCATGCTACATGTGGGGCAGGAAGGGGGAGTCGGGAGTCCTGGGAGGACAAGGTCTGGGGGTGAGCAGGAAACCGGTATCAGGATGTCAAATCTGGGCTTCCCCCTAAGCACCTAGAGCGGGTGCCAGCTCTAAGCCTAGCTCTGAGCTAAAATAGACGGGATAACACCAGTGAAATTCCCCACTTCCAGGAGGAGAGAGCAGAAAGAGAAGATGGCCAAAGACGAGCCCTGGGGCAACCAAAGCTAAAAGGCCAAAGCGCCTAAGCAAGTGCAGCCCGTAGAGGGGGCCGGGAACATGGAATTGGGGCCGCATGCTGGTCCTGAGAAAGCTGGTGAGAGGCACAAATCTTCGTAAAAGGCAGTGTGGGAAAAGACTCATGAAGTCTGTTTATACCTTTGGATCAACTCATAGAAGTTAGCGTGTACCCAACTTTATTTTGAAAATATGGGGGCTTTTTTGTTTGTTTTTTGCCAGTCCTGAGGCTTGAACTCAGGGCCTAGGCACTGTCCCTAAGCTTCTTTTGCTTAAGGCTAGCACTCTACCACTTGAGCCACATTGTCACTTCCAACTTTTTGTTATGTGGTACTGAGGAAACAAAACCAGGGCTTCATGCATGCTAGGCAAGCACTCTATCACTAAGCCACATTCCCAGCCTATAAATTAATATGTATTTCTAACACATTAAACCCTAATTTGTTGTAAAAGTCAAATAGATACTCTAATATATATATATATATATATATATATATATAAAATACATATATTATGTACATATACTTAAATTTATATATTATGTAGCTTATAAATTTAAATTAGGACCATATTATGCAAAGTTTCTCTCAGTAGGAATCACTGTGAACATTTCCTTCATCACTGAATATAGAAACACATGTCAATAGTCGTGTGTGTGTGTGTGTGTGTGTGTATGCACGCACGCACACGCGCACATACACACACACACACACACAAACACACACAGAGTAATACTTAGACCAAAATATCATTCAGGAACACAAGTGAAATGTTCTCACTCATCTTCCTAGAGAAAATGTAAATAAAAGCAAAGTGCTGGGGTAAAGCTCAGTGTTACACCACTTGACAACCCTGGGTTCTAATCCCAGCACCACCAAAACTAAAATTAAATCTGAAAAATAAGTTCAAATAAGGAAAAAAATGTCCAGAAAGCAGTGACTCTCAAGCTGTCTCAGTCTTGTGCTTCGCAAGTGGCAAGGATGTCTCATAAGCCGTGGATGCTGTAGACTATGCTGGGGATGCTGATGGGCCTGAGTTCTGTCCTCCACCTCTACCTAAGTTCATTCGCTTGTCCATTTGGTCATCCGTTCCTTCCTTCCTTCTTTCCTTCCTTATCCTCCCTCCCTCCCTTCCTTTTTTTCTGTCTGTGTACCTATGTTCTTGACATCTACCTGTCAAACCTTCAAAAGGGGTGAAGACATAGTTTCATCTGGTGGCGCTTTTCATCTAGTAGCTGCCTACCTACACCTATCTATCTTTACACACACTAGGGCCTGACCTCAAGGCGGGTGCTGCCTCGTAGCTTTTTTGCTCAGAGTCTGGAACTCTATGCCTTGAGCCACAGCTCTGCTTCTAGCTTTTTTTTTTTTTTTCTTTTGTGGCCGAAGGCCAGAACTTGAACGAGAGTTGCTGATACTTTTGCTCACCGGCTAGCTAGCTCTCTATCAACTCTAACTTCTAGTTCACTTGGTTTTTTTGATTTTCTGTTTCTTGTTGTTTTGAGAGTCTCATCGACATTCCCTTCTGAACTGGCTTTGAACCATGATCCCCAGCTCTCAGCCCCCTGAGCAGCTAGGATTACAGGCGTGAAAAAATAGCATCTAGCTTCACCTAGTTTTTAAAATCTACTCTGTGACATTTTATTTGTGGTACCAACAATGGAGCAGTTTCTCTTTTGACCCAAATGCCCACTGGAAACACAATCATAATAAGCCCCACCAGAACCTCCAAAGAGTAGGCTGGTCCCTAAGAAGAGACTGGGAGGGCTAGGTGTCCCCACACGCCCCTCGTCCAGGTGTGAGTCCTGGAGAAAGGCCACGCTCATCTCCCTGGCCCTACACAGTAGCTTCTAAATCCGCAGACTCATCTGTGTCACTCCAGTGTTTGACAGTTTGTAGAAGGCACAAGTCCTTGTTTGGCTGAGAAGAAATGAGTAGCAAACAGTGGGTTTAAAGACGACTCCCACAGCACGCCGCCTTGCCTGCTCCGGCACACACACAACTGCCCAGAGCAGGGGCAGCTCATGGGAGCACTCCTACAGAGAAGAGCTGCACCCACCCCCAGCACACAGCGGCACCCGCGCACAAGGAGCCCAGGCTGTGGTCCCGGGGGGCTGTGCAGGCAGTGGGAGGACACTCCTTGCCTCAGTGGCTCGGAAGGGCACGCTGGCATGCAGCCTGGCACCGCAGACAGAAGGGCCCAAGGCACTGGAGCGCTGCTCCGCCCTGGCTCTCAGGAGTGAGAAGGCCTCCAGCCCTTGGGGATGACCAGCAACAGGACTCGGACCTGACCTTGCAAAAGCTGAAGGCTAACTTAGCATTCCTTACATTTCAAAAGGGAATCTGGGTGAAGAAATTGAATGTATTCTTTTCATACCATTCTCTGTAAAAATCAATAACTGTGTTAAGGTTAATAAATCAATAAATGGCAGTTTAAGTACATTATTTATGTGTTAGGAAGAGAATTGCCAGAATTAAAAGTGAAACTGCAACCAACAAGACCCCTAAGTGCCAAAGAGAAGAGACAGGTGTGCTAACTGCCTCCGCTTCACAGAAGCCTCAAAGGCACCACCGCAAGAAACAGCTGAGTGGAGGGGAGTGAGCACCTCTGTCATCAGCTCTCGGCAGCCGGCAGGGTCTTCCAGCTCACCAGAAGAAAGCCAAACTACACACATGGATGCAGAGACAGAGAGGAAGCCAAACAGCACTAAACACGGAAAAAGAATGTAAAAGCAAATGGAAATGTTAGAACTAAGTAGTACCACCAAATATAAGTGGGACATAGTCACATAAAGATGGTCAGACTGGGCAAAAAATAAAATAGTACAATGTATTTTGTCTCCAGTGAAAAGCATGCAGAGCTCCAGAACTCAGAGTGGAGAAGAGATAAGCAGACACAAAAATAAATATAAGGTCAGATTAGCAACCTCACAAAGATGAAATTCAAAGCAAACATAAAGGAGACACAGGGCCACTTAATAAATACGAAGTTTTCCATTTACAAGGAGGATATAATCGGCATAAATGTATGCCTAGGGTTAAACAAGGATACAAAGAACATAGACAAAAAAGAGGAATAGTTTGAGCAGATTGGAACCCTGGTAGTCCAGACAGAACAATGAACAAATAGACAAAATACAGCCGTGCAGAGAAGGATCTAAACGATACAGCTAACACCGCAGCTTACAGACATGCTTTAAACTACAAGAAAATTAGTCAAGCCTTTCATGCAAGCCTTCATTGAATACTGACAAAAACTAAGTCCACATTAAGAGTGTAGAAATTCCAAACACATCACTCGCTCCGGATTCCCTTGAAAGCGGCAGTGCAGAGAGGTGGCGATCCTGTGGGTGCAAGGAAGTGGTCTCAGGGTGTCTTTGGGACCTGGGGGCTCACTCCTCACGCATGACTCAGAGCTGCTCTGCTGAGTCTAGACTGGCTGCCTGGAGAGAAGGGGGCATAAAGCAAGGCCACTGCCCATGCGCAGTCTCTCAATAAACTCCCACATGCTCTAGACAAAGCTAGTCAGCAGGAGGCCTGGCCACATGCTGGCATTGTGCTCTTGGAATTCCTAGGCTCTGGACCCAGGAGCCAAAGGAAACTTTCCCCTTTATAAGTTACCCAGCCCTCAGCATTCTGTTACACCTACAGAAAAAACACGAAGGAAACCAATGCCCAGGCTGCAGCCCGCTACAGAAGAACTATAAACTCATAAGGCAATTAGAAGAAAAACCAGCTGCAGGAAAACCAGATCTCTTCCCCTCAAAGACTTAAATTCCAACTGAAAAAGTAAAAATAATAACAACTCATCACATATCAAAAGTTCTAGGAATTGCCTAATTGCGTGGAGACAACAATTGAAGTCTTGAAGATTTATATAACACCAAAGATAGATAAACGGGATAACTGGCTCAGGTGAAACAGCTCAAGGCTATCATGTGGACAAAGATGTCGGTGCTCACGAGGGGAGGAGGCAGACCACAGAGCAGGTGAAGAAGGCTCTCGGGACAGTCTGTAAACAATACAACCTTCCATTCCAAAATCTTCAATAATGCACAGAATTAGAGGAGGGGCTGCAGTAACACAGGCCCACTCACCGAGTTCCAACAGTCCCAATGCGATTTCCTGTTCTACCATCTCCTTCCCTCTCCTCCCTGCTCTTTCCCTCCTTCCCTTCCATCCTATGGAATAAAGTATCCCAACCTTAATTTAGGACAAAATGGGAAACAAGACACATTTTCAAAACTCAGGTTTTCTCACTCTTTTAAATGTGTAAGAGCAATGACAGGTCTGCAGGAAACCGCAAGGACATCACAGAGCTGCACAGACCTGCCCAGGAGTCCCTTCGGTTGGAACTCAGCACCATACGCTGACTCAATGTGCTGCTGTACCATCTCATCACTCAGCCAGACGCAGCGCAGACTTTGTTTTTGCTTTTTGTTGGTGGTACTGGAACTTGGGATTCGGGCTTCATCACGGCTAGGCATTCAGACGCTCTACCTTCAGCACTTTTTGCTCTGGTGACTTTTGAGATCATGTCTCCCTTTTTGTCCAAGCAGACCTGGACAAAGATCTTCCTACTTTAAGTTCTTGGTGTAGCTAGGATGACTACTGTGCACAACTATGCCCAGATTTTTCTGTTGAGATGAAATCTAGTGAACTTTTTGCCCAAAGTAGCCTTGAACCACTGTCTTCCCAATTCTAGCCTCTGGTGTTGCTGGAAGGACAGATTGAGTCTTGGTGCCTGGCTCTTGGCAGCGCCTTGACTCGCCTCTCTCTACAGACAATGAGTGAGTGACATGTGACGGAATGGAGGGCAGAAGGCTTCCGCTCACTCCATCCTTCACCTCTCCTGTCACCTCTTCAGTATTCCCTCTTTTTTGGTTGTTGCTGGCTCTAAATTGAATGTTATATGAATAAGAACACAAAACTTCCCTGCTGCTCCTGGTGTCTCCTATGCTAAGAACCACATCAGTGGGAAGATTCTTGCTTCTACTGTGACAAACATAACTAAGAAAAATAAGGAGTGGAGGGGGGGGGGGGGGGGGGGGAGATGGGAAGGAACGGGAAGGGGAAACAAAGGAGGAGGCAACAATGCTTGATAAGAAATGTACTCATTATCTTGCCCATGTAATTGTAACCCCTCTGTATGGTATTTTCACAATTAAAAAGAAAAAGAAGGAGTGGGAATAAGGCAGCTGGGGGGAGAGGTGTGGATGCAGCGACACCCCTGGAAAGACATGGGCAGGGGGGATGGAGCCACCAGACACCAGCTGACATCACACCAGGGCAAGAGTTGTAACTTGGGAAACTCCTGGAACAGCCTCAGCTCCAACAACAAAGCCACCCTCCACGTATGCTCGTTCCAGAGGGTGATCAGAACTGCAGGCTGGGGGTGGCAGACTCGCCTTTGCTCTCAGCTACTCACAGGAGAAGTAGGAGATCTGAAGTCTGAAAATGGCTCCAGACAAAAGCAGAAGATGTTACCTGAGAAATAAAGCAGAAAAGGCTGCAGAGTGCAGCACGTGTGGCACAGCACTGGCCTAGCGCGCCTGGGGCTCTGAGTTTAGTCAACCCTTGCTATCGAGACAAACAAGAGCAGGGAGAGAGAAAGGGAAGAAGGGAGAAGCAAGGATGTGGGGCAACTTTCTGTCCTTGTCACCAACTTGTGTGACAGGGAAGACAGGCCCGGCCCCAGCCACTCCTTGGGTTCCCCCAGTGCTTCTTCCAGCTGCCCTTCAAATTCAAGACTGAACACTTCCACAGGTACCAACATTCTTAACGAGTCCATTCTAGGGGTAATGAACTCAAATCTCATTTGTCAGCCGAAGCTGGAGTTGCCGAGGAGCGGCTTTGTACAGGGTTCGCTCGGACACATGTACATGCAGGCAGGAGCCATCCCCACAGGTGGCTTTTCAGGATCCTTCTGGAGCACTAACTGGTTAACAGCGCACCGCCTTTACCCACAGTGTGCTCAGGGCTCCAGTGCAGCACCTGCTCGTCCCACACAAAATGGCGCTGAACTCCTGCTCAAGGAGCCCCTTCTCGGGAAGGTAGGCCTGGGTCATCTCACTCCTGGATGCTTCCATGGAAGTCTGTGTGAGGTATCTTCAAACTGGCCACACCAGCAAGGGTCCGCCGGGAAGTGGCCGGCCACTTGAGCTCTTCACTCTGTGTGTGGCTCAACAATGAAGCCAGAGTTCAAAATTTCCTCTGCCTATTTCACAAGTAGCTCCTAAGTTCACTAAAAAATACTTATGATGTTTTCGGTTTGTCTATCCCCCAAGCAGAAAACCCTCCTTTAGGAAGTACAGTATTTGCAAACACAAATGAACAAGAAGGGCAAACAAATAAGAACCTGGCATGTAGTGGATAACTTGGCTTTCAAAGAAGTGTACCAATAGACTCCCTGTTGCCTATAAATAGAACGAAGCCACACCCCACCAAAAAACGGTGAAATGTGCTTTCAGTCCCTACATGTTAGTGCACCCACGAAGACAAACAGGACTTCCGGGAACACACAAGGGACAGAGCAGTCCACCTACGCTTTGCTGTGCTCCTGGGAAGAGACTTTAAGACTATGTAATTATAATCAAAGGCAATAAAAGGGAACCGGCAACATCAAAACTAATGTTGTATTTTTGAGCACTTATCTCCTGTAGTTTTCATAACTGCACTACTAGCACAGGTGAAAATCACAGGTTGCAGAGCTAATTGGAGAGCAGGAGCGGGAGCAGGCGGCCCGGAGGTGGGGCCGCCGGGATCCAGGCCCAGCCGTGGCACGGAACGACCCCTTCTTCCAACTCTGCACTCTGCCTCTCTCACTTGCTCACACCAGCATAAATCTCAAGCCACTCTCTGAAAGCAACTTGATTACCCTAAACCCAACGGATAAAAATATAATAGCAGAAAATTAAAAATAGTTTCAGTGGTCTGGAAAGACTACAGAACTCATCTACAAGTGTCCTTGCCATTCTGGTTACGCAAGGTCAAGTTTACATAAGGACCATTGCAGAATTTCCTTCTTAGCAACCTCCAAACATTTGGTTAAGTATTTCACCTAACAGCTGGGCCACAGTCAGAATCACTATTACCTAATACTAACAGTTGAAACAACTTAAAAATAGAAGCATCTTGCACTTGGCAGAAAGAGAAAAGCAAAGAGGTAGACTGAAGGCTGCACTGTTGGGGTGTGAGGCCTCCTCCAGGGTGGCCAGCAGCTGCCCCTGCTCCCACCCCAGGCAGCGATGAGCAATGCACCTGGGCTTCCTGGAAACCATCCCCACCCAACGGGTCCAAAATGGAATGCAGCATCCTTCAGGGCTCCTGAGGTCACCAGGGATGGGAACAGTCCAAGAGGCAGATGTTCGCATCTAGAGGAAGCTCCAACAGCCTATTCAAAGCCAGCCACTTGACATGTGTGACCTTGAGAAGCTACTGGCCTGCGGCCTAGTTCCTAACCGGTACCTGTGGGGTAATTTCCTGGGAGCATGGCACTGGCTGGAGGCACTCAGATAGCGATGGGCGGCAGGCAATGTCCACATCACTTGCCACTGCTGTCACTTAGCAGCCCGAGCTGTGACCAAACAAGCCCTGGTGGACTATGACGCCTGCTGTCTCCTGTGAGGATATTCCCAGGAACCTCTGGGCACCTCCATCCCACCCAGAGCCAGAGCCAAACTGACCAGGACACTGGTAAGGCCCTGAGTGATGGTAAAATCACACAGCTCCACCTTCTCTACGTCTCCTGCCTGCCAGCTGGCCCACCGTCCCTACCTGCGGGGACTGGGCATTCTAGCCACTCATCTCCCAGGCAGCTCTCCTCACCTACCAGCTCTACCATCAACACTGCTGGAAGTGTCACCCTCTTGCAGAGACCTGCTATGCCCATTCCGAGTAAAACGTTAGCTCTCCCCAAGCTAGCTCTCTCCACTCCTGCCTGCTTTCCCCGTCTATCCCTCACTGCCTTAGACCACAGCTCTCTCCTCCTCTTGGCACAGCACAAGACACGAGCCTTGGTCTCTGTTTCCAGCCTAAATGCATGGGCTCCAAGAGCCAAGGACAGTGCCTGGCCACAAGAAGGCCTGGACGGGTTAACGAGTGAATCTAATGGCTTCCTGGACCACTTTCTTCAGAGATCCCTTCATCCACGGCCAGCTTACATTCTCCACAGCACTCAGGGTTTGAGCTCTTCTACACCTCTTTATCAGACACCTCCACATGCCTGGCCGGCCAAGCTTGCCCAATAACTAGAGAGCGCACGTTCTTCTCAGAGCACTGACCATAAGGCAGGTCTCAGCAAAGTCAGAGGAGCCAGTAACAGAGGTTTACTTATAAAACTATGTCTTCCAGCCTGTTTGAAAGATCCATAATACAAATTTCATAAGAATTCTCTTGAGAAACATTAATACTCTCCAAAGTATTAATGCAAAATGCTTTATAAATTAAATAATGCAAATTGTAACATTGAAAGCAGGTCCATCTCTACCCAGAGGGAAGGGTATAACCTTAAGGTTTATATCAAAATGAATGTTCAACCCAAGAAACTAGAACAATATCCAAATAAAACAAAAGAAGGCAAAACAGAGTTGAAAATAGGAACTAATGAAACTGGACAGAGAGAAAGAGAGAGAGAGAGAGAGAGAGAGAGAGAGAGAGCGCAGAGAGCAGAGAGCAGAGAAGCTGAGACTGCTTTGACCCAGCATCTCCCACCCAAATCTGCACTTCTCCTGTCCCTTGCTCAGCCCATAGACTACCCCAGCTCTAAGGTACAGCTCAGGATGGAAGAGCTGGAGAAGTGCCAAGGCTTGGATCTCACAGGTGAGAGGAGGGAGAAGACAAAGGTGAGGGAAGGGCAGAGGACCCCGCCGAGTCTCCAGCCACCAGTTAGGCTGCAGAGCTCAGGAGACCTCTGGGAGCCGGGAGGGTAGGCAGCTCCAAACCCTGAGGTTCCTTACCAAGCTAGCAGGGCCAACTCCCTTCCATGGGAGCCATGCCCCTGTAACCCAGAGGGTCATCCTTGGTCTGTGCCCTGCTGGCTGCTGCCTATCTCCAAACAGTGTGGAACACAGGTGTTGGAACCAGGAAGACTTTGTTTGACCCACTAAGTGCATTGTGTGTGTGCACAAGCTATGAGGTTCAGAAACAGAACCTCCCTTAAGGGCAGCATCTGTCCTCTAGAAAATGCTGGATGGGGAAAACACTGTGTGGGATTCCACTGTGGTCACTGAAAAGCAAGCCATTTGGGCTGGACCAGTAACATGAAGATAAACAAGGGTTAACAAACCCTATCACACATATCTGGGCACTGTATACTCAAGAACCTTAGGGCACCTAAGGAAAAGTGGTGATAAAAGAGAACAATGAAAGCACAGGATGATGGGAGGATGCCTGCATTCTTCCCCGCACACTAGTTCTTCCACACGTGACACTTCTGATACACAGACCTGAGATGCAAACCTTTCTCCCCCTCCCCCCCGCCCCCGTTGTGGGGCTTGTGGGCCTGGGCACTGTCCCTCAGCTCTTCAGCTCAAGGCTAGAGTTCCACCACTTGAGCTACAGCACCACTTCCAGTTTTCTGAGTAGTTTATTGGAGGTAAGAGTCTCACGGCCTTTCCTGCCCCGGCTGGCTTTGAACCAAGAGCCTCAGATCTCAGCCTCCTGAATAGCTAGGATTACAGGTGTGAGCCACCGGAGCCCAGCACGCAAACCCTTCTTTCAGTACCATAACCGCCTGTAATCTTCCAATAATTTGAAATGCTTGTGGGAATACAGCATAACTCTCCATCTTATGAATCGACGCAGCCCTTGGGGCTATTACTAAGACCGTTGTACATTTTCTTCCTGTAAAATCGAGAATCGGCAGTTGAGGTCCCCGTGACTGTGACAGTTTTGAAGCACTCAAAGAGGAACAGGGGCTGGGCACCCAACTAGACCGAGAGCTGCCTGCCTGCCCACCTCACACCTTGCCGGGGCCATCGACCTCAAGCTGCCCAAGCAACAATACAGAACGTGAGAGGCAGAGACCAAATAATACACTTCCACCCAGTGGGGGTGGGTGGAGCTTCTATCTTCCTCCCTTGGCACGGGGCACTGGAGTGGTGAAAGAACATAGCTGGGAACTAAAAATGAGGCTTGTCCACAGGAGCATGGGGCGGGAGGGAGACCACAGGGCACAAAGCAGTGAGGAGCAGCTGTTAGGTAAAGAACAGGCAGCTGATAGGTGCAGCTAACAGGCTCCCCGAGATCTCTCTAATGTGGTAGGATGGTTGTTTACAAAGACACAACACTGGCACAGGTAACATAAACAGAAGATGAAATGACAAGGACACTGCACATGGAACCCATCTCCCTGGATACCAGCAGGTGGGCTTAGGAGCCAGCGGGTGGCCAAGGGCATCACAGGGTGGTTTCAGCCACAAAGCACTCAGGGCACAGGACTGGCAATTCCAGAACCCTAACGGAAGGCTGGGGCAGACCCGAAGCTGGACACTGAGTACCTGCACACGGAGCACAGGTGCCAGGCTCCCTCACGCACACATCAGACCGGATTCTAAATCCCCTTTCTGAGGAGGAGAGGATGGAAGAGGAGGAGCAGGCTGAGTGGAGGTTGTGAGATGCCCTGAGCGTCATGCTCCAAGATGACGATGCCCTGCATCGGGTCCCAGTGAATCTACAGGGGCCAAGCAGGTGCTGGAACCCTGTTGTCAGTACTGGCCAGAGGTCCCCGAAGTCCAAATCTCCTAAGAAAGAGCTGACAGTGGGCTTCCAAGACAGGACAAGCCCATCATCACAGAAGACAGAGCTTGGACAGGCCATGCCCCCAGAAAAAGGGGAAAACACACCCCAAAGTGGCACACATGAACATAAGAGAGGCACAAAAATGTCTTGAGTAGTCAAACGGGCAACGGACCATGAGCTCAGAACAGACCACCAGCTATGAGCCGGCTAGTTAGACCGCAGCCTCAACTATACTGAAGATCAAACGTACATCCAACTGTGCCGAGCCCTACCCTTCAGAAGGTATGGAGAGGTGAACAGAGGGCTGTGGCTCTAGCTCTGAGCCCTTCTCTGGGTCTTTCCTCGGGTGTCCTGGGCCCCTTGCCACTGGGCCCCCCTTGCTGCCTTGGACCCCTCCACTGGGGCCTTGAGCCTTGGGCCTCCCCTTGGGCCTCCCCTGGGCTCCCTGAGCCCTTACTAGCTCACTCACTGACAAACTTCTCACGTCAGGCATGTCTGTTAGGTCTCCTGTGCCAACTGTTATTTCACCTGAGACAATCACTTCTGGAGACATCCACACAAAGGCTCTGGGCTGGGGCAGAGTACTTGCGAGGGACAGCTGAGGCCCTGGGCTCCCCAGCATCGCAACACCATTCTAAGTTAAAGTAAAAATTTAATTATAAACCAGCTCTATCATGAAAGGCAGACAATACATATCCATTTGCTACTATTAGATGTAACAGTATGATGTTACTATTACCCTGTATGGGCATCACACTGCCTTATATTATTGAAAAAAAAAATAGTGGGCTGCTAGGGCTGAGGGATGCCTCTCCACAGCTCCTGGAGGGCTAGTGTGGGCATGGGGGCTGACGGTGGCACGACCTCAAAACTAGTGCTGTCTCCAGTGCCTGTGGCCACCTGTTGAGTTAGAAGGTAACCTCACAGCCCAGCGCCAGGCAGGAGATGAGGCATGGGAAATTGAGGTCAGAGGACAAGGCAGAAGAATGATCCACTGGGAGGCTAAGGTCAGGCACAGGCTCACATATCTAGTGGCAGCACACATCCTAGGCAAGCCAAGCACACACCAGCCCTAAAACTTCAAAACAATAGGAAAAAAAACCAGAAATACAAAAAAGTCTTATGCGCATATAAGTGGGAATTTGAAGAAATCAGAATTAATCCAAAGCCAATAGCATTTTCCCCTACTACAGACTTTTTTTGTTGGTCGTGGTGCTTGAACTCTGGGCCTGGGCGCTGTCCCTGTGCTCTTCAGTTCAAGGCAAGTGCTCTACCACTTGAGCTACAGTGCCACTTCCAATTTTCTAGTGGTTTATTGGAGATAGGAGTCTCACAGTCTTTCCTGCCTGGGCTGGCTTTGAACCGCGATCCTCAGATCTCAGCTTCCTGAGTAGCTAGGATTACAGGAGTGAGCCACCAACGCCCGGCAGACTTTTTTTTTAAAGGGATATTTTTGTCAAAGTTGCTGCTCAGGTTTTACCTCAAGCTGACATACAAACAGGTGATACAGATGATGTTTATTTCCAGTGAAAATTTACTAGGACTAAGAACATTTAAAAAGAACCATTATTGGGAAAAACTGCTTTGAGTACACTACTGCTCACAATGAAGAATGGTCAAGGACAGACCAGATCAGCAATGGAGGCCTGAGTATGTCTCCTCTCCTATTTAAGTACACAAAAAGTGTGTTTCTTCAAATGACTAATGCAAGAGTCATTCCTCATGAAGTTGTGTGCATAAGGGTGCATTTGTGTGTACAGGTATGCATGTATGTGTGTGCATACATATTTTCAAGCCTTCTAGTGTCAAGGGATAGTTAAGGTTAAATGCAACTGTCAGGAAATGGACAAGAACAGATTGCAACTAGCATAAAAAAATGACATCTAAAAATGTTTCTGCTCCCATCCAAGAAAAATGTAGCTTCACAGAACTTTGCTATCCGTTTGCAAAGGACTCACAACCTGAGACTGGTATTTCTTTGAGGCATTTTGTACTAGGTGGAAATGAACCAGGTGCCATTTGAAATGTGTCCTCTTAGGCAAAGTCTGCAGCGAGGCTCCACAGGGGTGCCGCACACCCAGTCCTGGCTACAAGGCAGGTGAATGAGGAGCACCCCTCCCTCCTCCTTCCGACACTCCACCACGCGCTGGGTGGTTCCTCCCAGAGGCAGGGAATGAGGGTAACATTTGGTTCTTGAGCTGCCAG
Source organism: Dipodomys spectabilis (assembly GCF_019054845.1). Lineage (NCBI taxonomy): Eukaryota > Metazoa > Chordata > Mammalia > Rodentia > Heteromyidae > Dipodomys > Dipodomys spectabilis. The sequence goes on from NW_024870801.1 coordinate 183,134, forward strand.
GCTACAGCGGCATCCCACACCACCTTCAGTACGAGTCAACCAGTCAATGTGACATTAAGAGACAACATTTGTCGGAGAACTACGAAAAAGCTGACACATATATTTGATCTCAGTGAGAACTCTGCAGGCAGGCATTACCAGCTCTGAGTGAGAAAGGAGAAGACAAACCTGAGCTATCCAACAGCCCACTTGACTCGCACAGCCAAGGCAGAAGAGCCAGGATGCAGCTCTACTCTGGCTACCATGGAAGGCCACAGCCATCCTCGCACAAGGCTGCAGATTGGGTCTCAAAGAGCAGCATGCACGACCAATGCCAAAAACGGAATGTGAAGCCTATCTTTTCTGGTTCACTGCAGAGTAGTCGAGATTACCACCTCTTCACAGCCCATCAAGCCCTCTGCAAAGCCCTCTTCAGTCTACTGGTAAGCACCAGGAAGCCATCTGCAGATGCCCAAGCTACGCAAAGATTCATTGTAAACAGACAACACAGGCAAACTGAACCTAGCAAAAAGTAAAGTCAGAACAGCTTACTCGAGCCAATATCTGTTAATGGAGCACGTTCATATAGTATTTAAGAGTTCCCCGACATGGGCTCATGCCCTGGGGTAAGAGGCAACTGGCTGCTTGCTGGGTGGGGATGCAAAGGTCGATTCCAGGCCCCAAGACATTGCTAGAGCTCAATCAAAAATGACCCTCAGCCGACATCAGAGAATCACTGGGTCAAGACCTCTGTCTTTGAAACATTCAGCTGGGCTTTCCACTTCTTTCCAAGGGAGATGGAGAGGGCAAGGCCAGCAGCAGTCTGGGAAGCAGACTGCTTGAGAGGAAGCAGGCAAGTGCACAGGGTGGGGAGGGAAAATGGGACAAACTTGACGGGGCAAAAGGGCAGAGACGAAGCCGTTAGCCAGGGTGATGGAAGGGCACAGCATGTACAGGATGGAAGCAGTGCTTCGCTCGGCTCTACACTCAGAATGAAGCCTGGAATGTTCTACAGGAAAAGAGGAGTTTTACAGAGATCTAAAAGGGAAAAGGATTGAATTGCCTAAAGACTTGGCAAGTATAGTGCTTTGAATCTAATATTTAGGAATATCATTTACATAATGAGACTTATGACAGTCAATATTGCTGCTAAAAAACAGAAAGGTGCTAGAAGACAGTCTCTTAGAGTCATTAGTACCTGGGGAGACTTACAGAGCCAGAGACATCTCATTGCCTTGCGGCTGGTCTCTGCACCCCAGTGTAAGTCCTAGTCCCTGCTGCGCCCACTCAAACCCAGCACTCTTTCCCACAAGTCTTCATTGGACCAAGGTCTGGCGCTACTCCTAAAATAAGCAGCTGATTCCTCTCGAAGCACACCCTCTAGAGAATTCCTTTGCCACTGTCCATTTCATCTCCAAAAGGAAGGCCACACTTTTGACTCCAGCAAGAAAGGCACCCAAACACAAGAAACCTGACAACCACGCCTTACCTGGGCGCCCACACCTCAAAGCACAGGAGAGGACAGTGTACTTACCTGAGCTGATAGCCTATACCTCAAAGCACAGGAGGACAGTGTACTTACCCGAGCTGGGCATGTGGTTCACTCGGGCAGGGTTCAGCAGCTCCAGTGGCTGGTCTCGGCCAGAAAGTCCATCTGAAGAATAGAGAAAGCACTAGATTCAGAAAGGGAGTGCAGTTCAGCCAGAATGTGGCACACTGGTGTCTGAGAAAAGCTCAGCACACACAGGAAAACTTGGTACCTGCAGGACGGCTCATGCCTTTCTTAAAGGAAGACAGTTTTAATTCCATCAGAGTTTATTTTATTATTTTATTATTTATTTTATTATTAAAAAATGAAAGTGCCTTTGTAGAATAATCAAAACAGTCCCATTTGAGATATGGTGATCTCTAATCCTGGCTTAAGGGCAACTGGGCTAGCTATTCTGGCTTACTACTGTTTACCACCATTCAGGTTTATCAGAAGTGGGCTTTTCTGTAGAGAACACAGCATTAAGATAATAAAAACAGAAGAGCCACAAAGAGTCTGGAAGGCTGCAGGAATGCAGCCCAGGGCTTGGTCCAAAGCAGCTATGAACATGAGCGGGGGCAGGATAGAGAATAGATGATGCTGGTAACAATCGAAGAATGATGCACTTTGAAAACAACAACAACAAAAACCACAAAAATGCCTCACCAGGTTCTCACCCGGTAAAGAACTACAGAACAATTTTAGAAATAGTTTTTCGACTTTATTTAGTTAGGAACCATCTACTCTACCTTTTCTAACTGGCTTCCACGATGAGACTAGAACCTACCTACCACAGAAGTCTGGCACAGGCTGGATTCAGAGTCCCCAAGACCTTCTGTGTTCTCCCAAATAGGAAAGAAAGGGCACTGGCAAGACAGCTAGGAATCACACATTGGCTCTCAGTGTCAGCATCACAGACCAGCATTGCAGGTGGCGCATGACTTATGGAGGGGAGAAGGCAGTGGCTTCTTGGGGCAGCCACATAACTCTACAGATGGAATTTCAAAGCATGACACAAACAACTTGTAAGGAAATGCAGTGTCTTAACAAAGCCACCCCCTGTTCAGCTTTGGAGATGAGTTCAAACTCTGAGGGCAGGAGCCCTGCTCTTCCCAAGGAAGAGGCCGGCCGCAGTGCGAGGAGGCAGGGAGGCCGCAAACCAAGCACGGCTGTTGGCCCACCACCTCCCCAACAAGGAATCCCCCTCCCACCTTTCTAGTAACTGTAGGGTTCCAAAACAGAAACAGAAACTGGGCATGTCTCGCAGGAGCCCACAGGACAGCCCGGTGTACAGAACTGCTTCTTGAGGTTGTTCTCTCTTCAGACACCACATCCCAAGGTGAGTAAAACTTCAATGGTGCTGAGCAGTGCAACTGCCTCTGCACTGAAATCTGAGGCTGAGGAGCGGGGACGGGGAAGGGGGCCCAGAGCTTCATGCTGCTCAACCAGCAGGAAGCGTGCCGGGGCCCCTACCTTGAGTAGGTTCCCCACCTGTCCCCACTACAGCCTCTGGGTTGAAACACATTGCATGGCCTGCCACGCCTGTCCACAGATGGTATTTTCATCAGCTCAGGAGTTGGGAGACAAGATGCACAGCCAGACGAGAAGGTGGAGAAGCAGGGCTCTCTTCAAGATCAGAGACCCCAGCTTAAAATAAGATGCACTATGCCGTGTGTCGGTGGCTCACACTTGTCATCCTAGCTACTCAGGAGGCTGAGATCTGAGGATAGCGGTTTAAAGCCAGCCCGGGCAGGAAAGTCTGTGAGACTCTTACCTCCAATAAACCACCAGGAAACCAGAAGTGGCACTGTGGTTCAAGCTGTAGAGCACTTGCCTTGAGCTGAAGAGCACAGGGATAGCACCCAAGCCCAGAGTACAAGCCCCACAACTGACACACACACACACACACTGAGTTGTGTGTTACCCCTGGAGCAGCCGGTAAACAAACAGCACATTTGGATCCAGAGTCCTTGTGTGTGCGCAAGGGGATGCTTCCAACCAGACTCTTACTAGCTGTCTCAAGCCCAGCAACAGAACCTTCAACTCACCTGGAAACTACAGGCAGGGACACAGTCTCCCTGGGGCACTGGAGTAGGCATTAACAGCATCACTCATGTTCATGTTAAGCCTTCACCGATTTCAGTGTTTGTGTTTGAGATGTTGGGAGCTGGAGAAGTTCAAATCTTGGATTGACAGCTGTTGAACCCTTCGCTGGTACCCTAGCTGCCTTAAGCAAAGGACTACCAGCCAAGCAGCTTGCCAACCCACCCTCTTCCTGGCTGTAGCTACTTTGAACACTCTATGGACATCTTGAGGAAGCTAAGGACAGGAGCAGCTGCTGAGACAGAACCCTGACTCCCAAAGGCACTGCTCAGCAGATAAACCTTGGTGAGCTCTACATGAGCCTGTAGCTACTATCTCCACCAAACCAGAGGGGGAGAAGTTCCTCTGGTGATGCTGCCCTGCTTATGCCTGCAAATTCAGCCCATCTGCACCTCGTGCACACACCCCAGGCCTGATGCCTTCATGCAGACTTGTGCGTGAGCTATGAAGTGGGCATCTTGTCATTTCATTAAAGCAATCAGATGCCCCTTACACTGACAGGAAGTCTGATCTTCATCACATACCAGCAAGCCACATCTCAGTTCTCTGGCCAGCCTGCAGTCCCTGTGCCTAGCATCACACCGTGGTCATCACCGTAACTGTGTGGTATCAGTCAGCAAGACAGGACACCGACTTGCTTTACAATCATCTAGGTCCTCTGCTCTACTGCATGAATCTTAAAACCAACTCACCAAGTTCTACCAAAAAGGAAAGAGGGAAAAAAGAGGAACCCTTGACATCTGGGATGGGAATACTGAGCCTTCTATGACCACAAACCTGGGGCATTACCTTATTCAGGGCCTCTCAGAAACCATTTAGACTATTCACATGCTATTTTAATTCACACAATTTCTGTTTTGCTAATACACAGAAATACAATCAATGTTTATCCATTCGTCTCCAGATGTTATAAAGATCACATTTATTCTTATCGATAGTTACTTGGAAATGTTCTACACAGACTCATGCCCTCTGTAACAGGAAGCCTGGCTTCCTTCTTCTCAGGCCTCCAGCCTCTTCCTTCTTTCCTTACAGCATCGCAGCACATCGCCAAACAAAAATGTTATGAGCCAGAGGTTGCCCTGCTTTGTTTCTGATTGTAACTTGCAGGGAATGCTTCAGTGACCTGCCAGGATGTACAACACCTGCTACAAGCGTTCAGTGAACCATCAAGCATAGGAAAGCTCTCTCTAGTCCTGGTTTGCCAAAATATATATATTTAAATCACATGTTTGCTCAATTGTATTAAGCTTTTCTTTATCAATTCAGGCTATTAAATTTATCCGTTTCCACCTGAGAGAATGGCAAAATCTCTTTTATTGTGTCTAGTCAACATTGCATTTCTATGATACATGGAATTGGTGAGGTCCAGTGAGTTTGGGGAAAGAGGAACAGAAAGTAGGAAAGCTAAGAGATAGATAGAGCTAGGCCAAATGTACTTTCTACTTCAAAGTCTAAGGACTGGAGAACTTGGCCTAACATTTCAGTTTTACATAAGAATTATAAATGGAGAATCAATAAATATTTTTGGTAGGAGTCTGGCACACAGAAAACTGAAATGGGTGTAGCTACTAATAGTGCCTCGTTGTGCTAATGGGACTGTTTTCAGATATGCAGTGAATGGAACCCTACCAGCACTTGTCAGCAAGTAATCATTTAAAGTCTTCATGACAGCCCATCTTCCTATCCATTTTAATTTTTAAACAAACTTTACCCCATTATGAGTTCACAGAGGAACTGGAACTGGCCAGCCTCTTGCATACTCTGTCCTGTGTTGCTGTTGGCACTGTGTGGTCCTCATTCTGGATGCTCAGATGTGGCTCATCCGGCTCACGTTTCCTGAGTCCCTTTTCCAAGACCCCATCCAGATCCCCAGGCTGAGTCATCACAGCTCTTTCGGCTCCTCTTGCCTGCCAGGGCCCTTCGGAAAGGCAGCTGTGCGTTTCCACGCCAGGCTCTGCCCGCATAACCCTGGGCTCCAGAGGCTGCATTTCTCATTCTGCTCTGTGCATTTCTGGAGCAGGGGTAATAGATCTCCCCAACTATGTGGGTGGCAGGCTGCTTGTCTGGTGATGAGAATGAAGGCATCCCAGCCACTAATTTGTTGTGAAGTCAAATCTAATAAGAGAACTTGCTAGAACTGCATACAAAGGAGAAGGCCTCACCCTTGCAATGTGTCATTTTGTCATTTATGTCCACCTAACTCCCTGCTCCTCGTCAAGGAGGAGGCTCTGGGCTATGGGAGGTCACTGCCCTCTAGACACAGGCCTCCCACAGGCGGGACCAGAGGCAGCCAGGACCCCTGAGATTTGAGAGAAGGAGGGCAGGGGTGGTTCTGAGATGCAGAGGTAGAAAGCTAGCTGATGCTGAACCAAGCCTGGCTTAATGAGCAAGGGCAGAATGCCTGATACAGGGCCACGTGTCGTGTCGTGTGTGTGTGTGTGTGTGTGTGTGCGCGCGCGTGTGCGTGTGTGTGTGCGTGTGTGTGTGTGTGTGCGCACACACGTGCCACTAAAGTAGATAATGAGGGAAAACATTGTTAATAGGTTAAGTTTTATAGCAAGGACTGTTTTTATAGCAAATGACTTGTTTTGCTTGAGTGAAGGCAGAGGTGACGCACGTGGCTAGCTTCCTGCCTGCATGGTGGAGGGAGGACTCCTTCCTGTTGGGCAGCCCTGCTATGCACACATAGTCTCAGCCGTGCCGGCAAGCCTGGGCCACAGCTCTACAGAGAGCCTTTCTCCCTGACCCCTGACTCCAGTCCTGGCCTGCCTGGTCAGGGCATCCTCAGGAGCTCGCGTGGAGGAGAGCGTGGCAAACCTGGGATGTCTCTCTGCATTTAGTGGCCACCATGCAGCACCCCCTGGCCTCAGTGAAACCAACATCCCCTGATCCTCATCTGTGTGAGCACTGGTAAATGTGGTTGGCACTTTAATGCCCTTGTTTGGTTAACCTACAAAAGGAACTCAGCATACTGCAATGTATGATTGAGAGACAAAACCAAGCTGAGTAGTCAGCCCAGCACCCCAAATCCCCCAGCAGGACCTGGATCCTGCCCACCCACTTCTGCTGTGGGGCCTGACCCCCCTACACCCCTCTATCTGCAGCTCTCTGCCAAACAGTATGTTGAGCCCAGCTGACCAGGCGCCTGCTCAAACTCTCATTAAGCCAAGCCCACCAGCCTGCTTCTCCCTGTGTGAGGCTCCCTAAACACCCAAATCCATTACATTCTGCATCTTCCTGCCAAGCAGGTTATTGGAAAATACCGAAGTTCTATAATAAAGCTCTTATCAGCCCGTTAATAGGAATTAAACTTTAATGAGTGCTGTGAATTTCTCAGGCATAACCAATGTAGCTTATGTGTATTTATGAAAGAAAATGAAAATGGAAGAATTTCTTTCTTGAAGCATTAGTTTTTCTTTGGGATAATCAGCAGACTTCTAAAATGTCAAAGATAACCTTTGAAGTATTCTGGTTGTAGTTCCCCTAAGAGTCATTCATATAGTTTTGACGGAACTTATCCAAGAGAAGACTAAGATCTGATGGGACAAAAATGTTCAAGGAGAAAATCTCTAGGACGAGGTACAATCTCCTTCTTGCCCTGAGAGAGAAAGAAGGAAGGGAGAGAAGAGGGGCTACAGCAGCAAAGGAACAAGGAGTTCCAATATCTGGGTACTGGTTTTTATAGCGGGTGCTGGTGGCTCACCCCTATTATCCTAACTCGGGAGGTTAAGACCTGAGAATCTCAGGTTAGAGGCAGACCAGGCAGAAAAGTCTGTGAAACTTTTATCTCCAAATAACCAGCAAAAAGCTGGAAGTAGAGGCATGGCACAAGTGGTAGAGCACCAAGGGCTACCAAGAGCATGAAGCACTCAAGCATCAGAAACAAAACACAAAGAAAAGTAGTATAAGACTACCATGAAAAATAGCACATACTTTGAGCCTAAGAGCTGCCTTGCAGGAAATAAGTGGGAAAATGATGACCTGTGCCGTAGAAGTGAGCCTCCGAGCACGTGCAAGAACTGATGCCGGACAGAAGTCACAGAGAGGCCGCTCTACGGCTAATTTAAACAGCTTTCTGGATAGCTGCTCTTCGGAAGGAACCATGAAGCCATGCAGTTATTACAGACAAGACAGCACACCAGCTTCAAGGCCCAAATCTCTCTTCTCTGCAGATCAGCCTCACATCTGTGAAAAGCAAGCGGTGTACCCAGCATGTCCTGCTGACTTCAGTTTTCTGAAATAGTGGCTCTTAACTGCCGGCGCGTACGGCAGTTACGGTAGGGAGACCCCGCAAGGGTTTGGGGTCACACAGGCCTGTCTACATCCATTGAGTGGACACGCAAGCTGATACGGGGAGGAATAAATCATATCGTTGTGTATATCAACAGTCCCCAAATTTGTGGCCTGCAAGTAATTTGCTGCCTCCCCCCATCCTTCTTTACTTGGAGCCCCTGCAGGAAGGGCACCCCATGCACACAAGTCACCTGATGGGGTACAAGACGCTCCTGGAAGTGAGTCAGCAACCAAAACCACTCTGTGGACAAACCAGTCCTCCAAAACCCTTTCCACGTGCTGAACATGACACGTTAGTTCAGCTGGGTAAATGACAGGAAGCTGGAGAAAAGGTACATACTAATGAGCAGCTCCTGAGAAATGTGTGGGTAATCCATTAACAGTAAGTCTGCACCAGCCTGTAGAGAATGGGCAGGCGAGGCGGGCTCCTGTGTGGCTTCCTAGTACAGAGGGAGGGGACAGAAAACATGCTGTGGGAGGCCTGCCTGCAGTTCTGCCAGCCAAACCAGACCGGTTTACAGCACTGAGGCTTGCTTCCTGCTTATCTGTCACAATGTTTCAGAAGTGACCGAAGTGTGTCCAGTTGTCAGTGAGAAGGAAGGAGAGGGTAAAGCTGGATGCCCAGCACACTCAGACATGCCCTACCAGTGTGGCTGAAGGGCAGCAGGCCCCCAAGGGAGAGAGCCACCCTTGGGGATCTCACACAGCAAATGACCAAGTGCAATTTATCCACAGCAAACAGGCCCGCTGGTTGAATGGTGGCACCACTGCCCAGCCCTGCTGGAACTTGTGGGAGCAAAACATTTGCTTCAATCTACAAGAAGCACCTTCTTGGCACTACTGTTCTTAGCAGATCTGAGAACTAGACAAACTAACCAGCTTGCTTACATCTTAAATGAGAAGCAGTCCAACACTTCACATTTCCTGGGCGCGTCCCAGGGTAGCCTAACTAAGCCTAACCCATGCGAGCAAGGTATCATTCATACTGCTCACTCAGACCTCTCTGGAGAAACAAAAAACACAGGTTCCCATTCCCAAAATGAAACTCACCACAGCTGGCTCCATACCCAGCCCTCAAGCACGCAGCCAGGATCCCATCACGCATGCCAGCTTGTTGGACTAGTTCTTGTTGAGCAGTTGTCACAATTCAAGTGATGCAGCCTTGAGAAAACCAAGTCCCTGAGTTTCAAACTTCCACCAGAACAGAAGAGGGGCAAATGAGCAGACCATGCAGTATCCTGTGCTGGAGAAGAGTCCGTTACTGCTTAGACGAAGGGTCCCGTAAGGCAGTGGCATCTGAACAGGCACCTGAGGCCACAGTGGAAGGAGCCATGCCAAGTGCCCCAAGAAGAGCCCTCTAGGCAGAGGAAATCAAAGGGCAGAGGGCGGGAAGAGCCAGGAAAGAGATGGGAAGGTTGGGTCCCTGAGACTACTGGGAGAGGCTTCTCATGAGAGGTTCTGGTAGCTTCAGCACAGGTGCTAACAAAGGCCTAAGGCACTAGGGTGCAGAAAGGTTTGGTAAGCTGTTCCCTGGCTCCGTGGTCAGGAACAACACAGCCACTGGGGCAGGGGGGGTGAGGGGGGGAGGGCGGGGTGGCATGGGATTATGGATCTATCTGGAAACAAAATCCACAAGGCTTGGCTGGTGACTTTCTTGTGGCCACCACCCAGGTGTGGGAGGCAGAGGCCAGTGGTTGGCATTATGTGTGCAGGGGGAAAAGGCCAAAAATGAGAACACAGAGTGTACAGAGCCTGCAAATTCTAGAAGATCCACTCAACACTGTGAAGAACAAGCAATACTTCTAAATTTCCCTGGGTGGCTACAATTTTCTCAGGAAAAACAATAGCAAAATGTTCAGGAACTGTGCTCAGTCCCCACATCTCACACCGTATCTATTTTAGTTTAGTCGTTCTTCTGCCCACTTGCTGTTCCCAGGCTGCTGTCTGCCTGCTTCAATGCAGACTTCAGCACTGAAGGCTGCTCCACACCCTGGACTCCCGGGACTTCTGAAGTGGTGAATCATGTCTTAGCTGAGCTGCCAATGGGGCTCTGCACTAAACGATACACATTCCAGCCAGCTCTGCGTCAGGAACAAATAGGCAGAAAATGAAAACTGATGGCAAGATGTATTGGTGTGCAACACTCGCTTCATCCTGGTCTTCATGTCTCGCCTCACTGCTGCTCTGTCTTCTCTGGGACACATCACCAAGAGCAAGGCCTCTGTCTCAGGATGTCACCCTCTGCCTGCAGGGTCTGTCTGATGAGGACCATGGGGCAACATCTGCCCCATGCAGTGGAGGATACAGGGAGGAGACATCCTCCAATTTACACCGTCACAGTGACAACACTGACAAGAGCCAGGTGTTCCCCAATGCTGTGAACCAGCTGACCAAGGCAGAGCCACAGGCCTTGCGATATCACCACTCTGTCCCCAACATTAGGCCACCCCACTGAAGCTGTGAGTACAACATTGAACTGCAGGCTGGGCAGTAAGGTCCAAAGGACCCGCCCTCCAGCACAGGTGGCCGCAGAGCCCACCACAGCCCCCATCTGCTCCCTGGGACGGGAACTGAGCCAAGCCTCCCACAGGCATCAGGTCATGGCACTACTCTGTTCTCAAGCCATTTAGAAACATCCAGCAGGGCTGGGCAGTGGAGCCACAGTCAGCTCTCCCCCAGGAACTGAGGCTGCAGGCTTCTGCCCATCTACTCTGACCTGTCGAGAAGGATGACTTCTGTCACCTGAGTATCACCAGTCATGCTTCAACAGGTCTCACTGCGAGAGGCTGAGCAAAGGGAGGGATCAGAGGGCCATCTCCTGAGTTTACTCAGGGAAGCTCCCTGGAAGAGGCCCGGAACCAGGCACCTCTGCTCCAGCAGATGACAGCCTCCTTTCCTGGGTGGCCTGCATCACCAACAACATGCAGCACAGGGTTTGCCTGAGACCTCATCAATTTATAGAGATGTCCACGAACCCAGACAGACCTCTCCTCTGCAGGTGTCCCGGCCCTATTTTATGCTGGCTCCGGCCAGGCTGCCCTGGAGAGTCTGCTATGGGCCGACTTTCCTTTGCTTCACTAGTTATTGGCTTGTAAGACTTTCAGAAGCTTTATTTTGTACTCAGAATAGATAGCACTGCTTTATTTTAACTGCACCTATATCCTTAATTTTAAAAATGAACTTATATTTAAAGGGGGCATGTGTACACACAGATCACACCAGCCAATCCACAGGTATGAACATCACATGTGATCTATGCAGATCCCCCTGCCTCCTGCTCTCCACTCTTCCCTTTTACTCTTTATACTCTATACAGGTCCTCCCACTGCACAAGGCTGCCAGGCATTCAAAGGTACAAAGGTGTATTTAAGATAATCACATCATTACTTTTTAAAATCAAGAATCCCACAGTACACCTCTCCCTCTGACAAAACCAGTTTTCCTGAATCCTCTGAAAAGCTGTATACAAACTGTAGATATCAATACCACATTTTTGTTATGCACAATATGGTTATATTCTCTACACCGTAACTCCTCCCAAGCCAAGTCTAACTAAAGCATATCATTATTCCTTTCTATACAACAAAACTTCAGCTTCTAAAAATACAGTGACTTCATTGTGCTGTATTCTATTTTAATCTTCTACAGACAGAGCTACCGCCAGGAGAAGCGATTTGTTTCTGGATGTTAACTGTGCTGTCACTGATCTGGGCATGACGGCCACAGTGGGTGCACCTGGGTTCTCTTGCCATGTGTGTGAGACCCTGACCACCTGAAACTAAAGCCAGGATCCAGGGGTCATGCTGTACCTCAGTGGAAGGGCACTTGCCTAGCAGGCCAAGGTCTGCTAGTCCAAAACAAATTAGGAAGAGTAGGGACAGGATGCATTCCTAAGCACCCCTGATGGGACACGAACAGCCTCACCATCCACATCCATCAAATGAGTACACATCAAATGCTCTCATCCCGACCACTGAACGCCATCCAGCCCACCGACAGCCCAGTGTGCTGACCATCCGCAGAGCTGTGAAGCAAGCCCCTGCTCACCACGGGCACTTCCTGAGTTTGGACAGATATTTAAAGAGGAACAATAAGCACAAGGAAAGAAGCTTTTGTCTCCTTGGGCCCAAATATCCCAACTACAAAAGTTGCTGGCAAGCTATGGCAGACGCATTAGTGCTTGTCACCGCCCCCCCGCCAGCCTCTCCTCCGAAGAACTCTGCTGCTTTCATGCCCTAGCAGACAGCTATGTGGGCTGTATTTTGTGGCACTGAGGACCGAACCTAGGATCTCCCACATGCTGAGTAAACACTCCCCTGCCAGCACCTAACATGCATTTGGATGCAGGGTTTCAGGAGGCATAAGGATTAACTGAATGGATTGCAGCAGCCATGGTGGCATCAGTGGCTGTATAAGAAGGGAAGGGGGGTACCTGAGCAGTCACACTTCTGTCTCCCCACTGTGGTGCCTCGCCACACTATGCTACAGCAAGAGCGCCTCCCCCTCCCCCAGATGCCCGGACGCTAGCACCTTGGTATCCGACTTCCCTGCAGCAAGAGCACCCTCCCAGATGCCCGGACACTAGCACCTTGGTATCCGACTTCCCTGCAGCAAGAGCGCCCTCCCAGATGCCCGGACGCTAGCACCTTGGTATCCGACTTCCCTGCAGCAAGAGCGCCCTCCCAGATGCCCGGACACTAGCACCTTGGTATCTGACTTCCCTGCAGCAAGAGCGCCCTCCCAGATGCCCAGACGCTAGCACCTTAGTATCCGACTTCCCTGCAGCAAGAGCGCCCTCCCAGATGCCCGGACGCTAGCACCTTGGTATCCGACTTCCCTGCAGCAAGAGCGCCCTCCCAGATGCCCGGACGCTAGCACCTTGGTATCCGACTTCCCTGCAGCAAGAGCGCCCTCCCAGATGCTAGCACTTTGGTATCTGACTTCCCTGTCTCCAAAACTGCAAGCCAGCTCAACTTTTTCCTATAAATTACCTGGTCTATTACATTCCATTACAGCATCAAAAAACGCTTTCAAATGTTGAAAGCTTCAATGGTTCTAAGAACAGAAATACAAATAATTTTAGATTGCAATCCCTTATTCTGTTTCACCATGGAGTTATTTTTTATTAAAAAAATTAGAATATCCCACTCCACCGTGCCCCCCGCCCCAGTCACATGCTCATCTTTACTACCCAGACTGTGCTTCACCACACATCAGCAGTGAATGCTTCACTCACCCCTGGATTCATGATGAAGAGCCAGCGGGCAGGCCTGGAGGCTCCCACTGGCGAGGCCAGCCACACCTCATCCTTCCCGACTCCTAGACACTTAACAGATACCCACAGAACAGGACTGTGGTGCTCCAGTCCACCCTGGCCCCATAGGTGACCCTGAACTCATCACACACCTCTATTGTCTTCTAAAGGAGCACTGAAGTAGATTCACTCCCTGTAATGATAAATTGTGAGTCAGTGTGAGTTCTTCAACAGAGGAAGCATAGGACACGGAGGGATGGATATTACACTAAAACACTATACATGCACACACACAGCTGCAGCATTTCTTCATCCACAATCAATCTCTGGTTTTACACCTGAATAGACAGATGAGCTCCAACTACTTAGGCCTAAAGTAATGAAGATGTGCATACTGCTCAGCTATGACTGACCTAGTATTTAATATGCTCAGAAAAGGGCAAGACTTCCAACTCAAACAGAAAAGAGGCACTGGACAGCCCAGTAGCTGAGTGCCTTACATGGGCAGTTGCTGAATGAACAGCAGTGCCACCAGCCAGACCCAGGCTTACACTTGGAAAGGAAGATCCTGCAATGTCCAATTTGAACTCTAAACAATATTCAAAGTTCATCAAAAGGTGAAGTTCTGTATTAAAATGAATAAACACAAGATTTTTAAAAAAATCTGTTCCCCATACATAATTGAGCTGAAGAGAAAGAAAAAAGACCTCAGTTTTCAGGAAGGAAAAACAAAAGGCAAACAGCTAGAGCAAGTGACCTGGTCTTGAATGCCAGGTTTTCAGCAGTGGACACGGTGACTTGGGGGTCGGTGACGTGGAGCACTTCCCATCCCATCTATACACAGAGCAGTGCAAGAGGTCCCAGAAAGGGATGGATTCTCCATGGTTCTCTGGTTTAGGAAAACAAAAAACAAAAAAACCTAGAGAACTCTAAGGCACAGAAGAGAAGGAGAGAGTAGGAGTGCCTCTATTGTGAAATTAAGGCCCAAGTCTGCATCCATGCAAGCATGGCCTCCAGCTCATTCCTTGACCCCAAGTCTAGCAATTAAGGAAAAGTAGTGCAGAACCTGGGATACACGGAAGCCCTAGGAAAGCAAAGAACAACAGCTGTTTATGGACATGTCCACAATCCAGGACACACGAGACACAGGGAGGAGACGTGCTGATGAGCTTACAATGAAGAATTAAAAATTAGAAGTGATATGGGAGAACAATGCATCATTAAATATTAGTGAATAACTCTAAAGCATCTACAAATATGTTTGGAAAAATAGACAAGACTAAAACGTGTATTTTAAGTTTATATCATTAAATAAGTTGTTTAACAAGTTAATTTTTATACTTATATAATTTGTTCATGTTATATAACTTATATTGTAATAAATTAACAGTTTAAATAAAGAGAAAACTATAATAGAGAAAAGGAACCTGGGGGGAAGGAAAGAAGCACTGAAACAGTTTTTAAACAAAATAAAATATAAAATGAATTTTCTAGAATTTAAAAGATTAGATATAGGTAAAAAGAGAAATAGCAAACTGGACAACAGACCCAGATAATGAGCCAGAACACAGCACACTGCACAACCTACAGACAAACAAATAAAGGAAAACATGGCAAAGACTGGTCAACATAGACCTATGATGAATTCCTGGAGTAAAAAATAAAAGAAAAATGTTCAATATAACATTCAAATAGATGAGACTACTCCAGAATTTGCACACACAGGAGTTGTTAGATTAAAACACGCCAAGTCTCAAAAGTAGGAGAAATAAGCACAAATCCACAAGTAGACATTCCGCAATAAAAAAACTGAACACGGGTTTAGGGGTTGCTGCAAGAAAACTCCCACACGGCTCAAGGGAAGAGGGTTTATTGAGAGAAGGGGAGGACAAGTCTCTAGACTTGTCGTAAGATTGAGTTGGGTGGAACAAGAGGGATTGGTCTTAAGGACTACGATAGCTTCCTTTGACCTGGAATGCCGCCACGGTGAAGCCATCGGGAAACTCAGCCAGATTTTCAGTGGTCCTCATTGATCGCGTGGCAGGCTGCCTTCTGGAGGCCAGCCACCAGGCAGGCTACCATGCCATTTCTGTTTCCCCTCTGGGAGCATTATTTTGGTAGTCCCAACTGTGCTCTTTCCTGGGCATAGCCATTGGCCCCCGCTGGGAAGGCATTGTCTAGGTGGTGCCTGGGCTGCAGCCAGGACCCTTTCCTTTTCCTCAGGGGTAAGGGTGGAGGACAGAATTGCATGAAGGTCATGCCAAGTGAAGTTATAGGCCTAAATGTGTCTTGGGAGTAAAATCCCAGTCACTCTTCCATCTGGGAGAGATCGATTATTGAAAAGAGGGCATGAACACCAGTAACTCCCTCCATCCCGGCCACCTCCTGCAGAGGATCTAAGGGGGCTGGTGGCGGCTGTGAGCCACCAGTACGGGATTGGGTGTGAGTTTGGGGAGATGAGTAAAAAGGAAAAGAAGGCACAGAAGGTTTAGCATGGGGAGGAGCCGAGCCTTCAATGTCGAATAGGGGATCAGGCGCTTTAGGTTCAGGCAGAGGTTCTGGGCAGGGACAGACTGACCTCGTGCCAGAAGGACAGGAAGTTGGGCAGGATTGGCAATGGAGAGAAAAGACAGCCTGAACATACAGAGCCTCTGGCTATTTACCATTGTGTCGGCAGAAACTATCCAAATCTCTGAGAATACTATCATCTAAAGTCCCCGTTTTTGGACCATTGAGACCGACTGCCTAGCATATACTGTGGCCAGACTCGACTGTAATAAACGATAAGGCGCTTGGGCTTTATGGAGTCCTTGAGTAAAAGAATAACTAGAAAGAGCAAAAGACATCCCAAGGGGGTATCCCGGCTGTGCAGATTCCGGTAGACCCCACTGGACTAAGAAGCAGGAAGAGGGAGTCTGGTGGGGAGTGGAGTGAGCCAGTGAGACAGTAGGGGACCAGTCATGATGGGAGGGGGTACACAGACAGGGGCCCTAGGCAGGAGTCACTCATCAGACAAAGGCAGGAAACAGTGCTGCAAATGTGAGGCCAGCAATGGTAAAGGCCAGAGGCCCGGCTTGTCTGCATGGGGCTCCTTCCCTCAGCTATTTGGGTTTGAGGGCAGGGCAGGAGGCGGACTGACCCTCAGAAAGAAAAGAAGTAAAGCAGAGAGGTCCCAGCGACTCTGACCCTCTCCCTTTCCAAGTCACGGCACTAAATGTAAGGGCTGCTGAAAGGAAACACCCACAGGGCTCAAGGGAAGAGGGCTGATTGAGAGAGGGAGAGAAGGAATCTCCAGACTCAAGATGGAGTGGGCAGAGCGAGAAAAACTATAGCAGGAAGAGAGAGACTGTATAGGGGAGGGCAAGGAAGGTCTGGCCACAGTGAAAGCAGAGCTGACCCCAGAGGGTGGGGAAATGACCTCAGAGCCTGGGGGACCCCACTGGCCCCAGGCATGCCAGCTGCCCCGTTACAGTGCTGGGCAGGGACTTCTAGGGTGCACAGGGAGCAAGAAAAGGGGCCACTTCTCCCAGGCAGACCTAACAACCGGGGGGGGGGGGGGGGGGGCGCGGCGGGCAGGGAGAAGAAGAAGGTAAGGAAAAAGGAGAGAGGGAGGGCGGGAGGAAAGAAAGGGATACAACTCTCTAGGGCTGTCTAGTGTTGGGAAGGAAACTAGGGAACTTAGGACAGGAAAGAAAGGGGGTGGGACAGAAGTTGCCTCAGTTATGAAATTGGGGCCCCAAGCTTGCATCAGAGGAGGAGGAGGGAGAAGAGGGGAGGAGGAGGAAGAGGTCTGGAACACCAACATGGGAAATGGACTTTCCTCAGACTTGATTCGTGTGTGTGTGTGTGTGTGTGTATGTGTATGTGTTTCAAAATCACTGTCTAAAAATACTTGCTAGTTTCAAGAACAACGTAAATCCCAAAAATACAAGATTCCCCTCTTCCGCTTAACACTACAAAATGGAGGGCCAAAATAATATTTCATTTTCAAATGGTATGAACTTTTGGTATGCATTCCAAGTTCTCTTCTAAGACATCTCATTTCCTTTGTGCTCACTCCATCTGCTTTATTCTTGCACAGCCTCATTAATGACATAAGCATAAAGTGCAGCTGGCCTTGAAACACTAACCACCCACTTTGGCTGTTTCTCTTTAAGACGTGAAACTGCAAAGTGGCCTGCTTTGAGTAACTAGGAAACTAGTTTAGTGCCGCTGAAAACCAGGCAACTGCTCCTCAATCCTACAGGGAGCCGAGTGTGGGGACCACAGCAGAGCCTGGGTCACTCCCCCTGGACCACGGGCAGCATGCCTGCATGTCCCAAAGCCCCTCTTTGAAACAGGGAGAGACATTTCCAAAGTACTTGCCATTCAGAAACCACTAATGGATGACTTCATAAAGATCACATGAAGACAGAGCCACGGTGAGGCTGAACTCTAGCAACATGGAAGCAAACATAGGTTAAGTGTGAATATTAAATCAGTGTAGCTCACAGTTATCAAGACCACTTTCATTATGGACTTCGAAATCAGCTACCTTGGTGCAAAGGCAACTCTATGGGAAATCATCAGCAAAAGATTGCTTATCCTTTGCTACATACACTCAAATTAGTCAAGAGTAAGCAGCTCTTGGAAAGGGATAACCCACTCTATGCAAATACTTTTCCAAAGGCTCCCCATTAATGCAAATATTTTATTTGTCTTTTATTTTAATGCATCTGTTTTGTACAGTCCTTTCCATTGCTTTGTAGTTTATGCTGAGACTCAACTGAGTTCCAGCTGCTTGCTTAGAGTGTGGAGCAGATTTCCAGACAGGAAAGCATACACAGCAGCTCTCTGAAGAGAAAAGCAAGCAACCAAGTTCAGTGGGCTTCTGGGACACTGCTCCTCTTTCAAGACAGAGAAACAAATCCAAGAATGAATTCCAGAATCTACTTCTTCAGAGGCTTGGCTTCTCATGTGTGTGGTTTTTCTTTGTTAATAGTTTTGACTTAGGGGAAAACTGGGATTGCCTTTTATAAATAAATTCCTTAGCAGAGAAAATCTATTTGGAAGAACAACACGTTAAAAGGGGAAAAACTGGGTACAGGAATGAGGGTGTCATTCTGAGCTTACTGCCCAACACCAGGAAGCCCAGACCCTAGGTCAGCCAGCATTCTCTTCTTCTGGCAATCTGGTAGGTTCTCTGCCAACACAGATGTCCCAAGGTCACTCCACTAAGACTTTTCTTTGCCTCTGTCTCTAGCCTGAGACTCCAAATAGGAACAAATCTTGTCCATCTGCATATTATGATGCTGAAGCCATGACTATTTCAGCAGGAAAGACTATATGAAGAGGGGAACAGGTAAATAAATCAAGCTCCACATGGGAAAATAGATTAAAAAAAAAAATTGACCCATGGCTCATCTGGTTTAAAAAACTATATTCAAGTTCCAAATCTCTACCCAACCAAGAGTACATGGAAACAGTTTGACCTCAAAATTCT
Source organism: Dipodomys spectabilis (assembly GCF_019054845.1). Taxonomy (NCBI): domain Eukaryota; kingdom Metazoa; phylum Chordata; class Mammalia; order Rodentia; family Heteromyidae; genus Dipodomys; species Dipodomys spectabilis. The sequence goes on from NW_024870801.1 coordinate 201,776, forward strand.
AAAAATACTAACATTACACTCCATTTCTAAGGAATGCAGACATTGTGGCAATCAGACACACAGACCATGTGTCCTCACAGCAAGGTCATAGAGAAAGGAGAGGAGCCTACACAGGCAGAGGTGCCCTAAAACACACACGCTCCCACACCAACTTGCTGTTGACACAAAAAAAATCCATTTGGACAAATGCTTCGTATAAATAACAGACTACGCATTTAAATAATTCCATTAACAATTAGCTTAGCTATTAATTTCATCCCAACGGTCCAACTGCCCCCCAAAAATGCTGCTCACCACCTCATGCTATTGAAATCCATGCAAGAGGGATTTTGTTTTTGCCAAAGAGTCTGGGAATATCATTATTCAATGATGTTACTATTATTTAATAATATTCTGACCTAACTTCTTCCAAACACAAGTACAGGATAAAGGTCACATGCCTTGCCACAGAAGACAATCAGGAAGCTAGAAGAGCAAGAAACCATCTCCCTAAATGCACTGGTAACTTAACAAAATGGTGACTCTTAGAACCAGACAGAGGCCAGGGTATGAGGCTGGAATTTGGAGGCCAAGTTCTACTGTGGACCATTTATTACCCCCTCCTCCCTGTCTCTTGCACACAGGAAGTGCAGAAGTAGAGAGCCAGAGACTAACGGGAACAGGGAGGAAGAAAATGTGGTAAATCCTTTCCTAGGGAAAGAACCTGCAAGCAGAAAACTATGAACTGTTACCTTTCAAACTGCAGAAAGATTGCTTGGAAGTTCTGAAGGGAAATCCCTAGGAATGAAAGAGACTCCAAAGTGACTGCATCCACAAGGTCTTACAGCTCTGCTGATGATGGCTGCCATCCCTGAGGACCCATGGTAACCGAGGGCCAAGCGCTAAGCAGAAACACCCTTCACACCACCTTGGAGGAAATGTCACTGTCCAAGACCTCAACTCTCTGAGACTTTTTCTATAAACAAAACCGACAGACATGGGGCTGGGAAGGTGGCTCAGTGGTAAAGCGCTTGCCTTGCATGCCTGAGGCCCTGGGTTGGATTCCTCAGCACCACATAAGCAAAAAGAAAAAGCCAGAAGTGGCGCTGTGGCTCAAGTGGTAGAGCGCTAGCCTTGAGCTGAAGAGCTGAGGGACAGCGCCCAGACCCAGAGTTCAGGCCCCATGACCGGACCCAAAAAAAACAAAAAAAAAGACAGACACATGTGTGCACATACACAATGCATGCACGTAAATATGCCAGACGCGGAGAAGACAATCTAATGGGAAACAATGCACATTACAGGAAAGACCCTCAGATGCACCAAGTGGTGGATTTACAAGAAGAGACTGTTATTAAACTGGCACAACCTTGCTGTATTGTAGGCACAGTTAATTTATTTATTATCAGATAGGCATGAGAAATAAACGGCAGCTTTAAAGAAAGATCAATCAATGATGTTCTCACAATAAAAGAAATGAAGGTAATTTCATTAAAAAATAAGAATCTATGGTGGCATAAAATACAAATATTGAACAAAGTTTATATATTAAAAGATTAAAAGTTAAGAACTAGAAAACTTGGAAAAAGAATTCTAGAACTGAAAACTCAATGAGCTAAAGTAAGGGCTATACCACTTAACAGGGGAGACACAGCTGGGTGAACCAGTAGGACTAGCAAGGAGAAAATATCCTACATGGCCCCAGGTAGGCAGAGGAGGAAGGTAAGAAAATGGGAGCACAGTGGGCTATAATGTAACATGCAAGCAGAGATACAGAGAACCAGAGTATATTAGAAAAGACCATGGCCATTCAGAACTTCCAAAGTAGAAGGAAAACAAAATGGTTGAAAACTAAGTGGTCCATGGAAATTTGGAGACTGATTAGCTTAAAAGAGCAACATTAAACACAGCCTCTTCAACCACTGGTGCTGGGAAAACTGGGCAGCCACATGCAGAAAACTAAAAGTGGACCCCAGCCTATCACCATGCACCAACATCAACTCAAAATGGATTAAAGACCTTAACATTAAACCTGAATCTCTGAAACTACTGCAGGACAGAGTAGGAGAGACACTTGAACTAATAGGCACAGGAAGGAACTTCCTGAACAGAGTCCCAGGGTCACAACAAGTTGGAGAGAGACTCAACAAATGGGACTCCCTTAAAATAAAAAGCTTCTGCACAGCTAAATCTATCGCAACCAAGCTAGAAAAACAACCAACTAATTGGGAAACAATATTTACCAGCAATATATCAGACAAGGGGTTAACATCCTGTATATACAGGGAACTCAAGAAACTAATCCCTCCCAAACCTAACAAACCAATTACTAAATGGGCAAGGGAACTAAAGAGGGACTTCTCAGGTGAAGAAATAAAAATGGCAAAGAAACATATGAGGAAATGTTCATCATCCCTGGTGGTGAAGGAAATGCAAATAAAGACAACCCTGAAGTGGCACTGTAGCTCAAGTGGTAGAGCGCTCGCCTTGAGCTGAAGAGCTGAGGGACAGCGCCCAGGCCCAGAGTTCAAGCCCCACGACCAACCAAAAAGAAAAAAAAAATTAAAAAGACAACCCTGAGATACCACCTTACCCTAGTCAGAATGTCCCACATCCACAAATCAGCCAACGACAAATGCTGGAGGGGATGTGGAGAAAGAGGAACCCTATTACACTGCTGGTGGGAATGTACACTTATACAACCACTTTGGAAAGCAGTCTGGAAGGTCCTTAGAAAGCTAAAGATTGACCTCCCTTAAGACCCAGTCATACCACTTCTAGGCATCTACCCTGAACAACAGGAACCAATATACAAGGACACGTGCACCTCCATGTTTATTGCAGCACTGTTCACAATAGCTAGGATATGGAAACAACCCAGATGCCCCACCACAGATGAATGGTATCTATACACAATGGAGTATTATGCAGCCATTAGAAATGACAAAATAATGGCATTTGCAGGGAAATGGATGGAGCTAGAAGGAATCATGTTGAGCGAGGTAAGCCAAGAGCAAAGAGACAAACGGTACATGGTCTCCCTGATAAGTGGATGCTAAATCCAAAATCTTAGGTGATACGACAAAACTAACAGGACTTAAGAAACAAAGAACTCCCACTCATCTGGTCAAACCACTACTAAATATCCCCATGCTGCTGATCACATGTATGGTGTATATGTGTACACTGTTATATGTTATAGACTGTGATAGACAATTTGCTCCAGGAAAGTTAGAATGAACTTGTGACTTTAAATGAGCATCATTATTCCACAATACTGTGAAATTCAGGAAATTATGTAATCACTTAATCACAATTTAAAAAAAAAAGAGCCTCGGGGAAGGTAGGGAGGGAAGGGATGGTAGGGGGAAAACAATGGAGGGGGTAGCAATGCTCAATAGGAAGTGTACTCATTACCTTACTCATGTAACTGTAACCCTCTGTATAGTATCTTTACAATAAAAAAGTAAAAAAAAAAAAAGAGCAACATTACAATGATTATTAATTTCCCAAAAGAACTTGTAAGCAGAAAACTGAAATGTTATCTTTCAAACTGCAGAAAGATTGCTTGAAAGTTCTGAAAGACTGCTGTGGTCCACTAGAATCCTGAAAGTGAAATACAGCTATTTTCCAACAAAAACAGATAAACTGTCAACAGAAGGCATTTTCACCATTTTTCTAAACTGGAAAATTGAAAATGAAGACCAATGGAAAAGGTCTAAATGAGTGGATAAACTGAATGAATACCGACTTTATAGACACATAATAGCTAAAGCACAGTAAACAAAGGCACAAAGCATGGGGACAGGGTAGGCTCACAGCAGGAAACAGACAGAAATGCAAGAACACAACAGAATGCCTGAATGCCCACGGACTTACTGCTGCAGTGAGGAGCAGAGACTGCCTACTGAGTAGAAAACAACAAATACACACTCGCAGGAGCAAGTGCACATGTGAAACACAAAGCCAAAGAAAGCATGACAATAAAACATTGGAAAAGGCTACGCTGCCACATCTACATGAGCAAAGCAAAGTTAGTATAGCAATAGAAATACTAGTACCAACAAAGCTGACTTTTAAAAAGGCAGTGAGTCTCAACTTTAAGAGCATACCCCTCCAAAGCTGTTTGACCATCATTGAGCAAAAACTTGATAACAAGGAAAGTTTGAAAGTACAGTTACAAATAACAATATTGCTGTTCTGGCCCAAAACTTCAATGGTACCAAAGTGAAGAAATCCTGCTGTGGTTCCTCAGATAACAAAAGGATAAGCAGGAAGATCTTAAGAAAATATTTGTATAAAAATGTTGATGAAATAGAAAAAGAATATTAGAAAAATACAACCTATCACAAGTCACAGAACCATCAAAGACCTGTGTAGTCTGACACTTTTAAAGAAACATAATTTGTAATTTAATTTCCCCCACAAAGAAAACTCCAAATCTAGATGGCTGCGCAGGAAAGTTCTATGAAGCTTACAATTAAAATATAATTTCAACTTTATACAGTCTTTCAGAGAACATAAAGAGTCCTCATTTTTTTCACAAGACAGCATCTCCTCAGTGTCAAAAGTGGCAACAAAGAAGAGGCAGGACAGTGAGGTTGGAGTCAGTGGGAAAGGGTGGCAGCCAAGACCCTTTTCAAAAACAAAATGAAAACCAAAAGGCTGGCTCAAGTAGCAGAGTGCTTGCCTAGTGTGAACAAGGCATGCCAAGAAAGAAAAAATAAAAAGAATTACAAATAATAATAATTATTATTACAGGCTACAGACTAAACTTAGTCATTATCAGAAAAGCAAAAAACAAACTACTAGCAAATTTAGTCAAAAGCATATAGAAAGAATATTGTACCTTGTGTTATGTTGGGTTTAAAAATTTTAAAAACAATCAGCCAGTATAATTTACCACAGTAAGAAAACAATGAACAAATCTTACATCATTTTAATGAAGAAAAAAAGATGCATTTAATGAAATTCAACATGTATTCAGGGGAGTTGGGGGGTTGTCACATACATAAGGAATAGAAAACCACAACCTTGAGTTGATAAAGGGCATTTCCAAAAACAAACAAGACCTGGGAATTATCTTAGTCCACAAGGACGCAGTGAAAGTTCCCCTTTACCCAGCTAGATGAGAAGACCAGATGGGCACCATAGAAGTGATCCCAGCTTCTGCATACAGGTAGGAAAAAGAAATAGATCAAAGGACAAGAAAAGGGGGAAAGTAGCTCATCATTTCTACTCAGCAAAGAAAAAACAATTTTTAATCTACAAATAATGTTAGAACTAGCACATTTGTCAGGTTCAATACAATGTCAACACTTACAAAAAGGCACAGAATATTTACAAAATAAACATTACGAAAAGATAGCAATGAGAGGGGCATCAAAAAGCACCTAATGCCTAGAAAAAGGTCCAACAAAAGATTCAGAAAACCAGGAAGCACAGGATGACATGAAGACCCACATGGATGGAGATTTCTTCCCTGTTCCTGGGCTCCTGACTCAGTCACTCACCCCTCTGGACCTCTCACCCCATCCTCCTCTTCCTAAGTCATGCACAGCACTCTGGCCAGAGGCATCTCTTCAATATACTCTCTGAAGTCTCCTGACTCTAACTCACGGGACCCACCAAAGGTGTTACAAAGCTCGCCTTTCCCAGGGGTTCCGTTTCATCCTACCGTCCCCAGGGCCCGCTCATGAGGGCTGACAACGCAATGCATAGGGGGTGCCTAACTCTGGCCCACAGTCTTTTTTTGGGGGGTCCGGTCGTGGGGCCTGAACTCTGGGCCTGGGCGCTGTCCCTCAGCTCTTCAGCTCAAGGCTAGCGCTCTACCACTTGAACCAGAGCGCCACTTCCAGCTTTTTTCTTTTTGCTTATGTGGTATTGAGGAATCGAACCCAGGGCCTCAGGCATGCAAGGCAAGTGCTCTACCACTGAGCCACCTTCCCAGCCCCTGGCCCACAGTCTTACTCTTTCTTACCTTCCAGCACTACACTTCTTTTCCCTGGGGACCAAGCCATGTCCACTTCCTATGCATAGACCCTAAAATGCCTGGATGCAGTGTCCCCTGTGTACCCTCTAAGGATCCTCATCAAACCAAGTCTCTTGAACCTCAGCTGTGGTGATCCACGCTTCACCTGGTATCTGCCCCATTTATCCAATGCCGTACATCATTTTGCTGCAGGGGCATTGCCCTGTGGCATGCACGGCAGACACCCAACACAGAGAAAGGGGAATGGTCCCCATCACACCTGGGCACTTGGAGAGAATCATACAGAGCAAGCTACCCTTGGGAGAGGAAGGCTGGCTGTATTCCTGAACCCTGCTCAAAGTCTCTCGGTAAGGGCAGCTGCCGGAGCAGTCATCTAGATCCCCACACTGCACCCAGGGAGACCAGAGGGCAGAGTCAGAGACCCAGCATGCAGGGACCCCTTGGGCTTCTTGCTGTGAGACACAGCCTATGGGCCACCTTACATCCAAATAGTATATTCAATGGAAATGGATGGGAAACACGGGAGGGGCACGGAAGGGAGCTGCTCTCTGTGCAGCGGGGGTGTCTACTGCGGTTTGGAAGAGCACCCTCCAGAGACACGTGTGCTACAGAAACTTTTTATTCCTAGGACCCAGTTTCAGGTTGAGAAATGCAGTGCTGACACTACAGGTGAAAATGAGCGGGAAAGAATGGTTCTACAAATGAAAATAAAGTCAGTGCCCAGGGAGGGAAGCTCAGGACTGAGGGCCAAGTGAGGGCACTGAGCCCGCCAAGCCCAGTACCTTCCTTCAGTTCCCAGACTCCACTAGGGCACTGCTCCTGGAAGCCACAACCTGCACTTCACTGAAGTTCAGCTAAAAGACACAGATCAGGGTGGTCACATCCAAAAGGAGCCTAGTGCAGAATGTGTGTCCAGGTCTGTCTGCAAAGTACCAGCGCCCCTCCCCCCCCCCACACACACAGTGGCATCCCTTAGTAAGCAAGAGTGTGGACTATGCATCAAACAGGGGATAAGGCCAGGCTCCCATTCACCCATCCTAGGACCCTAGGCGGGGCCATGGTACCAATGTCTGGGAGATAGACCCTCGCTGCTTTAAGGAGGAAGCAAGTCAATAACTCTGCAATGACTCTCTCTCTTCAGGGTATGCTGACTGTCCTCCCTGGGTGCAGAATGCCCGACTGGCCAGCTGCACCACCTCTCTCCAACAGCCCACACTGTCACAGCTAGCACTGCAGCCAGAACTTCCTTCCTGCAGTCTCTCCAGAGCTGGCCGCTCCGGGGGATGGAGCCTGCCTGTGGCCATTCATTCTGCAGCCTCCAGGCAGGATACTCACACCCACGCTCACTCTAGAGGCCACATGCTGGCCTCCACTGCGCGCCTAAGCCCTAGCTTAGGCTCCCACTGTCTCTACCATCCTGGAGCAGCCACTTTGAAACGAAGGGCACAGAGCAGAACCTTGTACTTAAGAGCACTCAAAAGTCCAGCTCCCAACGAAGAGGGCTGACCAGGCAAAGGTGCTGAGGCCCAGACACAAAAGCAGCCCAGGAAAGCCCTGGGGCTGAAGCCCCTCCTCCCTGCAGGTAGGGATGCCAACACTGCTTGGCACTAAAGGTTTCAGCTGACACTTGGTCTTGCCTCAGTTCACCTATTAGGAAACAGGCTTGAGATGAACACAGATTAATACATTTGGCCTACTCTATAACTGCCAAGAGAAAAATAAGAGATGTGTGGCTAAATGCACTCATTACCTGACTTATATAACTGTAACCTCTCTGTACATCACCTTTATAATAACAAGAAAACGTTTAAAAAGAAAAGGAAAGCTGCAGCTAAGAGCTTTGAACCACCTCCAAACTCTAAGAGAATAACTTTGCCTTGAGCTATTGGCTAGCCAGTTTGACAGAGACCAGGTAAAGAGGAGCATTCAGAGCAAAGCAGTGTCAGGACAAGGTGCCAGTCAAGACTCGCCAGCTGCTGTGGGGCTGGAGCACACGGGCCCACAGCACCGTGCACCTCTGAGGTCACAAATTCTAGCTGTACCAGGAGCTCCCGGGGCCTTTGGCCGATGCAGCTCTGTGCCCTCCTGGGACTATGTGACAAAGCTCTGTTCAACCACTACCCAAGACAGACGCTGGGTATGCCCTCGCCCACGCCCACATGGTCCCTTAGGAATCCAAAGGTGCAGAAAAGGCAGGCCCCTTCCAGCTTCTCCACGACCCTGGGAGGGTAAGGAGTCAGGGTGAAGGTGAGGGCACTATCTCCCTGCTTCTGACAGATGAAAAGAAGGTGCTGGGCCAAGGGCAGGCGTGGGCTAGTGGCCATTCTCAGAGGATATCAACTGAGACCACGAAGGCACAGTGCTCCCTCACCCTGCCAGTGGCAGACACCCCAGCGGGCAGTTCCTGCACCCTGCCTAGCTGGGCAGCCAAGGATAAGACAAGGTCTGTGTCCAGAATGTCACCCAGGCATCACGAAGGGCCCACAGGAATGAAGCCTACCCCATGGGACATATTCCTATGCACAGAGGCCCAAGGAGAGTGTGTCGGAGCCTGCCCACTGCCCAGCAGATCCCCTGACCGTCCCCTCTGCTCAGGGGAAAACAGTATTTCCTGCTGTGCAGTATCTTTAGGGGAAATCCTTATTTCATGAAGGATAAAAATTTTGGAGGATTACAGAAACTATGGTTTAATATCAGAGGTCACAATATACTTTATAGAAACAAGTAGCGTCAATCCTTCAGGAGGGAAAGAAGTAGATGAAAATCTAATTAGAAACAGATTAAGATCTTCTGAAATCCCCCTTTTCCTTGCCTGACCAAGTCAGAGATGAGGTAATGCCATGATCTAGTAAGACCGATGGCGTATGGGCGCAGAGCTTTGAGGGGGGGTGAGGAGAGGTGGCCTGCTCTGCACTCCTAGCCAAACGTCAGTGCCCTCAGCCTTGCCCTGAATGAACCCAGGCCAGCATGTAGCGCCCATGGGAGGGGAGGACAGGTAGCTAGTGCAGGACCACAGGTTATGCCAAGTGTCAGGGGAATGGCAACAAGCGCTTCAGTGGCTAGGCGTCTCCAGAACCCATCCCCCACACTTGGTGAGCTGGTGCACAAAGGGCAGGACAGTGTAAGGCTCTTGGCTCCCCTGGAGGTCACTCCCCTCTGGGATTGCCTACAACAAGACCCAGCTGGAGCCACACAGCAGCTGAGCCATAGGTGAGGCTCCTCCTGCAGAGAGACCCTCAGACCGAAAAAGGAGAAGTTATCTTAAGCCTAGGCACAGGTCTGGGGGTGGCACTAGCCCTTGCCGTAATCACTGTTGGAAAATATGAAACACCACAGTTCTTCACTACCTGCGGAGTAAATGCCCTAGAAACCAAAAGCAGTTCTAAGAACACAGCTGTCCATATGGACACCCCTGAGAGTTACCCAGCCTATCACCTGGTAGGACCGTTCCCCTTCACACTTGGGCAGGACAAACACCCCCTGAAGCAGGCTAACCTTTCAGGGCTAGGGAGCAACTAGTCCTGTGTGTAACAGGTGTGGTATCAACCACCCCCGTACCACAGGGCCATTCCCCCATAGGACAGCTCTTGCGATGACACTCGGTGGCCTTACTAAGCCTGCTCATGGCCAGTGTTGGTGGAGAAGAGGCAGAGGAAGGAAGGCTGACCCTTGGAGACTCAGAAGGAATGTCATGAAGAGTATATTCCAGAAGGACACAGAACCAGGGATAAGAGAAGGGAGTTAGGGAAGGCCTTGGAATTAAAGGGTGTTACCTATATCCCAAGAGATGGGGCACTGACAAGGCCGATAGCAGCCATGCTATGTTTCCAGGAGGAAAGAATAGAATGCCTGAGCAGCTGTGGTCAGCTCATCCATGGAGCTGGATGTCTGATGACTGCATAGAAGATAACTTGGTGAGGATAAGACATTGCTCCCTCACCTCCCAAGGAGTAACCAGAGGGACGGGCACAGCCACCTCCGTGTGCCCAGAGAACCAGCAGCTAAGTCTGGTCATGCTGGACCTGGGAGGTCGACAGGGCCCTGAAAAAGGGGCTCGCTCACACCCATCCGGAGAAAAGATCTAGATGGATCCTCGGTGCAAGATCACATCCCAAAGGCCACCCCAACTGACTGTGGACTCCCATCTCCGCCTCACCGCACTCGAGTCATCCCACCCTCAGCCCAACCAACAGATGCACCTTGCAGAAGGTTAAACTCGGCTTCGGTCTGCAAATTTAAGCATGGGCATTTCCAAGTGTAACTCACATTTATGAGTGTGCAGAAAGAGCGTGGGGCAGGAAATAGGTTTTGTTTGGTTGGTTTTTAAATGGCTGTTAAGAATGTGCTAATGTAAGATCCTCATGAAGGTCACTGGGCAGATGTGATGGTTTATCTTGGAAAAAGAAATGCGGCTGCCCGAGGCTGGGTGCCAGCCACAGGCAGCCACAAGGAACAGAAGAAGAGGGACAGAGGACTGGGGTCCTTGCTGGGCTGAGGTCAGGAGCCCTCCCTATAGGACTGACTCCAGGCAGGCACCCTCCTGAAGACAGAACCCACTGGCTTCTCCTGGTGGACACATAGCTCCGAGAGCATTCCCCTGCACCCCACACTTCCATGAGAGCCAGGCACTGACACCTCCCAGCCACATCAGCACCCCACTCCAGCACTGGTTATTTGCTTTTCTTTGTCCTTCAAGGCAGAAGCCACCTCTCAGAAGTTTTGAGGTCCAGAGCATTTGGGGAGGGAGGCACACTGTGATTTCTCAACTGTGGCGCAGTGGGTGTGGTTTCACAAGAATGGCCCTCCAAGGAGCCCAGGCTCACACAGGATGCTGGGCCTTTCAAGTTGAGGATGCCCCATGGCCTGTTGCCTCCAGGCACTGACGGGACTTGTTTATATCCTCAGAGCTGAATGGCAGGGAACTTAAAGGCCCTCTGACCAGCCACCTGCTCCTGGGTATTTGATTTGAATATGCTGTTCTGCTCCCACTGTCAACGGGGTGAGGCTGTGGGGTCCTCAGACCTCTCCCCCAAGGTGCTGAAGTTATCACTTAGAGCAGCCAGCAAAGCATCCCAGAGAGCTGAGGGGTCACAAAGGCAAAGCCCCTACCCTAAGCTTTATGAACAAGGCCAGAGCAACCACCATCGGTCTGCTTGGGTGTCGGCTCTGAACAGACGCCTCTCCTGTTCCGTGTAGGACAGTGGCCTCGGCCCAGGGACCCCTGGAAGCTGTATAGAGCACCTGGCATGCTGGCATCCTCCAGACAGAAGGAAGCTGCCTGAGAAAGTAGGGAGGTGAGTCCAGGAAGTCTGTTCCTGTGGGAGGAACAGACTACATGGCCATGAGGGCCTGAGGTGGCACTGCCCTTCTGGTGACCAAAGAGCACCTTAATGAGAGGGAAGGCCCTTGGCACAGAGAAGACAAGCAGGTAAAAGGCCCATGGAGAAGAGTCCCTGTCATCAGAGTCCACACACCCCTGAGGAATGGCTGATGAGCTACTCGGCTTCTGAGAAAAGGCACAGAGACGGGGCAGGTGGAGGTGGCCTGGTGGCCCCCATCACTAGCTGGAGAGAAGAGCAGGAGCACCACGCCCTTACCCAGGTGCCAAGGATGACCTGCAGGCCCCTTCAACAACCTGCAATGGAAAACAAGGGTTCTCCCGACAACCTTAATGCCTCGGACCTCCAACCTGTGCCACTCCTACAGGCGACCACGGACTCCACTCCCTTCCTGTACCTCTGGGGACTCAAGGACCCCCTCTGCCCAGGCTCTCCTGGGCTCCAGACTTTTGGGACACATGAGAGGTAGCAGAAATAGGAGGTGAGCAACTGTCTGCCACACCACAGACCTGGTGTCTCCTGTGCATGCCCCAGGAGGAACCTTGTCAGTAGGCTGGCTCAGGCTCAGAGATACCAGGACTACACGACCATGAGAAGAATTCACCCAGGACAATGAGGTGCTGCGAACTTTTTCACAGTTGACACACAAGTGTCTTCAGCGTTCTGGAAGGGTCTCTAGGGTAAAAGAGAGTAAATGAGACCACAAATGGGGCCAGCACTGAGGGCCAAGGCGCTGATCACCAGACCTGGCAGGCTGAGGGGAGAACAGGAACATCAAGAAAACACCCAGCCAGCCCCACTCCTGTTCCTGCCGACCCAAGCTCTGGGCCCTGCTGGCCATCAGCCCCGACTGCCCCTAGCCCTGTAGTCCAGGGTACCAGCAGTAGCAGCAAGGCCAGGGCCGGGGCATATGACACTGTCCTGAACATCCTGAGCAAGGCAGATACAGAGAAGGTGCTCATAGATGGGAGGGAAAAGTCGGTGATTCAAACCATCAGCCACACACTGCCCAGGGAAACCCCCTTGATCACCTGCCACCACACACAACACCATGCATTATTAAGCTCGCAAGCTTCCCATCTATAACCTGGGAGAGACCAGGGAACCTACTGCCCAGGAAGCAGGTAACAGGGCAGGGCCCAGCCCATAGCAAATGGCCATCCATACCTTCATAAAGGCCAATTTGTCACCAACTGCCTTATCTGCCCTGAATGCCACAATACAAGAAAGGGAAATGCCTCTTTTGTAGGCCCAAATGTGGACAGACGCCAGTCAAGTCTGAGACACACAGTGACACTAGGGACTGTGTTACAGTTTAGCAGCTGCCCAGGACACAATACTGACCAATGAACCTTGCTTGAACCCTGTGGGACACTGTGAAAGCAGCAACAGCAATCTGTAACTGTTCTCGGAAGGCCCTGCACAGTTATAGAGAGTTGTACACACAAGAAACTAGCCACAAACAGGAAATGTCAAACCACAGCTTGTAACACTTCCTCATTAGAAGGCTGGTGGGGTGGAAGCAAATGAGAACACCAGGGCCAGGACTGGCCAGGAGAGGCCTGCGCACCAGCAGCCCTGCTTCTCTGTGGCACCCACGCTCAGCGTGACTGGGAGTGAGGTAGCTGGAAGAAGCCTGCAGGCTGCTCTGCTCCCTGCTGGCTGACTAGCTTTCAGTAGGGGTTACTTGTGCCACTGGGCACAGCTTCTGAGTTTACATACAGTAATTCATCGCATTCCAATGTCTCATCTAAGCATTTTCCTTAGAGACAAATACCATCACACATTTAAGAATGCAGCCAAGAATTCAATGTATCTACTACAAAATTAAGAAAAGTGAGGGAAGAAGTGGGTTAGGGGATGGGTGAGCTTGTTGGAAGGGTGGCACTGATGAAGATGTACTGTATTCATAAACTGCTTTGTTAAATAGCAATTCACTTGTACAACTAATCAAGGATAATTTTTTATATGGGGGGGGGGGGGGATGCACACCAAACTAAGAGCCACACTTGAATTCCATGCATAAATCAGAACTTGCAACACATCTAAATTAAGTCAGACTTATTAAAATAATGAGAGAATATTTTGAAGGGGTTTACATTCATTCAGTTGTGGCTTTCTATTGCTCAACTCCCCCTCAAGTCCATCTCCTGAGAGGACAAAGGACAGCAGGCACAGGGGTCTGGTGAAGCCTGCCTGGGCTCATGGGGGTGAGCCAAGAAGCCACCCTGGGAACAGCAGGGTCCACTGCCACTTTGAAACCAACCAGGAGCCAAGATTAGAAGGTTTAGGATTTCTCAGGATAAAATAGAATTGGACTCTGAGTAAATAACCCACATGTCAAGGATAAAGATACTCATCAAGAAAGTAAACAAATTTCTCTCCTTGAGTTCTAACTTATCACAAAAAGAAATCAAAACTTTCTTCACACTCACTTTCATTAACCATTTTTAAGACTCATCAGCTTTGTACTTAGAACCCTCTGGGAACAAAAGGCTGCCACGGAAGCTAAGAAGGGACTAGAAGGAGACCCACCAGGTATAGATGAGGTAAGCAGACACTGCTTTTCTCAGAGATGGGGAACAAGACTCTCCAGAAAACCTTAGACACCAAGGAATGGAAGCTAAACTTTGTAGCCTTCTCATCACCAGTTGGGGTAGGCCCGATAAAGTGGGGCAAATGAAAAATTATGGGAGAAAGCCAAGGGCCTTTTGTGCAAAGAGCCCCAGGGCACTTGGGGCTGAGACTGGGTGGGAAGAAAGGCACAGCAAGCCCAGAGACCTGGAGGTGTACCTCTCCTGCCCATCCTTCAGGAGAAGAAATGCAGAAGCAGCTAATAGCTACTTAGAAGAACTGAACTGCTCTTGGTTTTAAGGAAGCTAATAGCACTGGCCAGAAATAAACGGTCAATTTCTTGTACAGCTGAGCATGAGACTGAATGTATTCCAGGTGACTACTTGTAGGAAAGCACACTAGAAACGTATTTCATGTGCAGAGCAACCTTTCTGTACTGAAGACAGGCCCACCTCAGCCAGCATGCGTACAACTAGATACGTATGCATGTGTGTGCAGGTATAGGGAATACAAGCCAGCTACATATATGTGTGGTGTGTGTGTGTGTGTGCCCAGGCATAGAAAATATCATAACCCATTTGTGGATGCAGAAGTTCCAGGTCATACTTTCTGGCATTCACAAAGAACTACTTGACTCCTGCTAGCTCAGCACTGAATTTCATTCCATCACAGGAATCCTTTGTGAACTCCTACTTCTTGTGACTGAGTTTCCTCTCCCAATTGAGAACATGCGGCTCTTCGGCCTACTAGTTGTTGTCCCTGTGGGTCCCATTGTGTGCTCAGAGGCCAGGTTCCCAAGTGGCCATGCGCTACCCTGGAAGATGATAGCCACTTTTAACTTACACACTACAAACCTCCCAAGCCAGCCATGGGGGGGGGGGGGGGGGGGGGGGGGATCACGCACTGTCCACACATGGTCTTGCCGTGCCAAGGACAGCCACAGTGGACTGGGAACTCATATCCCAAGCCTGGCTCCAGTTCTGTTCATTGTTCATGGCCTGCAGAAACCAGCATCAAGTCCTCCAACAGCTATGGTGGGTATGTTGAAAAGCCAGAGCCAACAAAAAGCGGAAAATCAGAAGACCCTATGATGAGATCAAGCAAAAAGGAACAGTCAAGAAAAGAAACACCTTTCAATAAGACAGAATGAGCTTTAAATAGCTTGAGGCTAAAATAACTAGACATGTATGCCCTCACTTGAATTTTATAACACTTTCAGGTCTGCCAGGAATTAAATTTGTTCCCTTGTCCCATATACAGAAGCTTTACTTTGTTCACTATTTTTGTAATTTATTAGAGATGCAAATAAGGAATTATGTGAGGTGGTTTTTTTTTTTTAATCATTAAACTAAACTTAATGGAAAGGAGTAAAATGCCAGGTTAAGGGTGTGAGAGGGGAAGCCCACCCATGAGAAACATATGCAAATAGAAGACATTTCAGGCCATCTTGTACACAGGTCCTGGGAAAACTATATACCAAGTAAACTATATGCTGATAGTCCAGCTTTAGCAAGGAAGCTGCAAAGCAACACATTGTCATTTAAAAAGATGGTGCATAGCTGGATTAACGCTAATAAGCACAGTTTAACAAGCTGCAAACTCCCCAGTGTACTTGCAACTCCTGGTTCACCCACTGGGATACGGACGGCTCTGTGTTCTCCCATCATCCTGGAGCCAAAGGAAAGGCGAGATTCAGAATTCAAAACTGCCTATAAAGGCTGGAGCTTAGTATGTTCTATGTTTGAATGGCCAAAAATGGCTAAAGTTTAAAATTAAGTGGGCCTTATCAGCTGCATACTACATTTCATATTTGGAACAGCTGAGGATACTAAATACAGATGATCTGGGTTCTCAAAGGCCCCCTGTGTCCTGCAAGTGGAGCACACGATAGGCCCGTGCTGCCAGTGTCCTCCTTCAAGCATCTCACCTACAGTCGGCGGCCTCAGAGATTCTAAGGTGGACACTACTGCCATCCCTACCAGACACAACAAATCCAGTAGGTTGAGGCTATGTCAACTAGTGAACTGGGTGACCTGGAGTGAGTGGCAGAGTCCCTGCCTTTAATCCTGCCAGGACTCTGGCTCTCTTCTCAGGATGTGCACTTCCAAACCTAAAGTTCCTACTGGCGCTATGCCCAACAATCAAGCTATCAATAGGAAAAACGGCCATCTGCAAACCACACAGAGCCTTCAGAACTTTTGTTTGAAGTGGGGAAGAACTCTAATGCTTCAATGCTTCACAGCGTCAGCAAGCCCAATCCCAGTGAACATGCACAATGTGACGCAGATCCCAGCAAACTGTGCACAATAACGATGAAAAGGCAGCTAAAAAATTAACAAAGAAACTCGGCTCTAGGAGAAGCCTTCAATTTACTTGGCCATTTTCCATGGACATTCAATTAAAAACAACTGTGGGAAACAAACACAGCCTTTGGAAATGGCAGAAGGCAGCAAAGGCCATAAAGTAGGCATTCTCCTAACAGCCTGAGAAGCCTGTGGGCACTGATGTCTGACCCAACCCAAAAGCTTAAGCCCAAGAGAAGAGCCACACCCCATGCCCACCCTAAATGAGTTCAGCAAATATCTGATAGGACACCAAAGCACCAGCCAGAGAGGGGAGTGCCAACAGGGAGGAGAGAAAAAGAGGACCTAGAGAGAGAGGGGAGAGTGAGAAGAGGAGGATGAGAGGGGACAGAGAAAGAGGGAGATAAACATCACAATTAAAAACTTGTATGTTTCAAAGGACATACCCAGAAAGTGAAAACAGAACAAAATGGGAAAGGATATTTGGAATCACCTAAAGGTCCACTTTTACAGCCCATCCCACTGCCAAGACAAAAATGAGGTCCCATACAAAAATAAAAACGTGACAGCAAAGGCTTACAACAAGTGAAACAATTACATATATGAGTTCACAATTATACTCACATTTTCCTACCTGAACTGCAGAGCTGATGAGGGGACTTCGTCTCAACTAAAGTTTTCTGCCCAACAAATAAAGTATGGAAGCTCAGAATGGAACTCTGCAGTCCCCACAGAAGCAAGAGAGGAAGCTAGACAAAGCCCACTGGTGATGGCTAGCAACAAGGAAACTCTAACACAATCTATGGATCAGTCTCGCCAACGAATTCCAGTCTAAATCTGATATGGCCCCAGTTTGACTCATCAAGTCACCAAGAACAGAGTGGGGAAAGCCAAACAGCACCAGAGGGCCCAAGCAGTGGAGCCCCAGCCATGGAATGGAAACTCAACAAAAAGACAACAGCAGCAGGTCTGTGAGCTCTTCAACAAATCAATTATAGCATGCATGCGGGGGGGGGGGGGGGGGGGGGGGGGGGAGGGAGGAGGATGAGTGTAAATCAAATGTAAGAAACACAGTGGCCTCTTACATATAGACCTTATTTAACACCCATGTGAACAAGAACCACACACGCACGCACGCACGCACATAGATTTGCTTTCTAGAACCTGGAAGGCAAACTGAATTCACTGGGTGACCCTGGGAGGATGGGCAGGCAGTGCTGGTTGAACGCTCTGGCTATGAGGGCGTTCTACTAGAATGCCGATCCGCTTGAACAGCTGACTCAACAAGAATGAAAGTAACCTTGACAGTTAGAGAGAGAGAGAGAGAGAGAGAGAGAGAGAGAGAGAGAACATCAGCCTACTTCAAGTAAAACCAAACAAACTACCCACAGAACCACAGTCTCCTGGGGGCCCACCTAGCTCTTCACAGGCACGCCCCCTCAACCATCCACTAAGGCAGAGCTACCTCTGTGACAGACACCATGCTGACAGCAATTCCCCAAAGGAGGATGCCCAGTAGCCCTTCCTCAGCCAGACCAATGCAGCTCATGGCCGCCCTTCCCTGCCACTGCTCAGGACTGGAGTTGTCAGTGACATGCCTCTTGTAAGTCTTTGTTACAAGGAATCTTTTCCAAATCCCAAGTCCTAAAATTATTTGTGACCAGGAAGGAAAAATCAGTGACTCTACTTTAAGTTGTAAACATTCCCAGAGCTGTAAGTGCATCCTGCTGGCCACGGGATTACACATAGGAAACCAGTAAACAGCGGAGCAGGCTATAATTACCATCACACTGGCTCTGTTGCTAAGTAAGGGTGGTTTGGGGAGGGAAGGCAGGGGCAGGGTAAGGCTGGAAGGCTTCCGGACCCAAGGCCCACAGTCCAGACCACCGGGACGAGAAGCCGTCTCTGGTGAATGTCCCCCCTGGATGCCAGGCTGCCGGGAAAGCCTTGCTCACAGCTGCTTTCCTCACATGTGGTTTGATTGACGCAAATCAGGAGGCAAGCAAATGATTCATAACTGTCCAGCACAGAGCTCACAGAGAAACAGCATACTCTCAAACCTGCTGATTCACCAAGTTACCATACCCTGGAGCCAGTGCCAACGTATGTTCACTATAACACCAAAACTACATATCAGAATCCACACCTTGCCCAGGCACAGACGGGGTAAGGCTGACATAAGAAAATGTGTGGAAGAGGCAGTCTGCCTAACAGTACACGTGTGTGGGTGTACGTGTGTGCATGGGCATGCTAGTGGACACACATGAGTCATGGCACTGACATCCTTAGGCTCCAGCTTCAACCTCAGGCCCAGGAACCTGAGCCTCTCCCACCGTGGAGCACAGCTAGGCGGTGAGGCGGTAAAATGTCATGTAGGATCAGAGAGAAGGTCTGAAATCCCTGCATGGAGCCAGGAGACAACCCAAGGCAGGGGCTCTGCCAGGGCAAGGAAACTTAAGAAGAAGGGCTTAAAGGGCAGGCAGGACTCAGCAGCCAGGACCTGCACGCTCCTTCAAGGCACAACACACAGAGAGGATGTCAACGGTATGGCAGGAGCAAAGAGCAGGTGTGCAGTGCAGGCATGAGTGCGTCCTTGGGGCAGGCAGGCAGCAGCAGGGGCAGCAAGACCCCAGTGGAGCCACGGTGGGAGCATCCTCTACAGGCAGGAGAACCACAGTGGACCTCACCTGAGGAGCAAGCGTCCCATAATAAGATCACTGAGGACAGCAGAGAAGCCAGCAGACAGCAGGCCAGAGAGGCACTGCGTGGTGACGAGGACAAGGATGAGCGGGGTCCACCACAGAGACGTCTGGAAATACTGAATGTCAGTGTCCTGTCAGGGGGACTTCGCAGCCCTGCCCCCCCCCCCAAGCAGGGTGGCCAGACCTCACTCAGATCATGCAGCCGCTGGGGATGGTGGCGAGTTCTGCCACAGGGCCTACATAATCCAAAGGAATCAAGGCGCAAAGGCACAATGTAAAGGCACCCTGTGAAAAGCACTGAGGGAAGCCATGCCCTTAGCCATCTCCATGCTTCATGCTTCTTCCCATTTCAACACGCAAACCCCAGCACTGACCATGGCAAAGGCTCACTCCAGCGTTTCTGGAGAACCATGTAGAACCAGCTGGTGATGGCCATGCCCTTCTGGGCTCCAGGCGCTCTGCTTGCTAACTGGACTGCTGAGGAGTCCTTGAAGCAAGGCCAGCTCCAGCCTGCCTCAGAGTCCCAGGTGATGGCCCAGGTCTGGACACATAAGAGAAATCAAGAAATCACCGGCACATTCAAGGGACAACCAAGCTTGAGGCATCCAGGCCCAAATCCCACATCTTGGTTTCTCATGACCCCTGAAAACCTGCCCAAAGCTCTCGTCTCCTGTTCTAGCTGCGTTCTGCAAAGGAGTGGCCGCCAAGCAGTGTGAAAAGCAGCTAGCACTGGAGCAGCAAGGCCCACAGCGGCATCCGGCCTCAGCCTGGGAAGCATGGGCAGACCCATAGGAAAGGACACAGAAAGTCTCAGCAGTGTCAACACCTACCCCTGAAGCATCCCAGCAGGCATCCTGGTCCCTTGGGCACCTGAGCTTGTGCTGGCTTGCTTCCCAAGCTCCCTCACACCAGTGGGATAGGCTGTAATGCTGCCATCCAGCCCAGACACCTGAAAGAGCCCAGCGTGGGAACACTGGCCTAGACAAGGCATTTCCACAGCTTCCAACGGGCTCTTAGTAACCCATACAGACAGCACTGCCTCTTCCACAGCGACTGCCTCCAGCCAGGACACTGGGAGGAATTAAATCCTACCACTGGAGTTCCCAATCTGCAGGAAGCAAGTAAGACAACCCTCTCCCTGCATCTTTATCCTGAGCTCGTGTCTGGACCATCTGGTGGCTGAGGGGTTTTCTGAGAAATACACAGTGCTCACCAGCTTGAGACAGCTGAGTCTTCAAATCTGTCCAAAACTAACAGAGAAAAGAGAGAGATCAAGAAGTGGGTGAGCCAGGAACAGCTCCGGAGGAAGCCCTGCTGAGGGGACTCCCAAGCAGAGTCCTTCCACCAATGCTCTCTGCAGAGCCACAGAAAGCAGCTAGCTGGTTAAAACAATTTGGCGACTGACTCTGTGTGGAGAAGGAAGGCTTACGGTAGAAAGCCAGGCTTCACACCATGTTATCAGGGAGGGTAACTCGTAGGAGGTCTGGAAGCTTTAGCTTCCCTCTGGTTTCTCTGCCACCAGCCTGGGCTGCCCACCTCCACACACAGGAAACTACATTCAGGTGACAGACAGTGCGGGACTGGAGACTACAGAGTAGCAGCAGAGCAGGTGTGAGACCACCAGGCAGGAAAAGGACCTGTGACCCCAGACCTGGAGAGACCCCCTCGGGCTGAAGCCCTTCCATATCCCCGAACAATTAAACTTGACCTTAACAACCCAACCGGGCTCCTAAAAACATATCCACATTTGCTGACGTCCAGAACCTTCTAAGATACAAGAAGGCTCACCCGAAGCCAAGGGCCTGGTTAGGAGATCCTTGCTGGCTTTGATATGCTGACACAGTGACCAAGTGAAGTACCAAAACCTGAATCAGAGAATAAACCTCTACCCAACTGCTACAATTCTACTTAGCCCCTGGGCCGTGGAGTTAACCCTGAGGATGCCGTCGTGCAGCCACCTCACAGGGAGAACTGGGCTCCAAGGCACACAGTAATGCCACCAGTAACTAAGCAGAAAGGCTGCCGTGCAGACCCAGTGGATGTTGAACTCCAGTCTTCTTTCTTTCTGTCCTAGACATCTGAAATAGTCTCTCCTAGAATGAGTCTCTCCTAGAATGCGCAGGGAGGGGCACAGCCAAACAGAAGTGCTGAATTCTTGATACTCCAGGAACGAGGAGCTTGAAAAAGAACCCCATCAGTTGCAGCAGCAGCAGTAAGCAGGACCTCCTGGCTCCCCCACCAGCCTTCCGACAAGAGAAGGCCCCAGGCAGCATTTGGCAGGCCCTACTGCCAACAGAGCAGGATGTCGGAGCAAAGTGGGTTTCTGTGCCACTGCAAATATCCCAAGGGACCAGCAAACCAAGCTGCCCCAGCAATGCAAGGGCTTCACCCCAGGAAAAGGTAAGGGCTAAGCCCCCCACCCATTCCTGTGCACTCTGGAAAACCCTCAAAAATGAGCCACAGGCTCATATGCCTGTCATCTCAGCTACTCTGAGATCTGCAGATCGCAGTACAAAGTCAGGCTGGGCAGACAAATCTGTGAGACTCTTACCTCTTATTAACCAACAAAAAGCTGGAAGGGGAGATGTGGCTCAAGTGGCAGAGTGCCAGTTTTGACTAGAAAAGGCTAAAGGGCAATGCCTCGACTCTGAGTTCAAACCCTGTACTGACATTAAATAAATAATAAATGAATGTAATTTCTGGAATGAGACCAAATACTGAGCACAGCGTAACTGAAGGCCCCTCCCTAGCCTAGGACCGTGGTCAACGGGTAAGTGCATCTCAGCGGGCTCTTCCGACTGGGATGGCGGGGAGCCGGAGAGCTGCTCCAATGGCCTGAGGGACAAGCACGGATCGCCCTGGCTGTGTTTGTGCGTCCTCATGATTGGAGTAAAGGGAGTCAGATCCCTTAAGGCACTTTCTGTCCCCGGCCACCCTCATGTGAAAACCCACAAGAACAGAGATGACTCCAAGCTGTCCTAGGACGTGAACTGATGCTGCATCTAGCATGCTCGGTAAGCATGACTAATCCCTGCCCAGTGCCCCTCTCCCAGGCCCAGCTCCCCTGCCCAGCTCAAGTGCTAAAGCCTGGCGAGGAGCAGGACATGAAATCCTCCTGCAGTGAGCAAAGGGAGCAATTCTGTTCTGCACAAGGAAAATGTCAGACACAACCGGAACATCATAATGCAGAATGTAGCATCCCACAGTGAACAGAGACCGTGAGTCTCCCGTGACTGAGCCGGGCCCAGTGCGTAAGCATGTGTACCACTTCAAAACAAAACAAACATACCCTTTGTCTCTGTCTGTCTCCACCCCCCGCCCCCTCACCGCCTCTCTCTACACGGGTTTCAAAAGTCTCAGCACTTGCAAGGTGAATATCCTCATCCCATACCTTTTGCTTTTCAGTTTGTTCTTCAATAGGCTCTCATGGTTTTTCCAAGGCTTGCCTCAGACTGCAGCCCTCCCACCTCTACCTCCCAAGCAGCAGGATCTACAGGCATGTGCCAACATATTCGGCTATAAATATGCCTCACTCATCCACAGTAGAGTGAACACAGCAAGTTCTACACTGTTGTCTGAGTGTCCAGAATAAGCTGGAAGGCAGCAGGAGTGCAGCAGAGAAGCCAGAGAAGGGGCTCTGGGCAGATAGAGCCATCAAGGCAAAGGTACTGGGGCAGATTGGTGAGGTTCCCCAAGAGCAGGAAGCTGAGTGCTGCTAGAGTTCCAAGAGAGGGAGCAGGACATGGCCAGGCCAGGGTGAGTCAGGTTGGCCATTACATGGGGCCTGAAATACCACCAGACTGACTCTAGAAGGAATCAACTTCTCCAGAGTGCCCTAAATAGACAAGACAGCCATGGGTAAAATAACCAGCCAGTGAGAGTTTCAGGTACTTGCTTCATTGTAGGTTTACAGAATTTCAGTTCATGATGGCAGTGCTGGGCAGCCAGCTACCCCACGCCAGATGTAGCAGCCCCAGCCACCAAGGAACACAGTGGGCAGGGCAGAAGTGGAGCTCCTCCAGAGTGTGGAGAGGACCTGTTCCAAGAGAATGAGAGAATGAGGGACTGGAGGTCACGCTGGCAAGGCAAAGCAAAACACATTTCCGGGCCTTTCCGCTTGCCCTGCCGTGTGCAATAAGGCCTAGTGGTGGTGTGGAGGAGCCTCGAGGAGTGAGAGCTACTCCTGACATGAGAGGAGCTGATGAATGGCACTCTCCCTTCCTCACATGCAGCAAGGAGACCCACGGAGGCAGTGGAGAGGCCCAGAACACGAGGATGGATGGCCTCTACCGGAAGCAACTCCAACCTGCTGTATATGATCACATTCATGAAACGCGAAGCTTGTACCACAGCCGCCATGTCCAGCAGCTTGCTTCGCCCCACGCTTCCTCTCCACACCCTCCCACCCTCCCCAGCCTTCCCTGAGAGCGACCGAGACTGCACAGAGATGAAGGGAGGGCCCCAAAGTGGGTCTCTGTGACCAGGAGGTGTCCAAATGTGGACCTTGGTGAACTGGCCGAGGACACAAGGATGCAGAACACAACACAGGCTGCATTTTTTGATGCATGTAACTCTAGGAAGCATGGTCCTGTAGGAAGTCAGAGAAACTGGTGTCAGGAAGGGCCAGAGGGAGCAGGCAAGGAGTTAGAGTACTGGGGTGCAGGCCTGCTGAGCCCTTACAAGGATGCAGGACCAAGTAGCTTCTGCTGGGGCCAGGAGTGGCCCTAAGATAAGCAGCCACAGGCAAGTATTCTCAGCTCTGCCAGCCTTGGCAGGAAGAGCCTCCCTCCACTGCCCCCAGCCCCAGGGGTCAGGGTCACCTGGGGGACCGCTCCCACAGGTACTGTCATGCATGGCACCACACGTACCCTTAGATACCCATGGCTGCAGCAGGGGAGAGCCAAGCGTGCCTGCGCCAAGTAGAACCTGCTACACTGAATAGCTTCTTCTCAGGAGTGACCTGGAGAGGAACAACGAGCAAGTGACTGTCCCAGTGCACCAGAACTGCTTCCACTCTGAAGAGGTGAGCAGGACAGGGTCACCTGGGTATGACATGGCCATAGTAGACCACACAGGCAGCGGAGAAGGTGAGCAGGGACCGGGGCTCCCAGTCCTGTGGGCGGGACTGAGTGATGCTCTGGTGCAGAGACGCTCTCTAAGGGTAGAAACACGCCATGGACAAATGAGCACGAGGTAGAATGGAGGTGCAGGGAGCGACCACCACCTGCTGATGCTGACAGATGAACCCCAGCAGGGGATAGAGACAGGAGGAAAGTGGGTGAAAAAAGCCTCTGCTTGGAATGTACCTGACAGGCTTCTATCATACTACTAGACTCACTCAACAGCATTAAGTAAAAGAAACAAAAACAACTAAAACTGAGCTGACAACACAGCTGGGAGCAGGAAGCTATCATGGAAGAGACCAATGGTAAGGCTACTGCCAGCACCCAAAGGTGCTGGGGCTCAGGACATAGCCCAGAGTCCAGGCAGGGCTCTGTGGGCTCTGGACAGGCACTGACAACAGGGGCACAGAAGCAGCACATGGAATCCCTGCCTGCAGAAAAGCATCCTTGGTCCAAATCACCCTACTGCAAGCTCAGCTAACCATGGGACCCCCATGAAGGGGACATGCAAAACAGGAACTAAATGGAGAAAGACATCAGAGACAGTCCAACCATGCTTCACGTGTTCCTATCCTTTGAATTAGCATACAATGACTATTTCTACCACTTCTGAAGAAATAAGTTCACCCATGTGTTATCTGATCATTTCTCTGCATGTGTTTTGATGAGGTAAAAAGTTTTAAAAAGTACTTCAAGTTTTAATCTGTGAAAAAGAAAGCTACAGAACTTCCAAATTAGTCATTTTCAGAACCAAATATACCAGGAACCAGTGGCTCATGCCTATATATTATAGTAGTTATTCAAGAAGCTGAGATTTGGTCTGAGGATTGTGGTTCAAAGCCAGCCAGATCTGTGGCTTGAGTGGTAGAGTGCCAGCCTTGAGCCAAAAAAGCACAAAGACAATGCCTAGACCCTGAGTTAAAGCCCCAAGACTGGCACCTCCCCCCAAAAAAGGGGGGGGGGGGGTTACTAATGGCTCATGCTTCTTGTAAACATTGCTACTAAGGAGGTAAAACCTAGAGAATTACAGTTCAAAGCCAGCCCAGGTAGCGACTTCATCTCCAATTTCCAGCAAAGTCAGGCAGGATGCATGTGGTGGAGAACCAGCTGCGCGCACACACA
Organism: Dipodomys spectabilis; assembly: GCF_019054845.1. Lineage (NCBI taxonomy): Eukaryota > Metazoa > Chordata > Mammalia > Rodentia > Heteromyidae > Dipodomys > Dipodomys spectabilis. Next base: position 226,910 of record NW_024870801.1, read on the forward strand.
CACAATTAAGGTGATTGACTCATTAAAGAAAAAAACTTCAGTGGATGTTTTAAGTAATAGATACTATACAAACTTGAAAACAAAATTAAGTGAATAGAGCACATTTGTGAAGAAAAGAGTAAAATGAGGTCACCATGATTTACTCAAGACCCCAGAGGAAAAGTGAAGATAATGGAACCATAGTTAAAGAAATACTGGCTAAGAATTTCTGAAATTGACAAAAAGCAAATCCACATGCAAAGAAAGGGAACATAGGCAGAGAGAAAAACAAGAGCAATCCATACCTAACCACAGGGCAAGACTGTGAGCTTGCTAAAGACCACTGCTAGTTAGAAAGACACCAGGAAGGAAGGGTCGCATGCTGACTTCATGTCACTTACTGCAAAGAAGAATCCTAATAGGGAAGACTCTCCTAAGTTCTTGAGGGAAGAAAACTGAAAGTCACCTTGAAAGTTGGCAAAGCAACCATTCAAAACTGAAGAATAGACGTCTTCAAATTTAAGGAAAAATAGTTCTACCACCAGCAGCTCCACAGAAGCTCCTACAGGAAAAGATCCCTGGCGGTGCATCACAGGCAAAGCCCGTATCAGGTAAGCTGACTCAGCATGGGCCACAAACAAGTGCCTGGTGACCCGGAACTGCACAGGGCCTATTATCACTGTCACAGTCAGTGACCTGATGCTGGCCACATCACTCCTGGCTCGAAGAGTCCCAGTGCCTCCCTAATTGTGTTTACTGGATGTGTGCTCCACCCGTGACCCGGTACCTGCTGGCTAACAGGATTCCTGCACCTATGACAGTTGCTCAGACTTTCCTTGTTTTTGCTGACCTGTTTTGAGGAGGCTGAGCCTCCACATTTAGGATTTGTGTGATGTTATCCTCATGAGACTGCAGTTGTGTGATTCTGAAGTGAAATATTCCATCATGTCAAAGATGTGTAGTAGCTACATGACTAGAAAAATAGACTGAAATGTAACACTCATGTCAACACCTGATGTACACACCTCACTCTGTACCTGAAGCAGAAGTACAGCCTAGAACAGAAGACCACACACACACACACACACACACACACACACACACACCTGCATATCCAGCCTTGGAAATAAAATAAATCAGAGCCTAGGTACTGTCCCTGAGTTTTGTTCAAGGCTGATCCTCTACCACTTGAACCACAGCTCCACCTCTGCCTTTTGGATGGTTAATTAGAGATAGAGCCTCATGGATTTTCCTGCCTGGGTTGGTTTTGAACCACAATCCTCAGATCTCAAGTCTCTTGAGTAGCTAAGTTTACAGACACACACACACACAGAGCTCATGATAGTTATTTATCTTTTAAAATCTGTTGGAGCCAGGCACTGTTGGATTACAGGCTCATGCCTATAATTGTGGCTACTCACGAGGCTGATATCTGAGGATCACATTTAGAAGCCATCCATGCAGGAAAGTCTGTGAGACTCTAATCTCCAATTTTATCGCAGAAAAACCCAAAAGTGGCACTGTGGCTCAAGTGATAGAGTGCTGGTCTTGAACAAAAAGAGCCTAGGGACAGCACCCAAGCCCCAGGACTGGCAAAAAGGAAGAAAAAAAATGAGCATCACAATCTTTATTCACGACCTCAGATTTGGATAAGGCAAAAGAAAATGAAATACACAAAGACCTGTTATAACTACAGAAAAGATGAGCTACTTTCCAAAAGATCACTCCCACAAAAAAGTTACCAGGAAGCTGAGTGCTGGGGCTCATGCCTACAACCCTAGCTACTCAGGAGGCTGAGATCCAAGGGCCATGATTCAAGAACAGCTCAGGCAGCAGAGTCCATGAGATTCTAGCTCTACAATAAACAGTAAAAAGTTAGACTGGAAACATGGTTCCAGCGGTTGAGTGCCACACAAGCAAGTCTAATAATATTAGAAAGAAAAAAGTTGCCAACAGTAAATACAATTTTTTGTCAGTTGTGGGCTTGAACTCTGGGCCTAGGCACTGTCCCTGAGCTCCTTTTACTAAAGGCTGGCATTGCTAGCACCTAGCAGCTTTATGTTTTATTGAATTAGCCTTCTCTACTAGATTTGTTTTTTCTTCACATATGAGCTACGATTTCCCGGAATACTAGACTTTTACAGGTAGGATTCTGGGGACACACCCAGCACCTATGATGTAGATACCCAGAACTGATGATGGTGAAGACCCGGCACCAATGATGTAGGGATCCAGCAGCTAGGACCCTGATACTCAGCACCAATGACTCTGGGGCACACCAGCACCAGCCTGTCCTGTAGGGATGTTTTCAGATTATGCTTAGAACTCACCCTTCCAAAACTCAGGGACATTGTAGGTTTTCAAAGCCTTTATAAATTGTGTCATTTCTTTCCGCCATAATATATGTGGAGCAGAGTGAAGATGATCGCACACCACCTGACATCTCCATGCAGTTAGTGCTGAGAGTCCCACGGTATCCTCATGGTCCTCCTACCCCGCCACGGCAGGCGTTGAGCATCCCCGTCAGCACTGTGGGGCTCCTGGGGAGCCAGATCATCACTGCAGGGGAAGGGGGCTTATTTTGTTCATTGCACAGAGGCGATTAGGGTTGAGATTTTTACTTGAAAGGTTCTGTCCAGTCACAACTGATGGAACAAATGATCATGCAGCAAGAAAAATAAAGACAAAAAGGAAAAAGCTACTGGGTTCACCGTCATCTCCTGGCACACCCCCAACAGGACTTTCTAATGGAAGTCCACATTCTTAAGGAGAAACCTAAGAGAAGCCTCTCTATGGCCCTTGCTCTACACAGTTCACTGCAAAGACATCTACATGCCTGAGAAGGTGTGAGAAAGACAAGAACGGGGACAAAGAAAGGCCTTGAAACTCATCTTGGCCTGCCAGAGCCAGCCTAAGCTGGGCAGGGCCAAGCACGGCCTTGCTAGCCAGCGTGCACAAACCACAACAGCTGTGACACCAACAAGCATGCTGAAAACAGAACGATGTTAACTGTCTGTTGAGCCAGGGGTGAGGGATAAAGACCTCAGGGGACATAAACAGCCAGGAATAGGACTTTAAGAAGGTGATGTGGCCAGGTGCTGGTGGCTCAAGCCTGTATAATCCTAGCTACTCAGGAGGCTGAAATCCGAGAATTGCAGTTCAAAGCCAGCCTGGGCAGGAAAGTCCATGAGACTTATCTCCAATTAACCACCAGAAAAAAGGGGGGGGGGGGGGGGGGAGAGGAAGTGGTGCTGTGGCTCAAGTGGTAGAGCATTAGCCTGGAGCTAAAGAGCTGAGGGACAGCACCCAGGCCCAGAGTTTAAGCCCCATGACCGACCAAAACAACAACAACAACAAAAGAATAGAATAGAAAAGAAAAGAAAGTTATGTGTTACCTGGGCATAGTTAATCCAGCTACAAGGAAGCTGAAGCTGGGAGATCACCATTTTGAGGCCAGCCTGGACTACATAATGACATCCCCATCTCAATGAAAGTGAAGAATAAAAAGGTAACACCATAAACAGAGGTCTCCTGGAGACTGTGAAGGTGGAAGATGGCTGGGAAAAGGATGATCCCCACTCCCTTCTTTGGAACTCGGGCGTTAGGAGTGCTGGTGCCTCAACCCATAGAAGGCCCACAGCCAGCCTGCTGCTGAAGCCTGGAGAAGGAAAACAGCTTTAGACGACAACCTGCAATTAACACACAACAATTATCTTACTAATTTGGGTTAATTCCTACTTTGCAGCCTGGTTGGCAGGGGGAGCACGGGAGCTATCTATGTGGGTGCTTTTTTATTTTGTTCTTCTAAGTTGATGTGTTTGAAAGATCTTCAGGAAGAATTTAAACGGTTACCAGCATCTCCTAGAGAAAGAGCCAAGGTTTAAAGGGGCCAGGGCCCTGCCCCCTTTTGGCACAAGGCTGCACTTGGATGAGAATGGGTCTTGTTCTGAAGAGCTCACTCCTGCTGCTGACCAGCCCTTTCCTGAAGCCTAGAAGCAGCTCCCTGGGCAGGACACTGCTCTCGGGGCCGAGCCCATCCCAGGCAGGGGGTGCTGCTGTGTGTTTCCACAGAGGTAGTACCAGGGAGGCTGGCCAGGAGCTCAGAAACCAGGCCCTGCCAAGGCTGGATGGGGTCCTCGTGTTGGGGTGTGCTATCAGGGCTCAGGGAACTCCCCACAATGCAAGTGCTATTGGTCCCCTGCTGCTCAAGGAGCATCTAGAGGGCTACCTGAGCTCACCAAGCCTTGCCTAGCAATGAAGAGTGCCCTCACTCATGGCCCTGGAGTCAGAACACAGCCCATATCCAGCACCTGCTATTTGCTGGGTGTGCAGCAGCACTTTATGATGAGAACACTGACCCAGTGCACACGCCATCCAGATGCCTCAGTTCACACTGCCATCCACAGGACCCGGTTCACACTGCTCTCTGGATGACCTCGTTCACACTGCTGTCCGGATGACCCAGATCACATTGCCATCCAGATGACCCAGTTCACACTGCCATCCTGATGACCAGTTCACACTGCCATCCGTCTGGATGACCAGTTCACTGCCTTCCAAATGACCTCGCTCACACTGCCGTCTGGATGACCCTGACCCAGTTCTCACTGCTGTCCAGATGACCCAGTTCACACTACTGTCTGGATGACCAGTTCACACTGCCGTCCAGATGACCCATTTCACACTGCTGTGCTGAGGCAGGAACTAGGTCCATGACCATGCAGCCCACAAGAACCCTTCACCCCATGGGCAGCGAGAAGAATCTGGGAAATAGACACCACCAATCCTTACCTTATTCGAGAAGAGCAAATTAAATAAAATTCAAACACTCAAGCCAAAGTAATGAGTGAAGTCAAATAAATGTGTGACTGGGAATGTCCCAAATGATCACAATCACAGATTACAGTACTAGACAAGTAAGGGTTGCTTGCTTTTTGAAGAGCAGGTTGGAAGAAAGCCACCAGGAGCCAAGGAAACCATCTTTTGCATGGACATTCGAATGACTGTCCCTCTTAAATAAGAATAGAAACTATAAAGGACCAAAGGGCAAATGGAAAAGGACACTCAAAAGCACTAATAGCAAAATGCTGCCCAGTAGAAACAAGGATATTTCCTAGTTGGTTACCATCTTACAATAAACAGCGAACTGTACCAAGTGTAGTTATACTTATTTTGTGCTCATAAACTGATGTGTTGAATTGAAACCCTTTTGTGAAGATTAATTTAAAAAGTTAATTTTTCTTAAAAAAACAAAACAGACTTAGCAACAAAAAAATAAAAGGAGAGGACAACCAAACATCCCTTTGGAAGTATAGTGGGAACAGTCATTGCCTATAGGTTCAGGTCTAGCCAAATGCCAGCTCCCAGGTGCCCCACAGCCTCCTATTCCCCATACACACACCCATGCAAGCCAGAGGGCCCAAGTCACACAAGGAAGCAGCAGGATTTTCCTGGCTTCTCTATAGCTCAGTCAGTCTTTAGAACTGCTTTCCCCAAAGACAGTGCCCAAAGCAGCCAAAGGTCCACAGGATCTGTGTGCCTCAAAATAGTATTTGGAACGGTACTTTTTAGATTGAACCCAGCTGGCTCCTCGACTCTGGGATTTTCCAGAGTTGATCATGGCAACCATCTTCAAAATTCCTATGTGTTCCCTCTGGGAGGTGTGGCCAAGACCCGCAAAGGGTTTCATAATATGGATTGGTAACTACAGTAAATCAGCAGGGTGGAATTAAAACAACCAAGTTTAAATCATGAGAAGCCAGTTATGTCACTGCCAACAGCAAGACAGGCATGGTGGTATATGCCTATAATCCCAGTATTCCAGAGGCTGAGGCAGGAGAACTCCAAGTTCCAGGGCTGGCTGGGCAACAAATAGGACTGTGCTTAAGAAAAAAAGGAAAAAGAAGGAAGCACAATCTGGGACCGAAGGAAACATACTATCATGTTCCATGGGACCCCAGGGAAAAGATTCAGAGGGGATCTGAAGGATTCACCCCCATCTTCACTCACACACACACACTCACACTCACTCACTCACTCACACACACACACACACACACACACACACACACACACACACACACACACACACTGTTGGAGATCATGCTAGGCAAGCACTACCACTGAGCTACCCCTGAGCCCTTTTTAGGTTGTGTGTGTGTGTGTGTGTGTGCGCGCATGCTGCTGCTGGGGTTGTTACTCAAGGCCTAGCCACTGTCCCTCCGCTTTTTGTGTTCAAAGCTAGTGCTCTACCACTTGAGCTACAGCTCTCCTTCCAGTTTGCTGGTGGCTAACTCCTACGGGGGCTACTCAAACAGATCCTCAGGTCTCAGCTCCCGTATAGAGAGGATCACAAGCATAAGCTACCAGATGCTCAGCTTTGAGTCACATCTTGACTATGTAGCCCAGCCTGGCCTTAAGGTCACTCACAACCCTCCTGCCTCTGCCTTACAAGTTCGGGATGACAAGTATGCACCACCACACCCGGCTTTCCTCCCATGGTTTAGCCTTTTAAAACCATCCCAAAATGAACAGACATTGATGTGTAAGTAGGGAACACAGGCATTGGTGGGGCCTAGATGGCTAGCCATTATTTAACAGTTGCTTCCCTGGCTGCCACCTCTAGAAGGCTTTTCAGCCTGTTGGTGACTATCTTACTGTTCCTTATTGAGCATCATTTTAGTTCTGAAATAAAATGTTCTCACCAAGATGAAAAAACAGGGCATGTGCCCAGGTTTTGAAACTGGACCAACATCTCTCATCTGGTACAAAAATCAACTCCAGGTAGATCAAAAAGCTCAGTCAGATCTAAAACTTTAAATCAACTATACGAAAATATATAGGAACAAATCTGGAAGATACAGGCAGAGGTTAATTTTTCCTAAATAGAACTCCAGATGCTCAGAGAATAGGAGCAAGAATTAACAGATGGAACTATATCAAATTAAAGAGTTTCTGCACAGCAAAAGAAACAATCACCAGAACCAAGAGACAACCCACAGAATGGGAGAAAATCTTCACCAGCTACTTAACAGATAAAGGATTAATATCCCCCATTACTTACAGAACTCAAAACAAAGAACAAAAGAACAAATAATCTGTTCAATAAATGGGTAAATGAACTGAGCAGACAGTTCTCACAATAAAAATGACTGGTATATGAGAAAATGTTCAACATCTAAAGCCATAAAGAAAATACGCAAATCAAACCCACACTAAAGATCTGCTCTCATTCCAGTCAGCGTGGTAGACATCAAGACAACAAGCACACAAATGCTGGACAGAATTCAGGAAACAGGATCCCTCTCCCACACTGTTGGTGGGCATGTAAACTAGTACAGCCTCTGTGGAAGCCTATACGAAGACTGTAACTAGATCTTCCTTATGACCCTGACATACCACTCACTGTTGTTCCTACATTCGAAGGAGAGTACGTTATCAGAAAGACTCCTGTACACCCATGCTTACTGCAACTCTGTTCACAACAGACACATGATGGGTCAACTAAGATGTCCATAACAGATGAAGAAATAAAGATGTGATACGTATTCCCTACTGTGGATTATACAACCATAAAGAAAAACAAAATTATGTCATTTGCAGGAAAATGGATGCAATTAGAAGACATCATAATGAGCAAAAAAAAAAAAGGTTTTCACTCAAATGTGCAAGCTAAACCTAAAAGACATGCATATTCATGAACATTTCTATGCACCTATATATGTTTATATATGCACATGTGTGTATGTATACATCTATACATGTGTGCATGTACATATATGTATATATATATATATATATATATATATATATATCATTTAAATGGTTAAGCATAGAACATGAAGCAAACTACTCAGGAAGAAAAGAGGAGGTGAGCAATGAAAAAGGAAGGGTAAATAACTTTGTAATACATTGCAAGTATATATGAACCAGAATTGAGAAATTCAAAGGAAGTTGTTGGTTGAGGGAAGAGCTGGGAGAAACAGACAGGGGGCTAACAGGAAGGAGTTGAGCTGGCAGGGAGGATAATGGACACCGAATATTGTCAAAATAGATTATGTGCAATTATGAAAATGAACAAGGATGCCTGTTGGGAAAAACTCTGTGTGTGTGTGTGTGTGTGTGTGTGTGTGTGTGTGTGTGTGTGTGTGTGTGTGTGTGTGTGTGTGTGTGTGTGTGTGTGTGTGTGTAAAGAAGGGAGGATGAAGAAGAGGGCGAGACTCACTGGATCATGTATGGAGATATAACAATGAACTCTCCCCCTGTATAATTAATATAAGCTAATTTAAAAATACATGGGTTGAGACACAAGAATAGAAGGTGGGGCGGGGTGGAGGGAGTAAATCCATACTAAAACCAATGACAGCAGAATTGCTACCAAGGCTCCTGGAGAGAACAGACCAGGGAGGCCAGCTGTATCTCTACCAAGCTGGCCATTTCCCCACCTGCAATCCCTACTGTGGCTCTTGTTCACTGGCAGCTACCCCACAGCAAGGCTGCCTATGAAATCCATCACAGAAGCTCAAAAGAGCTGAGGATGCTATCACCCCATTTTGCAGGCAAGGACTATGAGGTACAAAACAGGCTCCAGGACTACCCAAAGTCAGCTAGTGGGAAACAGCTGAATTCCAGCCAAAGCACGGATAGCCTTAATACCACAGCTTGGCTTCAACTCAGTACGACCAGAAAGTGATCATGGCCAAAGCCTGTGCACATGTGCACATACAGGTTGTGCTCAGCTACATGCGCCTTAGAAACGGTACTGTGGCTGACATGAACAAGATTTGACATCACTCTCATGAGAGTCTGTCTGAACTGGAGGGTCACAGCCCCCGCCCTGGTCCAGCCTGCTGGTGGGTACCAACAGCCCTGACTGGGCGTGTCCTCGTGCTGGCCGGTTCTCTGGCTCTCCTGGTCTCACAGGCTCACTTTTCTCTGTTGCAGACAGACAGTTGACTCTAAAGGCCACGCCACGACATTTCATGACGGCCTCAACTACCTTCCAAGGCCTCTCAAGATCAGGGTCGCAATTCTGGCAAAGCTGCACTGTTTTGTTTGTTTTTTTAAGGATTCTCCATTTATCTGACCATTCTGCTATTTGGGGGGACACACCAGACCAAGGCAACAGTTCTCAGAGGCAGCCACTGGGGAGGGGAGGAACACTCTACTCACATCACACTGTACACTCAGACCAGGGTCTGAACTCAGCTTGAGCCTCTGCTGAGGACGTTCCTGACAACACTGGAGCAGTGATTATATCCACTCACCAGGTCTGTATGAAGCAGATAATCTTAGAACGATTGGCTCTACATTTCCTTGACATTCAGTGTTTTATTATTCCTGCCAAAAGAAATGAACAGAGATCTAGATGGCTTCCAAAATATGTTCCTTGAGCACAGAGAAAAATAACAAAACTCCATCTCTGTTCATTTTCATATAAAGAACAAAAAAGACCTACACTTTCTGTTGCTTACTTTAGAGACCGGCCTAAGCTCTTGCTTGGGACACTCGGAGAAATGAAGAGACCCTCCAGAGTCAAGACAAGGCAAGCACCACCCTCTGGAGCCATTAAAGTGTTCTACAAAATCTCTAATAGAAGAAGGAACTAGAACCAAGAGAAGCAGGGTGCACTTAAGCCCCAGGCCTCCTCTAAGCAACAGGCACTGGTCCCGACCTTTAAGCAGGGACTAGGTGGATCAGTGGCCTGCTTAGACGCCACCTACATGAAGGGCAGACCTCCATGGAAAGAGCTCACCTGGCCATGGGTCCAGGCTGGGCAGCAGACTGCAGCCAGCCTCCAAGGCTGAGGATGTGACCCAGAGCTTACACTGTCACTGCACCCAGATCCTAGAGAGAGCCCAGGGCTGAGGCACAGGGGTGCAGAGTTCAAGTCTGGATTCTGTGGCTCACTCACCATGTAGCTGGAGTCACTGGGGAAGCTCGCTGAGCTGTGGTGTCCTTTAAGGAAGAGAATCCACTCACTGGGCAAACACAAGGAGCTTCACTTACTTCCATCCAAGGAAGCGGCATGAGCACCAGGCTCCTCCAGGAGGCCCACCGGCACAGGGCTGTGGCCCACTGAAGACCACAAACACCAAGAAAACCTGAGACTGGATTTGCTGCTTTTAAACTGTTTAGAAAATGGAGGCCTAGAGAGGGAAAGCAGTTTCCAGACAGCAAGTCTTCTATTCAAGGCCAGCTCTCCCTTGCCCAGAGACGGGAAGCCCAATGGTGATGATCACACCTTGCCAAGGTTGGGGGAGAGATGTCAGAGGAAGCAGGAAGGCAGGAACTAGCTACTGGCCTATGCACCTGTTGGTTACCATCATGATGGGCAAATGTATTTCACCTAATAAAAAAAAGTGAATGCACTAAAACATAAGCAACCCCAAGCCAAGCACTTCCCCTCACCCAACGTTGAGAGGGAGCTCGGGAACAGGAGCGCAGGTCGCTCCTGAGCAGAGACGGGATCTAATTCCAGTTTTGTACTTCCTTGGCCAAGTTGTGGCTTTTCAGAGGCTGGTGGGCTGCTGGGCAGACACACAGGGAGACCACCCTCCGAGCCCCGCATCTCGGGGGATGCGCCCCGCATCTCAGGGGGATGCTGAGGGCAACCTAAAGTCCAAGTGTACACACACTGTGACGTTCTAGAGTCCCAGCAACCCTGGTTGTCGCAATTGCCGTTGCCGCTTGACGAAAGCCAGGCGTTCTGTGGGGGATTCCTCATTTAGTCCTCGCAACTCCTCGGAGGCCAGGCCTCACCGCCCCAGTGCAGACTCTGGCACCAAAGCCCCAGCGAGCAGCGTGAGTGCAATCAACACGGCAGGAGCATTCTGCCATGGTGAACCATGGCTTCCTGTGAGACCAGGCTAGGAAGGCACTGGTATGAATGAAACCCTTAATGTCTGACAGCCCCCCAGAGATTTCATGTGCCCACAGGTACTCAGTACTACTTCCTCCAAACTAGACTAGGCAGTGGGATTGGGTGGTTCTTCCCACCACGAACTTCCTCCGGAAGTCAACAACACATTGACCATGAGCACTGGGATTGGGTGGCTCTTCCCACCATGAATTTCCTCCAGAAGTCAACACATTGACCATGAGCACTGGAGTGAGCATGCAGCCTACCTGGGCAGGGAAAGCTGGTGTTTCAGTACAGGGGCCACCATCAGCCAGATAGCAGCCAAAACAGTCACTCTCCTTTCCCCTGTGCTCTGGATGAAAGACTTGGAGGGTCCCATCACCAGCGGACGCACTGATTCCCTGGGGTGACTCAAAGACAGTTTATAGAAACTAGCAGGTCACACGCAAGTGCACGACACTGACTGCAGGTGCATGGTGGGTGCTGCACATATGTCCGTTCACACTATAGTTTTAACAAGGAGTGTTATCTGTTCATGAGCTTTGCAATTCTCAGCTGTGTGTACAGAAACTGAAGTGCGGTCGCCAAGAGAGGAAAGCCCTAGGGGGCCTGGCATTGGCTGCCACATGCAGGAACCCACCAACCTGCACAGATACTGCACTGAGTCTAGACAGCTGGTCTGCCTGCCTGCTGCACTGGCTTCCTACCCTGCTCAGGACCTGTCATAGGCAAAGGGAAGCACCAGCAAGCCCAACAATCGATGGGAAAACAGTGTGAACGTCACAGGGAAACAGCTGGTGCACAGTAGACTGAGAGAGTAGAAAGACTGGGGGGAAGACAGGAGGTAAGCGACTCATCACTGGAAGATTCCTCACCACTATGGTCTGTTCCTTTCTCCAGCAGCCCACCAGGAAGCCCCTAAGCAAACTGCCATTCCTTGTGTCTAACCAAACATCTCTGCGAACTAATAACTTGGCTGGGCCGTCCATGCCGGAGATGTCCCCACTCCAACCCAGGACTGCCGTTTCTAGGTATAATCCAATGTACACACCAACTGGGAAGTTCAAAGGCTTAAGCCCCCTGTACTCAAACAAGTAAAGGAAGAATACACAAACTCCATCTATGACACGTGGTTACAGAGTCTGGGGTTTAGAATTCAGTTCCACTTGTACTAGCCACCTGGAAAGTGCTCATCAGTGTCCTAGTTAGTGCTCCCCTCTTCACGGGCAATGAAGCTATTGTATAATTGCATCCACCTTTGAGCAGGTGCTGCACTGGAGGATCAGACACTTCTGCTCTGTATAAAACCGTCTCTATACCACAGCATCCATTCTTCTTCCAAGTGGGCAGGAAAGAATCTTTTCCCCAAATGTAGGTGAGGCTGGACTGAACAAAAATTCAGCCTCAGAAATGTGTACTCAGGGCTGAGAAGGTGGCTCAGTGGTAGAGTGCTTGCCTTGCATGCATGAGGCCCTGGGTTCAATTCCTCAGCACCACATAAGCAAAAAGAAAAAAGCCAGAAGTGGTGTTGTGGCTCAAATGGTACAGCGCTAGCCTTGAGCTGAAGAGCTGAGAGACAGCGCCCAGGCCCAGAGTTCAGGCCCCACAACCAGACCAAAAAAAAAAGAGAGAGAAATGTGTACTCATATCTACCACGAGCAAGACAGCAACTTCCCCTGTGGCTCTTTGTACATCTCCCAGTCTGCTCTTTTCCTCTCCTTTTTCCTCTGCTGTGGTTCCATATTGCCTTGGTGGTGGGAAGATAGGGGAGGGAGGAGAGAGAGGTGGGAGGAAGAGATTGTGAGAGAGAGACAGAGACAGAGAGACAGAGAGACAGAGAGAGACAGAGAGACAGAGAGAGGGAGCTGGTTTTGCTCACTGTCTATTTGAATCCATGTGCTCCAACAAGTCATATACAGAAGAACATGTCTGCATGGGTCTATACAAGACCTCATAGAGAGGACACACTCTGACTGTTCTCTGACCTCAGACAGCCACACACAGTCCTGGGTACCTATCTCCATTGTTTAATAGGGAATGAGGTCTTTGGGTGTCCCCCGGGGATGAGGCTGGTCTCCCCTGCCTTCCCGTAGCAGGCACAAGCACTTCGGGGATTCTCTTCTTCAAAGCATCCTCAAGGCAGCCCCATGGGAAGTGATGAGTGGCATGCATTACTGTAAAGTGTTTCTCACGACAGATGCTGGGCTGCTACTACAGGGTACCAGTGTGGGTGACAGGGCTGATCATGCTTCTGCCAGCAGCCTGCTGCACACCACCATCACAGAGGCAGCCCTAAGCCCGAGGCCCCTTCCTGGCCTGCAAGGGGTCAAGAATCCAGTCCTCTGGAGAGCTCCCCATAGCGCTTCCTCCCCAGCCTCGGTCATGCACCCTCCTGTTCCCTTTGAGCCTGCCCCTCTTGAAGGCCCTCTCCTAGAGCGGTCACTCTTGGACCAGCGCTTTCCCCATAGATAGGAAGAGGATGAAAGGAGCAAGGGCACAAAGCCTGGGCACAGTGAGGACGTCTCCAGCCATGTGAGGCCGGGGCAGGCGGCACAGGACAGGACCCCACAGGAGCAAGTGTTTCCATCACTTGATGTGAGGAATACATGAGATGAGCCACACAAGCAGGAAGCATATCAAAAGCATAAAATGACAGTAGGTGGTGGCGTGGCGATATTTGCATTATTAATCATTTGAAGCAGCAAGTTAATAGTGTAAGCCCTGCTTTGCTCAGAGCTCCTACGAGAACAGTAATCCACCAGACACACACCAGCCCCACAAACTCAGTGTGCAACAGAAGAATAGCTTTGATGTCTATAAACGTGCTACCTTCAGAAGACATGCTGTTTTACAGACCCAGCTCAGAGGAGTAAAGTGCATCAGGGCCCCTTTACCAGGCCCCGGGCTCAGAACCCCTCGATGATGCCATCGTCCCTGTGCCATGTGAGTGGACACTAGCATGAACCTCGTCTGTCTGATATAAATTAGCAATCACAAATAAAGAAAAAAAATAATTATCCATCACGACATGGGCATTTAGTGCCAAGGAAGAGGGAGACAGTCCCATACAGTGACTTCCTAAACCCACGTATATCTGTGTACACACACACACACACACACACAGACCCCTCTGGAGCCCAAGTTCTCTGATGACACACATAGCCCAGCCAAGAATGGGCAAGCAGGGTCTGCACAATCCAGCTGCCCCGCCCCAGGTCAAGAAGGTGAGCCCAGAAAGCCTTTACGTGGGGCGAACACAGCCACTCTGGCTCTAGTGTGTGAGCCAGTGCTCACGACAGTGCTGCCTGAGTAGCACGGACATGAGCATGCCAGGCTGACGCCGGGATCGCCGCGCAGGCGCCTGCATCCGCAGAAGCCTTGTTTGGTGAGCCTCTCACCTGTTCCCATCTCGGCACAACAGCAGAGAGAGCTGACGTGTGGCAGACATGCAACTTCTCTCCTGGGGATCTGTGTCCTCCTCGAAGCCGAGTGTGTTCTCCACACGCGCAAGGTGCACACTGGTAGCACAATGGCCCCACTTCTGCCCCTTTTTTCTGAAGACTATACATCCAGAAAGAAGAAGGGCTCTCCAACTACTTTTTTTCCCCTTCTCTTTTGGTAATTAAAATTTTAAAAATTACTAAGTAGTTGTACAGAGAGATTACAATTTCATGAGTCAGGTGATGTGTGCAACACATTGTGATCAATGTCACCCCTGCCATCATTCTACCGCATTATTTGGTAATTTTACATATTTAATAAAATACTTGTGCTTGAACTCTTCTCAAAAAGATTGAAACAAGCTCCAGGCTCATAGAAAGAATAAGAACGACCATATTCAAATTATTTGCGCATATACAGCTTAGTTTCATTAGTCACTAAATCAAGTCTAGCCATCCTTGGGCTAATGGTCCAATCTAGGCTAACCTAATATTCCAAGGTGAAATACATTATATATACACACACTCTCACACACACATACATGCACATATGTGCCAACGAAACCTCAGCACGCACTCCTCACTCCACGCTCTAAGTGAGGTAGGGACAAGCCGCCACCCCAGCTGCGGCTCTGAACCTAAACAACATTCAATATGCCCTATTAGGCAGGAAAGACAGAGAACTATGGAAGTACCTGATACTTCAGCTGAGTTACTGTCACAGTGTTCCCCCACAAATGAAGATGTTATTCTTAAGTGTTTGAGAAGACATCAGTCTATTTAAATAAGTCTCATGATTGATACTTCAGAGAACACAGCCAACTTCGGCTGAATCTTGCTTCTACTCACTGGATGAATCTGTGTTAGAGGACCACAGGTTTTCTCTGGGATAGACCCAATTTCTACTTACTTTCCTGTCATAAATTTGGAGGGCTCAGAATGTGTTTGTGACCTTAAACTAAGTATCACTATTCCATAATACTGTGAAATATGTGAAGTTTATGTAATTACCTAATCTCAATCTAAAAAAGAAAAGAAAAGAAGAGTGAGAGAAGGGATGGGTTGGGATGATGGGGAACAATGTTGTCAGACACCTGGTATTCATATGCTGTTTTGTAGAATGGGAACTTCTTTGTACAACTACTTAAAGATAATAATAATAATAATAAAAATGTTTAAAAAAAAAAGGTTCAGCTCGAGTGACCTGGGAGTCTCGCCACTCCACCAGGTCACAGTAACAGGACTGATGTACTCAAGGCCTTTGGAATAGCTGGCACGCCCACCACCCAGGCAACAGCAATGTACCAACGTACCAATACCTGAGCTTCGGTCAAGCCTCCTGTCTTCATACTCAGCCTGACACACTCCAGTCTCACAACATCCATGATCACGACGCAAAACAAAAGTTGGAGAAGATGGTCATCCCTTAAAAAGACCATGGGGCACCTGTCAAAGCCAAGCCCTGACAATGCCCCTAGACACAGGGAAGTCTGGCCACAAGCCTATTCGATTTGCTGGTGATGGGGGCAGAAGACAAGGGTAATTGTGACAACCAGGGCAGGAACCACCCCAGCTGCTCTGGCCCATCAATGACCCACCTAACCTCATTTTCCACAGACCTCTATACAAGGCTATGCCGAGCCAATTCATTGAATGCACTTCCCAGAAGTGGCTACAGGACTACATGGGGGACATTTAGGAACATACAGTGAAGGGTCATGCCTTCTGTCTCCACCTCCTTGAAGGAGCTCCACACCTTAGACCTGGAGCAGCAGAAACAGAAAGGAGTTAGCACAGAGCCAGGCGAGGGTGGATGCACGCTGTCCTCTTCACACACTCATCTTTCAGCCTTAGGTTCTCCAAGGAACCTGCAATAGGCTACACTGTCAAGAAGACCTTTACAGACCACACTTCTCCCTCCTCCAGCTCTGCATTTTCCTCCACTTTAGAGGCTAAGGAAACCCCAACATACAGGAGGAGAGCCCTTAGCACAATGCCCAGGGTGGATTCTGTGACCCTGCTCAGCATCGGGCTGGCTAACTCTGAAGGGCCTGTGGTCTGCTGGTGGCAGAGGCCAGCCTCTGACAGGTAGGAGAGAATCAAGGTTGCTTTAAAAATAAGAGTTTGGTATATTTAGAAACAGTTCTGCAGAATGGCCCCAGAGATGCCCAATGGCCCTGGTGGAGACCTAGCAAGAGGGACCTTGAATGGCAGGCAGGTACTGCAAGCAGGTTCCCAGCTGATCTCCCTGTTTACCTTTCAAAAGGGCCAAGACCAACTTCCTAGAAGCCCAGACAGAGCAAGGTCTACCCAGCCTACACACAGCCCTACCGGGGTGGAGCCAACACCCACCTCTGAAGTCTGCTGAGTCTGGAGATCCCCGCCTCCCGCATGTGCACCCCACCCCAACACTGAGAGCTCCCTTCATGGCCCTGTCTGGGGATCAGTGAACACACACATTATGATCGTTCCCCACTTTCTGCCACAAAAATGAACTCACCACCAGATAAAGTTAGCCAGACCCTCAGAGACACACTGAAGGCCAGACCATAGGACATAGGCCACTCTGCTCCCCCGAGGCTGAGTGCAACCACTGTAAGGTGGTAGATAACAAGTCAGTAGGTCACTGGGAATGAAGCTGCCCGGTTACATAATAGCACATGCAAAGTCCCATGCAAGTTTCTTAAACAACCGTGAATCGGTAGTCTACCTTCTGCCACTTCTTCGGTTTAAATCTCGGAAGCCCAGGCTGAGCTGCTCCTCTGAGGCCAGCCAGTGCTTGGAGGAGGAAGAAACTCCGGACCCACTCTGCTGGGATCACTGGGGAAGAATCCTGCGGCTCCACCCCGACATCTGGTTTCTATTTCATATCCATGTTGTCACATTACATAACAAGCAGATGATATGAGGATCGCCAAGAAGTTCCAGACCAATCCCCACACAGAATGCCCCGGTACTGTTTATTCTACTCAGGCCCCCATGTCCACCCACCCCAGTGGGGTGCTGGGGGGCTGCAGGTCTCCAAACCCCGTGTACTCCCCCAACCCACAGGGCAGCAGGCCTCCTGGGAACCACAGCTTATATGGTGCTCCCTTCCACCTTCCTCCCCCCACTCCATTCGCCCTGAGGTGACCTCCGGCCTGTATTTTGTGTTCCCGCACCTGGAACGAGATTTAGCCTTGGAGATGGGTGGGAATGTGACAGAGCATTGGGCCACAGCAGGCGTGAGGTGCCAGGAATCTCTACCAGCCTAGCCTGTATGGGACCTAAGGAAAAGGAAAAACCCCACAGGAGGGCACAGCCTTTCTAGCAAGAATCCCCACAGCTCTCTAAGCCTTGTCCCTACAGCACACTCCCACCCCACTATCCTCAGCTTCTTTGGGGACACTGAAGGTTATTGTTGATAGAACACTCCCAACACAGGCTTCAGGCATCAATGCCGCCGTGCCAGCACCCAGGCAGAAGCTCTCAGAGGGCACTGTGTGGACTGTTCCCTTGACCTCAGGTCTCCTATGAGGCTACAAGGGACACAGACAGGGAGAGTGACCGAGGCAGTCCCACAGAGTCAGCACCAAATGTGAGGTCATGGTTAGTCTTCCTGAGAAGCCCACGAAGAAGCCTGTCCAGCTGGAGCAAGCCCCTAGCTAGGCAAACACCGAGGGGCCTGGGGCTCGGCAGGTACTCAGTCTCAATCTCTAAGCCATGGAAGTCTTCCTAGGTGGATGATTATTGCCAGTCTCCAGTTACCGCTCTGTTATAGGTTGTGAGAACATAATACTCTTAGGAGTACACAGATTGACAAGGCTGGGCCAGGACCCGGGTCTGCTGTGGTGCCTGGCTGGGTGAAGGCCCAGGCCACAATATGTGTGAGGTTCCCAGACGTGGTGCAGGGTTCACAGAGAATGGCCTGGTGCACAGATCTGCGGTCATTCCACAGGGAAGCAGGGGCCGTAGAAGAGCTCTTGAGTAGAACTGATTCACAGTCCACATCCAAGGGACAGTGCGGGTGCCCTCAGAGAGCAACTTCTATGGGATAACAAAGGGCTGGCGCTCAGGAGAGCCTGCCTCAGGGGTGGCATCTAGCAGAGCCCATGGGCAGGGTGCGCTGAATTGCCGGGGAGAAACAATATAATACCCAGCACAGTTTCCGCTGGCTTATAGGGAGCCAGAGTTTGAGTTGCCTGTTCTCTGCCTTATCCCATGAGTAATCACAATGATGACGATGATAAGCAGGGCCCAGGATAAAGAATGAGACTCTGATACCAACTGACTAGACCCAAAACACATACATAAGGAGAGTTCTGAGGGCGGGTGGGCATGGAATTCAGGAGACCTCAAATCTGACCACCTGTCTCCAGCAGGATGGCCTCGGCTGACTGGAAAGACATTGTTAGCATGTCCCTTAATTGTACACCTATTTCCCTAATCTGGGTCCTCCCTTGCGGGCAGCTGTGCTCTTTTCTCCTTGTATCTCTCTAGTCACCGCAGTGCCAAAGGAACAGGAAACAGACTGCATTGTTAACAGACTGCAACAGCATCCCTGCCTGGAAGGGAAGGAAGGCCAAGGCTGCCTCAGGTGAAGGGAGCCAAACGGAATGTCCTAACCATTTCTTCTAAGATGATGGAGCACATCCACAGCTCACCTGAACTACTCTTGCCTCTCTCCAAACTACTGACACCTGTGACATGACCTGGGCACATTCAGACAAAGCCTAGTGTAATCTGACTACGCCTGGTTAAGCCACGTTATTAAGCCATTATTGTAGGTTGTCTGTCTAATAGAGCGCTGA
The DNA here is from genome assembly GCF_019054845.1 of Dipodomys spectabilis. Taxonomy (NCBI): domain Eukaryota; kingdom Metazoa; phylum Chordata; class Mammalia; order Rodentia; family Heteromyidae; genus Dipodomys; species Dipodomys spectabilis. Next base: position 245,980 of record NW_024870801.1, read on the forward strand.
GAAATGCCTCTGCATTCGGCTGACACTCACCCTGCTCTGACATAGCAGCTGCCTTTCAGTGGCCTGTGCTTTCCCCCAAACATGGCTGCCAAGCAGCCTCTGGTGCCCATCCCACCATCTTGAAGCCAGCGGTCTGGATGCAGGCACCTTGAGAGCAAAGGTGCTCTCAAACCTGCTGGACCTAGGGGCACTATCTGTCAATGTCGGACATGTGCCAAAAGCAGTCCCCCAGCTATCGCCTCTCCCTCTCACAACTCTTGTTTCTCCTTCCCTGGTGTCTAAAATCTGCCTCACATGCACCAGACAGGAAGAGCCCTCTTCCCTCTCTCTGCCCCTAACCAAGCCCAGGCTACAGCCACTCCTGCCTGATACCAAACATCAGTCCTTGGGACCTGAAGACTTCATCTCCTCCATAAAAAGGGAAGATCCGAAGTGCTGGTGCCACAGACCACCATGCTGGAGGGTGCTGGAGAAGAGCTGGGCCCAAGGCCCACCAGAGGCATGGCTACGGTCCTTGTAGGTCCCTAGCCTGAACCACTGCTCCCCAAGAAGCAAGACATGGACATGCCCCACCCAAGGCACGAACTCCCCATCAAAGGGCTAAGTGGATGTGTATGGTCTTGCTAGAAACCTATCCCAGGATCATTGCTGCAGGAGATGCCGTAAGTGCATACGCATGTCTTAGCAAACGCAAGCATGGGAACAAACGGGCTCAGGTCTGTCTCCTGTGTAAGCAAGCACAGTCAAGCAGCACAGGCTCCACTTCCCAACCTCAGCGGCCTCAGGGCAGAGCGGCACAGCTCAAGGCCCCCAGAGGCCGGCCCCACCTCCTCGGCAGCCCAAGATTCAGGAACTGTACCCCAACTGTACCCCCAACCCTCACCCCCAGTACTGATCACTTCCCTGGTGTGTGAGTAAAAGAGGCTAGAGTCCTCAACAAGCTGGTTTTGTACCATGTGGCAATGCCTGGCACAGGCAGCCCCTCGGCCTCAAGGTGCCCGATGCAGGCTGCCGTATCGGGTGGCATGTGTCAAGTGCTACACAAATAGCAGACTGAGTGTTCTTAGCTGGCGTCAGTTGTCTTAATCCACAGAACACAAAATACCTAGCCTTCCCGACATCTCAGTCTGGGAAATGTAAAAGCCCAAGTGCCATACCATGGTGTTGGAAATAACAGATTTAAGATACAAAATGACACTAAATACGAAGGCCTCTCTAGGAGTGGGTACCTCTACTGTCACTTTACAGGTCTCTCTACAGGGACCCTCTGTGACCCTTAACAGAAAACAATGTGACCTTCCCAAATCACACCTAGTGGCCTCCACATCTTACAGAACTTGAAACATCTCTTCATAGACACGGAAAAGCACATTTAGAACTGCATTCTGATACAAGCCTCATGCAGGCAACTCTTAACAGCAGATACTGCACCTAGGCCAGGAATGCAAGGGTAGCAGTTTGGTGTGAGGTTAACAGCCAGAAGTCTGGACAGATTGGCTGAGTTCTTAAACTGAGGGACCATAGGCAGCCTGGAGCCTCTCAGTGAGGGGGAAAAAAAAGCTCAAGATGGTTGCTTTCAACTCTTGCAGAGCAAAAACTCTTATGACTTGCTCAGACCCCACACTGACATGGAGAAGATAAGATGGAAAAAATTGCTCAATTGAGTCTTGACAAAAACTAAAATGGAAACAGCAGTCGGGCAGTAACTAGTCTAGAGCTGAGGGACCACAAAAGCACCATCACAAAGCTTCTGGCTTGCCTGAGGAGGCAGGGAGAGGGCCCCATGCAAGCAAACCTGGCAACACAAAGGTACACGGAAGACCCGCAGCCCTATCACCAGAGCCTCAGAGCCAGGACCCCCAGCCAGTAAGGGACAAACAAGAAGGAAATTGTCCCCATGACCAGAGTGGGTTAATATGGATGACAGAGGACTGCTGTACATCCTTACCAGGCTCACCCAGGAAGCCTCTGTGCACATGTGCACACACACATACATCTGTGTGCTTGTGCTCACCAAGGTAGCCTCTGTGCACACACAGATATATCCACATGCTTGTGCTTACCAAGGAAGCTTCTTGCACATGTGCACACACAGACACATTCGCGTGCATGTGTTCAAGGAAGCCACTGTGCACATGTGCACACACAGATACATCCACACGCATATGTTCACTGAGGAAGCCACATGTACAGAAACATTCGCGTGCTTGTGCTCACTGAGGAAGTCACTGTACGTGCACACATGTACATGTGCACAGACACATTCATGTGCAAGTGGTTATGCACACTTATATACTTCCCATCTTCCCTTAACTGCTTCACAGGCCAAAGCCAGAGTTGACAAAATGCTAATGCAAGAGTCTCCTCTATGGTTCTCTATTCTAAGTCTTATGACTATTATTTACAGTTTTATAGGCAAAACAAGCTGCTATGTGTGGTGAAGAAGAAAGTCAAATGGCTCTTGCCTTTGTGCATTCAAATACATGAAAACACATGTTAGCCTTTATGGGCGTGGGAACTGCAGGCACAACAGAGAACAGGCTTTCCTGATACCATGTTCCTGGTACACAGCTGGTGTTTCCTGCGACAGGCCACTGCCACAGCACTCACCCTCAACTGTACCATAGTAAGGACAACAGAAACAGGAGGACAGGCTGGAGCTCAACACAATCTGCAAAACAGCTAGACACTCTTGCAGAGTCTGGGACTGCGGTCCCAGGCCAAGGGCTGGCAGGAGCCAGGGACCTAGGCAGGTTCCCATCCTCCAGCTTCTTCAGAAAGGAGATCAGTTCTACGTTCCCAGCTGTCCTCCTGGAGACAACACTGAGCCCCAGGGACACCGTCCGCTGTAGTCTACAGGGAGGTGATGAGGAGACTATAGTCAGAGGTGGCCTGGGCAGGCACCACAGGCACACATGGCCGTGGGAGGACTAAGGAGCTTTCCTCTCCTGACCTCTGCCCATAGCCTCTTTGGCAGGGTCCGGAGGTGGGAGGGTGAGGAAGTCCTGTTATCTGCCCAGTGTCTGTTATATGCACACAGGTGCTCCTCTGCTTGAATTTACCCCACAAGCCAGCAAGGAAAGTTTCAGAAACAGGAGTTCAAGGCAGGACAAGTGCAGGGACAAAGGTGGGCAGAGACACTGTCCTAGGACCCTGGCTGCTGGCTTTGGGGACCACAGCCCTCTCCGGGGGAGAAGCCACAGCAGAAGCCTGACACTGCCTGGAGGGGCGTGCTACCACTCACCTTCCAGCCCATAAAACCTGACAGACATTTCTGGAATACGTGCCGTAACACGTATGCTGAGCAGTGCCCCCACATACTGGACAGAAATTAATCTAAACCCTCTCTGGAAGAATCAAGCCCAACACTGTGTCCATAAAAAGTTATAAGGTAATAAAGTGATAATAAAACATCAAAAGTAGTGGAGTCAGGCCAGAAAACACAAGCGTCATTCGGGGGCCGTCACGTAGTGTGTGCCCCTGTGCCCTCCTCCACTTACCAAAAGGGACATGCAGGCCATACCTTTTCTGCAGGAGGGCCAAGGAGTAAATGGGATTATATGTACCAGCTATTATTATTAATACCGAAATGGGCAGCACTGAAATGATCCAAATAGAACTTGCAGAAATACAAACTGCAATCATTAATTTTTAAAACTAAATGACAAGCTAAATAATCAAGTAGACAGAGCGGATGAGAGGACTAAAGAGTAAAACAGCCCTAAAGAAGTAATTTAGGATGCAGCATAGAATGACACAGGACTGCAGGCAGAGACCTGAAGGATAGAGGGAGATAGCTCTAGCTTGTGTCAACTAGATTTCCATCAAGAAGAGAGATGTTAGGATAGAACATCAAGGCTAGAAAAGCTTCTGGGTAAAAATATCATAAAATGGATCACTGGAGAAACAGACAGCATGTGAGAGACAGACACAGTCAGGCCACTGTTAGGTCTGTCAGGGAGAACAGCCCCTCCCCCCTTCTTCTTCACCTGCTGTCAATCACCTGTCAATCACCCGACTGAGTCAGCAAAGGATGGCAGGCTGTGAGGTCACTTCCTGAAGCATCCTGGTCACGCCTCCTCTGACAGTGAGAGGCTCCCCAGGCTCTGATCACTTCAGCATCAGCTCTGGTCCTGCCTCCCACCTTTCCCTATATAATCTGGCTCAACACAAGTCCCTCTCTCTTCTCATTTGCTCCTCCTTCTCCTTCTGTGTCTGTGTACACCCATTTTATGCGGTTCACAGTTTGCTCTCCCTCCCAATAAATTTTTCTGCCTGAGCCATGTGGTGGTTTCCCTTCCGGGGAACCTTACAGCACCAAGCTGTTCGTCCACCCACAGAGCTCCAGTGCAAGGCAAAGGCAGCATGTCAGGCCCGGGGACGATGTTCTCCACGAACCACTGGAGTCACAAAAGACACAAAAACAAAGACTTGTCTCAGCAAGGCAAAATCTGCTGCTGTAGTGGGGTGTGCCATCAGCTAGAAATCTGGCAAGCAAGCACAAAGAACAGGAAGGCCGCTCCCCTATTTACCCCTAACACAGCAGGCCCTGCCCCTCTGCTCTGATTAGTTGAGTAAGGCTCACAATCTGCTCATGATTGGCTAGTGTGAATAAAGTAAAATGTATTTACATAAAGTGATTATGAAATAAGATTAACAGCACAAAAGTAACCTCAAAAATATACCTGCACCTTCTGCTATTTCTTGAACAGTGTGTCTTAAGTGCAGGTTGAAAAGAAACCAATTTAAGACAAAACCTTGCATTTCAACAATCCTTCCTTATCCCAAACCAGTTCCTCTTTTCTTAAACAAGAGTCTAGCCACCAGGCCAAAGCAGGAACTTTTAAACAACATACGTTGATAGAAAAGACCCTTTTTTCTCACAGGGACAGAGACATCTTAATAAAGAGCACTGGGGCAATAGCCAGGGTGTGACAAAAACATGTAACTATGCCACTATGGAAGGAAACAGAGGCAGGCCCACTCCACTAGAAGCAAAGGCATCCTCTTTGGAAATGGAATCCAGACAAGAGGAAAAGCCAGTAAGCTTGACTCTAGGGGAAAACTTGCATAACAAAGAAGCATGATAAAGAGTAGCAAAAATACTGCCAGAAGTAGCAGGGCATAAAATCAGTCCACAAAAATCAACAGTTTTTCTGTATGCCAACAATGAAAAGAGTAAGGCTGAAAGCAAGAAAGCAACTCCTTTTGTAATCGCCCCCCCCCCCGCCCCCACAAAAAAAGCTAGGAATTAACCAAAGAAATAAAGGACCTCTACAATAAAAACTTTTAAAATCTGAAAAAGGAAATTAAAGCAGATCTAAGAAAGTGGAGAAACCTCCCATGCTCCTGGATTGGGAGGATTAACGGTGTAAATGGCAATGCTGCCAAAGCTATCTACAAATTCAATGCAACACCCATCAATATTCCAACTTCATTCTTTAATGATATACGGAAAGCAATCCAAAAATTCATATGGAATAATAAAAGACCCTGAATAGCAAACAATCCTTAGCAGGAAGAACACTGCTTGAGAAATATCAATACCAAACTTCAAACTCTACTACAAAGCCATAATAATAAAAACAGCTTCCTACTGGCACAAGAACAGGCCCCTCAGGGAGCCAAAGGAATAGAAATTAAGACCCAGAAACGAACCCACCGATTTATGGCCACCTAATCTTTGATAAGGGAGCCAAAAAAAAAAAAGGATGGAAGAAAGACAGCTTCTTCAACAAATGGTGCTGGCAGAATTGGCTAAACACATGTAGAAAACTGAAGTTAAATCCTTATATATCATCCTGCACCAAAATCGATTCCAAATGGATCAAAGACCCCAAAATAAAATCCAATACTCTGAAAATATTACAGGAAGGAATAGGGCAAACACTAGGGCTCCTTGGCACAGGTCAAAACTTTCTTAATAAAGACCCAGAAACACAACAAATCAATGGGATTGCATTAAGCTACAGAGCTTCTGCATGACAAAGGACATGCCTAGCATGGTAAATAGAAAGCCCACAGAGTGGGAAAAGATCTTTACTAGTCATATAATAGACAAGGACCTCATTATCTAAAATATATTTAGAACTCAAAAAAATTAAATCCCCCAAAAAGAGATCCCCAAAAAAACAACCACCCCATTAACAAGTGGGCTAAAGTCTTAAAGAGAGACTTCTCTGAAGAAGAAATAAGAATGGCCAATAGATAAATGAAGAAATGCTGAACATCTCTCTGGCCAGAAAAGAAACGCAAATCAAAACAACATTGAGACTCAACTTTACTCTAGTTAGAATGGCCATTTATCAAGAAATCTAATAACAAATGGTAGGGATGAGGCAAGGGAACATGACTACCTGTTGGTGGGAGTGTAAACTTGTTCAGCCACTCTGTAAACAATATGGAGGTTCTTCAAAAGACTACCCATAGAGCTCCCCTATGACCCAGCAATCCCAATCCTAGGCATTTACCCAAATGACCACAAACAAGGCCATACTAAAGCTCCGAGCACAACCATGTTCATTGCAGCATTATTTACCATAGCTAGGATATGGAACCACCCCAGATGCCCCTCAGTAGATAAAGGTATCAAGAAGATGTAGTATATATACACAATGGAGTTCTATGCTTCCATCAGAAAGAATGATATTGCCCCATTCTTTTTTTGGGGGGGGTCCGGTCGTGGGCCTGAACTCTGGGCCTGGGCGCTGTCCTTCAACTCTTCAGCTCAAGGCTAGCACTCTACCACTTGAGCCACAGCACCACTTACGGCTTTTTTCTTTTTTGCTTATGTGGTGCTGAGGAATCGAACCCAGGGCCTCATGCATGCAAGGCAAGCACTCTACCACTGAGCCACGTTCCCAGCCCCCCATTCTTATTTTTTTTAAGTGAACCTTCATCAGAAGACTTTTGCTTTTATATATTTTTTTTTAATTGTAAAGATACTGTACAGCAGGGTTACAGTTACATGAGTAAGGTAATGAGCACATTTCCTATTGAGCATTGTTACCCCTTCCTTGGTTTTTCTCCTACCATCCCTCCCCACCTTCCCAACTCCTCCCTCCCCTCCCCCAAGTTATAAAGTTTGTTTTCAGAATAGTGTCTTATACATCTCATTGTAACAATGGGTCAACCTGTATCTTTGTTTCAGCATTTTGTTATTTCCCCACTGCCCCAATCCTAAGGAAATGGAAAGACCTGGAAAAAATTATATTAAGCTAAGTAAGCCAGGCCCAAAGAAAAGTAGGTTGCATGTTTTCCCTCATTTGTAGTAACTAGAACATGTCTATGATGTTCTTAACAGGGGATCACAATAGCCCAATGCTAAGTGCATGGAACCATATATAATAAAGTGTATCAACATGAACTCCAAGAATTGGAAACAAGAGGTTCTTATTAAGTCCTGTATATAGTTATTTCTATTTTTTTGTTTTCTGTACCCTTTGTCTTGTATATAAGCTCATCTGATCCATGGAAGAGAAAGAGCATGACAGAAACAGCAGGACAAAGGATGGACTAATGCAACAATGACGCTCACTTGACACTATGTTGGAAATGAACTTTACAACTTGGGGGTAAGGGAGTGGGGAGAGGTAAGCGGAAGAAAATGAGGTAGGGGATAACTGTCTAAAAACAAATATACACATTACCTTACTTATGTAACTGTAACCTCCCTGTTCATCAAGTTCACAATAAAGATTTTACATATATATTATATATTATAGTGTAATATAATAATATAATATAGTGTACTGTAATATTACTATACAATATAGAATATATAAATAATATTACTGCCAGGCACTAGGCAGTATAATCCAACTCCTATAAACTAAGCTACTCAGGGGGCTGACTGAGATCCTGTAGACCATGGTTCAAAGCCAGCTGATACAGAAAAGTTTGCAAGATTCCAAAATCCATCTCCAAAATACCAAGCAAAAAGCTGTGCTGTAGGCACAGTGAAAGTGATGGAGTACCAGCCAAGCAAGCAAGCAAAGACCAAAAAAAAAAGCATCCACACATCAGAGGACCGCAGTAAATATGACACATAAAGGCCAAAGTTCCTCCCCTTAAGAAATCTGAAGGGCTGGGAAGGTGGCTCAGTGGTAGAGCGCTTGCCTTGCAATGCATGAGGCCCTGGGTTCAATTCCTCAGCACCACATAAGCAAAAAGAAAAAAGCCGGAAGTGGTGCTGTGGCTCAAGTGATAGAGCGCCAGCCTTGAGCTGAAGAGCTGAGGGACAGTGCCCAGACCCAGAGTTCAGGCCCCACAACCGAACCCCCCCCCCCCCAAAAGAAATCTGAAAAAGTGTAAAAAGAAAGACTAAAATCCTAACAGAAAAGCTGGCCAAAGAAAGGACGAAAAAAGTCCCTTTTGTTATAAAGGGAGAGATGTTCCTTACCTGCTTAATTGGCAACCAGTGACTCTCGGCAGGCACAGCTGTGTGGGGACAGGCACACCCCTGTTGACTGGAGAACACATGGTCCATACGGAAAATTGGGGGTAAAACCTAAACAAATCTTATATCTGCTCACCTTTCAGCAGAAAGCACTTCTGTAAACACGCCAGCCTCGGCAAGGTCACTCACTAAGTGTGGTTCTGCAGCCACAAGGAGCCTGGAGTCAGAGTGAGAGCCAAAAGAAATGGAGAGGAGCCTGTGCGTGCTCCTCCTGCACAGGACAGGAGTGAGGACAGTGTGCACAGGAGAGCCGCCAGCAGGGCAGGGAGCACCAGGCTCAGGGTCAGGGTCATTTTTCTGAGTCCAGCTGCCTTACAGAATGCATGAAGGTGTCAGACTCACAAAGTGAAAACAAATCATGAGGTATCAGGAAGGGGGAAACTCAGAAATGGAATAAAACAGAAGCAAATGAACCCAATTTCTGGTGGAGAGTGAAACTACTCAAGCACCTTGGACACAGTGTTTGGATGATATACCTTCCACTAGTGCTGAGCTCTCCTGACTTGGTTTCCTTTTCACAGATGCATTGCTAATGTTTTCTGAGCATTCTAGGACTGAACAAATAAGTAAGTTATGGGTCTTAGGAACCATATAATTGTTTATTAAGTAGGAAGAGAAACCAGGCCGTTGGTGGCCCCGTGATCCTGATTGGAACTGGAGGCATAGAGAACATGTGGGCTCATGTGCCAGGGCCTGGGAACAGGTGCACTACCTCCCAGCTCCGACCGCCAGGGCCCGAAACACTGAGCACATGCAGCACCAGCTCTTGTTTCTAAATACCCTCCTCTGGGTGAAGGAAGCAAGCCAACTGAGGGAAATAGCAACTTCAGTGCTGGGCAGGGAGGACAAGGAGAGACTCGGCATCTGCTGTGTCAGGGTGAAAGGACCAGTCAACGCACCAGCGTTGGATACCCACAGGTGAGTGTGGATCAACGGAGAGCCAAGCAGATCATACAGTACAACATACATTCAAACTAGTGGAAATCAGCAAGTGAGGGAGAAAAGGAAGCTGCTCTTCACAGCAGAAAGGTGACTGCTGGATGTTGTAAGCATTGTGGACTTCTGACACGAAGCTCAGGTCACTACCGGCCTCCTGAACCAAAAGGCCTGGCCTAAGCCAAATTATGAGGAAACGCACACACACACACACACACACACCAAATAGAAGGACATTTTAGAAAATAACTGACCTGTATTCTTCCAAACTGTTTTCAACATGAAACATGAAGACTAAGAGCCTAATCCAACATAAAGGAGATTTGTGGAACATGAATTGAATACTACAAAGAACTGGGGTTTTCTTTACACATATGTGACATTATTAAAGGACAATCAGCACACTTCAGGACAATGTGTGGCACTGTTAAATCTTCTAACTTCAGTCGAGATGTAGGGTTGATGAGAACCAGCTTTGTTTGAGGTAATACAAATCAGATTCATTGAGAGAAGGTCATATCTACCACCAGCTTTCAAAAATTATGGAGAAAATATGCACGTATATATGCATACACATATAAATACATGTTTACCATATTTGTTTGGACTATTCTTGCAGCTTTACTGTGTAATTATGAAATTATAGCAAGATTAAATTTACAGACCAAAATTTCCTCAGAATTATTGAAAGACACTACTTTTAAAATCAAAACCAAAAATAACTAAGAGGGATAAACAAATGCCGGGTGAAAAAATGCAGAAGACTAGCTGGACGCTGGTGGCTCACGCCTATAATCCTAACTACACAGGAGGCTGAGATCAGCTAGCGTGGTCAGGAAAGTCTGTGAAACTCTCTTATCTCCAATAACGTACTCAGGAAAAGTTAGAAATGGCACTGTGGCTCAAGTAGCAAGGTGCTAGCCTTGAGCAAAAAAGCTGAGAGACAGCACCCAAGTCCTGAATTCAAGTCACGCATGCAAGTGCACGCGCACGCACACACACACACACACACACACACACACACACACACACACACACACACACACACACACAAACAGCAGAAGACTAGACTCAGAAGATCCAAGAAAACATAGACTCAGAAGATCCAAGACAGAAAAACACAGATATGGCAACAAATCCAGCATAATGGAATTTAGTGAACAGCATCATCCAAGTGTTCATAGGAACTGTGACCCACAAACTGTCTATGCAGGAACACTCAACAATGTAGTTTGAGGACAGCAGTTCACAGGCAAAAGACAAAGGATGTACAGTGAAAAAGGCTTTTCTAGCAACTTCTAAAGATGTAATTCCATTCCTGGAAGAAAAATAAGACCAAGGAAAACACAATCTGATGTCCAACAAGAAATAGGATACAAGTGAATAAACATATAGAAAGTACACAGAACAGACTACAGATGCAGAACAAGAATAAGATATACTTTACAATACAACATCCTTAAAATGAAGAAGTATTATACACCCAGAGGCCACTGTGCAACGCTGAGGTTCCTGAAAAAAGCCACCTGAGCAGCTAACTGCTCAGCACGCAACATGAAAGGAAGCACACAGACCTATCAGTCCTCACACCAGTGTTGGACACCCAAACAGAAACGCGGTACTTCAGAGAAGACGCAAACCACCTACATTAGACTCTCAAGTTCACCTGCCTCTGGGTTCCCATCTCTGCAGATTGACAGGAAATGCCCAGCCTGGCAACCCTGGCAAGGCAGAGGGGGGAATGGAGCTGCTCAGAGCTGTCCACATGGACTGGTGAAGCCAGTGTGTGTCCGTCAGAGGCCAGCACTGCTAGCTTTCCAGTGCAGTTAATCCCCAGGTCAGGCCCCCAACAGCCTCATCTGTGTGTGCCACTAAGCATACAGAAGAACACTTACGTGGCCACACATATGTCTACAAACAAGCCACAGGCCATCACAGGGCAAAGAGTACTCTGTAAGGATACATAAACACAAATACTACATGCCAATGGAAACCAGTTATACTCACATGCATACAACTGATTCCAGAAAGTTTCATCCAAAAAAGCCCCAGTGTTTTTTTATTGTAATACACATGTAATTCTATTTACATGAAGTGTAAAGAATATAAACCTAAAATCATATTGCTTAGGAATGTATATGTGTATGATAATACATTTTAAAGCAAAGGAATGAGAAGCAGAAGGTCCAAGTCCTTATGCAATCTGCCTCAAGCAGGGACCAGGCATACTACTGCTGGTTCTGTTACTTCTTTATATGAGGCACACAGTCTAGATGTTTCTTAACAGGACAGTAGGTATGGGGTGGGGAAAACCAAAAGGGCCTGCATAAAGAAGGCTAAGAAAATGAATAGTGGTCATAAAAATAAATCTGCAGAGAATCACCAAGATGGCATGAGGTAACCACCAACCTCTGACAGCAAATGAGGTCTGAACTGCTAGAGATGGAAAGAAGAGGATGCAACTTGAGACACTTTCCTTAATCAGAAGTCTGCAATCAGTAAACAAAATTGGTAATCTCTTGCTATAAGCTTTTCTAGCTCTTTAAGTACTGGCAAATGCAAAAAAAGACTAGTTATTGAGGAACTTATTACTGGCTCTTAGAGGCTCATCTCAGCCATCTCTAGTTTCTCCCATCTTAATGATGTTGCTGACCTCAAGCAGTTAAGCATCAAAGGGCACACACACTATGTGGTCTCAAACTTCCAGAGTTCCCAGCCTTGAGAAAGGCTTACCAGTGCCTGCAAACGCTCCCTATCACAGGGTTACTCTCCATTTGGGAGATTTTTAAATCATGAAATTGGGGTACGATCTTCTCTTTTCTAAAACATTCTCTAGTTTTCCATATACCTTATATAATTTCCCTTGCACAACAACATTCATATAATAAAACCTTGGTCATGCATAACTATAACAATATAACATCCTATTATGTTCTTTCAGCTAAATAGTCTATCTAGGATTTTATGTTTGTAAGTGAAGTATGCTCAAAATTTTTCCTTTATTGTTTTCTCTAACAGATTTTAAAATTAAGGTGTTTTCAACCTCATTAAATTAGATGGCATTTTTCTGTACTTAAAGGCAATTGTAAATAAGGCCAACACTAAGAAAATTTAGGGGAAAAAAATAAGCCTGAAGAATACACTTTTTTTCAACAACTATGTGGCTGGAACTTTCACAGTGTTCCAGTAGTGACAAGTGACTGGGGGCTTCTTTGCTGGAGGAGGGCGCCTTACTTCCACTTCAGATTTTGGCACTGCATGATGATACAGGGGCTGGCCAGCTGGGGCAGTCAAGTTTCCTCAACATGCTGAGAGCCTGTCAATGGGAAGGTATTTTTCAAGAATTCCTTCACCATCTTTGGTGAAATTCTTCTCAGGAGTCCTCTGATAGGTACTATCAGTGGTCACCAGGCCACTGCTGTATCCCTCTGACTTGTCCCCTCAAATGGCTGTCCTCTGCCACCAATAGATCCCTAACCAGCAGCACTCCTTTATTTGGGAATGGGCACCCAGGGAGGGTGAGGTTAATCTAAGATCAGTGTGGATTCTCCCCTATGCATTAAGAGGTGCATGTACATCTCTGAATTTTAGGTTCCAACTTTAGAAACAAGCAATGGTATAATAGTAAAGTGAAATCTATTTAAGTTTTAATGGAGTTCCTGTGTTTTGCTGCTCTTAATTCTGGAGAGGCTGGCATTTAAACTCCCACAAGATTCAGTAAAGAAAGTTACAGAGCTCCCATTTTTTTTCTATATTGTGTCTGTTACTAAAGTGAAATAAACAAGACTTCATTTTATTTTTTTAACTTTTCTTAATTGTAAAAGTGATGTACAGAGGGGTTACAGTTACAGAAGTCAATGAGTACATTTCTTTTTTAATAGTGTCACCTCTTTCCTCATTTTCTCCCAGTTTTTTGCCCTCCTGACCCCTTCCCCCAGTTCATTTTCAACGTGATATCTAGTATCACTGCTCTATTATTTCATCCTCTGTCCCACCATTTCTGTGAGTCCCCCTTACCCTCCCCCAAAACAAACTTACATACTAGACAGAAGTACAGATGTCAAAAACAGCAACAAACACATACAAAAAGTAAAAACTTCTTGCTGCCATTTCTTGGGAGTTCATTTCAATGAACAGCATTTTACATGATTGTGTGCACATAGCTACTGAGCCTTTGTGATCCTCCCTAAGAGTATCCTCCTTTGGTCTACTGTGTGAATGTTTAGTCTTGTTTAATTTATCATGTCCAAGTGTAATTTTTTTTTGTCTTTTACCATCTACTGTGTTAACTTGCAGATGTATAGGCACATTCTAATGACTACAAATGAGGGAAACCATGAAATCTATGTTTCTTTGGGTCTGGCTTACTTCTCTTAATATAATTTTTTACAAGTCTTCCCATTTCCTTACAAATGTGATGTCATTCTTTCTGATGGAAGCATAGAATTCCATTGTGCATGTATCCCACATTTTTCTGATCCATTCATATTCTGAGGGGCATCTAGGTTGATTCCATTTCTTGCCTGTGGTAAACAATGTTGCAGTGTGCTGGTAGCTCTTGTGGTCCAGTGGACAAATGCACAGGAGTGGAACTGCTAAATCGTAGGAAAGCTCTATATTTAGTCTTTTGAGGAACCTCCATACTGCTTTCCAGAGTGGCTGAACAAGTTTACATTCCCACCAACAGTGTAGTAGCAAACCAAAAGTCTTCATTTTAAAAATAGGTGTATGTCTCTATTAAAATTTATTAGGTGGATTTCCTCTGTTTTTCCTGGCTTTTTCCTGTTTGTTACTTTACTCCTCAGCCCTTTTTTTTCTTCTTCTTTTTCCATCCTGATTAACCAAGCAATATTTTCCATCCTGAGTATCCAAGGAATAAAGTACAAACATGAACCTTTACCTCATATTGGATGTACAAATACAAAACTTTAAGCACAGCAGCTGAAAGAAGCACAGCCGTGGCACGTCCCGTGAAGACACACAGACCAGTTCTGCCACAACACACCAACATGAAGTTCAGATAAAGAAATGTATCCACATGGAACATCTCTCAAAGAGAAAGAAAATAAGCCGGGCGCTGGTGGCTCACACTTATAATTTAGCTACTCAGAGGCTGAGATCTAAGGACAATTTTCCAAGCAGGAAAATCCATGAGACTCAGCTCCAATTAACCACCCAAAAAACTGAAGTGGAGCTGTGACTCAAAGTGGTAGCACTTTAGCCTTGAGCAAACGAGCTCAGGGACAACACACAGGCCCTGAGTTAAGGCCCCTTGACCAAAGGAAAAAAAAAAGAAAAAAGAAAATCAGACATAAGAGAACAGCAGCAACATGGTTCTTCAAGCAATTTCAATTAAATAGAAGAACATCAATATTTAAACTTATTCAGGTAAGATAAATAAATCCCGCTCCTTGCAAAGCCTTTTGCTGTTAAGTGTTTGCTCTGGTAGGAACCCAGACAGGCCAAGGGGCCTGTGAGTGCACACTGTGGGCTCCCCGTCTGGTGACCAGCCCCACTACCGGGGGCTGGCAGCACACTCCAGCTGCTCCCTGGGAGCAGGTACAACATGATTTTAAGGCACTGTGAGGGAAAGGACTGTTGCACTGCAGGTGGGGATGGTCAGGCTCTGGGGAAGGCCAATGTCTCAAGGAAGCCTGTGAGAGGACAGTGGAGACACAGCCATGCACCCCAGATGCCTGTGGCTTCCTGGGGGCGTCGCACACTCAGGTCATGAAACGTGTATTCAGTGAAGGCAGACAGACCTCGTAGAAGCTGTTCCAAAAAACAGGTGCAGATGGGAACCAGTAGTGCGTCATGTGGTCTCACTGGTGTCTGTTTCATGCTTTTCTTTAGGAGCTTGAGGTCAGGACAGTCTTGGGAACCACTCCATCAGATGCTGTCACCGGTTGGTTGTGCTCTTCATGTGGTGTGTGGGGGTAGTTCTTGGACCAGAGAGTCAGCGAGGCCCTGGCTTGCTGGGATGCCAGTGTAAAGGCCGGAAGTCCTGAGTAAACCGAATGGACCTTAAAATCATGTTGTACCTGTTACAGTTTTCCCGTCCCAGGTGCTTTCTTCAGTCAGTATGTCTCAGGGCCGTACTATAACAATAAAGCAATGCCTTGTTCTTTTTGGGTGTTATTTCTGTTTTCCAACAGGCATACTCATTTCTTTGTCCATCATACTTTTATTTATTGTGATGAACTACAGATAATATAAAAGTTTCCATTCCAACAACTTTTACATTTCAGTGACTGCAAAGTCCCTGTATATTAATCTCTACCATCCACTTTAACTGTCTCCATTAAACACTTCCTCTTCCCCCTCCCTTAAACTCTGTCCCCATTAAATACTTAACTCCCTGCCTCTCCCATAGTTCTTGCAGGCCTCTATCCTACCTCTATGAATCTGACTCGTAGGGACCTCAAGTAAGTGGAATCATACATGGTTGTCCTCTTGTGCCGAGCTTATTTCCCACACGTCATGTTTCAAGATGCATCTGTGTTGTGTGTAGCTCGTGTCTGAGTATGATTCCTTTTTTAAGTCTGCATACAGCTTCCTTAATGTATATGTCACATTTTGTTTATTCACCTATTGATGGACAAAAACACTTTTTTAGCTAATAATAGATAATGCGCTTTGAACATTGGTAGATAGATGTTTGAGTTTCTGCTTTCAGATCTTTTGGGCAAATCCCTAGGAGTGTAATACTGAATCAATTGATAGTTCTATGTATAATTGCTAAGAAACTATTAAACTTTTTCATACACTGTACCATTTTGTTTTTTCCCCCAGTGGAAAAAAGTTCCACTGTTTTTACATCCTCTCCAATATTTGGTGTTTCCATTTTGTTGAAAATACCTACCCTAGTGGGTGTGAAGTGGTATGCCATTGTGGCTGTGATTTTAATATGCCTAATAATTAGATACATGAACATCATTTTATAACCTTACTATTTGTCTGTCTTCTTTGGAGAAATGGCTATTTAAGGCTTGACCAATTTTTAGCTGAGTTTGTAATGGTTGAATTAGAGGAGCACTTCATGTATTATGGATTCACAATTTTTTTTCCCCTCCTATTCAGTAAGTTGTCTTTTCATGCTGTTTGTAATGTTTTCTGGTTCTTCAACTATATTTTTATTCTTTTGGTTTTAAACCCTTGATTATTATAGTTAAATAGTTGTACAATGAAAAATTGTAGATGAGGTTCAATTTGTATCTTTCCCCTTTTGTTGCATGTTCTTTAATATCCTATCTAAGATACCAGGTCACAAATATTTTCTCCCATGTGTTTGCTAAGACCTCTATGGTTTTAGTTTTTATATTTAGGTCATTGATACCTTTTGGCTTATTTTTTACATATGGTATGAGATTGAAGGGGGGGGGGGTCCATCTCCATTCCTTTGGTGTAGATATTGAGTCATTCCTGCACCCAAGAGAATATTGCTTACTTTTAACCTGAAAGGATACTTTAGAGCTTTGTGTCTTAAAGATCTTGCTAATTTTAGGGTTTCCTTTGGGTGCCTCATGAGTTATGGTTGCTCTCCCTTCCCTGATCAGTGCTGATCTTTCTGAGCAAGGATGTGTAGTCATACTTGTAGTCTCTCATTCCTAGTGCTTGTCTTTTCCTTCAGCGTCTCATCCATACTCTTGTGTTCTGGCCACCAAGCCACAGAATGGGGCATTTGAGATCAGCTGGTAAAAGCCTTCAGTAGGAAGGAGACAGAACAGGTGGTGCACAGTTTGGGTCTGCAGTTGTGCCTACTGTGAACTGACGGACTATGGGAGCGGGCTTTCCAAGGCGCTCTCTCAGCTTACCCACACAGTCCACATTCGTACCTCCTCCCATCTTTCCTAAAAGTATTTACTGGATTTCATTGGGTTATCTTCATTTATCCATGTAAAAACTTTGATTGCCAGGCATGGTGGCTCACGCCTGTAATCCTAGCTACTCAGGAGGCTGAGATCTGAGGATCACAGTTCAAACCCAGCTGGGGCAGGAAAGTACCTGAAACTCTTATCTCCAAAAAACCACCAGAAAACTGGAAGTGGCACTGTGGCTCAAGTGGTAGAGTACTAGCCTTGGGCTGAGGGACAGCGCCCAGGCCCAGAGTTCAAGCCCCAAAACTGACCCAAAATAAAAAACTTTGATCATATGTACCCTCCCAGTGCCCCTCCTTTCTCCCTCCCCTTTCCCTTGGCTTTCCCTGTCCATCCGCACCCGCTACTACTAGAAAGTCTCTCTTTTATGATCATCCACTGATAACAGACAATTAGTTATGACTTACCAAATTGCATCAATCATCCTAAAAACACCAACTGCTCAAATTCTTTTCAAGGACTCCCTGGAGGAGTCGGGACAGGACTCCCACAGGCCAAGTACCACAATGGTGTCCCAGACAATGAGAGGAGCCACGAGAAGAGCAGCACAAATAAAGTCCAGGTTTATTCTGAGAGTCTGAGGAACTGGTTGGAAGACCCTGCTTTGAGTTTCCTGGAATTTCCAGACTGTAGCCATAAGCCTTCAGATCTGGACAGAGAAGAACACAATGTCAACCCAAGTCCTCCCAGACCTTACAACAACTGCCAACCTCACACAGAGACCTTTCCAAACCCTTGCAGAATGCACATATAAAAGAAGGCAGATGTTCCTGATGAATATAACATCGTACCAATAAGACTGGGGGGGGGGGGGGGGGGGGACGGCTGAGAGAGGGGAGCAACAGCAAACATTTCCATAAATAAGTCACATCTGTGCCCAGCTCTCTCCCCAGTGAGCACAGAGTGCATGGGCCAAGCTCGGCGCACTGTGAGAAGGGACTCTGTGTCAGGAGCAGCAATCTGTCTCTGGCCATCTCCACCTCAGTCTGCCATCCTGGAGCTGCAAGGCAGCCAGCCCTGGCTTGGGAGACAGGAGCGGCAGAGCTGGGCCTGGTGTTTATGTCTGACCCAGACAACTGGGGGCTTATGACGATTTACTGACGCAAGAGCTCCCTTACACTGCATGCCAGAAATTAATCAGGGAGGAGGAATTCTTTTTAAGAAACCACTTGGCAGCCACTGACCAGCCTGAGGCCGGGTGTGTAAGCTGAGCTCCGCCTCTGGCTGCAATGTGGGCAACCAAGGCACAGCAGCACACCCAGGACTTCCAAGCAGG
This sequence comes from Dipodomys spectabilis, assembly GCF_019054845.1. Lineage (NCBI taxonomy): Eukaryota > Metazoa > Chordata > Mammalia > Rodentia > Heteromyidae > Dipodomys > Dipodomys spectabilis. Next base: position 264,527 of record NW_024870801.1, read on the forward strand.
CCCGGGGCCAGGCTGAGGGGTCCTGTCCCACAGCCTGGCCACTGCAGGCTGGCCTCTCTCAGAGCCTCCTTCACACGGTTGTTCAGGAAGGTCAGCGTTTACACACCGAGGGCAGCTCCTCTGAGCCAATGACCGGAAACCTCCCATTTTGTCATCTGATGTTAAAATCTCTTCCTAAAAACTGAGTTTTAAGGCTTACAAATCAATAACCAAAACAGGAGCAAGCAAGTTGAAACATCAAATTTGACTCTGAGCCTTCCTATCAGTGAGGTGAGACACGGCCCACGTATCCGGGGCAGTCCCCGGGCGAGAGGCTCGCCTCGCCGCCTCTACGCAGCCCTGCTCCTGCTGGCCCTGCTGCGGCCGTGACAGGAGGCCAAATGGCAGGGCAGCCTATGGGCTCTCGAGGGAGGCACGGTGAATATGGCACGAATGCCCTCACCACTTGGTTTGCTTGCTCAGAACTGAGGTTCGAGCCATTCTGAAATTTCTATTCCTGAAGGTCACAGGTTATTTCTATTTATGAAAAAGGACAAGAGTGCGACAATACTGACTAAACTGAGACTTGGCAGGCATTCTAGGCCTGGGCCTGAGCTACTGACAAACTCAGACTTGGGCGACGAGGAAGAGCTAACCCCTGTATGGAACCAGAGCCTGGGCAGCATGCCAGCCTTACTAGTCCTCATGATGGTCCCAGGAGAGGCTCCTCAGGCTCCTCAGGCAAGCTGGGGAGGAGGTCCAGGCTACTGGGAGGAAATGGGAGCCAGCTCAAGCAGCACACTTCCAAGCCTTACATTACAGGCCACACCTCCTGCCTGGAGAACAAAAGGATACTCCAGGCAAAGTGTGGTGAGGGGCCCCGAGTGGCCTAACTACAAACTATGAGGGGATCATAATCATGCCCTATGGGCCCTGGACAGGGAAAGGGGCTCTTGGCAGAACAGCTGGGAGGCCACTGCACACACTAACTCAGCCTGGCTCCAAAGGCCTGAGCAAGGACCACTGATGCCCTGGCCAGCTTTTATCATCAGGACTACAGGAGAGTAACAGAAAGAAGTACAGCAAGCCAAGAACTCTGTCCCTACAGCTATCATCCACAGTTCCAAAACTGTGTGTCCACCAACTAGAAAAGACTGCCATTACCTGAGGGATGGCCAAGGCCACTAAAGCATCTCGTGCAGGCCAACCTTCCCACATTATTTCCTGCACCTCAGAAGGACAAAGTAACTCCTTTACTACAATGCCAACAAGGCCTCCTAGTCAGAAAGCCTCATCTTCTGAAGGAGAACAAAATGAAGCATCTGTACACAATTTGTAAATAAAGTAATTTGTTTTTAAATAAGCAACTATATTGAATAAATACATTTTATAATGTAACAGAGTAAACATGGCATTTACAAGCCAACCGTGTAACATGCAACTCATGGTTACCAAGCAAAAAAGGTCAATTTTAATGTGAAGAAATAGCTTTTGCTCTCATTCTTCTTCCACTCCAAAAGATTAGATTAGAAAAAAAATTAAGAAAGCTACTAAATAGAAGTTGTTTTGCTCCCCACACCAAAGTAGAAGATACTAGAAGTTCTATCTGCTGATCTCTGGTTTATTTCCAACCTTTATGCTCTCAACCTTTTTGACTCTAGCACATGAGTATCATGAATCTGAACTGTCTCACATAGCACCTGGGCCCACCAGAGGATGAAACGAAGGAGTCACTCAAGTCATGGGACACCTGCCTGGCAAGACCAGGGCTGAGGTTCACTAGAGCGAAGCCAGTTCCCAGTCACGGTGCAATTGGCACCAAAAGCAGCAATCTCCACATTATTTCTCAAGTGAAATCCATACTGAGGGGGGATGGTAAAAGACAGAGAGGCAGGATGGGAGATGACAGACCAGCAGTAAAGGGTAGGGCAGCTCTAGCCAAAGGCCTTCAAGTCAAAGAGATTTCACATCATTCATAAAGTGTGACATAAACCACGTCATCAAGAATCTGAATGAAAGTGCACAAGGAGCACTCAAGAGCAGCTCAAGGCCAGAGATTATAACTCAGCCTACTCTAAAATAAACCCAGCAACCACTTCATTATGACATAAAAGCCAACACAAGCCCAGCAAGCCACCATGGGACTGTTGAGATGCCCTCAACAGTGCAACAGCAGTGTCCTTAGGACAGGGACATGCCCAACATGCAGACCGGGGCACCTTAGACAAGTGGACCTCCATTACTAGCTGGCCTTCACACGTAGGTAAACTTCGGCTTCTACTTCAAAGTCAGCACATTAAGTTATATCAAACCACCCTCCACCAAAAAAGGATGGTGGAAGGATAAAGCTTAAAACACAGAGGTGCATGTTTGAAGGCTTTGGAATGGAAGGCTGTCTCAGCAGCAGGACTTGAGGGCCCAGACAAGAGAAAGGAGGAGAAAATAAAAAAGGCACATGTTGAACTTATTTTGCCCCTCAAGGCTGTGGCTGACTATAAGCTGGGGTGCATCTGATGCACCCCAGGGCACCTGACAGTCTCAGGATTCTGGGAAGAAAAATGGGCTTAGGGCTGACAGGGGGCCCGTCAATATGCCAGACCCACCATGGGGACACTGAGCAGGTGGGCAATGAGGACCAACCAGCCCCACAGAAACAGAACTTGATTTGATACAGGAAGGAGCACAGGACAAAAGATGAATGCTCCATATGAGTGGAAACGTATGTACGCCAACATGGAAATGTAAAGTTATCAATTTGCTTGGGCTTAAAATAGCTTCAAAACATACAAAGCCAAAAACTGACAGAACTAAACTGAAAAACAACATCAACCCACAAGTAGGGATTTTTAAATGCCATTCTCAGCTACACAGAAAAGCGAGGAATTGTCAAAATTACAAGATTTGAGCACTAGGAATAACAAACTTCATTAACTTAACATGTAGAACTGAAGGCCTCCATAAATGATGAAATCTCTTCAGATATGTATCAAACACTTTACAAAGTTGACTGTACAGTTAACAATAAAGTAAAATTCAAAGAATTTTTTAAGAACTGAAATACAAAGTAATTTCAGTGGCAATAATGAAATTAAACTAGGAATACTAGGAAACCCATAAATGGTTGAAATTTGTATTTATAAATAACTCATGGATCAAAAAAATGAAGAGAGAAAATAGGTAACATTGTAAATCAAATTATAAATAATGTTAGCAAGTTTAAACAAAGTGGCCAAAACCATGCATAGGTGTAGAACCTTAAGAAAATATGAAAAAAAAATAGTGATATACACTTTTTTTGGGGGGGGGTGGGGTGGTCAGTTGTGGGGCTTGAACTCTGCGCATGGGCGCTGTCCCTGAAGTGCTCTACCACTTGAACCACAGCACCACTTCCAGTTTTCTAGTGGTTTATTAGAGATAAAGAGTCTCACAGACTTTCCTGCCTGGGCTGGCTTTGAACCGTGATCCTCAGATCTCAGCCTCCTCAGTAGCTAGGATTACCGGCGTGAGCCACAGGCGCCTGGCAATATACACATTTATTATGATCAAGACAACAAACAAAATGCCTCCTAAATTAAATTCAGACAATAAAAGGAAACAATGACATTATGAGCAAAAATTCTTTTTTTTTTTTTTGCTATTCCTGGGACTTGAACTCAGGGCCTGGGCACTGTCCCTGAGCTTCTTTTGTTCAAGGCTTGCACTTTACTACTTGAGTCACAGCACCACTTCTGGCTTTTTCTGTGTATGTGGTACTGAGGAATCAAACCCAGGGCTTCATGCATGCTAGGCAAGCAAGCACTCTACCACTAAGCCACATTCCCAGCCAAAGCTTGATTCATTTTAAATTCGATAGAATCAAGAAAATCAAACACTATTCATTCAAAATATTAACTTAAGTAACATCCCTAGTAGTAAAGAAAATAGGAGAAATAATAAAAGAGTAAGAAAACAAGAGAATAATTATAAGAAGGCTAGAAACGTTCATGTAAGAAACTTTAAAATTTTAGATGAAAAGATGAAAAATGCAAAACACTTAAGTACACAAAAACTGACACACACTAAAGTCTCAATCAATCACCCTATATCAATTGAGGGAACAAATTTACAAATTCACAAATAACCCCCCACCCTATCCCAGCCCCCCCTCAAAAAAAAAAAAAAAACTCCTATAGGATAATCACTAAATTCTTCTAAACATGTAAAAGATCACATCTTTCATAAATTCTTCATAAAGCTTGAACAGGATCAGCAAACTATGGGCCCAGACATGATACAATCCGTGCACTAATTTTTGTTCAACTGCACTGCATGCTATAAAGGGTTTTTACACTGTAAAGTGGTAGGAGGAAGTTGGGTCAGGGAAAGAACGAGAGAAGAAAAATACTCAAGAGGCAATAGGTAGTCCCCAAAGCCAAATTACTTACTGTTTTGATTCTTTACAAAAGAAACTTGGCCAACTCTAGAAATAGAAAAGCAAGAAAACACATCTTAAGGGCCAGCACAAGCTTCATATCAAAACTTGGCCAGAAGCAAAGGCTTATAACCCTGGCCACTCACAAAGCTGAGGGTTGGAAGAGCTCAGTTTCAAGCCAGCCCAGATAGAAAAGTTCTCAAACCCACCTATAAAATAACCAGCAAAAGCAAGACTAGAGGCATGGCTCAAGTGCAAAGTAGCAGCTGTAAAAGCAGAACCAATCCTAACAAGAAGAGACCAAGAAAGCCACTTAACCAGGGTATTTCAAGAAAAGGTAATAGAAAGTCCATTTCAAACAAGAACTAAAGTGAAAAACATTAAATTGAATACACTAAAAACAAGTTAGGGGAAAATACAAAAAAAATACCGAAGATGTCCTTGACTTATGATAAGTTTATATCCTGACAAGTCCATCATAAATTTTAAATATTGTATGCTGAAAATGTATATATACACCAGAGCCACGGAGCACCCATGTCCAGCACAACATGACACTGTGGTACTGGGCCTGTCTGGGAGCTATGGGTCCCCCATACTGTACCACATATTGACATCCCGAGAAAATACCTAAATTTGAAAGTCAAACTACAATTTTTATTTGCGTATCATGGTAGAGTTTATAAAAATGTTAGGAAATACCATTAATTTGGAGACTATGTATTGTACTCATTATTACAGAAATGTAAAAGCTTGGATTCATATCCAAAAATCAATCAAGAAAATGTATCAATCAGATAAAGGGGAAGAAACTGATGATTAATTAATGCAGAAAAAGTCTAACATATTAAGCTGAACCATATATAATCCATATTTGCAGGCTGAAAAAGATTAAATGTTTGCAATTTCAGATGATCTAGCCTAATATTTTCATACCTATTCCTGAAAAAAAAATTTTAAAAAATCAGATGAGAACTTCATTAATCTTACAATTTGCACAAAACCTTCAGGAACTCCCATGCAAAATGAGTGAATGCCGTATGATTCCAATTACATGTCTTTCTATGGTATTAAACACGGAATGGTGACTGCAAGGACGGATGTACCACGTGAGGGTGGGAAGACACTCTGGTCACACACTACAGCTGGTCTGCTTAGCAGCTGCACACCTGTAGGTCTCTCTGGAGGCTGGGAAACGTCAATACAAGCTCTTCACAATGAGCACTCTTCAACAGCAAAACGGACATACAGAAAACCAACTTGGAGGCTGGGAAGGTGGCTCAGTGGTAGAGCGCTTGCCTTGCATGCCTGAGGCCCTGGGTCCGATTCCTCAGCACCCCATAAGCAAAAAGAAAAAAGCCGGAAGTGGTGCTGTAGCTCAAGTGGTAGAGCACTAGCCTTGAGCTGAAGAGCTGAGGGAAAGCGTTCAGGCCCCATGACTGGACCCAAAAAAAAAAAAGAAAAGGAAACCAACTCAACATCCGCCAGCAGTGACTCATTTATTACACGGTGACCTCACTTTCACAGGTACCCATAAAACAAGAACAATGCTGTACATAAGTGAGAATCCCAGAGACAAAAAGTAAAAGCCAAGTACAAGGTACCACAGAAGGCCAACCATGAAGAGTAGCTACCAATTTACTTCACTTGTAGAGCTCAAATTTTATTAGGCTTTAGTAATAAAGTGAACAGCCCAAGAATTAGTATTAACAATATATTAATACAACAATATGAAGAGTAGACAGTACAAGAATCCCCACGTGGCCCACCAACAGCCTGCAGTGTTCCCTCTTTGAACAACTGATAGGATGAGGGTACATTACCAATTATGAAAGAATCAACACTATATACAATTAGTGAAAAGTCAAGTTCACCTGGACTCCCAATGCCTTGCAGAGGAACCCCATGTTTCAAGTGGGTGTCACCTCCCTTAGTTACCTCTTGCTCTAATACCCTGATGGGTCAAGGTCAGGAAATATATGCTGTAGGATACACCATACTGGAATCTGAGGCTTTCCCTTGGTTCAAATGGAGTTAGATTACTGGAAGGTCACAGTAACGTACAGAATCCACTTCTAAATTCATGGCATGGAATTAACACATTCTCCCCTCTAAATCGGTTTTAGCAACAACTGATTAACCCCAAACTGACCCCAGGTAGGGGCATGAACAGAAAGTCTCTGGAGACTCAGCATGAGGGAACTATGCTGTCTTCAATGGCAAAATAAACGCTTCGGCTCTGGGAAGGCTGAAAATGTCCACTGTGCAGGAAGCTCACACAGGCACTAGGCACTGGCAAACCCAGGGACCCCCATACCACTGCCTCACCAACAGGGCTCCAATCTAGTCACAGAAATCCACTGGAGACAGCCATCATGGTTCAGTTTCTCCTAATGCAAAGAGATCAGAACTCAGGAGAGGAAACAAAATGAGACCCAAATCTGGCAAACGAGGAAATGAAACACTTGCACCTCCGCTTCATATTGTAGTGATTTGGGCCAGATCAGATGGCTGCTGCTGGCATTCACATCTTGTAGCTTTTCTTGCCGGAACTCATAACTTATTTCCAAGAAGGACACATTTCAGACACAGCCTACTTCTAGCAACAAACATATAGAGGCAGAGGAGACAGCATGCCCCAGAGTGGCCCTGGCTGTGTCAGACGAGCTTTCTAGGAACCAAGAACTGACAGGACAACAGGGTTCAAATGAGGTCTACAGGCCAGGCTCCTTCCTACAGAACACACAAGCAGAACAAGCTCCGGTCAGGTTCAGAACAAGCTACACAATAAAATGCTGGATTGTTCCTATATACTGCTACAACTTCAGAAGGGATAAAGAAAAAGAAAAGGAGGAGAGGGAAGTAGAGCCAAGGTCTTCTGGCCCAGAATCCCATGGCAGAGACTGGAGCCTTGGAGACCAGAGGGAAAACTCAGCTCTGGACTGGCGTGGGCCATACCGCCAGCTGGACTTTATGTGGGTCCTGACCCCTCCCAGGACACCTCCCTGGAACACCTGAAGCTACTATGTTCCTCTCCATGACCTTCCCCAGCCACCCCTGTACAGCCCAGGCCATGGCAGCATCTACCCTTCACCTCTCCTCACCCTATGAGACCTTCAAATCTTTGCAACTGACGTCTTTCTCCTGTATAGCAGCTCAGCAACCTCTGCAATTCTCAAGACTGACCACTGCCCAGCTCAGTCGAGTGTAAGTGTCTGCTTGCTAATATATAAGAAATAACAAGCTATAAATTTACATTTATTACAACTGGGTTTTTTAACTCCAAAGTACCATTTGATATTCTACTTTTGTATATTAACGACAATAAGACATGAGAAAATAAGTTCACACTATTTTTCCAAGGCGGGTCTCTCTCCTCGCCACAGGTGCCATGGGACCCTGTGAACTTTCATACGCAGAGGTTAGAACCAAAGCACACAACATGTGACAAGACTCTGAGAGGAAGAGAGGAATATTTCAAGTCTCCAACATTTCAAAAGCCACTAGTGGGAGACTCCCAGAGTGGGAGCTCTTAGATATGTCCTGGGCCTAAAGCTCCTGCACGATTCTGAGCTTTTCCCAGGCTTAAGCTCAAATTTCTCAGTGTAAGCTTTGTTTCCAGCCAGATCATGCGTATAAAACAGACACAGAGTATCCAAACAAACTGTGAAGGCACAGGTGTCCTGTATTTAACAATAACTTGTGGAAAACTATGTATTTAGTTTATATAAAACCAGAAAATGTAGAAGAACATGGCTTTGTAAATAATAATAATAATAATGGTGAAGATATTATCTTAATCACTAATTGCAGCCAGTCTCTCAAAATGGATATGCTGTCCGATGTGGTGGTGTGTGTGCCTGTAATCTCAGGAGACTGAGGCAGAAGGATCACAGCTTCTAGGCCAGCCTAGGCTACATAATGAATTTGAGGTAAACCTGGGCTAGGCTACATAGTAGGACACTGTCTTAAAAAAAAAAAAAAAAAAAAAGAACTCAAATATTTTGAGTTAACAAAGAACTGTCTAGAAGTGTCTGTGTTTGGGTCTGACTCCCCACTGCCCACAGAGAAGCTCTGTAGAAGCTTCCTCCCAGGCTGCCCATGTCTGTCAGCTCCCAAATAAGTGCTGGCTTACAGGCAAAAGTCAAAACTGCCCCTTCGGCCAGGTCGCCCTTGACACTGGGTCCAGGGCCTGTGGTCCCCAGGCATTCGAGGCACTCACCAGTGAGGCCCCTCCCCCCCCCACTTTCCCCCACCCCACCCCGGCAGCCCAGCTTCTCCATGAGCCTCTTCTGCCCTGAACCAGGTCTCCTGAGTCAGGTGGAGGCAAACGTGGGCTACTGCCTGTATATCCAGACACAGCACACCCTCAACCTCTCCAACCACTATGGAAAGGCATCGGTGTTCTCCCCACACTTTGTCTCACAAAACACTGTCAATGACTGGGGAAGAAAGAGGGGATTAAATCACAGGAAGATATCAAGATGCATGGACAAGTGAAGCACCCCAGAAGCCAGAGAAGCCCAAAGGGGGATGGCCCACCAAGCCCTCAGCCTGCCACCCAGACCTCCGGGGGAGCATCTCCTACGAGCTGGGCTACATGGCCAGTGCCACTGGCACGGGGGACCCTGGGCGCCAGGCCAGGAGCCCCAGGCGCTGGTACTCAGGTACGCTCTACTCTCTACAGTCCCCTGCAACCAACACCTGCCCTCAATCATGGTCTTTGAGACCCTGTTGGCTACACCTCTATTTAGACAAAGAATCACTTTCCTCAACAGTTTTTTGTTTTTTTTTTTGTAAAGACCTCCCAAGTCTCCTGTGGAGGACCCACTGAGGAGGACCTCGGTGTCTTGCGGTTGGTCCCGAGCCCTCCGCCGAGCACCCCCACGCCAGCGAGGCCCCTCACCACTCCCTTCTGATGTGCAAGACTGGGGACCCCAAGAGACAAAACACACTGCAGATCTGGCTCCCTCCTCAGATACCACACCCAGTCCCCGAAAACTGGGCTCCATCATTTAATGGTGACTATCGACATCCATGAATTATCTTGAGGGGCCAAGAGAGGCACTAATTTCCCAGTCTCCACACTCATCATGACCAACAAGGAGTGGATCTTATACACAAACACTCTCTCGCTTACTGCTGCAGAAAAACTTGACTTTCCTGTGTCCAAATTCCCCCAGTACCTTCTCCTATTTTCTAAAAATGTTTTATCCACTCATGCACAAGGCGCCACTCCCTCACCCCAGCCCCTTCAATGGGCCAAGAACAAATCAGCGCCATGGAGCAAGCAAAGGCCACCGGTGCGCTTTCACTGCCACGTGGGCACTCTGCAGCCACCAAGGCCCAGAGCATGAACACACAGGATTCGCCACGAGACAATGGGAGGTAGCCTTGCACTCTGCGCCAGCCCAGGATGGGGTCAGCCCTGATTTGGACAGACTCAATTTTATGTGTGATAAAGACAACTAGAGCATCACACCGCTGGTCCCGGGGAAGGACCTGCACTAAAGACGCCCTTGCTCTCAGAGAGAGAGAAGGGCTCCGGAGACTACATCCAGAAACCCTGTGCACAAAAGACCAGATTCCACAGTGTTCAGTCTCTGAACTCTAACAGCAGTTCAAGCCCTACCGAACCAGCAAAACTCTAAAAACACAATTGTACAAAAGGCTAATATCTACCAAGGAATTTCCTAGGAAAACTCACAAGAGGAATGAACTTGGCTCTGAATGCAATCTAATCAAAGTGCAACCTGTACCTCTTACACCACAGGCTTCAGCACCTGCTAACATGGTGTGAATGTAGTGTCCCCCTCCTCAATGAGACAGTGATAAGAGTGAGGCCACTGGGGACTGATTAAGTAGTGGGTTTTCACTCCCAGGTGAGTTGAGCACCCTTGTGAAGGAGGCTTCTGGCCCTCTGCCTGTGGAGAACACAGCAGGAAGGCACTGTCTGCAAAGCAGAGAGCAGCCCTCACCAGACACCAAGTCTACAGGCGCCTCCATCTTGGATTTACAGCCTCCAGACCTGTGAGCAATGAATCTCTGTTGTTTCTAAGTTACAAAGCCTAACAGGTGTTATTACAGCAGCAGAAAGGACTGAGACTTGGACAAGCAGATTATAAGGAATAGTCTTCCAAAAAAACAGTCTAAGATGATGAAGCTTAAAGAACTACAGCTGTCACCCATCACAACTCCACTCAGTGAAGATCTGGGTGATGGCTACACCACAGGGGACCCCACCATCTAAGAAGCTTAGCTGAATGTACAAAACAAATGGTTTCACTTAGTGACCACTAAACAAGATCAAGGTACTTCACCCAACTTATTTCTTTAGGAAAGCTATTTCAATAGAACAAAAATAGGTAAGTTAGCTATGTATTTTATTAGGGAAAAAAATGCAAAGGTTGGACTTTAAAATATGCTTCACTGTCACCTTTCCAAACAGACAGCTGCAGGAACTCAGAAGATGACCCAAGCGCTGGAAGGTTTTCATGGTCCAATCTCAAAAGCTCTAAAACCCCATGGGGCATGGAACTTCTAGTCCTGAGTCAAGATCTTCACATTCTAGTAGAAGCAGGAAGTGGGTGGAGATGGAGGACAGAGTGTCACAGCCTGGAGACCAGCAGGCTGGGGGCTGTGGCCGATGGTCCAGACGGCCCAGGGAACCCTAAGCCCCAGGTAGCCTCTCAGGGCAAAAGCTCTCAAGGCTCTCCCAGGCCAGGAGAGTTCCCATTTCTTATTCGTTCTCATGAAATCAGCAAACAGAAGAAGGCTGAGTGAAAGTAAAATGAAGTTTTAACCCAAATAGCCACATTAACTTGGTATGCCACTCACTCCTTCAGCTCAGATTAGGGACTGGCCAAGAGAGTTCAGAAAAGGTTCACAAAACACAGAAGATGCAACACAAACAGCACAAAAGCCAAAGCTGATGGAGACACAGGACTGGTGGTGTCACAGAGGACTGGGAACAGGGTGGCTGTCTCTGCACCAAGCTCACCTCTCTGCAGCCATACTGAGCCCTGTCTTCAGCAAACCAGGCCAACTGGACAGCAAGCACTGTCCCGCTCTTCAAACACGGCTAACACAACTTTCCATGGGAATGTCTCCTTTGACGGCACACACAGCTACGAGATACAAAACCTGCTCATTGCCTCTCATAGCACAAATCACTTGGGCCCCGGGGACTTGCTGCCCTGCTGGTAGGGCCAGGGGACCCTACGCAAACAGGGAGGATGCATAACCATCTGGGCCTAAATCACTCACCATTCTGTCTAGAGAGAAGCACGTGAGGACTGTGGGCTCCAGTGCCAGGCTGGCCTCCAAAGTACTGTCTGACCTCATGTCAGCCATCTGACAGCAGTAAATATTGGTTTCCTCACTCCCACAACGGAATGGTGGCGTCCTAGCTCACTGCACAGGGTTATCGTGCCACACAAATGAAATAACTGGAAGGCACAATTCAGAACGAACTTGCTATTCATTTTGGTCTCTTAAAAGCACAGCAGGGTTTGACTTGGAGTAAGCAAGTAATCAATGTTGATTTATGATAAGTATAAGTTTTAAACACCTACAGTTAAATAGAGCCAGCTCTGCGGCTGAAGCAGCTCCCGGCCCTGCACAGCCCCGACGTCTGGAGGCGGCTGCTCATCTGCACACCTGTCCACGTACGACCTGCCCCACCGACACACTGCAATTACAGCCTTTCTGTTCCACCACCAAGCTGTGCTCAATGGTTTCTAATGACTCTCGTACAGGGTTTTCTATGTCAAATACATACCAGGAGTTCATTCTAAAATTTCAATATCATTAATCATCCAGCATTCAGCATCTCAGAACTCTGAAATTTGCATTTCTACAATGGGGGCTTTGAAAAAAGGACACAAATGCAAATGTTCCACAAAGTGTATAAGAATTTTCAGAGAATTGCCAAAACAAACCATCAATGCTGCATTGATAGTGACTATTCTAAGCCCTTCGTAACGACTGAGTACTCATGATTTTTAGAAGACAAAACACAATCTGAGGATTGAAAAAACAGAAGTAGGTTGAAAAATAAGTCCTTATGTCTACATGATTTCCAGAACAAATCTTGACTGATTAAGATCCCACATAATGATGGTATGGAGAAGCCGGGGCAGGGACAACTTGAGAGCTGCAAACGCTAAGTGTGCTGACGGCTGGGAAGAGGCCAGGAGGACACAGGCTGGCCACAAGCAACGCGGGTAGCATCAGGAAATGTACAGAGCATTCTGGAAATCGCTCCTTTAGAAAGCAGACAGGAGGCTTTCCTGGGATCCTGTACTCCCATCCTCCTTCAGCCTGCTGCCTGAGGTGTATCATGTTTTTCTCCAGAGCACTGGGCAGCATGGAGGAAACAGTCTCCTGTCCATGTCTTTGTCAGCATCCCACCTCATAGCTGTGCCTACAACCTCTGGTCTCCTGGATCTTCCCAGGTGGCCATGAAGCCCTGTCTTCTGAGCTAAGGCCCTGTCTCCTGGCCAAAGCTGCCAGCCCTCCTCATGACTGGCTAAGTCTGCTCTCTGCATAGTCTCCTGAGGGCCCAGGCTTAGAGCTCCCATCTCACCCCCGGGCCCAGCTTAGAGCCCCCATCTCACCCCCAGGCCTTTCCACAGCTATTCCCTGGTCTGGGGTCAACAGTCTCTTTCAGTCTAGAACCCTGCTGCTGCCAGGAGCTCAGAATCCATGTCTGTGTTAATCACAAGCCCACAAAGTATATGTACGTATCCTGTTAAAAAAAAAAAAAACTATGTAAGACCAGTTGGGTGGTGGTTCATGCCTATAATCCCAGCTGCTCAGGAGACAGAGATCAGAAGATCTATGGGATAGAGGCTTGAGGCCAATCTGGGCAAGAAATAAGCAGGACCCCCATTTCAATAGAAGAGCTTGGGGCCTGTCATCCCAACTACTGGGAAACATAGAAGATATCAAGGTTGTCTTGGCAAAAATGAGAGACCCAGTCCAAAAAATGACTAACACAAAAAAGATGGAGAATGGCGCAAATGTTGAAGTGATCGCCTAGCATTCAAGTCCTGAATGTGAAACCCCAATAACACTCAAACAAACAAAGATTGTGCATTATTCCTGAAAAACGTGACTACTGCTGAGCATATTCTAAATGCCGTAACAATGTTCCCTATAAAGTGGGTTCTGGTGGCTCAAGCCTATAATCCTAGCTACTCAAGAGGCTGCGATATAAGGATAGAGGTTTGAAGCCAGCCCAAACAGACAAATCCAAGATTCTTACCTCCAACTGAACAGCAAAACAAGATACACAGCTCAAGTAGTAGAGCACCAACCTTGAGTTGAAAAGGCAAGCAAGACCAAAAGACCCTGAGTTCAAACCTTGGGACACACACACACACACACACACACACACACACACACACACACACACACACACACACACACACACACACACACACACACACACACACACACACACACACACACACACACACACACACACACCTTAATGAGATACTTCTTTAGCAACAAATAACAACACTCAATAACTTTGGAAGCCATACTGGTTGGAATAAACAGATTCAAGACTAGCAACAAATAACAACACTCAATAACTTTGGAAGCCATACTGGTTGGAATAAACAGATTCAAGACCAAAAACCTGGAGACTAACAGAAGACGACTGAAGGAAGTTCAGGATCCCAGTTTGGCTGAGTTTCTCCTAGAGACTCAGGATAAACTGTAACTACAGTTGGCAGGAATCAGACAACCTTGGATCACCAATCACCAAGTTATTGTTGACAGAGACTCTAGCTACAAGGTTTAACAGAATATTTAAAAAAAAAAAAAAAAAACATAGAATGGTCCAAATGAAAGTCCTGATTTTGAATTATACAAACTTCCCTCAAAATGGTTACTTTGTTTCCAACTCAGAATCCAGGCTAGTTTGACCATCCAAGCTTCTCATGGAGACTGGGTAGAGCTTTAAGAAGCCCTAGTGACTCCATGCTGTCCCTGCACAACCAGTTTCCTGTCAAGGGCAGCACTTCAGGGACCACACATCTGACAACCCGCTGTGGGCTCCTTGAACTTCAGAATGCTTCTCAACAGGCTTCCTCTAGGCAGGGATTTGAGCAGGAAAGGCAAGCTACCCCCGAAGGCCAGAGCATGTAAATGGGTGGCTGAGGAACACCACCAGTTTTCTGGTAGCCAACCAGGTTACCAATATCCTAGGGTACATGCTGACCCCATGGAAAGCCAGGAGAGCCACTTAAGGGAAAGCAGAAAGGCAGGGGAATGGTAGCTAGTCCCGCTAGCAGGCCACAGGAGCACCCAGCCACCCCGCACCTCCCCCATCAGCTTGTATCGGGGACCTGCCTACCAGGCAGAGGCTCTGCCCTGTGAGTCCATCCTGGCCTGTCTTGGCACACCCCAGCAGAGGGCTGCAGCCCAGTCAGGCCAGAAGCACACTTCAGAGCCTCCTTCCCAGAAGAGTTCTCACAAACTAAACCGACCCCAGCCCTTTCCTCAGGCTGATCACAGCATTAGAAACAGTTATTTAGAGCAATAAATCCCAACAGCTAAGCGGCTTTTACGTCAGAGAGCCAGGGCCTGGCTTTGGCAAAGTCCAGAAAGAACAGTAATAAAAGCATAATGCGCACCTCACCCAACACTGAGGGAGTCTAAAGAAAAACGGGAGAGAAGAGTTACACACATGAAATAAAGAGGCCACTTGATCGCCAAGCAAAGCCTAACTGCCCTGCCAGCATGAAAGAGGAGACCTAATGGCAGCTGGCTTCCACCAGAGCCTAGCACACCACCAGAGCTGTACCAGACCACACAGGAGCAAGCGGGACCCTTGCCAGAAAAGCCGTGGGCAAGGGGGAGCCAGGCAGGCCAGAGGAGGGGCCAGAGCCGACCTGAGCGAAGACACGAGGAACCCAGACAAGCAGTCAACAAGCATGGCAGCCGACAGTCGGGGTGATGCAAGAGGGCACGAGTGCTCTCCACCCCAGGCTGAGGAGGAGGGAAGAGGGGTCCCCAGCTCTGCCTCCTTACATCCCGAGAAACTTGCTGTTCAAGAGTGAGCTGAGAGCCGGGCGCTGGTGGCTCACACCTGTAATCCTAGCTACTGAGGAGGCTGAGATCTGAGGATCGCGGTTCAAAGCCAGCCCGGGCAGGAGAGACCGTGAGACTCCTATCTCCAAGAAACCACCAGAAAACCGAAGTGGCGCTGTAGCTCAAGTGGTAGAGCGCTCGCCTTGAGCTGAAGAGCTGAGAGAGAGCGCCCAGAGTTCAAGTCCCACGACTGACCAAAAAAAAAAAAAGTGAGCTGAGGGTGGGGGCGTGGCTACCGCACTGGGTTAGCATCCAGGAGGCCCTCAGTCCCACCCCAGAGCTGCAAAACAATACAAAACAAAAAACAGCAAACTGAATAACTGGCCATTAATTCTCTTCCTCCCTAAAAGTCTATTAAAATGCTACTATGAAAAAATATTAATAAATTGTGAAAGGGTTTATAGCGAGGCTTGACAATTAGAGAAAAGATGCATCAACTGACAACAAGGAGCTGGAAGAACTCCTCTGGAAGCCCCAAATCCAACCGGGCCACCCTGATGGGCAATGTCACTCAGCAAGGACTTCGGCAGTCACAAAGCCAACCCTGACCCAACCACGCCAGGAGGGACACAGCAGGGCACTGTAGTTCCAGAATATGCAAAATGAGCAAGCCCCACTTAACAGAAAGGTGAGGGCAGGGACTTCTCCAGTTTGCTAAAAAAAAATTTTTTTAAATGAGATGGCTTGAACTGCCCGGGGCTGGTGAGGTGGGAGAAAAGGAATATAGGCCTCTTTCGCAAAGATGACCAAGACAGGTCAGCTGAGAGAGCACTTTGGAGCAAATCAGTGAACTCCAGAATATTCTGAAGATGCCTGGCGACGACTCTGCTTCCACTTTTACAATCTCCAGTGCAGATTCTTACACAAGTGTGCAAAATAAACACATAGGCACTATAAACAGTGCTACAGCCATTTACAAGTTACCAAAAACAATATTAGATTTACATACATGCCGACATAAAGATGCATTGAAGAAACATAAAACACTTACCCCACATAAAAACCTCCAGGCTACGAAGATACATACAAATGCAACACTACATGTTTACACACAACAGTGAAGCAACCTATCCCAAGAGCTGGAGGCAGATCTGTCTACTACATATACTTCAGTCCACAGAGCTCAACATTCCCCCCACCCTGCCCAGCAATGGTCATTAACCATCTCTTTACAACAATCAATACGTGAACAATCTGAATCAATAAAACTTCATATCTAAATAAAGTCTGGAACCCTGCCCTTTGCAGCTTTCAGACAAAGACAATCACACCCAAGGGGGTTGTATGTGGACATTCTGGGCAACCTTGGAGAAAGAAGTCCAGACCCTAAGCCTCCACCTCTACCCCACAGAGCAGAGCCTGAGCCAAGGCTGACAGAACCTCAGTGTCTCAGGACTCCATCCAGACATCTGTCCAGCTTCTTGTGTCTGTCCTCGTCAGCTGAGGACAGACACTGACACCTAAGAGCCCTAAAGTCTAGGGTGTCACCATGGGCTGGAAAAGGCTGGAAACAAGTGGCCTATGGACCACTTAAAGAGGGACAGGCTGAGCTCTCTTTAAGTTTGAGTGTTCAAGATACATGCTGCAACTTTATGGGGTCCTAAGGCAGGAAGTTCCCACATGTACATGCCTACATGCTCCTGAAGCTGAGTGACAGTCACATGGATTCCAATCCTATTCTCCCCACTCTTTATGACATTAAACAATCCCTCCTTCCCTGCAGTTCCAACACTATTTACGGCTGTTGGAAAGCATAAATACTTGTAAAGTGTTTCGATAGCACCCAATAAAACACTCAAACACTAGGCTCAAGTCTATGGTCACTTCCTGTGGGTGCAAATCACAGCTTGCTCCACACTTGGCTCAGGGTATCTTAACAGAGGAACTCCTTCAACCTATCCTAACAAAAAAAAAAAAGCCTGGACACAAAACTAACTCCATCACAGCCATCACCCTGCTCAGAACCAATTCTTTTCCTCCTGCCATCAAGAAAACTGGCTGCTGCTTGCATCAGCATGCAAAGCCATGGCTTCACGCCAAACTCCCCTGGTTCTTTATCAGCCCCCTTTTCACCAAGATGAAGAGCCAACAGTCCACTCTGCCCTTGGTGGTGTCATGAAAGCAGTGGCCATTATCAAGAAAAACAGAGACTACCATCCAGCCAGCAGGCTACACTGACAGCAGTAGACGTCTGTAAAGAACAGCAACAATTTCTGTGCAGAGAAGGAAGGAGGCAGGCCTTACCTGGATGGCTTTGGGAGCTCATTGCTAGTAGCGTCTATGCCCTTAAAAATGGCTCAGAATGTCCACGTAAACAATAGTCCCAAAGAGCTTCAAACTTCCACCAACACATACAGAGGATCTGGTCCCAGCCACGCAAACTTGGAGTCGCCTGACAGTCTTGTAACCCAAGTAATCCACAGGAGAGAGAGCAAGGTCTTCACCTGGCTTTCTGAAGACAAACCTGCATGGTTAGAAGAGAGATACCAGTTAGGATGGGACAGTTGGAGAGAGTGACAGCTGAGGAAGAAGACTTTCTCACAGGTTTCTACCAGTGATTGATAAAGCAATCAACATGGAACCATTTCTACATATACACACCAGCTGGGATGATTAGCGAATCCTAGTATGTGCAAAAACGTCTGGAGAGCAGAGTTCCCCAACCCCAGCACTACTGACATGGGGTGAACACCTGGCTGCTGGAGACTGGGAGGCTGTTCCAGGCCTTGTAAGATAGTTAGCAGGATCTTTGCCCTCCATCCCAGGTGCCAGTACCCCTCAAAACTTGACCTCTCCACAAACCAGTCACCATAAAAACACATTCAGGAACACCAACCCACAATCCCTGACCCAGCCTGCTCCGGTGCTCACCGAGGCTTCTGTGCATCACCTCCAACTACTTATGATCAAAGACCTAACAAACTCATCCTGTCGAGGATTGCCCTCAGAGGTTAGCTGCTTAGATGGTTTCCAATCTTACATTATTACCTACAACTCTGATTCATATCTTTATGAGTATTGTCTTATATCCGGTTATTTCCTTAGGAAACACAGTGACGTTTTATCTTCAGGTTCAACATTTTTTCATTCATCCCAGTCACGAACACACATTGAAAAGCCAACTTTTTCATAAAATTAAACGCTTAGTATACTTGGGGTAGGGGGAATGCTGGGTATATTGTCTCAGCTCACAGACATGCCCTGTGTGTCTCTAGCCCTGTAAACTTGCTCTGCCCTGATACTGTGAAGAACCCTAAAACCAGCTTATCCCCATTTCCAGTCTAGGTAACTTGAGGGAACTGGATATTGGTGGCAGTGATATTATTTTCCTCTACCTGGATTCAGCTAGCATGTCTTTTCTTTTAATCGTGAAATTGAAAGCTGCTGTCAGAAGATGTATGGGGGGGGGAATCTCTTCACTTACTTTGCTTAAAGCATGACCCCTTAAACACATGCTGATTCTCTTCCTGCTCAGGAAAAATACTCTGCAATGACATCTTTTGGTTATTATTTTTATAATTTGCTCTGGCCTCCCAAGCAATGCCCCGCCTGGGCTGGAATGCTGGATCTGGCCTCCCTCACCACTGACACATCTGCTGTTTGCTCTGCAGCCCCAGGAGGCCTCTCCAGCACATTCTACACAGGACTGCTTCCACAGCGCCAGCTTCATTCTTTATGACTTCTGATGTGGTTTAATGAAGCCTGAAACTTTGTTTCCAACTAAGTCGAAAACAACACAATGCTTCACTACCCACTCCACCACCTTCTCTCCTCAGCTGCACCTCTGCACAAGCAACCTTTTCTCGTTCTACTTGTGTCTTGCCCTAGCCAGATTGAGACTTGAAGCCCTCTTCAGAGGTACATTCTTGGGCATTTCCCTGTCCACCCCCTCTGAGGCATCTTGCTAGGGACTCTTCAAATCCAGCTCTCCCAGACCCGAGGGCAGCCTGGGGGCAGTGTGTTCACCCAAACCTTGTTCACTCTGCTTGGCAGGGCACCAGCCCCGAGCCAAGTGCCCAGTGGACTCTGCAGCGCTGCCAGGCACAGATGGATCTTCTCTTCTCCCATCTGCAGAGTGAACAGCCGTTTCTCTGTGGTACAATACATACGTTCTAGAAGAACCTCACTCTGGGCAAAACTTACAAGAAACTATTCAAATCTTCATGACCTGCACTCTATAAAAATCAGTAATAACTAATAAGAAAACTACCACAGTTTTTTAAAAAGATGGTATATATTCCTAACAGAGTTTAAGAAACATAGAACTGACATTTGGTAGTAGAGATCTGTAAAGAAAAAACAAGTTTCTGACTTACTAAATGAGGGACAACTGAGCTCAACCACACCATGACACTGCCAACTATCAGGATTAAAGAGCAAGACCCAGTGGAGAGAGGAGTCAGGATCATGAGGTGGCAACAAAATCGTCTGCAGGGAGGTCAGACATTTTGTGACGTAACTCACTGACTCCAAGCACTGCAGTCCCAGCAATGTGATACTTACGAGGAACCCTGAAAATATATGGGCCTGTGCCAGAAGTTTAGGTCAGGAAAGAACTACATGTATGACCACGGTCCATCCCATAGATTTACCACCTAGTAACACAGTAGCCATCTTAGTTTGTGTAAGTATATGCTATGCTGGTGGCAAAATGACAAAATCATTGAGCAACATCGTTTAATGTGTGTCCATCCCACCACTAAGTAACACAGGATAAATCACAAATAAATTAAAAGATGGAAAGATATATCATGCAAACACTAATCAAAAAAGAAAGCTGTAAAGACTGTTAGGTTGTTTAAAGTCAATGTTAGAGGAAGGATAACACATTGGATTTTTCTAACAATGGAGGGGTCAGTTTAGGTATAAACACTCTGTGTCTGGAAACAGAGGACATATTGAAAGCAAGACTGTCAACAGCACAAGGAAAAAATTATACATATAAAATCAGAGCTGGTTACAGCTGGAAAATTCTGCCCCTGCTCTCAGGAACTGTGAGAACAAATAGAAAATTAGTTAGAAGAGAGACCTGAGAACACTACCAACGTGACTGAGATGTCTCTAACACTGTACAAATGGGAGTGGGAGAGACACAGCTCTTCACTTTTCTTTGAAGGCAGAGAGCAGGCAGAGAAAGAACACTTTCTGAATCATAAAGACCACATACAAGTCTCAGTAAACATGAAAGGGCTCAAGTCACTTAAGGCACATTCTCTGACTAAGCTGAAATTAGTCAGCAATAAACATAAAGATCACTGATAATCCTGCTTTTTCTTTTTTGGCAGCAATGAGTCTCAGCATAGGGCCATGTGCTTGCTCGGCAGGTGCTCAACCACTTGAGCCACTCCTCTAGCCCTCAAATCCCAAATATTTGCCAAGTAATTAAGATACTTCATGAGTGAGAAAAAATTCAAAACAGAAACTGGAAAGCACATAAATGTGCACTGCCTAGAAGAAAGTTTACAAGAAAAGAAGGCTTCGACTCAATGATCACAGTTTTACTTTAAGAAATTAGAAGCAGGCCAGGAACAGTCTCTCATGCTTATAATCTCAGCTAAAAAGGGAGGCTGAGATCTGGAAGATCAGTTTAAAGCCAGCCTGGGCAAACTTTGGTAAGACTCCACTCATCTCTACAAACAATCTGGGCGCGATGGCACCCGCCCCCACTATGCCACAGACTGCAGGTAGAATGACCATGGTCCAGGCTGGCCTCAGGCAGCTGGGGATGGCTGAAGGGGCACAGTACTTGCCTAGCTAGCTCAAACCCCATTATTGCAACAAAAAAGAAAGAGGGGAGGAGAGGGAAAATTAGGGGGAAATGCCAGGAAGAAAAAAGAAAAATGAGCAGGGAGTAGGAAATGTGGAAGGCAGAAGGAGAAAAAAAGAAAGTAGAAATCAATAAAATGAAAAAAAGAAAACATAAAGCCAGGGATGGTGGCACATGCCTGCAATCCAGGCATGGGGGGGAGGGGGGCGGTGCTTAGACAGAAGCATCAAGAGTTCTATACAGCCAGGACCTTGTCCTTTCAAAAAAGAAAAAGAAAACATGAATGAAACTAAAAGCTAACTCTCTCTTGAAAGGCAGTGTGTCTACAGAAGTTGATGGTCTTGCAGGTGTCCGAATTACAGAGGCGAACCCACCGCATCCCAAGGCGCCCTCGGTGGTGACTTCTTGGTACCGCATGTCCAGGGGTATTAAGGGTCTACTGAAGTTTAAAGTTACAAAGAAACACCGAGAGGACCTGTACTACTAAGTATAATGAATTATAAACCTCTACAGTTAAGATGTAAGAGCAAACCAAGGGACAGAGTGTTCTCAGACCAACACAAATGTAACCACCACTCTGCAACCAAGCCCCTCACCCCCCATCCCGCATCCCAAGTCCCAAGGGACTGGGTCCTTTCAATGCACAGTGTTTAGGTCATGACCCAGCAGCATTCAACTTAGAAATCAGCAGGGACCAGTTACAGACCTAAGGTGAAAGTACAGCAACGAAGCCCAGTGCAAAGAACAACCAAGAATAGTCTTTCTGATAGGTAAAAAAAAAATGTGAGCAGATAAAAGAAGGAACCATAAAGGAAAAGGAATACTTATACTGAATTTAAAATGATCGTTTATTAAAAGACTCAGTTGGGGATTGGGGGGGGGGGGGGGGAAGTAGTCTACAGTGTAGAAGCAATTCTGGCATAAAAGTATACTCAACAAAGGGCCAACACTCAAAACACACAACTAAGTCTCACAAATCCTTAAAGGCAGACAACCCAAGTTCAAATATATATATATATGTATATATATATGTACATATATGTATGTGTGTATATACATATATATTTGCATTGGTGAGAACCT
Organism: Dipodomys spectabilis; assembly: GCF_019054845.1. Lineage (NCBI taxonomy): Eukaryota > Metazoa > Chordata > Mammalia > Rodentia > Heteromyidae > Dipodomys > Dipodomys spectabilis. The sequence continues at coordinate 286,873 of NW_024870801.1, forward strand.
TTCCAAAAGAGGATGCAAGTGGTCAATCAACATGTAAGTAGGTACTGTGCATCTGAGATCATAGGGAAATCTAAATTAAAATCACAAGGGGAGGCCTTGTGTGGCAGCACACACCTGTAATCTTGAGGCAAGATTGTCAGTGTGAGGCCAGCCTAGTCTACATAGAGATCTCGTCTTAAAACACCCAAAACAGGGGAAAAAGAAAAACCACAATGGGGTAGGATCAAAATGGCCAAAACTGCAAAGCCCTCCCTGGAGTCACTAAGAACATGGCAGCCAGATTCTATGAACTAAGCCATACACAGATTCTGTACCTGCAATGCCACCCCAAGACAGACCAACAGAAGGCACACATGAGCTCACCAAAGTCATGCCCAAGAAAACCCCAGCAGCCTGTCTATGTGAGCCCTAGACTAGAATGTCTATCAATAGTCCTATCATAGAATATTATACAGCAAGAACAAAGTGCACCTCCACGCTGCCACTCAGAAGCAGGCAGACACCCAGCGAGGGCTAGATAGCTGCACATACACATGAACTATGAAAGCAAGTAACATCAGTTGGAGACAAAGGTTACAGCAGGGCACCCTGGGGAGCAGCAGAATTGGAAGGAAGAACAAAGAGGACACAGGGCAGTAACATTGTTTCTTGGTCCACTGTTAAGATAAGCAAGGGCACTGACTCTGGGTGATCACCCAAATACTCCTGGCTGGTATCACTTTCTCAAGTCACTTCAGAAAAAGTGGGGAATGTGAACCCAACTCAATGGTAGAACAACTGCCTAGCAAGCACAAGGCCCTAGGTCCAATATCCAGCACCACAAAGAAGAAAGCTTTCAAAAGGCCTTCTTGTGTCCAGGAGGATCGAACTAATACCCACTTGACAGGTCGACTCAGTGTGCGCCATTTTACCCAGGCTCTTGGAGAAACATATTATAACATAGCTCCTGTCACTGTCGGCAATCAGCATGAGCCACGCTCATCCTCTTGAAACAGACCTTACAGAAACAGAGCAGGATACGATGGTACTCGCTGCACAGGACCAGTGCAAGTCCCAAGATTGTCAAATAAGACAGACGGACAGAGATTCCCATTTAAATGTTTAATTTTTATTGATAAAAATTAATTTATATAATTAATTTTAGCCAAAAAGAAAGTGTTCACTATGTCATTTTTTTCCTAGTTACACAGTGCAATTTTTAAAAGCACTGTTTGGTTGGTTGTTTTTAAGCAAATGTCTTTAACAGAATATGGGCTGTGAGGTATAGCAATTTTGATTTGTAAGTGTGCCATTTTTATGATAGATGGCTCAAACAGAAGACTTCAGGGGGTGCCCCATAATTTGTTGGGGTACACTTATATTTTAGTTTCATAATAGACTCTATACTTATAAATCAAGTAAAGTAGTAAACTTCCATTTCACCATGTTCGAAAACAGAATAAAAAAGAAGCATTTCATAAGCTGCACAAGCTGAGTCTAGAAAGCACCTGATACAGCTCTGCTCCAGGGAGGACCACGCTGCTGTGTGAAGGCGGACTCCTTCCCCAGGTCAGACACGGAGGACAGAGTCAGAGCGGCGGCAGCAGATCCTCATCTGGCAGGTGACACCGCGAGACACAGACACACCCAAATAGCAACACAGCACCAACTCTTTGCACTAGAAACACACCCCTGGTCCCCTGGGCTCCCTTCCCAATCAATGGCCACATCTACTTACTGAATTCTACATAACTAAGAGGTAATAAACCCTGTAATGTGTGCTAGCCTCTTGGCAAAATACTCTGTAAAGTTATGACTGGATAAAGCATCCAGAGAAAAGGGCAAAGAGGTCCCAGGCGGGTGGCTACAACACTCCTTCCCAAGAAAAGCAAGACATCCCAGCCCTACACAGGCCCTCGGGGTAGGAAGCGCCGGAGCGCTCTGCGTAGACTACCAGGTAACGCGTGATCCCCTCCTGGTACCACTGTAACCAGGCACTTGGGCTGCGCCAACCATCTGTAGGAAAGTCTCAATGACAGCACAGAGGCAGAAAATAGCTTGGGGACAAAAGAATCTGAAGCCAGTGGCCTCCACCCCAACGTGTCCACAACGGTCCTGGGGTGCTGAAGGTAGGGGGAGGGGGTGAATTCAAGTGCTTTTCCCCACACACAGGTGTTGTCTTTCTCATTCCAGGGCGCTGGTGCCATGAAGCCTGGGGGACACTGTGTGACGGGGGGGGGGGGGGGGGGGGGGGGGGCTCCTGCCTTCCGCTAAGCCAACAGCCAAGACTCCAGTGAAGGGACTCACTCACAGTCACGATACCTTTTGTAGACAAAATGACCATTTTTTCATTCAAATCCTGGTATCCATCTACACTAATGTGGCAGAGGTTTCCTTAATTTGAAATGAGGAGGTTTTCGATGTATCTTGATTTCTAAAATAGTAAATATCCATGGCCGTGAAGCATTTATTAACCAAAAACTTGTAGGGCCAGAGGCTGGGGGGGCGGGCGGCTCTGCCAGGGCACTGCATGTTCCTCCCTCAGGGACACAGCGGACGGCAAGGCCGAGGGGCAGAGCAGCCTAGTGGGAAACATCGGGAACTGTGATGGGGTAAACAGCAAGACCCACAGCGTGGCTTCCCACCCCCCTCGGCCCTCGCCCTAATGTGAAGGGGAGATGGGCTCCGTAGGCCACACACCAGCTCCTGAAAAGCCGGACAGATAACTTCAGGCCAATGAAACAGCAAAGTAGCCCACCCTGCCTGCAGCTGTGCAATGCCTGGCTTACCAGGCTCCTTCCCCAGAGTGGTGCCCTGGTGACAGGGGAGCAGGGACTCCAGGGAGAGCCCCACGAACGACACGGGGACACCGGGCACCAGAAGATGGCTTCCTTTTCACTCCCAGCCTCACCCATGTTCCAGCCGGGCGTGGGAGCCCACGCCAGGGTGCATGGGCACTGTTGTCATGTGGAAGCGTTTGTGGCCCTCCGAATGCCCAATTCTCTGGCATCAGAGCATCACCTGCAGAGCATCAAGGCCTCAAGCAGGAATTCTAGCGAGCCGGGCTCTTCCTCAGACCCCACCTTTCTAGCTGGAAGCAGCAGGTGGGTGGGTAGGGATGGGACAATCCCTGACAACAGAAGGGGTGACTGCCTAAAGGTGTCTGGGCACTCCTCATGACAGGAGTCCGGGACTAGCATGGGGATGGGAATGGAAGCCACCCGTCTATCCCCCCAGCCCCAAGCCAGCGGTCTCTGCTCCTCTCCCACACTGGTCAATTACAAAGGCTGCTGTCACAATGGCAATACAACAGGAACTGTCCACAGGGGATCTCCCCACCCCCACAGCCACCCCTCTCATGCACATTTCCCCCAGCACTCCACAACACCTGCCCTGAGATGGGCTGAGCCACACACTGGCCACAGGGCTTCTTGTCTTCACACCACTGTGGAGAGCTCAGCGTGGAGCCCCCACCCTGGACCTCCCACGGAGCCCACGGAGTCAAGGCCAACTTCTGACACTGACCTTGGTGAGAGGCTCCGTTGGATGCCTCCTCCCCACAGAAGGACCCTCATTCCTCCCCAGAGAACCAATGACCCTCACTCCTCCCACCAACAGCACACTGCAAAGACATTACACTGGTGAACCAAGCCTCCTTCCAAAACACAAGTCTGCCTGTCTTAAATACAAGGTTTCCAACAGTGTCTAACTGTAGGAAAACCTCAGGCAGATCACAAAGCGGAATCAATCACCAGCACAGCTAGAGACTTGGCAAGTACTTCCTACATGGTCACAGGAGACCCAGGGGCCTAGGCTCGGAAGAGATGGGGATCCCTACCTGCTCAGTCACACCCACCTAGACTGCACACTGACTTCTCTCGGTCCCTTGGAGGGCAGACCAGTCCCAAACAGCCACTCCTCCAACTGTGAGCGACACGGGAAAACCAGCTCCAGCACAGCCCTAGGAGCACAGCAGTGCCCCGCCGTATCTCAGGCAGCTGCCAAGTGTACCTCGATGCTCCCTAAAACCAGGCTGGTAACTTCTGGGCAACAGGACTGAAACCTGTCTCAAGCCCAAGAAAGGGGCCACCTGGCCGTGGCCCACAGAGGGCAGCTCCCTAGACAGCACTCTGGCTGGCACCACCATGCTGCCAGAGGGGGCAGGTAATGGGCTCCACTGCCTGCCCTGACCCTACAGCAGGCGTCCACTGCTGTCAGCCACCAGCCTCCCACCCACTGCAAGCAGAGGTGACAGGCACTACCTCTCTTCTGTTTACCTTGGGCCCCCAATACTTCTGCACTCACGCCAGTGTCCCTGAACACAGCCCGAATAACCACACTCAGGCAGTGATTATAAACAGCAGAGCAAAGGAGAACAGCAACACTGCAAACCAATCCACTGCGAGCACATAACCTGGGAGGATCTGTGTGGAACATGGATCCATAAACAAGCATCCCACAAGATGGTTCTGGTGTGCTCAGCCTATCGTGAGACAAATACAACCACACTGACAATAAGGAAAGACTCCTAAAGAAGTGATTTTTAGCAAAGGTCTCCATCTGAAAGGTCCCACCTGGACACAGGCCACCTCCTCACATCCCTAACCATTTGGACCAACCCCCTCCCCTGGCCTGTGAGCAGGCAGGACCCTGAGCACACATCAGGACACATCCCCGGCCTGCAGTGCCTCTGCTGCAGCACTGTCCTCCTGAGGACAGACTGGGCCATGCTGCCTAATGGTGGCTGGCACCAGAACATTCTTGGCTGCTATACATTCTTCTAAACTTTATCTCAACTTACTTTCTCCCTCATCTTGAAACTGAAACCATTTGGCCTAGGCTGCACAGACCCAAGAAAACGTAGCTGCCATGGGTCCAATACCAGCTGCTAACACCAGGCAGGACACGCCCCAGGTGTGCCTTCACATACATCTGCCCACAGAGGTCTCTGAGCCTGCGCCTACATGAAGGATCCAGTATCTTTCTGGTACCAACAGGGCTTCACCTGGAGTCTCCCAGCCTGAAGCACTACCTCTGATAAAATATCCATACACCAGGGTGTTACTGTAAGTCAGGTAGAGCAACTCAAGACTCATGCTCTGTGAACCATCTAGAAACCACCATGTGCCCTGCCTGACTTTCCCAAAGACCACCTAGGACATCCCAGCAGGACCCACATCCAGACCACAAATGCCCTTCTATCAGCACTGAACAAGGCACAACGCTGGTAGCAAGGCCCATGGGGGCCAGAGCTATGCACACAGATCCAGCGAGAGAAGGAAAAAACAACACCTGCAACTCAAGAATATTTACCATGTTCTAGAAAGCATCTCAGACAGGAACCCCAACTCCATCCAAGCCAGTCAGTTGACTTCCACTCACACTGCAGGGATACTATCTCTGCATATCACACTAAGACACCCTCCACCATCGGCTGGTGTTTACAAACAACTCAACTCCTAATTTTCTGTAGAATACATTCTACAGAAATCAAGATGTTTGGCTTTCTATTTATTTACTTATTTATGTCAGTACTAGGATTTGAACTCAGGGCTCACAGTCACTGGGCAAAAGCTCTACCACGAAGCCATTCCTTCAGTCTTGTTTCCGGTTACTTTGGAGAAAAGGTCTCACTTCCTGCCTGGGCTTATGACTGGATCTTGTTCTGCCTGTTTTAGGCTTACTGTCTTTGCTGGAATGACAAGTATATACCAGCTTTTCTCCATGACAGGTTACTGGAGCAGCAGCACTAACCCTCCACTGATCTGGAATCAGGCATAATGCAGGGATGTTATCTCTGTCCCTTGAGTGCTAAGGCCAAGAGTTAGGTTTGATTCCTTCAGGGAAATAATGAATGGCTTTGTCAAGTTTGGGATCTGAACCATGGTGAGGAGAAGGAGTAATAGTGTCAAGGCACCAGCTCTGCAGTGACCCAAGATGTCAGGGACTCCAAAGGATTTCTGTCAATTACACATACCTTGGCACACACAACTAATGCATTAGATACAATTAACATAATGTCAATATACTATAACGCATTATTTAACATTGTTAAACATGAAGTATTGCTATGTATTATATATTCACATTATTTGAATATTGCAAATATTCACTACATATCATATATCATAATATTTAACATACACACATACTGTTTGTATTTATAAACATTTGCCTCTTCCCATCTTTTCCTTTGGAGCTAGCAAGTGCTTGTATTAACAAGTGCCTTGCGTTTTACAAAAATCAACTGCATTTAGCTGTTTACTAGGCTTTGCAAGACAAAACAAGTTAAGAAGGCTGGTTGAGGGTCACATAAACGTAATTAACACTGCTGAGCTGTGAACTTAAATGGGCTAAGATGGCAAATTGTCTATTGTTTCTTGCCACCATTATGTTTCATTTTTAAAAGGCGGTTCCAGCCAAACCTAGTAAACTGCCAAACTACGTGATTCCACAGACCTCTTCCCTTCTGTGTCCTCACCTTCACAGGGGCTTCTTTGAATCCCACTCAGCCAACAAGGAAGTGTGTTCATCTGAACTTCACAGCGTACAGCGACTACTCCCCACTCCTCTCCCCACAGAGCAAAGGCAAGTTCATGCCCTAACTCTGAGAGGAGGACTGGTAACAATGAGACAACACAGGAAACACACGTCAGGATGACTGCATTATGCACAGCAACTGAGCTGTCACCTGGATGGACGAGAAACATAATAGAGGCAACAGTCTACTCGGCCTGACTCCGTGCCTCCCTAGACTGCCTTTCCTGGTCGCTGTGACGAAATCGCACAGCCAGCAAAGCGGCAGTACAAGACCAGGGACTCAGGGTTGTTTTAGCATACTTTCAAAATGCAATCTACGGTTAAGCAATATCCTTCTTTTTATGTAGCTCCTACAACACAAACATGCCTCTTTGTTACCTCTAACTACATCCGCATGCAAAACACACTCCGGCTAGGAAAATGTTATGTTGAAACACATTTTTTTTTAATCTGAAAGAGACAGAAATGAAAAGAAGGAAAAGAGATAAAGGTGCATTTTATTCACATGCAAAATAATGTAAATGAGAGTGGGCTTCATTTCCTCCCTCCCAAACTGTAAATGATGTATGTAACTTGTCCCCAAGTGGTTTCAAAACTACTATTAAGTTCCAAAACTGTTCTATGCAAAGAAAATCCATCTTCCACACCTGCAATATCATTTGTTTCCAATGCAGAAGGAAATGCTAGGACCGGGGCTCCACAAAAGGGGGCTATACCTCCACACAGTGGCATCTGGAGATGAGGAACTGTGGTGAGGGGGTCCTACTGAACCCTGTAGGGTGTGACCCTAGATGAAAATACCATATCCCTTAGTGACAACACAAACCACCTCCCCCTTCACTGCCAAATGGACGGAACAGAACTGCCTAGACTCACCACCACCCCAGTTCCATGCAACACATACATATTTCATCACTAAGACTAACTTGTTCAGCATAGCACACGCCAGCGAAGCAGACCACAGAAAGCTCTGTGGGGCAAAGAGACTCAATGCCCCAGATCTCCAGACCCCTTTGTACTACTCTTAAATCAGCTCTAGCACAGAAACACACCAATGGCAGGTGGCTGCCCATGCTAGGCAGGGTATGCACCCACGTAACAGATTAAAATTAGGCACCCTAATTATTGAACTGTCACTGTAAAAGCTGGGAATACCATTTCAAAAAAATGAATAGAAGAATTAATGGACTGCTTTATTTGCTTGCATTTGTGATACTCAGCCTGTCTTTTATTATCAAGGCAATCATAAAAAATGCTGCCACATATGCAAATTAAGTCATTAGTATTTTTCCCAATTACAGTAACTGCTTATTTGTATTGCTGATCTATTCTCCCAATTTAGTCCCCTTAATATTAATGATACTGGAATTGCTTTAATAAAATACTCCCAGGCAAGAGAAGAGACAAAAATTTCCATGATAGACCTTTCCCATCGTGCAACTGGAAGACCACCTAGGAGAGGCCCGGATGGTCTGCCCCCCAGCACCAAGCCACTGGGTTCTCCCTCAGGTTGGATACAACTCCATCTCAGAGACCACCACTACAGGGAGAAGTGGCCAAGAGCTCCCTGGGCAGAGCCAGGCCAGCGAAAGCCAGCCCACCTCAGATAGCAACTTCTGTTGTATCTACATCAGGTGAGATGTGCTTTTGCTGCTGACAGACCTGTGTTACAGATGTGCTGGGTTTCACATTCAGCTTCTGACCTGACTGCCTGCTTGCTGACCATGCTTAGTGTCCCGGCACTCAGAAAGAAGCACACTGGCTCCCTGTGCAACCCTGTCTCCACATCACTGGCCCAATGCTACCCTCACCCACACATGACATCTTCCAATGAAGGGCACACGGAGGCCTGGACTTGGCCTGTCACAAACTTCGGGCTGGAGGGTAGACAATTAGTGAGCAAGCTCTGAGTCAAGAATCCAAAAGGTAGGTTAAAAAAAAAAATTAAAAAGTCTGTAGAGAAACTGAGCCTGGCCTAGAGAACAGATCTGACAGTACTCAGGAGGACAGGGAAGGAATAGTTACCTCGCACTTAGCTCCTTCAAGAACTTCAGAGAAATCCACAGTCCATGATAGAACTACCAAACAAGTCCACCCTCCAAAGCCAGTGTGTTGAAAGACTGCTGAATCAGACAGTTAGGTCCACTATGCCTTGCAGCTGAAACCTCACCTACACAAGGGCACATGGCAGCGGCACGAGACGCTGGGCGGCAGCCCACCCCAGTCCAGCACAGGACGGCCCCTTGGCCACAGCGGGGACAGCGGGTCAACCCCAGACACAGACAACGACAACGAGAGAAACAGGAAGGAAGTGGAAATACTGATGCAGACAAGATGACACCAAGTCCACAGCATCCTACACTTGGCACAGCTTTATTCCTAGGCTAGAAGCAGCAACAGTAGCCAAGGAAGACAGAAGCATGAGCCACACAGAAGACAAGCAGCTGAGCAGACACGCATCTGAGTGCGCCAGGTGCTCACCTCTGCAGTGACTGAGAGCCTGAGTACACTGCACTCTGCCCTCCAATGGAGAGCCATTCAACACTACAGGCATGGAAAAGGAAACAGCCATGGCGTCCCTTGACCATGCTGCCAAGTCAGTGTGCCCATGGTCCCGCATCAGGCATTCTTGACCTGGGATGCCTGGTGGGCACAAAAATGACATTTCCACAGTATACACAAAAGGGCACTTTCAAGTTTCTCTCTCATGCAGGGAAATGTTCAATAAAATCATCCTGCACCCAAAGGTAGACTCCAAGATGGCTCTGGTTCACCAGACGCCTACAGCTCTGCACTCATAGGATCCCTCCCTGCTCTCCAGCTCTACCATGCAGGCACAGGTAACGTTTCAACAACAGGACAGCTCAAACAAAACTTCCACATTCGTTAATCCATGGGCCAAAAACCAACCCAGGAGACACTGTCCCCTCAAGACATCATCCCAGCTCCTTTGTGTCCTTCCAGCCTCACCATGATGTGGACATGGAGGACCAGAGAGCCAGGATGCAGAAGAATACAAGCCATGCACACCAGAAGCCAAAGTCCTGGTTTCCATGGGGAGAGCTCTGCCACTCCTTTCTTCCTCCTTGAATTCCCTCCTAAGCCAGGCAGCCCGCTTCACTATCAATCTCCCATGGACTAGAGTGGCTGGATCCCAAGGTCCAAGGTCCCTGGTCCCCAGGTCTGTTCCAGGCCTTACAGGAAAACTCTACTAGAATTCAACGGCTCTTCTCTCCCAGCCTTCTTGTCACCATGATGGGCAACTAGCTGCTTTCAACAGGAGGAAGCACCCCAGTCTGCCCCTAAGGTCTGCAGGCAAGGGGGCTCCTGTCACCAGGTGCGACTGGAAGACTGCATGGACCAGAAGCCAACTACTTGTTCTGAGTTTTGCCGGAAAGCCTATTGGCTGCCTGGGAAAGGAGCTCTCAACACACCTACTTCTGCCAATCACACCACTGGGAAGACAAGAAGGCATGAGAAGCTGTGGTGCCCATAAAGGTGGCTTAACCACCCATCATTGCTCACAGGCCATGGAAGGACCATCATCAGTATCCAGGAATCCAGAGAGGCCAACATCACAGTTCTGTTACTACAAAGCCAAAAGGAGGCTGTCTGGGTTCCCCTTAAAAGAGGCAGTTAAGGGGCTGGGAAGGTGGTTCAGTGGTAGAGCGCTTGCCTTGCATGCATGAGGCCCTGGGTTCGATTCCTCAGCACCACATAAGAAAAAAGAAAAAAGCCGGAAGTGGCGCTGTGGCTCAAGTGGTAGAGCACTAGCCTTGAGCTGAAGAGCTGAGGGACAGCGGCCAGGCCCAGAGTTCAGGCCCCACGACCGGACCAAAAAAAAATTTTTTTTTAATTTAAAAAAAAAAAGAGGCAGTTAAAATAATCTGGAGCCATGTCTAGACAGTCTCAAACCAGCCAAGGGCAGGAACAACTGCGCTCCCAAGATAACAAAGTTCAGGAATGCCCCTGCCCAGGACCCAGGCAACGGGGCCAGTCCCAAAACACAGGAAGAAAGCTAGGTAAGAGCGGTTGAGCCAACCCAGAGGACCCTGAAGGTGAGACAGGCAACTGCTATTTCAGACAGGAACCACACAGTATTTGGACAGGATGTCTAGACCACAAGGTAAGTGGGATATCAGCCAAGATAAGAGGAAGACTAGAAGGCAGTCCAGTGCCAGAGGCCCAGGCCTGTGACCCCACATACTCAGGAGACTGAGATCTGAGGATCACACTCTGAACCTAGCCAGGGCAGGAACATCTGTGAGACTCGTATCTCCAGTTAACCAGCAGAAAGTTGGAAGTGGAGTTTTGGCTCAAGTGGTTTGGCTCAAGTGATGGCCAGCTTTGAGCAAAAGCGCTCAGGGACAGCACTCAGGCCCCAAGTTCAAGGCCTAGTACTAGCATTTAAAAAAATACAAATAAAAAAAGACTAGAAGGTGGCATCACAGCCTCCAGGGTGTCCCTGGATCAGCTACACACCAGAAGTCAAGTTCTGAGGCACTTGAGGGCCAAGTTCCTGAACACAGGGAGGTTAGAGGTGTGTGCAAGTAACAGCACCACAAAAAAAAAAAAAAAAAAAAGAAAACAGACACCACCAAGGACTACAAGAGAACTCACATGACTCAGCTGCAAGGCCACTTTCCCAAAAGCAGGAGGAACTGGGTGAAGTCTGTCCTCCCTGAGCAGGGATTTCAGATCCCTAACATCACACACACCAAGCTCTAGAAACCCCCTGTTTTGGTTGTTAAGGAGCATCAGCTAGAGATGAGCAGTGGCTTGCACTGAGCCTACCAGGATCATGCTAGAGAAGCCCAAAGCTCAGGCTGCCCACGTGTCCCAGTACGTGCATATGTGCACACATCTGTGTATATATGTCTATGTGAGGAGGGGGCTGGGAGTGAGGAAAAAGAGAAGGCTAACCAACCACCGGATGAGGTTACCCACTGGAGCGGCTGCCACAGCCACAGCAGAGGCCAGCACATGGTCAGAATATCTCCCTGGGCCTGGGCCTAGGCCACAAAGCCACCTATCTCAGTCCTGCCGCCCAGACTGCTAGGTCCCATCTACCAAGGGCCACAGGCCAGTGAGAGCCCAACACCTTGCCCACCACTGCAGGAAACTGCCCGCAGGTGCACAGTGCAAGGTTTGAAGTTCTCTGCTTCTCTCTGCCGGAGACATCTTTCACACCTGGGGGCTGACAAAGCACAGCACTCTGATTAGAAACAGCTGCTGCCTCACTTTGCCATGCATCTATGCCAAGCCTCTGCCCTACTGTCAGAGATGCGAAGCCTGATCCTCACATAGCTCAGCCCCAGCAGGGAGCCTACTACTTGGTTATGTACACAAGAAAGATGAGTTAGAGAGGTCCAGTCACATACAGATGTATGGAGATGGACACCCAGGTCCCTAACCATAGACAGGTCTTGCCCACCTGAAGCTGTATGGAGACAGACACCAGGGCTCCTGACCACAGAGAGGTCGGGTCACATGCAGCTGTATGGATACACACACCCAGGCCCCTGACTACAAAGAGCTCAATCTCACACGTGTATGCGGACCCACATCCAGGCCCCTGACCACTGAGAGCTTTTCTGACCCAGAATTACACCTTACCCCTGAATGAGCCTGCCCCTCCTTCCAGGGCAGAGCTCTGAGATGCATTAGCAACTCAGCTAATGCTAAGAAGGAAAAGGCACCGCCTTGGAGCAGCTGCCACTTCAGATGAATCCATGCCCCTCACCCTGAACTGCTCCCACTGGGGGCACTGGCTTCCTCCATGGTCAAGAGAAAGAAGGCCCGAGCCAGAGTGCCTAAAAGGCAATGGCATGTGGCAACAGCAAGGGGCTAAACAGGACACAGCTGCCCACAGGCACACAGAGGTGCCTCTAACCCTGGGAGTTGCGCCACTGCCTCATTTTACTTGATCCTGACAACAATCCTCCAAGGCTAAAATTCTCACCCACTTGGCCAGAGAAGGTGGGATGGCAGATCACCACAACCCGCCACACCCGGCAGGGCCACAAAGCACAGGCTGGGGAGGCCCCAGTCTGGTACCAAACACCCTGTAGGGAAGGAGGCGGAGATCAGTGGGGCTCTGCAGCAGCCTGAGCCCAACCTCCCTTGCACTTGCCTCTCCAGGGTCCCTGAGCCTGAATCGATAGGGGGGTGGCAGAGCCCTCTACAACAGTCTCAAACACTCAAAACACTATCAGGTGGGCCAGAAAGGGTATGGAGAAGGCAGTCCAGAAGCCCACCTTCTGGGTTCCATGCAGCTACAACTCTGGTCCATCCTCTACTCTTTGGCTTTCCCAGAATCCCAGTCCTGCACATTGACCTCGCAGGGCTGCAGTCCAGGATCTGTCACAGCCTCCTCCCATCCTGTGGTACCATCAGCCTGACCAGCAGGTCACGCTGCTCCCAGAGGACATCTGCACCCACCAGCCAGACAGCTGAGGCCGAGTGGAAGACTGTCCCAATGGGTTTCTATGACTTCTGAGGCTAGTAAAGGGCCACTCACTGTAGCTCTCTGCCAGGACTACACCGGTGTGCAAGAACAGCATCCCACAACAAGCTGAGACATGGAAAGGCTGCGGTGCGCAGCTTCTGCCGCCCAAGAATCCTGTGCCAAGTCCACACAGACCTTGCAGAGAACTGTCTGCGTAGGGGACAGACCACTCTGTCCTCAGAGGCCTGCAGGTGTCTGAGACATGTCTGAGAGACGCTCACAGAACAGCCTATGCACACTGAGCTTACTCAGGGCTGTTGCAGAGCCTGAGGATGTGCCTGAGGGTGACAGGGAGCTTCACGGGAATGCTGGCAGCTGCCACCCCCCTGGAGCCTGTTTCTTTTCCAATCCTTCCAGCAGCAGCAACTCCATCACAGGGAAGCTTCTGGACAAAGTCTGCCCAACACCAGCATGTAGGCTGAGCTGGGAAATGCAGGCTGAGCCCCTGGTTGCAGTGACTGGTTCAGAGGTGGCTGCTTTATGCCAGAAGCCAGACCAGGGAGAGTGGATCCAACCTTCCTGGATAAAGACGCTCTTTCCTGACTTTCCTTTGTGAGCCCTAAAGCTTACAAAGCTGACTCTGCAGAGTCTGAGAGTAAATACAAGCCTTCAGGAACACGGTGGAGAACTAGATAGCCCTGCCTCAACATTCCCTCTATGTGCACTTTGAAAAAAGTAAAATACGCCCATCAACTTCCTATACTACCACAGAAAGACTACGCCCATCAACTTCCTATACTATCTTCCACAGAAAGACTACTTGACAACGGACTACACAAAGCCACCCTCAAAGTAGCCTTTTCAGTGCCTTTCTCTTTGTCTCCTGCCCCCATGCTCTTCTAGTTCTCAGGGGCCACCTGGTACTGCTGCACCACCAATCTGCCCCTGTACACATGCCCACAGCACCACCTGGGGAGGGCTGCACCCATGGGCCCACAGAGCCCCAAGCATCCCCTGCCACATCCTTGTGCCACCAGGCTCACAGTCCTACAGCACCCCATCCTAAGCACTTAGCCCCAAGCTTCCCTAAGTCAACCACTACCACACCCACAACAACATGGGGGCAAAGTACAAACTGGCCTTTAGGCTCCTGCTTGCGCAAGGAGGAGTAAAGGGCCAGGTGGAAACCGCGCAGAGGAAGGCAGCAGGAAGCCCTCTGCAGCAAACGTGCGGACATGAAGCTCTATCAGGCAGGCCCCTTCTACTAGTCCTCCGGAGGCTGGCATTTCAGCACCAATGGCCGGAGACACATCACACCATGGCCAGGAGCAAGCCAAACACACTCTGGCCACACAGCCAGGATCATGGCAGGGCATGTCATCAGGGAATGACTGTGGCCCTGCAGGGGCTATGTAAACACAGCAGTGCCCTGGAGCTGATGGCACTCTAACAGAACAGATCTGATCTTCACAATCTGCAAGAAGAAAGGCGGCAGAGACCTCCATCTAAAGGGCACTGTGGGTCTGCAGGGAAGCCATCTACAACCATAGCTCCAGCAGAAGCATCAAAGTCCTGAGCTGGGGCCCTGGGAACTTCTGCAGGACATCAGAGGCCTGACCACCTATAAGAGATCTGCCAGTAAAAACAGAAGTGGGAAGAAGGGAGAATGTGGGTGGGGGTGAGGTTTGAGGAGAACTTGCTTACCTAGTACTTCATCGGAACCTCTCCCTGTCCTCCTCCCACCCTATAGACCAAGACACTGGATAAACACTAACCACACAAGCAGGCCCTGATAAGAGTTCAACCCAGGTCTGACTCAAACCCATGTCTGTCCACAACATCCTAGAGTTCTGTAAAACAAAACATCTACACCTGCAAAACTATTCTTGCATGCCAGAGGCAAATCAAGATCATGACAAATGGGCCAGGCATGGAGGCCCAAATCCTAGCTACTTGGGAGGCAGAAAAGGGGGATGGCAGTTCAAGCTTGGGCTGGAGAAAGAGACCACCGGCTAGGTACTTGCTATCCCAGCTACAGGGGAAGCAATGGCTGGGCACAGTGGCAAGTGCCTGTCATCCCAGCAATACAAGAAAGTTAGCTTACACATAAAGCAAGCCCCACCTTGAAAACAACCAACATAGATAGGGGCTGGAGGCATGACTCAAGTGGTAGAGCACTTGCCCAGCAAGCTTAAAGCGTTTTTGAATCTCAGTACCAAAAATAATAATAATAATAATATAAAAAACAGTAACAAGACAGAATTGAGCACATCTAACCAGACTCCTTGCCCTATACTCATAACAAGTCCACCCAGGGGCCCAGGAGCCACAAGGCAAGGGCGCTCCAAAAGAGTGAGGCCTCACTGCAGGCTTCTGTCCTTCTGGCTCTCTCCCCACACTAGGGACTTTCTGAAGAGAAAATTTTTAAAAAGAATTTCATCAAGCGGGTGCCAGTGGCTCATGCCCGTCATCGTATACTCAGGAGGCTGAGATCTGAGGATCACGGTTCAAAGCCAGCCCAGGCAGGAAAGTCCATGAGGCTCTTATCTCCAATTAACCACCAGAAAACCAGAAATGGTGCTGTGGCTCAAGTGGTAGAGCGCTCGCCTTGAGCTAAAGAGCTGAGGGACAGCACGCAGGCCCAGAGTTCAAGCCCCACGACGTGGGGGGGGGGGGGTGGATTTCATCGAAACTTATTCGCATTGGAATAAACAGTCTGACCTGTCGCCAGAGACACACTTTCCTGAGGGAGGGCACAGGGAGTACATTCCACAGCATCACTGGCTAACTCCAAATCCCAACGACTCCAGGTATCCAAGGCCCTCCACCGGCCACAGTGGGAAGGGACGTGACAGCTGTCTGCTGCACTGCCTTGGGCAGCAGCAGGAAAGCATGGCTCCCGGTAACTAGGGGAGACATTGAGGCCACTGCAAAATTTGCCGGACAGTAAAAGTTGAAAGAAATGACACCCTTTGAGGACGTTACTCCCAAGTAAATCAAAATCCCAGGAACCCTGCAATCTCCTTTCCTGTGTCCCTGTAACTAGAAGCATGAAGGAATAAATTACAACTAAGTCCATATGCTCAGAAAAGCGTTCCCAATAAACGAGAGTAGTGGCCACCTGTACCATCTCGCATCAGCCTCATGCAGGCATTGTCTCGGAGGGGATGAGGCCCTGCTGCACCTTCTACTTCCCTTCAAAGGCCAGAAGGGGCCATATCCAGCAATGAGGTACTCACTTGTGGTTACCCTGCTAAAAACACTGACCCTAGCACTAACTTGACCTCCTCCTGGGAGTCTACAGACCAATTGTAGAATGGGGATCACAAAGCTCTAACCTGAGCGCTGGGTGAACAAGTCCCGCAGGGTCCCCCACAGGCCACAGGAAAGAACAGGGCCTAGTTGACTTTGCCATGCTCTGAGGACACTCCACCATGCTGCTCCAGCACCACGGTGGCACCAGTGCTGGCACTCAGCGCTGGACTCTGGTAAGAAGCTGGCTCAGTCCTTTCCAGGTTTATTCTCTGGCTGCCAGCAAGCTTAGGTCTCAAAACAGCATCTATAAGGCATCCAAAGCAGCCAAAGCACCAACTAAAAAGGGAGACAACGACCTTGCTTACAGCCTCAGCAACAGAAGGGAACTCATGGCCCCTCAACACGAGTGGCCCTAGGCTGACATAAGAGACCTCCACAGTGGCACCACATCCCAGTCTGTACTCTGGCCACACCAAAGGGCCCTGTGATGTGCCCACTGGAACTGACTTAGATCAGATCCATCTGCCACTGAAGTCAGGCTCCAATGCCAGACATACAAAGAACAAAAGGGAGCTCAAGCCTCAATTGGACATAGGAGGGCTGCATGGCACAAGTCATCCCTGGAGTGAGCCCGCAGCCAGGCAGCCAGCTGCTCAGCTGTCCTCTGCTCACAAACTCCAGCCTTGGAGTCCTTGGAGCTGGGCCATCCACGGGCCTCAGGGACCTTTGCATTCTGCTGCAGCCCCACTACTATGGCTCCGGTTCTAAGGCTCATGCACATACCCTGTCATCTGGGGTGGCACCCATTGCCACCACCCTGTGCCCCGCAGCCTCCCAGCCTCCTAGCCTCCCCAGCACTACATTTCCTACAGCACTGGCTCCAGGATGGCAACCGTGGGGCCTTCACATGTTCATCTGCTCTCCCTAGGTCCCCACCAGCACCTACACTCCCTACCCATTGGCAAGGACAGTGTCTTCCAGACAAGCCTGGAGTTACAGGCTCGCCACTGGGCTGGCCACAAAGGAAGTGTCCAATGCAGTCCTGTCTCTAAGGCTAAAACCTAGGATCTGGGTCTGGATGCAAGATTTGTTCTTTGCAAAACAGCTAGAAATTCTTAGGACCGCTCTTGAAAAAAAATAAAGAATCTTTAGGACCTCTCCTGAGCACCAAAGAGAGCCCAGTGGTGAGGACATTACAAAAACCTTCTCCACTCCAAAATGAACTGTTCCAGCCCACAGCAGCCTCTAACTCCAGTGAAGTCTGTTCCCAGAGGAACTGAAATCCCCTCACCACTAGAACATGCTCCCACTCAGCTTGTCCAGGCTTTCAAGCCATAAGAAATGATATATTGTCTCAAGCTGAAACATCAATCCAACAAAAGCACTTGACTCACATGGACAAAACACTTCAAAAACAATAGTAAACTAATCACACAGCAAAATACCTCATAAACAGTAGTAAACTAACAAAACTTGACGTCCACATTTTTTAAGAATAGATTCTACACACTGATACTAAGATAACATATTAAAATTATGAGGTTAAGTAAGAAATGATTAATGTCATTAAGTCCACATTAAAAGAAGTGGAAAATGTGCTTAATCAAAGCGGCGGCTTGACACCTTGAGCACCACAGCTGGCCAACGCGCCCGCTTGCAGGACGCACTGTAATGCTGGCCCCTTCTGCCACTCAGTGAAACTGGGCCTGAACTCCGGGCCTGGGTGCTGTCCCTTAGCTCTTCAGCTCAAGGCTAGTGAGCCTTGAGCCACAGCACCACTTCCAGCTTTTTTCTACTTATGTGGTGCTGAGGAATCAAACCCAGGTCCTCATGCATGCAAGCAAGCACTCTACCACTGAGCTATCTTCCCAGCCCCTCACTTGTGTCTCTGACAGCTACTTAAAAGCACGAAATCTTCAAAATAAGGTATTCCAAGATATGGAGGGGGAAAGGTTTAGGAAACAGGCAGGAACCCTGGGAAGGCAATGGTCCAAGTGGTTCCTCCACATACTCTGCCCCATGGCCGGCACCACACTGTACAGACACTCTAGGATGACTGCTGGCTCTGGCACACAACGCAGGGATGAGACTCTAGGTATCTCAGCCAGCAGGAGAGATGACACTGGACAACTAATGTCACAATGAGCTACTGAAATTGCCCAACTGGACCCTGTCAGGAAGGCGTAAGGATAGCATTTAGGCTAAAGTGAAAAGGATCAAGTTGAACAGGATCAAAGCACAGTTATGAATTGGAGGGCTGGTGGAGACAGAGATAAAAGTAGTTCAAGTAAAGGAAGAAACAAGAAATGGGTGTAATGTCCCTGGGGCAAAAAGGAACAGTGAGCAAGGAAGCAAAGCAGTCACAGACTAAAACTCGGAGAACAGCAAGAACATCAGGTAATACCGGTCAGCTGTAGGCCTGGACCAGGCAGGCAGCCTTCTGGTGCTGTGACAGGCCTTCCTGCAAGAAGCACGAAGTACCACCAGCTCCTAGGCGCCGCTGAGCTCCACAAGAACAACCCAGACCCCTGTGGCCAGATCCACCTCAGAGTGCTCCGGTCTGACACACTCAGCCTCTTCTAATGCTGAGCCTGCCTACCAACTTCCCAAGGACTGGGTAAGTAATGGGGGTTGAAATATTTCCCCCCACTGGAAATAGCAACTATTTTAAAACATTTAAAAGCAGTACAAGCCAGACAACAGTGGCTCACACCAGTAATCCCACTACTCAGGAGGCTAAGATCTGAAGATCGCAGTTCAAAACCAGTCTAAACAGGATAGTCCATGAGATTCATCTCCAAAAAGTTGGAAGTGGAGCTGTGGCTCAAGTGATAGAGCACTAACTAACCTTGAGTAAAAAAGCTCAGGGACAGTGTCCAGGCCCTGAGTTCAAGTCTCAAAACTGGCACACTCAGAAAAAAGAGAACAAACTTTCTGCAATCCATATATGCAAAACCAACACGTATAAAAAAGACAATGGAAGTCCCCGGTGCCTTTTCTTGCACACACGCCCTCCCCCGGGGGGATGGCCACCATCGCTAGGACAGCTTCTAAGCCGACAGGCCTGTCCCCCGACTGCACACAGCAGAGGCACTCGCCCCTCTGCACACAGATGCCTCCAAGGATGGCAACAGAATGAACGTCTGCTGAGAGCAACACTTTCATAAAAGCACAGCTTAACACCCCACAAGTACCTGGGAGTAAGGCATTTAACCTTCGTCTTTCACTAGAAGAAATTCCAAACTACTGAACTGCCCAACAAGGATGACCACCTTAAGCACTAATTTTTGGGGGGGGAGGGGTCCGGTCGTGGGGCCTGAACTCTGGGCCTGAGCGCTGTCCCTCAGCTCTTCAGCTCAAGGCTAGCGCTCTACCACTTGAGCCACAGCGCCACTTCTGGCTTTTTTCTCTTTGCTTATGTGGTGCTGAGGAATCGAACCCAGGGCCTCAGGCATGCAAGGCAAACTCTACCACTGAGACACCTTCCTGGCCCAAGCATTATTTTTTTATAACAACACATACCGGTCTCTCCAGAGAGCAAATAATAGGCAACAAACATTGTGTTTACTATGTCCAAGGCCCTATTCTAAGTAACTTCTACACATAACCTCAGCTAAAAGCTGCCAAACAAAAATGATGGATACGAAGTCTCCTTTACACTGAACTGTCAGAAGATTCCATCTTTCCTCTTACTAGCCACGAAGATTTGCACATCTACATACCCTGTTCACCTTCAACAGGAACACTCATTCTTTTATTACTGGTTTGCAAAAGCTCTTTATATACTGATTTAAGCTCATAAAGACAGAATATGCTGAGTTTTTTTCCCTATTGTCTGAGTCTTGTTTATATGGAGTCTTGCCAGAGACTTTAAAAAAATGCTTACACCATAAAATTTGCCAATATTTTCTCCAAGGCTTCTGGCTTGGTTTTAGGATGAAAATACATAAACTCAATAGTGTTTCAGTTTGTAGTCCTCAAACACAGTCTTCCAGTAAGTTCTTCCAAGGTAAGTGATGGACTGGAACCAAACAATAAGCTGCTCTAGTCCATCCACCATCCCACCTATCCACAGACATCCCAAGGCTTCTGAGAGCCATGCCAGGAGTGGGAGCATTACCACTAGCTGACCTATCTGTTTTGTGGGCCTAGGGGGAGTGCTGAGGATCAACCCAAGGCCTCACCCATGCTCGGCAAGCACTCTAGCATTGAGTTACTCAGCCTAACAGCACTCATGTAAAAGACAACGTAAGGCCAGCATACAGAAGGTAGAACTTCTTCCCAGATGCCATGAAAAGTGTTAACCATGAGGGCATCAAGAACCATCAAGGCAATGCTATACATGAAGGCATTCCCAATGGCCTTCTCAAAGAGACTGCTCACCCTACACCTGGACAGGGATGAACTTTCGCCCAACCTCCTACTTGGCCCAGGGGCAGAGAACAGAGGGACTCAGCCTTCAGCACATAACTCACTTCTCTCTCCAGTTTCTCCTCTTAATCTGGGCATGGTGCATAGCAGCACACAGCCCCTCTGGAAGCTGGAGCGATAAAGGAGACCAAGGTAGTAAGTGTAAACAAAACCAATTAGGTGCTCATTAAACACTAGCTACTGGTTTGTGTGACATTTATTTATATTGTCATCTCTCAGCTACAGAAAGAACACTCTGGATCTCTGCACAGGTAACACAGGGTGCCGACCTGGCCATTAAATTAGATCCGTACAGAAACAACCTGCCTCAACTAGGGAGTTGTCTTCCAAGATGTGAGGGAGCAAGGGCAGCAATAAGGCCATGAGTGGCCCCAGACACCGCAGCCCAACTCGACCCGCTTCTCACCCTGATGGGCGCCAGGAAGACCACTGGCCTCCAGAAGAAACTGTCACTGACCATGGCCCAGAATGACACTTGTTCCCAACATACCTGCAGCAGCCTTGTGACTTAGCACTCATCTGACCTCAACTGTACACACAATACTGTGTCTTCCTCTCCACTGAAGACCAAACCCAACACCCAGAGTACATTGCCCAGCAGAGCAAACACGGGTCATCCAAGACCAAAGCAAAAGCCTCGCTCGCTGGATTTTCCCATTCCCGCCTCAGAACAGACTGGTCTTCAACCACAGGGCAGAGACTGACCTCGGGCTGCGTGGTCGCCTCAGCTGAGGCCCTGACCCAGCTCCCATTCTCAACAGGCACAGCCGTGGACTCTGGTCCGGGGACTGGGCCTGCCACCGCCTGTTGCCCGCCACCTCCCAGCAGCTGCAGTCTTCTCTCATTTCTGCATCTCTCTGGCTCCGTGCATCAGGCATTAATACATTACTCATGGCAGCTTTGGAACCACGCGCGCAGCCGTTTTCAATAGAGAACAGCACTGACGAGCTCTACAGGAGTGAGGAAATTTCCTTCTGCTCTGGCAATTAGGACAGCACAAAGTCGCCTTTCCTTTGGTGCCACCCCCAACATCAAAGGATTGGAATTCAAAGCCATTCGTGCCGCATTGAAACCTCACAATGAAGCTGGAAAATGGAAGTCGATTACTGGGCATAAATATGCAGTAGTTAAAAGCAAAGAGTTATAACAAAATTAAGCTGCAGCAGCCCCTGATGTGTGGAAACTTCCAGTACTAGAGCCCTCCTGGTAAACATCAAGAGGGGCATCCTCCTCATGCAGGTTAGGGACTCCAGTCAAGCTCAACCCCTCACAGGGTACACACAGCCAGAATGCCCTGTTGCCTATCTACCCCATATAGCAAGCAACAGCCTCCAGGCCTCTGAGAATTGGCATGGGGGGAAGGGGGGGTACTTGCCTGATTCTGAAGCTGCTGCCTACAAATCATTCTCTCTGGCTAGGGGCAACTCAGTCACATGGGTCCTTGGACTCTTGGCTGGGGCCTCTTCCCCCAGGGCTTCTTCCCCAAGATCCCATTGCCTCAGAAGGCAGGGACCCTAAAGGAGATGGTGTTACAACTGCCTGTGAGCAAAGCCTGCCTCCTTCCTGACTGATCGCTGCTCTCTTTAGGACAGTAAAAAAAAAAAAAAAAAAAATCCAGAACACAGAAAACCATGGAAGTCTTACAGTGTGTCAGGGCGTGTGTGTTTTTAAGAAATGAAAATACTTCCCTCCCACACAAATGGGGGTTCTTCTGGGGAAAGATGCCACAGATCCCAGGGAGGAGAAGATCTGAGAAAGCTCATCCGTCTTAAAAATAGATGACGGAACACACAGACTAGGACTGACAGGAGCTACCTGGAAAAGAACAAAACAAGACAAAAAATAGATACACACACGTACGTATACATGTATGCGTGTGTGTATCTACGTGTATATATAAAACTAAACCTCCATCTACCCCAACTCCATTCTGATGAAACTTCTAACTGGGTGGCATTTTGCATTTCCAATTATAATAGAGTAATTGTGTTGCCATAGTGACTGCAACGTTCTGCAATAACTTTCGCCGCCGTGTAACTGCTGCGAGTGTATTTGTGTACACGCAGCTGAGTCGTCTGGATGCAGCGCTCGGCCCCGTACAACCGCGCCGCCGGCTCCCGCGGCCCTCGGGAGCCGCACCGGCGGCCGCAGGCCGCCCCGGCACAATGCGAGGGATCCTCGGAAGCCACCGCGATGCTTATCGCCCAGGAAAAGCGAAACCGGGTCAAGGTGCGAGCCGCCGCGGGCGGCGCGCCGGGCCGCTCCCCGGTCTCCCCAGGCTCGCGCGCCCGGGCGGGAAAGCCGGCGCCCCGGCGGGCTCCCCGCAGTCACGCAACGCGGGCTCCGGGGGACTCCTCCGCGCCCGACCGCCCAAGTTGGGCGTCCGCAGCGCTGTGTGTGACTCGGGTCGCCGCAGGCCGGCCGACGGCAGGCGGGGACGAGGACGCCCGGATCGGCCGCCGCCAAGTTCCCTCCCGCTCCCGAGGCGCGGCCGGCGAGGCCGCGGCGACCCCGGCCCGGCCCCGGCGCGCGGCTCCCGGCCTGCGGCTGGCGGGGGCCCCGGCGCGAGGCCTGGCCGCCCCGCCCGCCCTCCGCCGGGCCCGGCGGCCCCCGCCCGCGCCCCGCGCCCCGCGCCCCGCGCCGCGGGAGGGGCGTTTTCTGCAAACTCACGGCGTCTGACAAAGTTACATAAACGGCGCGGCCGGCGCCCCCGCCCCGCCCGCCGCCCGCGCCCACCCGCCCGCCCGCCCGCCCGGCCCGCGCAGGCCGCCCCGCGGGAGGCGCGGCCCGGGCCCGGCCGGCCTCGGCGGGGCCGCGGCGTCCACCTGCCGCCCGCGGCCTGGGCGGGGGGCGGACAATGCCCGCGGCCGGCTGGCTTACCGCGGCGGCGGCGGCGGCGGGCCGCGCCTAGCCCTGCCCGGGCGCTGCGAGCCGCATCTCCTCAGCCTGCGCCGCCACCGCCGGCGGGCGGGCGGGCGGGCGGCGACGGCGACAGCGGCCGCGCGGAGCGGGCCGGGCGTGAGGCGGCGCGACGGCGGCGGCAGTGGCGGCGGCGGCGGTGGCGCGGGCGGACGGGCGCGCGAGCTCGAGCTCGGGCGGCGGCGGGGACGGTGCTCCGCGGCGACGGCCCCACAACCTCCCCTCCTCATTCACAAAAAATTGACCCACGTTGAACCATGATGCTGCTCCCCCTCCAGCGCCGAGCCGCGCGGCGATAGGCCGCGCCCGACGCCCGTCAGACGCCCGGGCCCCGCCTTCCCCGCCGGCGGCTCGCTAGCCATTGGCCGCGAGGGCCTTGCGTCACCTCCCCTTGCGGGCTCCGCCCTCCGCCTGGTTTCTAATGAAGAGCGCGTCAATTACGGCTCGGCCCCGCCTCCAGGCGCTCGACCGCCCTTCTATTGGTCTATAGGGTTTAAGCCCGCCCCACAACGTCCCAATCGCTGGCGCGACGCTCTCAGCGCCGCAGAAGGATCCTCCTCCAGCCGCCTCCACATACGGTCTCCGGACCCGATTGGCTCCCGGTGCTGTCAGTTTTAAGGCGGGGCGTACCGGAGGACTCTCCAGGCATCAGCCCCGGGAGCTTCACTGCGAAGAAAGCCAAGGGAAGCAGGGCGGGTGCTGGCTGCAAGCGGTGGCCAGACCCGCTCGGCAGCCCGAGGCGTTGCCAGTGGTCATAACTGCACTCCTGCGCGTCTGCTCCGGGCTCGGAAGAGGCGCAGAGGGGTGTAGGCTGAGGCGGGAGTCCGACCAGGCCTGGCCACAGCCTCCATCTTGGTCAACGCGCGGGTCACGTGGGCTGCGTGTGGGGACGCCGTGGCGAGTGCGCAGGCGCGGCGGGCCCCGCCCTGCCCCGAGGCGGGCGCGCGGCCGGGGCGCTGGGCGCTGGGCGGGCCAGGGCCGGGCAGGTGCGGGCCTCCCGCGTGCTGTGGTCGGCGCGGCTCCGCCCGGCCCGCCGTTAGCCAGGCGAGGGCCCTCGGGTCCGGCCTAGCGAGGCGAGGGGGGGTTCTCCCGGGGGGGTCTCCCCCGCCCCGCCCGCGGGGGCCCGCTCGGCGGCGCCCTGCGCGGGCCCGCCGGCTCTCACCGCTCTCGGTGCTCTAGGTCTGTGGATCGGAAGCTTGCGGAAGGAGGCGTGGAGCCGTCCCCCGGGACTGGGCGCCCCGGCGCACCGGACGAGCCGCAGGAGGTGGAGGGCGAAGGAGCCAGGCACTCCGAAGGCCAGGACCTGCGCACTGCGTCCTCACCCAGCCAGGCCGAAAAGCCTCGAGAGTCTCCGGTTAACCACCGAAGATTCAGACGTGGAGCTGCAGCTGTAGCCCCGAGCGCCAGCCTCACACACGAAGCTCAAGGACAGCACCCAGCCCGGTGCGCGCACGGAGCGCCCGACCAGGAGCCCCAGGGACCGCGGCTGGAGGGAGAACTCACGCGCCTCCTTCCCCCTAAAGAAAGCAGTATCGGCTGATAGCCAGCTCTCGGCTACGTGATAAAACCAGTGTGCAAAATTATTTGAAGGGATTATTTGAGATGTGCAATAATCAGGAAAATATAAAATACTTGCAAATCTATGAAAAGTTATTTACAGAAAGGGAGATGCATGCCTAAGCAAAAAAAGCAAGCTCGCGAAAGAATGCTGGGATATGGTCCCAGGTGGAATTAATGTTAGAGATTTCAGTTCAGAGGAAGCAGTTACCGAGTGCCTGTTAGACCCCACCTGGAATGCTGAGAGACCCCCCCCCCCAAAAGTGAGGCACCTGGTCAAAGTCACATGACACCCACCTGGCAAGGTGACCCCCCCCCCCCTTGCCTTTTGTAGAAAAGAGAAGCTTCCGGGACATGGTGGATGAGACCTCTTCACTGCCAGTGCAGACATGCACAGTACCACAAAAGCTTT
The DNA here is from genome assembly GCF_019054845.1 of Dipodomys spectabilis. NCBI lineage: Eukaryota > Metazoa > Chordata > Mammalia > Rodentia > Heteromyidae > Dipodomys > Dipodomys spectabilis. The sequence goes on from NW_024870801.1 coordinate 312,414, forward strand.
CTGTGCGTCAAGATCTCTAGCTACAAACCAAGCATAAGGAAAAGGAAGCCGTGATTAGACCCAGTGACACAGAAAATGAGTCCCAGTGTTAAAAAGTGCTTGGATCCAAAATGAACAGTTCACAGAGACAAAAACAAGTCTAGAATTAGTAGAGTTTCAGCAAAGGGTCCAATTATAAATATACAAAAACGACTCTCAGACTGGGAATGTAGCTCTGTGGTAGAGCACTTCCCTAGAACACAGGAGGCACTGCCTGGATTAGATCCCCAGCACCACAAAAACACTTTGAGATACACTAACAACCTTCAATCAATAGTATTTATTGAGTATTAACTATGTGGTAGGCACTGGCCAAATGCATTAGAACACTTGTTGGAAAATGCCCAATAACATCAACCAGGGAACACTTCCAATACCTAAATGTAACTTAGTGTAAGTCTGCATAGAACTTCCTTGAATACTTCATCTGGAAGGATGAACATTTGAGAACTATTTTTTTTAATGGAGAAACTGCCCCTAGAAAATAAAACATTGTCTTAGCGCTGTAATGAAGACATGATACTGGCCCAATTGATGGATAGGAAGTAAAGAAACATGATAGGAAGTAAAGAAACAGCCCCAGGCAACATGTCAGAGCTCTGGGCTGACATGTAGGTGGCAGGTGCATGTTGGCCTGTCCAGCTATTGCTGGCAGGCAGCCTTCCAGGCTGGTCAGGGCCTGCACCTCATCAACTGTTCATTATTTTTAATATCACCCTTGTAAGGACTTAAATGATAATAAAGGTGGCTTTTCAAGTCACAGAAGTCACATAGAAGACAGTCTTCTAATCTGAAAAGATTAACGATCAGTTTCTACCTTGTCAAATGGCATAAAGATCTAAGAGTTTAAAGACAGTTAAGAATTTCTATAGCATTGAGGAACACAAGGACTATCAGCACTCACAAAGGGAGAGTACGTTATTTGACAGTGTTCAAATTTGGGGTGTAATCAGCAGGAAAATGGATATATCAATTGTGAATGCAAAGGAATAGAGTGAACCATTACAGATGAATGCTGGAGACATAATGAAATCAGAGACAAATAAGGCACACTGACTCCAGTAGCATGAAACTTTAGGACCAGTCAATGAGGATGGGCACAGAGGAAGAGACCAGACAAGTAGTTCTCTGCAGGGCAAGTGAGCAGAGGATGGACAGGAAGGAGCCCAGCTGGAGAGAAGGGCTGGTGTGCAGTTGAGCGGGGTGTCGATTGCACAGGCGTTAGCTAGCACCTGTCACAACTCATTGAATTTTGAGACCTGTGCTTTTCTCAAGATTTTTACCTAAAAAGAAAAATATTGGGAGTAGTAGCTTTCCCCATTTGAAGAGAAGGGAGGACCTCTTGATGTCTCAAACCCCAGAAGAAATTAAAAGTTGGGACAACCTCTTGCACCATGCTTCATAAAGGCTGATATCCTTCACAGGACAAAGGGCTTTGGGCACACAGAGACAAAGACTGCATTCCAAAGCCAAGCAGGCAGAGACAAGAACAACAAAACAAAGTCTGACGGCATGTGCTCTTCCCTAATAACCAGAGAATGACAACCATTTGTCTATTTGATGAAAGCCAATGTGAAGAAATAAGCAGCATTATACATTAACTGGGGTCACGTGGTGGAAACTTGTAGCCTGTGTTAACCACACACACACCTGCAGATGCTTTCATCTCATGATTGCCGTTCTAGAACTCCACTCTCACGAGTATGGAATTGATAGACGTTTAGTCAAAAGGTTGACAGAAAAAGTGCTTGTTTGGAATGAATATATAAATTGAGGGCTTTTTTTAATCATGGAAAGAAAACAATTTTACAGTTGTAAGGAAAATGGGGGACTGCAAAACATCATTACAATATGAGAAAAAATTCAAATAAAAACATTGGTACACACCAAACAAAAGATGAACATCAAAATAACCAAAATGTTCCCAATGCTTTCTTCTAAATATTTGGAAGAAGAGAGAGCATTCATTTGCTCACCTGTTTTCTAAATTCCATGGTGCACATGTGCTACTTTTGTAATGATACAAGTGAAATATTTAAAAGGACATGAAGTTAACTAAATAACACCGGAGGATAAGCAGACAAGCGGGCCCTGGGCTACAAGGCCCTGTGCAGGTGGGCGTGGCAGAGGAGGGATGGCTGCGGGTTGCTAAAACTAGTGGACATCCTGAGCCTCTCTCCTCCCCCAGTCTCTGCTTCGTCCCGTGTCCATCTGTCCTCTCACAGCCCCCCCCAAAATGCACCCTTGACTAGGAGAGTTCAGCCAAGTTATGGAAATAGCTAGAAACCAACAAAATGATTGCTAGTGGAACCTCACATGGCTCCCCTGGCCAAATCTCAGCTTTGGGCCACGATGATAGCTGGACATGTGGCCTTAGTTGGTCAGAGCATAGCAAAAGCTATTTTTTCTTTTAATTTGCTATATTTTATTGCAATATGTTATCACAATAGCATGTTGAGCCCATAAGCAGAGGGGGAATAAGGTCGCCGGGGAAGTGAGGCCAGGAAGGGAGCAGGCAGCAGGTGAAGAGGATGGAAGCCCCATCCCTGGAAGACAGGAAACAGCAGGAAAGGAGGGAAGGCAGAGGGCGACCGGAGTCCAGAGCCTCTGAGGAATCCTGGAATGCAGCGAGATCACTGCTCAGTAGGGAAGCCAGGAGCGAAGTGACTAGCCAGGGAGGAGAGACGTTTGAACGGGACTAGATTTTGAGGAACTTGATTGCCAAGTGCCTTCCTCTAGGTCCCAAAAAGAGATTACACAGCATCCTAGTAGGTGGGGAGATGGGTGAGGGACCAGAGCTGGAAGGAGACCCAAGGGCAGCTGAGTCACAGCCCTCTAGGCAGTCTGTCCTGGGGAATGGAAGGGGATGTGTTCTTCCACCAGCTGGGGTCGCCATGATCAAAGTGGGCCCCCGTGGGGCATCAGTTCCCAGGGAGTCCCCCACACCCTTGACACTGGCACCAGGATCAAGCAGCTGGGCCCACGTGTGTTCCAGTAACGCAGATAGCGCCCCCTTCAGGCAAGGAGGCCCCGCTGGCCTGACAGAGGGTGGGGGGGGGGGGTCCCGATCTGACGCTGGAGAAGAGTTTCACTCTTTGGTCAGGGCAGCCAGGTGGCCAGAGGAGGATGTGGGACGAGACAGAAGCACAGCCACCTCTAACCTGGGACTGGCTGGGAGCCAGGTGGAGGTGCGCACCCTGTACGTCTAGAAGCTTACCGGAACAAAACATGGGATAGGCATGTCCCTCCGCGGGGGACTCACCAGCCACTGGAACACGGAATTGAGCTTGCTTCCCTGGCCACTGGCTCATCTCCTCCTCTCCCAGCCACTTGCCACATGAGGACCTCAAGGACCTCCACTTCTACACCCAGCCTACTGACCAAGGCCCCACCCATCGCCACCCCATAGCCTGCCCTACAACCCAAACACAGGGAGCCAGTGGTGTGGTCTTCTCTTGTGGATAGGCCCCAGGACAAGGCCCTGGAAGTGGGTCTAGACCAGATGAATGTGGTATCCTGTGCCCCAAAGTCCTGGAGCCTTGTCTAGAAGAGAGATCAAGCACCCCAAGAAGCAGACTTCTTTTCTGGGGGAAGAGATATACTGAGGGAATGAGCACCAGGCCAAGTCTCACAAAGCAGAGGAACCCATAAGAGAGACCTAGAAAGATGATAAAGAAACGACTTTGAAACATGCACTTACAATAAGCCAGGCATTGCGGCGGGGGTGGAGGGGGGAAATTGGATAAAGGACTTGAGCAGGTGCACGCCAAGGTGGCTGAGTGGATGGAGTTAAAGACATTGTGTTTGGCTCAGAGTCACCTGGGGTTTGTGCAGCACATAGGAGCCCAGCTGCAGAGAGCCCATAGGCTGGATGAATGCATGACGGGTGTTAGGGATGGACGGCAGGGGAGTAAGGGTAGTGGGAATGGGATGCACTCCAGGGTCTAGGCTGGATGGGACAGAAAGGGGCAGTCGATGGAGACAGGCACAGTTGAAAACCCAGGTTCACACAGAGGGAGCCTCACTCAAACGCATAACCAAAAATCTTCCGACCCAAAGCTTTCAATAGAAAGAATGTGGAATTTATATAAAGTAAGAGCCATAGGAAATGATTCACCCTGAGCAGGAGCCAGGAGATAAATAAAGAGCAGGACTATAACCCTCGCCCGAGATACTGGGGAACTAAAAGAGAGCTTAAAAATAAATGTGCTAGAAATTACTAACGAAGTTAAAGATGCCATGTTGGCGGTGTAACCAAAGAAGAAGACACTAAGAAAAAGAACAACCAACTCTCCTTTAAAAGAACCAAACAAAACTTCTAGACATGAAGAATGTAGTCATTAAAATTAAAAATTCAGTGGGGAAGGTACAGCGCATTTTAGAAGATGTTATTAGCAACTGGAAGATAGATCTGAGGAAATTCTCGAAGTATAAACCAGAGAATAAAAGGGCTAGGAGTGTCCATTTGTGCAGAGCAAGAGCCTCACAGGTACCTTGCACTTCTGACCTGGCACGGCACCCAGTCCCAGCTGCAAGGGTGAGCTGCAATGGCTGGGCCCCATGCCCTTCTCCGGAGCAATGTCTGTGATCTAAGGAAATCACCTCAGTTGCAGCAGCTGGGTGAGGAGCTTAGCTCCGTCCCCTGCCCCGTCCTGCCCCGTCCTGCCCCGTCCTGCCCCGTCCTGCCCCGTCCTGCCCCGTCCTGCCCCGTCCTGCCCCGTCCTGCCCCGTCCTGCCCCGTCCTGCCCCGTCCTGCCCCTCCCCCATGCTTCTTTCTCGGTCTTGTAAGCCCCTTCAATTAGTCACACATGGGAATCCCTATCTCAAACTCGGCTTAGGGCTGTCTGACACCCCATAAAGGAAGAGAATGGAAGGGATGGGAAACGGTACCCCGGGGGTTCCTAGAGGAAGGGGCAGCTCAGATCCAGGAAGCGACAGTCCTGGGAATGAACAGAGATGAGTACAGCACCCTATGATGACACTCCCCTAAGAGCAACCAGAAAGAAATGATGGCTTCTCACCTATGGCGTGCGGACAAGAGTGACCAGACATTTCACACAGGTCACAGTCTGTGGCTAGAGGAAAACTTCAGCCTGCTTTAAAAAAAAAAGTATATATCCAGGTCACCTGGAAAGAGCACTGCCCGTAAGTTTTGCTCAGTGTGGAGGAGGAAGCACAGCATCTTCAGGTGAAGGCTAGAACCACCCACGAGTTACCGATGGGGATCTTTGGGATAGGGCAGGGGCATTGGGTAGCTCCCGCCCTTCCTTCACTGAGCTACATAGGGCCTCCTCCCTCGGGGGCAGGGAGAACTGAACTCAAGGCTGGGCTGACCCTGTTGCCAGGACTCCCCTGCTGGCCTGTGTAGAGGAAGAGCACTCCGGGCGGGGACAGACGGGGCTGCCCACATGTGCCAGCTATGGTGGCTGCGTAACAAAGATACCGTGAACCTTGCAGCCTAAAACAACATGTGTTTTCAATCCCTATGTGGGTGGAGTCCACGCTGAGTCTATTGCGTGAAGGTTCACCAGGAAGAACTCCATCTGCCGGATGCTGTCTCATCTGAGGCTCACAACCTTCTTCTGAGTCCTCTGGTCGACAGAAGAATTCTGTTCCTTCTGGTTGTAGAACTGGAGTTTCCACTCTCAGCCCAGCCTTTCTGAGCTCTTAGAGGCCCCTCCCCATTCTCTGCTCCTGGGCGAACAGCACCATTCAGAGCCCACAGGAGAAGCCCTTCAGCTTGACCTCTGTCTGGCTTCTTTTAAGAGGTCACCTGATTCGGTGAGGCCCATCCCGGACAACCACACCTGAACCTGAAGTCCACTGACATCACTGGGGTATTTGCAGATCCTCTGTCCTACCAAGGAATGAAGGGCTGGGGGGGTGGGGGAGGAGGGAAGCATGCTTCTCCAAAGCATGCCACTTTGGCATTAGAGTCATTTTGGCCTAAAGGCACCCAGCAGATGCAAGAAAGGCATTCTGACCTCCAGTTTTCTTCCCGTAAACAGGGGACAATGTCTACCACATGACTGACACCCCCTGGACTAGCAGAAAGGAAACATTCTTCGGTGGAAAGTCACAGCTGGAGACCGTGCAAACAGCCTCTGCTAAATCGGCTCTGTCCTGCTGAAGCCTGGGCTGTGCAAGTGAGTGCAGTGGCATTTAGGACCAGCCAGTCTGAGGCCTTCATTTCCTAACGAGGGCCCTAGGTTATCTAAAGCCGACAGTAACTAAACTTGCCTGGTCTCCTCCTGCCACCAGTCTTATGCCAAGCAGTTCCTCAGGCCCAGGTGCAGAGCTGGAGACATTCTTCCTGAATCCAGAAGGGCCAACCCCGACACCCTCAAACAAGGGAACCTGGGACCAGCTGAGAACTCTGTCACATGGGCCGGTGACACATGCACTCTGCACACCCACTTGTGGGCGCCTCTCCAGTCCTGCTTTCTGCAGGACTCCCAAGACAGAGAGAAGTTTACTTAGCTCACAGTTCTGGAAGCCAAAAACCAAGAAGCTACATCTGCTTGCCTCCCAGTATGGGTCTCATGCTGCTCCCTGAGCTGGAGAGTAAAACAGTATGAGGACACGGGGATGTGTGCAGAGTGAGCGTGTGTGCCAGAGAGGGAGGGGTGATGGCCCGATCACTTATTTATTGATCGTGTGTGTAGGCGGGGGGGGGGGGGGGGATGCACACGTGCTCCAGTACTGGGGCTTGGACTGAGGGCCTGAGAAGTGTCCCTTAGCTTTTTCTTGTCAAAGCTGATATTTTACCATCTGAGCCATAGCTCCACTTTCAGCTTCTTAGTGGTTACCTGGAGATAGGAGTTTCACAGTTCCTATCTACTAAGGAGGCTGAGATCTGAGGATCATGGCTCAAAGCCAGCCTCCTTAGTAGATAGGATTGCAGGTATGAGCCACTGACACATGGCCAGACTCACATTTTAACAACTCACTCTCGGGATAGCTAATCAACTGTCAGGAGAACTATATTAGCCCCTTAAAGAGGTTGAGTTCTGTAACCTAACTCCCTCAGATGGGCCCCACCACCCCCAACACCATTAGGTCAGGGACTGGGTTTCCAATGCAGGAATTGGATGTACAGTCCATTTTCAAACCACAGAATATGTGTTTATGCCCAATGTTTGTAAAGGGTCCATATGTGTTTTGTAATGTAGGGGCATAGAATTCTTTCCATGGATGAATGTCTAGGCTTGTGCTGGATGTACTTAGCAGATGGCAGCACCTTCATGGATGGAGAGCAGTCTTTGTGGCAGAAAAGGCCAAGGGTAAAAGCCCTGAAATGACCTCTGCTCCTCTGACCTTTGCTCTCCTGACTCCTCTCCAGACCAAGGCAGTTAATCACCTGCAAAAAAAAAACTGTGTAAGTCCAGGCCAGGACAGGGTGGACAATAAGGACAGAGACTTTCTAGTGTGTAATGGCCAAGCAGAGCTTTCGAGGCCTCAGGGGGACAGGACCCAAGTGTTTCAAGTTTTTAACAGTGTTGGGGATTTAGCTTAATGTTTAAGCAAAATGTGCCTACCTACACATTTTTTTTTGTCAGTCATGGGGCTTGAACCTGGGCCTGGGCACTGTCCCTCAGCTCTTCAGCTCAAGATTAGTGCTGTACCACTTGAGCCACAGTACCACTTCTGGCTTTCTGGTAGTTAACTGGAGATAGAGTCTCATGGACTTTCCTGCCCAGGTTGGCTTTGAACCACGATTCTCAGATCTCAGACTCCTGAGTAGTTAGGATTACAGGCATGAGCCACCAACACCCGGCTCCTATCCACACTTTTAAATAAATAATATATCAAAAACTTGAAATAGATACAAATAACTTCCAGAGCAGCAGCAGGGTAGGAAAGAGAGAGAAGAAATAAGGAAGGAGGAATGTATCAATCCAATAGGAAATGAAAGAGTAGGTGAACAGAAAAGCCAAGATAAAATTAGGGAATAATTCCAAATGTATCAGTGTGTAGCCGTGTACAACAATAGATATAAATGAGCTAAATTTACAAGTTAAAAATAGTTTGTAAGGTTGGTTTAAAAATAATCACCATTGCTGGGAAGATGGCTCAGTGGTAGAGCGCTTGCCTTGCATGCATGAGGCCCTGGGTTCGATTCCTCAGCACCACATAAACAGAAAAAGCTGGAAGTGGCGCTGTGGCTCAGTGGTAGAGCGCTAGCCTTGAGCTGAAGAGCTGAGGGATGGCGCCCAGGCCCAGAGTTCAGGCGCCACGACTGGCAAAAAAAGAAAAAGAAAAAGAAAAAGAAAAAGAATCACTGTCTCCCTACCACTGACAAATGATATCACTTCACAAGAGAACATGGAAAGACTAAGGAGACAGAAAATACATTTCCACCAAAATAAATCAAGTCTCCATTGATAGAAGATCAAAATTTCTAAGGAAAGAAAGAATTCTTAGCGATAAAGGGACCACAACTCGAGGATAAAAAGGATATCTCACTGGTAAAAAAAAAGAACTACTTTGTGCATGTAATAATTTAGCCTCAAGATGGTCTGAAACAGAAATTAGAAGGTTCCAAGGTGAAATGTATAAACATAATAATAGAGAATACTATTCTTCTTACAAATGACTGGCAAGATTTGAGTAATACAATCAATAAGCATACATTAGTGTATACACAGATAGTATCCATCCTATACTCCTTGAAGCCTAAATTAAAAAGCATTTTGTTGTTGTTGTTGGTTGTAGAACTTGAACTCAGGGCCTGGGAGCAATCTCTGAGCTTTGTAACCCCAGGCCAGCGCTCTATCACTTTGAGCCACAGTACCACTTACGGTGGTTTCTGGTTTTTAATTGGAGATAAGAGTCTCAGGGACTTTCCTGCCTGCATTGGCTTTGAACCTCGATCCTCAGGCTCAGCCGCCTGAGTAGCTAGGATGACAGGTGTGAGCCACTGATGCCTGGCCAGGAAGAAGCACTTTCTTTTTTTTGAAGTATGTGATTTTGAACTCAAGACCCTGTACATGCTAGGTAGGTGCTCTAACCCATGAGCTACCCTCCCCCCCCCCCCCCCCCCCAGCACTCGGAAGCACAATGTTTTCAGGCAGATACAGAACGTTTACCAGCACTGGCCATGACACACACTAGGACACAAAGCAAATTCTCTATGCACTAAAATAATTGAAATCATACAGATCACCTTATTTAACGTGGTAGGGCTAGAAAATGATGGCCAACAGAGCTCCAAGGAAACTCAGAGACAAACCATTAGAACTAACAAAGGGTAAGAAGATCATCAAAAGCAGGATTTGTGGCTGTAAGAACCAGATGTCAAGATTCATTGTGTTACTATATGCATTAAGGGATACTCAGAATTGAAAAGATATGTTGTTCACAATGCAAAAACTTTCGAATACCTAGGGCTATGCCAAATAAATATTGTGTATTTATGGAGAAAATTATGGAATTGGTTTTAAGAGGACACAAATTAACTGTAAGTAGTCACCAAGTCCCATCAATTCTGATACATGCTTTAAAAATTATTTTTCACGTTTCAGAAGTCAGATATGACTTGAAATTGACAGTCAATGCCTTAGCTTTTTGCCATCAATCAGTTGGCAGAATTTTTTCATTCCTGAAAACACATTGATAATTATGTATCTTTTGCTTGGTAACTTCTTGAATACAATTAAACGAACACCATGTCCAGTAGAGTACAGACTGAGAATGGCTGTTTTCTTTGATACATTTTAAAACTTTACTGCAAAATTTGGCTAGTTGCTTCTGAAAATAGATTAGACAATTTTAAAAGAAAAGGTGTCCTTATTAGATGTCCATGTCCAATCTAAGCTGGTTCTAGGGGCTCACATCTGTAGTTCTAGCTACTCAGGAGGCAGAGATCTGAAGATCTTGCTTTGAAACTGGCCTAGGCAGAAAAGTCCATTAGACTAATCACCAGTTAATCACCAAAAAGCCAGAAGTGGAGCTGTGGCTCAAGTGGTAGAGCAGCAGCCTTGAATGAAAAAGCTAAGGTGTTGAACTCAAGCCCCATTATTGGCACAAAAAGAAAAAAATCCATTTTAAATCTTAGAAATGTAGTCATAAAGTGGCACTGAGCTAGAGTGACCTGGCACCTACTTGTCATTGTGCAGATGCAGTCAGGACAGAGATGGCCTCTCGGGAGCGTGGAGAGGGTGGCTGGACTCCCGGATATTTCACTGAAAATACAAATGACCTTGCTCTCACATCAGACATACAAGTGGCAGCAAGACAGTCCTGTGGGAAAGTAAAACGTGAGGGTTTTGAAAGGCCATGTGGGACAAGGGGGTCTTATGACCCAGAGAGGATTTTTACAGAGAGCTCAGAAGGTGTAAAACAGAAAGGTTTTACAAAAGAACATTGAAGTGTACAATCTTCATTCTCTCAGGAAGTGCACATTAAAGCCTCAGCCAGCCAGCTGCTGTGGAAGCTTTTGGGATGGCCATGCAGAACAGTGAAGACCCTAGTGTTGACAGTGAAGACGCTAGTGTTGACAGCCCTCTTGCAGGGCTTCCGTGGTCCTGCCAGCCGCTCCAAAACGCAGAGGTTTTGAGTTGGTTTCATTCAGTTGTTTGTTGTTGTTGTTTTTTCCCAATGTCAATATAGACAGGGCTGGGGATGTATTTCAATGGTAGAATACTTGCCTAGCATGCATACTGTCCTGGCTCCTATTTCGAGCAATGAAAGAACAATCCAACAACTACAGTAATAATAACAATTATTATTACATTAATAATAATAATAATAATTGTTCCAAACAAACCTAGCCTAGCAGATGATCCAGGGAGCCTACTGCTCAGTATTCTTCCTAGGGAAATACAAACTTGTGCTCACATACAAAGCACCTATAAATGTTTATAGCAGCTCTGGAAATGACTGAGAGAGTGAACCAAGATGGTAGGAACCTCCATACGATGGAGTACTATGCAACCTCAAAAAAGAATGAACAATTATGGACACATGCATGACTCTTTCTACTTTTCTGTATGTGTGAAGAAAACAGCACAAAATTATAGGGGAGAGTTCAAAGAACAGTCTTTCTCTGTCAGGGTTTTAGGAATATTTAACCACCTAAAGGTTTCTATCCATTGCCACCTCTGCCACGGTCATGAAGCCCCAGAACTTCCCATTTGCTAGCACATAGCTCATGGCCATCAACAAATGAGTAGATGCTGAAGGACATCATTTCTGTCATCTAGAGAGGAGAAAACTTGACCTTTATTTTTAATCCGGTGTGGAAGCAGTGGCCTAACTGAAACTCCTAATGCTCCACTAGGTATCAGCCTTAAGACTCCAGCTCTGAGCCAGACACTGGGGGCTCACAGCTGTAATCCCAGCTACTCAAGAGGCTAAGATCTAAGGATTGCAGTTCAAAGCCAGTCTTAACAGAAAAAAGAGATTCTTACCTCCTAAAGAGTCTTTTAGATAAAGACATTATAAAAAACTAAAAGACCTCATCTCAAGCTGGGCACTGGTGGCTCACGCCTGTAATCCAGCTACTCCGGAGGCTGAGATCTGAGGATCAAGGTTCAAAGCCAGCTCAGGCAGGAAAGTCTGTGAGACTCTTATCTCCAATAAACCACTAGAAAAGCGGAAGTGGCTCTGTGGCTCAAGTGGTAACCTTGAGCTGAAGAGCTGAGGGACGGCGACCATGCCCAGAGTTCAAGCCTCATGACCGATGGGGAAAAAAAAAAAAGACTCATCCCTTTTTATCTGTAACCACCAAAAAGCTAGAAGTAATGCTGTGGTTCAAGTGGTAGAGCGACAGCTAAGGACAGGGCCCCAGCCCTGAGCTCAAGCCCCAGAAAAAAAAGGAGAAAAGAACCCAGCTCTGTGAACTCTACTGGAGTCAATCCTATTCAAAACTCAAACTACATTTCCACTGATGAGTGGTTTCTAAGACACAAAAGAAATTCCAAAATATCATGCTGATGAATCAGATGGATGTGTAAATGCAGGAAAGCGCTTTGCTTTTCAGTGGCCACTGTGCTTTGAATTATTTTTGTTTAGAAGGAAGGAACTTGCTCTGAGAAGTGGTGTTTCATCAGGATTTTACTTTTAGGTGGAAATACTACTAATTATTCTGGGACTTTTTTTTTTTTTTACATTTAACCCAAAAAATATTGTCACAGCTTATAGTTACCTTGATTAAAAGCCCCCACATGATCCAACATGGAACGTCTGAGCAGTTGTCCTATGCAAATACACTGAGGTAGCCCAAGCTAGGTCTTCCCAGAGCGTGTGGGACCCAGGGGCTCTGAAGGGTCACATGGATGGACAAGAATGAGGAGGCCTGGAGGCCGGGCTAGACAACCTAACCCTCACCCTCCCTGCAGGGGGCACAGCATGTGGTGGGCATAGGCCCACAAGGGCCGAGCTCAAGTCTGGGACCCAGGTCTGGTGGATCAGACATGGGGTCTGTCCATCGACTCCCTTCCTCCAGGCCCCTGGACATTTGCTTCCTAAAATGGACTGACGAGAGCCTTTCCTTTCTTCACGTGAAAACCACTCTCTCTTCCCTAATTCCAGAGGTCATTTCATTCCCCAGCAGCCTCCCCCGTCATTCTGCAGGGGCTCCGGCCATCCTGGGGGCGAACACTGTGCAGTCTCCAGCCCAGGCTCTCCATCCCATCGCCACCGCCTGCCCAACCAGCACTGTATAAACACAATAGGGCATCTGTTTTTTTCATTTTCATCCCCCACCCCCCACCCCACTAAACTATTCAAGTGAGAAACATTTGGAGATTGATATTCAGGGCACAGGACCAAATGGCATCCAAAGCATTTCTTTGTTAGATATAATTAATTTTTCTTGGCTTTTTTCCTCCATCACGACAAAGCCAGATCCTTACCGTTCATTGTATTTATAGGTGAAATCTCCCCCACCCCTCAGCCACACCCAGAAACCGAGGGACATAGACAGATCAGATAGGCTTTCTGTGCCCTCTCTTCTGCGATTGGAAACCAGGATCCAGGTCCTCAGCAGCCTTAACAACAGTCTGCACAGGGAAGGCAGTGGCTGAGCAGGTCCTGCTTCCATCTGAATGAAGCAACGCCACCCTGGAGCTGGTTCACGTGTGGGCAGAAGATAGCTGTGTGTGGGGGGAGACAGAAAAAACATTGCTGCTTTTCTTTTCCTTGTTGTTTTTCCTGGAAAAAGAAAGGCTTCTTTGTAACACACACACACACACACACACACACACACACACACACCCCACAATTAGAACGCAAAGAACTGCACAAGGAAAGCAGCGCCGAGAAGGTTATTTTTCCAACAAAAGATCTATGTGATCAGCCCCTGGTGTTGGTTGTAAGTGGGGATATTGACTTGCAGCTGACTGATGAGAGGAACATCTTTCTCCTGAAATATTGATAGTGGCTTACACGAAACCGCAAACTACCTCCATAAAGCACATCATTTCGAATCCTAATGGTGTTTTCTTTCCTGGGGTTGACTGCTACATTCATGAGATGATGGTTTCATTCTGTCTTGGGGGAAAAAAAACTTTTTACCATACTGCTAAATTAACTTGTCAAAAGGCTTCAAACTTCGGAAGCTTTTACAGCTCAATTCGGTGCTATTATTCAAGATTGAATGGGAAGGCCATGGACTATAAAAGCTTGCAAAGGAAAAAAATAAATTTCGCAGGCTTTCATAGACGGAGTGCAATACTTACCTTTTGTTCAGGTTGTAGATCTTTATTGAAGAGTCTGAGAATAGCTGCGTTTCGCCCATCAATCCCTGCTCTCCCCAGCCACAGTGCTGCGTCTTGTCGCCTGCCCTCGGTGCTCCTCTGATGCTTTTCCTCCTGAAGGCCATTCACATTCACCTGAAGGGAGGAAGGGAGCGGAGGACCCAAGCTGGGCCACTCTCCAAGTGCAGGGACAGAAGGGAGCCAGAAGGTCTTCTTGATGGTCTCTAGTCCTTTATTCTGGATACAGTCTCATAAAGCACAGAATGCCCAATTTCTGCTTATAAAAACAGGCCAACTGGCATGGCACACCACAAGAGTCATGCCGGCGCGTCCTGAGGAGGAACGGGGAAGATGTGCTTGCAGACCCATGCCGGCACGCCCGCCGAGCCTGGGGCCTGTGGACCCCAGCTGGACTGCAAGTGTCTGGCTAGCCGGTGCCAGTCCTGAGGGCATCGGTGGTCGATTGGTTTCTGGGCCACATGTCCACCTGCTGGTGGGAAAAAGCACCGTTGGGGGGGCATCCATGTGGATGCAGCTCAAGCCACACACAGCAGCCCTTCCACACCCCGGTCCTAGAGGGCTGGCACAGAGGCGGCACGGCCCGAGCCACGGACGGGAAGCGCGGCCGCACAGAGTCCGCCATGCTGCGGCAGACGCTGCCGGCAGAGGCTCTGGAGATGGCTGGTCGTGGCAGGTGAGCCCCGGAGCCTTGTGAACTGAGGGTTTTCAGACCTCTCTTCAATCACTAGGACAGATACCAGTGGCAACTCAAAGTGCTCAAGATGACTAAGAAAGTAATTGATTTTGTAACCCGGCCCCAAGGAGCCCATGACAGTGCTCAGAAGACGAAGGTGAGGAGCGGGGGCTCCCATGGCTGCCCGCACCCCAGGCAAGCTGAGTGCCCTCTCCCCAGGAGCCATCTCCGCACAGGGTCTAGCCTGAGCTTCTTATTTCCTTAGAATACTCAGCAACTCCTGTCTCTCGCCATGGCGGTTTGCGCATAGGCCTCTGCCCCCGCCAGCCGGACGGTGGAGGCCGGGTGGTGTCCACATTTCCACTCCACCCAGCACCGCCTCAGTGCTCCACACAGGTGGCACGTCTGCCAGCGTTGGGGAGGGCAGGACTGGGGAGTTTGAAAGTCCTTGGAGCTGCTGACAGGGAGAGGACTGTGCTCACTAAGGGACCTTCACAGGAGCAATCCTTCAGGTTTCTGCGAAGTGCCAAGCAAGGCCCATGGGAGAATTAGGACTGGAGTGGCCTTCCGAGGCCAGGTGTGGCTGGAAGCCTTGTCCAGGACAAGAAGCATTTGAGGTCTGGGCAGGAGGGGATGTGCAGAACTGGTTGAGAAGCTAGGCCCTGGGTCCTGCGTCCAGGACAACCAGCATCCGGCTCCAAGTGTCTTCCAGGTGGTGGCTTTTTTCCAATGGTGTGTGTGTGTGTGTGTGTGTGTGTGTGTGTGTACAGAGATGAGGGAGAAATGGAGAGAGAAACAAGGGAGGGAGAGAGAGAGAGAAAGAGGAGGCAGCCAGATCCCCACCCAGCAGCTCCAGCTCCCTTCCTGAGGAGAACTTGGTGGGCAGAGCCCTTCAGCCCCAGGTTCACCATGTTTCCACACCATTTCAGTGTCTTGCACAAGAGTTGGCCCCCTTTGAGCACCCTGCAGAGCCATCCAAGAGAACAAAAGCCCTGCGTGTGGCTGATGAGGGAACAAAGGGGCTGGAGCTCCGGCCCACCCCACACCCCACACACTCCCAACAGAAGCCAGCGTGTCCTGATCTGTGCACTGGCCCTAGAGCCTGGGAATGAGCAGCTCCTACTGCTGCCTGAGGTCTGAGTCAGGCTGTTCCAGCCGGCTGCGGGTGATCTCATCCCCGTGGGCCGGCCGCGGGTGTCGGAGCAGCCGGGCACCGGGTGCTGACACCGAAGGAAAGTGGAAGATAGTCAGGTAGGCCGCCAGGGACCCATGGCTTCACTTTCTGCATAAAAAGCCATGGTCTTGGAAGCCATGCCTCCTCTGCCCTTTGCTCTTCCCTACTTAAACAAAACAAGAAACCTAGAACATGGTCGTGACACTGGAGCTTCAGCAGCCTGAGACAATCAGGAGGCAACATGGAGATGGTCAGACCTTGCTGAAGACGCTAAAATGGAAAATTTGGGGAGCCTCTGTGTCCACATGGTGCCAAGGGAGATCTGAACCAGCCCTGGGCTGTGTGCCTCTACATGTTCTGTGCAGAAGAAAACTGGACCACAGTGCTCTGAAGCCACTGAAGTGTGGCCATCCGTTACTTGCAGCCTGAAGCATTTCTGATTATAGAAAGTATAACTTGAAATTTTAACAGGTGTGGTCAGTCCATCCTGACTCCGGGTTGCCCTTGGTAATCTAGAGGAGTCCTGCATTCTGCATCACCTTCTCCAGTGTAAGCAACACTGTGCACAAATAGTAGATAGAGGCAAACCTGTATCCCAGTGACATCTGGTGCAAACCGGGCCAGCCTCAGGACCTGGGACTGGCACTTCTGGGACAGGAGGCTCGGGGTCCAAACCGTCTTGTAGGGGGAATGGTTTTAATTCTGAGTGTGACTTTCATCAACAGTTAATTCGCTGTGTAAGTTGTTACAGGGCAGGCAGGTGCTCCGGGGTCCCAGCGTGCTCTTGGGTCCTGTGGGTCCTCTTTGGGACATGTCTGGTATGTGCTGCTCCTGATTTACCCTCTTCCTGCAGAACCAGATCAGCTCTGGGAGACAGGGTCTGTGGGAAGTCCCTCCTCAGTCTTCCTGAGAGTTGTTGCTCTCTCCATCCATGCTCTGTGTATGGACTGCAGGGAACAAATGCTAAGCAAACACAAATCATTTTTTTTCTGGGTCATTACCTCAGAGAACAATCATACCGCTGAGCTCCTAGAGACCCTGGGAACAGATATTTTAATCCAACATGCCTTTTAAAGTAGTTCCTTATTTGCAGAGTGGTTTCAATTACAAAGAAAAGGACAACACTGTTAGAAATTGTAATTCCATTATCTCAGGTTGGGACACAAATGCCAATCCTTCACATTTAATTATTTTCAGCATTCCCCCTTGAAATAAGAATATCAGATCTGAACACGCCTTAAGTTCCTAAAACATGTTACGTAAGGGACATAAAATACTGTGTGTTCACAAACAACGCTTAAGTCCTTTATGATTTATTCTGCTTTTATTTTTCTGTCTCGATTTTTTCTTCAGTACAGGGTTTGAACTCAGAGCCTTGTACTTACTAGACAGACTTGCTAGTGCTTGAGCCACACCCCCAACCCTTTTGTTATTCATATGTGTTTCAGGTAAAAATCTTACACTAACTTTGCTTCGGCAAGCCTCAGCCCATGATTCTCCTATCTGTGCCTCTCTAGCAGCTGGGATTAGAGGCACGTCTGGGCCGCTATGCCCAGACTCCTCTGTTGGCTTTAGGTTAGAGATAATCGGGGATCTACAACAATATATTTTAGTTATTAAATAAGCTTTCGTTTATGAACCCTACTTCAAATAAAATATGATCATCCCTCCATGGTTGGTAAGATTTTATAATTAATTGTTGAAATTTGTATAGAAGCAATGATTACATGGATCATATACTTGTTTATTTTCTTGTCACTTTTGGCTGTCTCCTAGGAGAGGGGCATTGGACTTTCTTTTTTTTCCCTGGGTACTGAGCACTAAGAAAAGCACCTGGCACATTGTAAGCCTTCAACAAACACCAACATACATTAATTATTGATGGCATGCATATATTACTCTCCGGGACCCCATGCTAAGCTGTACATCAAGTGTTCTTTATAAATATAGTGTGGCTTCTTCTTGAATTCAAATATTCCACACAAAAAGGAGCCCCAGCTTCTGCTCGGACTCCTCAGGAACGATGCCTGCTCTTGGGTTGGGGGCCGTGGGATTGTCTCTGCTGCTGACACGAGCGACAGTGGCCCGTGGCTCGCCCTGTGCGCTGGCTCCCTGGCCCAGCCTCCGCAGCTGCCCGTGTGTTTATTTTGGTCCTGAATTTCAAAGGCCCATTTCTGCCCGAAAGTAAACAAACATAATGGAGCAGCTGCGACTGATAAAAACTCGCCGGCACAATCTCCACCCTCTTGTACATATCCTGTGGTTTCAGATTTAATTTTAAAAATTCCCCTTAACTCTTGATTCGTGTGGCACTGTGGGTTCCATGGAAAGCAACTGTGGAGCCAGAAGCAGCTGAGCCGGCCCCGGGCAGACAGGCACCACTGGGCGCCCTGGGTCCTCTCCGGCCAGCCCGTCCTTCGCTGATGACCCCGGGGAGCCGGCCTGGGCACTCGCGTGGGGCTGGGCCCATGGAGGCCAGGCCCTCACGTCCGTTGCCGCGGGCTCCCCGGCCCCTCCAGGCCGGGCCCCGCCCGGCATCCCCCTCCCGTTCTGCCTTCACTCTGCAAAGGCCGCCATGGTGGTTAGGATAAGAGCTGCAAGGGCCCTGGCACCTCATTTGTTGTGCACATATTTCTATCTGAAAAAAGTATCCTTTCCCCATCCACTCACGAGCCCTGGGATTCTCTTAAACCACAGACCACACATCCTTTTGATAGAGCCGACACACTGTGGTGGATCAACGGTGCATTTAAGAACTTGGCTCATTCCTCCAAACACGAACACACGGCCCATCGACGTCATGCGGTAACACATAATACCACAGAGTGCCACCGTGGCACTTTTCTGTGCACACCTAGAGAACAGAGGGAGAGCTGCGGGCCTCGGACCCCGCGTTCCCACCCAGCAGGCCTCTCACAACAGGCCCAGCTGAGGACAACCAGTGCAGTGTCTACCACCAGCAAGGGGTGCGCAGGGCAGGCCAGCCCACAGCGGAGTATTACTCAGCCTTAAAAAATGAAAGCTATTCTAGCCCTGCCACACCACGGGTGAGTGAAATAAACAAGACACAAGAGGAAAACCCCTGCGTGACTTGGTCAATTCGAGGCTCCTAGGACAGAGCGGGGAGCGGTGGCTGTCAGGGACGGCGGGAGGCAGGGCTGAGTGGACGTAATTTCAGTTGAAGACGTCCTGGAGATGGAGGTGGTGATGTGCACTTATTGCCATTGAACTCACACTTAAAAATGGCTGAAATGGCCAACTTCCGTGATAAAACAGCCAACAGAAACGGAAGTATTTGCAAAAGGAGTTCTAGAATAATTCCTAGGATGGTGAAAAGAGGGTATATTAATGAACTTGCTGTATCATGGTGCCATACATCTCTCTGGACATGTGTGTCCATGTGTGCATGCGTGTGTGTGAGTGTGTCCGTGTGTGTGTGTGTGTGTCTGTGTCTGTGCAGTGTCAGAGAGAGAGAGGGAGGCCCTTATATCAAGTGGGGCCTGTTCCCCATCATATTGGCAGAGAAAGAATCTCACTTTCCGACTGCATGCCTCACCAGTTCCCTCTGGAGGCCAGTGGCCTTCACCATGAGACCTCTTCACTTCCCAGAGGAGGCTCGGCCTTGTCTGCCTTCCTACCCACCTGGAGTGGGCGTGGCCTGTCTCAGGCCCTTGGGGAGGTGGAGCCGCCGTCCTCTGTAGGCTGGTGGCTGCGGCTGCACAGCTTTCCCCGTGGTGGTTAGCAGGAGCTGTGGCTAGCTGCCGGCAGGCATCTCCCGCAGTCCCTCTTCAAGTCACCCTAACCAATCGTGCCGATCCTTGTGTGCAAATGCTGGGGAAGGTTGCAGGTCTGTGTGCGTCTTGCTGGGGTCTCAGGAAGAATCTTGTTGAACTCACGGATTCCTGTTGGGAGCGTGGATGTCTGTTTGAGCCACGTCTTTTCATCTAGGAATGTGCATGTTTTTCTATTTCCTCAAGTTCTGCTAAGAGCCATCATTCAGAGACTCCTGCGGCTGCCTCTGGGGAGGCCCGGCCCACACCACTGCACCGCGGGCGCTTGTGGTTTGTCACTGTGAGGAGGAGGGTGTTTTTCCTGCTGTACTCTCTAGTTATCAGCATAGCATTTCAAGCGTGTGTGTGTGTGTGTGTGTATCTGGTGTTTTGGTTGCTATAACAAACATACACGCTGGATGACTTGCTGGCAGAGGAAATTTGTTTCTCAGAATTCTGGCATTCGGAGTCTGTGCCAGGTGCCTGGTGGGGGCTTGCCTCTGGGCTGGTGGAAGTCCCCGGGCTCCCTCTTGTACAACCCCCTCACCCCAAGTACCAGTTCACGGGGCGGCTTGGGTCTCAGTGTGTGAGCGTGGGGGGCGCAGAGATGAAACCATCTCCTGAATGTTCACTGCTTCTGAGATGCTCCTGGCTGGTCAGAGCCCTTCCACACAGCTCGGCGCCCCACGGGACCAGCCACTCCCCACAATCACAGCAACATACTTGACGCAAATGGTGTCTAAGGGAACAGTGTGTGTGGCTCATGATTTTGGAGGTCCAGTCTGAGATTCAGTGGCCCCGTGGATTTGGGTCTCTGCAGGGGGCGCAGGACCCATGGTGGAGTAATCATCACAAGCCAGGAAGGAGACAGAGAGAGGAAGAGACCAATTTCCCTGGAGGACACACCCCCGTGGCCCAAGGACCACCCACCAGCCCCCCCCATCAGCTCCCAGCGACTTCCTGCTGTAACTCAGGAGTCCCTGTGGTACACCCCGAGGTGACCCATGTGCTCAGACCCACAGGGGGTGAGCATCCTGGCAGCACCATGGTTCTCCCAAGCTTTTGAGTGGAGTTAATCGTGTATCTGCAGAAATGATGTTTTTCCTCTTCTGCTTGGGTCTTACTCTTTGCATTCCTTTCTCTGTTGTATTGTCTGAAGCTTTCTGGCAAAACACAGCATGGCAGGGAGGACAAGGAGTATATTTGACTTTTCTCTGACTTCGAAACATTTCTGCTGCTTCATCACGAAAAGTGCGGCCTGTGCTGTAGATTCCTTGCTTTTTCTTTCTTTTTTAAAGATCAAGCAAATGTTCTTTATTGAGTAAAAATGCTCTATTTTTAGTTCACTAAGACTTTGTTTTCAATCACGCACATGTGTTTTTAATCCACCAGTGTTCTTATCTCCATTAACCTATTACTGCACGGATGTATTTTTCAAACACTGCATTGCCTCTGTGTGACCACGGTAAGACCATCCGGACGTTGTAGTGTTTTTAGCTGTTTTCCCCTGTGAGCTATAAAGAGCAAAGGACATAAAGCTTATGCACATAGCTCAATGAAGTGTATATGTAAGTGCCAGCACCGACTAGAAAAACAGCTAGGATCTCCCGCACGCCCCTTCTGATCTTTTTCACCCACATTGGTAAGACTCAGACACACAATTTCATATCGCCACTCTCCTTCTGCATCAGCAGAAGACCATCTGGATGAAAGCAAACTTAGAAAGTGATCTCAGCCAGGTGTGGTGGTGCACACCTGTGAGTCCTGCTACTCTGGAGGCACAGGCAGGAGGAGCGAATTGAGGTTAGCAAGATCTTACCTTGAACAACAACAATGACAACAACAAACGAACCACGTGTGCAGTGTAAGCAGTAGGGCGTTTGTGTAGCCTGTGAGGGCTGCCGAACTCAACCCCTCACACTGCAAAGAAGGAACAGTGGTTCTCACCTGGTTGTTTTCCTGCTGGCAGCTAATGAGCGGAGGCCCGCAAACGTCCCTCTGCAGGTGTCTGTGTGAGCATACACCTTTGTATTTTCTAGCATGAACAAGGGGAGGCGTGTGCCAAATGTACTACAACTGCTTCCAAGCTGCTGTCCAGCGCGCTGACCACCACACCTCCAAGGTCCTGTGTGGGGCTCCGGGGGCCTCCTGTCCCTGTCTGGCTGGGTGTTCTCGGCATGTGGATTTGCTTGCTTGAGTGGGTATATATGTTCGTTGATTTTATATGCATACACATATGCATCCATTTTGTTTGTCTGTTTTTGTTGGTCATGGGGCTTGAACTCAGGGCCTAGGCACTGTCCTTAAGTTCTTTTTTTTTTTTTTTGCTCAAGGTTAGCATGCTATCACTATGAGCCACAGCTCCACTTCTGCTTTTCTGGTGGTTCATTGGAGATAAGAGTCTCACAGACTTTCCTGCCCAGACAGGCTTCGAACAGTGATCCTCAGATCTCAACCTCCTGACATGAACCATCGGACCCAGCCAATTTTTTTTTGTCTTAGCCAGGACCCTAACTGGAGTGTGTCTTCTTGCTTGCGCCTAAAGGTTGGCCGTTTCCTCATGCCCATGGTGTTGTAGCTCTGTCCCTGGGTTTATTTCCCCTGGTGCTCCTTCCAGGGATGGGCCTCCTCAGGTCCTCTCAATGTTCAGCTGGATTGTTGCTTCTCTCTCTGTTGATGATTCAGTATTCTTTATACAACACGGACACTAACCCTGTGTCAGGTATGGCGTGCAAACATTTCTCTCTCACACTTACATTTAATCTAACTTTTAACTCTCTCTCTCTCTGTGTATTGGTTACTGAGGCCTGAACTAAGTGCTTCATGATTTCATTTGGCTTTTTCACTCAAGGCTGGTGCTCTACACTTGAGCCACACCTCTAGTCCAACTTTTGCTGCTTACTTGGCGATAAGAGTCTCTCAGACTTTTCTGCCTGGGCTGGTTTAAAACCATGATCCTCACACCTTACCCTCCTAGGTAGCTTCCATTACAGATGTGAGTCTCCAGCACTTGGCTATTTGATTTCTTCCACTGACCTGAAGAAGCATATGGAACAGAAAAGAGAACTGAGAAGGGAAAATAACGCGTCTACACCAAGTGTCTGTGGTAGCACCTAGGAAACACCCTAAAATCACGCAAAGCCAGGACTCCAGCCGCCTTGGGGCGGGGGGGGCAGAGGGCTTGGGGAATGCAGGTGGCCAGCTTTCCCTGTGCTGCTTGACACGTGTACACAGAGAAAGGTTTTGATTTGTTCTAGAAGAAACAACTATCTCCTACCTACCATCCCCAATGTGTCTCAAAATAAAGGACATTTTCTTAGGTCAATAAGTTAAAAATAGCATTCAAAGATGAAAGAACATTTAAAAATTAATAAATTAGCTTACACTCACACGCGGATGCACACACACATGCACACACACACACACACCCCTCCCAAGGTCTGAGTGCTGTCCTGGTGGTACGCCCTGCCTTGGCTGGGCCTCTAGCCCTAGTTCTGCTCTCAGGAAGGGGCACCGGGCGCCCCGGCCGGGGCCCCTGTGGCAGCCAGAGTGCCCACCTACCCCCCAAGGTGCTCCCCTTCCCTCCCCATCTCAGGGCTCGTGCTCAGCACTCTGACCCCCTCCTCCGCATCCAATGAGGCAGAGTTAGCACCTTGCGGGTGGGGATTTGATTCACTAGAAACAGGAGAGGGGTCCCAGGACCGTTAGAGATGTCTTCCCAAGGCGCCATGGAACGATCTCACCTCAGGGCCCGCTTGGGTTGGTGGTGCTGGTCTGTTGGTGAAGATAACCCACTGGGAGTTCATCCTTGTCTCAGACTTGGTTTTCTAAGAAACCCAAGAAAAACAGCATTGAGTTTTCTCCTTGAACAAGAAGTCTGGAGGAAAACAGAGACAGGGAGCCTAGGCCAATGTGTCTTTTCTCAGGACCTGAGGCTTTTGTCCTCAGCATCACAGTGGGGCTGCAGAACCTCCAGACCTTCCATCAACACTCAAAGTAGGAAGAAAGGGGATGCAAAAGGGGCCAAAGCAGGGGCTAACGTCCTCAGGGCTAGCTTGGAGACTCACACCGATGCTCACGCTCTGACTAGTGAGAGGGTTTGTAGCGGGTCCCGCAAGGCGCCGTCTATAGGATCTTTGAAAGGGGGACAGGAGGTGGGGGCAGAAATTCATCTTGTGCCACTGGCTCTTCCCTCCCCCAGCCTGCCCAGGAGCAGACACGCTCATCTTGTGGGCCTTTGGCGTAATAAAGATTCTCTCTCTTCAAAACTGCATCTTGGAGTTCTATAACAGAAACTTGGGGAAAAAAGGCGTTTACAATGTGAGTGAATCTTCAGAAGGAAGAGGTCTCGTGTCAGTACCTGGAGGTCAGGATTTCCTATAAAAAATATGGGGGGGGGTGCTGCAAGTTGCTGTGTGAACTGACCGGGGCCTCCCCTGGGGTGGTGCCCGCCTCTGCTGCCCTGCTCACGCAGGGCTGTCCCTCCGGCAGCGGGCCAGGGCCGCTGACTTCTCCAGCGTCTGTGATTTTGTGTTTCCTTTTCTTTTTCTCTATTTCCTTTTTCTTTTTGCCATTCATTCTGTGGATTGAACCCAGGGCCTCACACTTCAGAGACAGATACTTTACCGCGGAGCTACATCTCAGCGCCGCGCCCCCCCCTCCCCCCCCCCCCCCGGTGATTTTTGAAGAGTCCCATGAGGCGAGAACTTCCCAGATTTCACCCCAGAAGCAGGCGGGCGGCTCTCGGGGCAGGTCCTCCCACCTGCTCTGTCAGCAGGCGATGAGGACGGGAGCCACTGCTGGAAGAGTCACGCACTGTGTTTGAACTTGGTTACTCGCACTTTTTGATCTGCTCGTGGACCTCAAGGCAGCCTGCAGAAAGGGAAGCACTCTTGTTTCTGAGTTTTCTAGCACCAGGGTTTGAACTTCAGGCCTCATCTATGCTCAGCTCTTTTGATAGGCTGGCACTCTACCGCCTAGGCCACACCTTCAGCCAGACTTTAAGCTGGTTCATTGGAGATGGAGTCTAGCAGACTTATCTGCCTGGGAGGGCTTGGAACCCAGGTCCCCTAGGTCTCAGACTTCATAGTGAGATTACATTCATGTGAGCCACTGATATCTGGATCTTGGAATGAAACTAAGCATGGAAGCTTGCTGTTATCTGTCTCTATCCCTATTTTTTCTTGGCCCACCATTCAATATATTTCTTACTGTTTTGCAAGAGATATTATTCTCTCTCTCTCCCTCTCCCTCTCCCTCTCTCTCTCCTTCCCTCTCTCTCTCCCCCCCACTCTCTCCCCCCCCCCCCAGTCCCTCAGTTCTGGCCCTTATAAAGTGTGCAGCAGCTTCGTCGGTCTTGAACTCTGGGCCTGGGCGCTGTCCCTCAGCTCTTCAGCTCAAGGTGAGCGCTCTACCACTTGAGCCACAGCGCCACTTCTGGTTTTCTGGTGGTTCATTGGAGATGAGAGTCTCACGGACTTTCCTACCCGGGCTGGCTTTGAACCACGATCCTCAGATCTCAGCCCCCTGAGTAGCTGGGATGACAAGCGTGACCACCGGCGCCTGGCAAGCAGCTTCCTTTCTCACACGCCACCCACTCTGGTCCAGGATTGCACGGCCGGAGAGCCGTGAACAGGTCAGCTGGCCACGAGCCCACGCTGGGCAGTAGGCCTCTCTTGCTTTCAACTTGATGGTCTCGGCTGTGCTGTTGCGTGCGGGAGGTCAGCCATTTGTTATCGTTTGAGCCGCATTTGTTCCCCTCTATTGAGAGTTTCAGAGGTGTGAAGTCCGCGGTGCTTCGAGCTGAGCGCAGGCTGCGTCCAGGCTGAAGCTGCCGGGTGTCTCAGTGTTTTTCATTCATAAAAATTTCATAAATGAGAGCAGCTTTGGGCAAACTGAGAGCGGTTCCTGTATTCGTGACTCATTTCATTCTGAACAATTCCCCAGGAAAATCTCCCGTGTTTCTGTCAAGGTAGAAGTGACTGGCTTAGCTCAGAATTTCCTGGGGAATTGCTATTGAAGTCGGAGCGTCTACAGATCTGCACACAGTGTTCTGTGCTTCATTTCCCTGGAGATCCTCTCTAATGACTGTGTTTGAAAAAGTGAGAGCAAGCTGAGAGAGAGAGAGAGAGAGAGAGAGAGAGAGAGAGGGAGGGAGGGAGGGAGAGGAGGGGGGACGAAGGGAGGGAGGGAGGGAGGGAGGGAGAGAAGAGCAAGGGAAAGGAAGGCCATATCCCCTCACAGAGACCGCACCCCATCTCCGGGACGTCTCAGTCCACACACATTTGCAAAGCTTTTAATTTGCAGCCGCTCACGGTGGAGTGCTGACCTGTGGCTCCAATGCCTTCAAAGACGCAGTGTGCGCAGAACTGCTTCCTTCCACGCCTCTCTTTTGGAGGTGCGATGTGTGGAGGGGGCGGGCACCATGCAGGAGGGCACATGCCAGCGCGGGAGGCGGCGGGGACGCTGGACAGGCCAGCGCGGGAGGCGGCGGGGACGCTGGACAGGCCAGCGCGGGAGGCGGCGGGGGCGGCGGAGGCGGCTGGCACCGGGATCGGAGGGCCTGGCCCCGGGGCCGGGCTAGCTCAGGTGAGCACGAGGCCCTGCGCACAGTCGCTGGAGTGTCTGTGGAGACCAGGCCCCCCACGCCACACCTCAGGGCCCTGTCCCTTCCTTGTCTCCAGCCCCAGGATGGGGCACGGCTGTAGAGGGCGCTCGGGTCCCTAGGGCTGTGTCACGTGTACTCCTTTCACCGTGGGCTCTCCCGTGCGTAGCTGTTGGGACCTGGTCAGGTCCGTCTGCCGTGGCCTCTTGTCTGTGTTGATCACCAGTAAGCGCCTGTCCCTGGGCCGGTTCTGGCTGCCCTCCCCCCATCCAGGCTGCCCCCGGAGCTGCTGTAACGATCCCTTGCAGCAAAGCAGAGAGCGGGGTCCGCTCCCCCAGGGACGCTGCCCCTCACGAGGCAGCCGCTGTCCTGGGAATCCTTGAGCTGCATCTCAACCTCCGGCCAGCCTATTTTCCCAGCATTTGTGGAAGGGCCACAAGCGAGGCCGGTTCATGGGATGGTAGCTGCCCAGTTTCCTCAGCTTCTGCCAAGGCTGGCCCCGAAGCCCAGCTGCGGTGCTGCCTACAAAACAAGCAGTCGAACGGTTGTGTGTGGTGTTGCGGGTGCATTTGCAAAGAGCTGCTGTGGCCCGAGGGTGGAGCATGAGGTGCATGAGGGTGGACAGCCAGAGGGCCTAGGATGTGCATGTGTGTGTGTGTGTGTGTGCGTGCACGTGTGTGCCCGCATGGCATACCCACGTGTGAACTCGTGGGTCTGTCTGCAAGTGTATACATATATGGGCATATGTTTGTGTGTGTGCCTGCATGTGGGCCTGTGTGAGCATATGTGTTGTGTGGTATGTGCACACGGGTGCATGCACGTGTGTGCAGGCTGGCCCAGGGAACAGAGCCAGTGCCGCGCCCCTGTCAGTTCTGCCCAGCTGTGCTCTCTGGAGCTGGGTCTTGGCAGCTGTGAGGTTTGTGCTGGCACAGGGAAGATGGTCGGCCCCCTGGGGCTGGGCTGTGTGCCAGGCAGGCCGGGGCTTCCCTTCCCCCTCTGGCATGAGCTGCTGGAGACCGTTGGTGTGGGCCTGAGGCACCCCTGACAGACAGCACCACGGGACCCTAGAGGGTCCAGCAGTGACGCGGGCTTGGTCTGCATGGTTGGCAAAGCACACACAAACGGAAAATGTCTATAAACTTCTTTTCCTTGGACTCAGAAGCGGCTCCACATGGCTGGCTCCGGGCGGCGGGGGGTGGGGTGGGCATGTGACAACCTATTTTTAAAGGCTCAAGTGGGAAGTGGGGAGTGGGGAGTGGGGAGTGGAAGTGGGAAAGTGGGAAGAGGGAATGGGGAGTGGAAGTGGGAAAGGGGAAGTGGAAAGTGGGAAGTGGAAAGTGGGAAGTGGGAAAGGGGAAGTGGAAAGTGGGAAGTGGGAAAGGGGAAGTGGGAAGTGGGAAAGTGGGAAGTGGAAAGTGGGAAGTGGGAAATGGGAAGTGGGAAGTGGAAAGTGGGAAGTGGGAAAGGGGAAGTGGAAAGTGGGAAGTGGGAAAGGGGAAGTGGAAAGTGGGAAGTGGGAATTGGAAAGTGGGAAGTGGGAAAGGGGAAGTGGAAAGTGGGAAGTGAGAAGTGGGACATGGGAAGTGGGGAGTGGGAAAGTGGGAAGAGGGAATAGGGAGTGGAAAGTGGGAAGTGGGAAAGGGGAAGTGGAAAGTGGGAAGTGGGAAAGTGGGAAGAGGGAATGGGGAGTGGAAGTGGGAAAGGGGAAGTGGAAAGTGGGAAGTGGGAAAGTGGGAAGAGGGAATGGGAGTGGAAGTGGGAAAGGGGAAGTGGAAAGTGGGAAGTGGGAAAGGGGAAGTGGAAAGTGGGAAGTGGGAAAGGGGAAGTGGGAAGTGGGAAGTGGGACATGGGAAGTGGGGAGTGGAAAGTGGGAAGTGGGAAGTAGGAAGTGGAAGTAGAAGTGGGAAGTGGAAGTGGGAGTGGGAAAGCCTTCTTGCAGCCATGGAAACACTCTCAGGGTCGGCCTGCCCAGCCGCAGCACCGGGTCTCCCAGGAGCCTGAGGGTGAAAGAGGTGGAGGAGACTGAGGCCAGGAGGGAGGCCAGCCTCTACTTTGGGGTCGGCCACTTCTGCATGGGGGGTGGGTGGGAGGGCAGCCTCTGCGTGGGGCGGGGGAGGGAAGGCAGCCTCTACTTTGGGGTCGGCCACTTCTGCATGGGGGGTGGGTGGGAGGGCAGCCTCTGCGTGGGGCGGGGGAGGGAAGGGCAGCCTCTGCTTGGGGGGAGGCCGGCCTCTGCTTTTGCCTTGAAGTTAGCAGTGGTGTGAGACTGTTTCAAATCCTCCTGTGGGCCAGGAAGCAGCCCCAGGCCCTGGCTGACAGGTTTCTTCCACGTTGTGAACCTCCAGTGGAGACACACACACACACACACACACACACACACACACATACACACACACACACACACACACACGGCCACCCGGCCTGCAGTCTGCCTCCTGGGACACACACAGGTGGCTCCTGGGTTCCTACTCCCGCCACGCAGCCCCGGCCAGCACACTCTCAGTGCAGCCCTGGAACAATGCCACCGGGGCCTCTGAACAAAGGTCCCTGGTAACGGAAAGCGGGGGAGCGCGGGGCTCCTGCGGTCTGTTCGGTTCATCTGGAGTGGCCACGGTCCACATTCCCTGAACGACAGGCTTCTGTACAATAACACTTGGGGAAGGTCTAGTAATGGGCAGAGAGTTTCCCACGTGCTTTCTTCCTCAGTCTCCCACAGTGCTGGGAGTCTCCCACAGGAGCTGGCACCCAGCATGAACCCCTTAACACATCAAAAACGGGGCTCTCCTCCTGCACACCTCATTCTGGGCAGGAGCCGGAGGCCTGACCTGCCTGAGTCAGAAGCGGAGGAGCTCTGCTCTTGCTCCCAGACAGGGGTGGCCCCGCGAGTTGCACGTGCCAGTGGACGCATCATGGAATGTGCACACAAGAGCTGGCCTTCTGCGTTTCAGGACTGGAGTCTGAACTCAGAGCTTTACACTTGTCGGAAGGGTGTTTCGCCACTTGAGCCATGTCTGAGCCTTTGTTTACACTAGTTATTTTTCCAGTAGGGTTTCCTATTTATGCCTGCGCTAGCCTAGACTTGCACCCTCCTATTCCTGCTTCCCATCGAGTTGGCATGACAGGCATACACCAGCGTCTATGGCTAGAGATCGGGTCTTGTGACTTTTTGACTAGGCTGGTCTTAAACCCCAGTCTTCCTCATGAATCTCCATCCACCTTCAGGAGCCGCCTTGGCCAGCTCTCTCGGCTGGTTTTCTTCAGCAAGTTGTGATCCCAGGCTTTCTCCTCCCTCTTAACCGGAGGGAGTACAATCTCCTCCAAGGACCAGAGAAAGTAAGCTCTCAGCATCTAAATCTGCTCTGAAAACCATGTGTGCCTATCTGTCCCCAAAGACCCGCCCTGGGCTGATCTGGGTTCTGAGCCCTTTATGCCCAGCCACCAGTGGTCTCTGGGGCTCAGGTTCCCCTCTGTGGCTCGGGGAGGGACCTTGCAGGGAGGGCTTTACATGAGCCAGTGCAGATGAGGTTCCCCAGCAGCAGTGCTCAGTGATCGCTTCCCGCCTTGGGCAGGCTGAGGGGAAGGTGGACTGTGTAGAGGGGCGCGGTGGACGCCGGGGAGCCGGCCACGTGAGAAGGCCGGGCCGCTGCGGCGTCCAGCGAGCACTCTCTGGGGAGAGTCTGCCATTTCTTGGCAAGTACTGAGCAGAAGTTCCCGGGGCAAGCTGTGCGCGTGCCGGCCGCTCTGTCCTGGGGCTGTGGCTCAGGACAGCACATGGTCTTCTCACAAAGGCTGGTGAGCTGGCAGCAGCAAGCGGGCAGCTCAACCGAGCTACCACGCAGCTAGAAGAAGAGATGCGAAGATGCTGTTGACTTTGAGACACCCAGGCTGACCCCAGGACCCCAGTGGAGAGGCAGCTGACCCCAGGACAGGGGCCCGAGGGTCAAGTCCATCCATGTGAGCTGAGAATGCGTATGACCCCACAGCCAGCATTCCTCCCCCCCCCCCCCAGCTTCTCCTAGCCCACACGCAGGGGTCCTGCGAGGGAAGGAACGGCCCGGCACACCCCGCCTGCCACATGTCAGTTTTGCATGCAGATGCGACCAGAGGGGAGCAGGGCTCCCTCTGAGTGCCTGGGCGTGGGGCTGGCCACGGGGGCCCAGGCACACCATGGAGGCTTGGCAGGGAAGGGGCCTTTGTGTGGCCTGCCAGCCAAAGCCGGAGACGTCTCTTTTTCTGAAGAGGTTGGCGCAGTGAGATGTGTGTGCTCAGGCGGCGGTGGCATCTTGTCGCTGTAGTGCTGTCCTGCAGCCGTGTCTGGAGTCTCCTCCATCTTGGCCCAGGCTTCTGCCCACGTGACCTGGGGTGTCCCTCTGTCCATGCAGCCTGGCACTCCCAGAGCCAGAGTGACTCCTGCCCCCGGGCACCGGCTTTGCCCACTGCTGCCTTTGTGAGAAGACCGTGTACTGTTCCGAGTCACAGCTGCAGGACAGAGCGGCCGGCGCGCGCACAGCTTGCCCCGGAACTTCCACTCAGAGATGTCAAGGGGCTGCTCTTCCAGCTGTGTAACCAGCTCTGCGGGCTGTGACAAAGAACTCACAGATGTGGATGGTGCCACCCAGTTGGCCACGCTTGCCCCCTGGACCCTGCCCTGCTCAGCGCCCCATCCACTGGCGGCCAGCGGCTCCCAGCCTCACCCTTGGGGGGATAAGTTGGGCAAAGTCCTGTAGCCATGCCATCGTGAGGATCACAGTAGAATTCTGGCTTCCGACAGCAGACAGAGCAAAGAAGGCAGTTTGGATTCCACAGCCCAAGTCAAGACCCCGTTTTCTCTTTGGGGAAGCCCTCTATTTCCTGGAAGGATATGGGTGTTTGATAACCAGCAGCCTCTGTGTGTCCAGGTTAATCAAGTGAGTCACTCGTGTTTGGCCTTACCCATCCCTTGGCTCCTGGAAGAAAAGCATTTCTGTGGAGTGACCACTTCTGACCCG
Source organism: Dipodomys spectabilis (assembly GCF_019054845.1). Lineage (NCBI taxonomy): Eukaryota > Metazoa > Chordata > Mammalia > Rodentia > Heteromyidae > Dipodomys > Dipodomys spectabilis. Next base: position 343,383 of record NW_024870801.1, read on the forward strand.
TGGCCCCTCATCTCCTGCTGGGGCTCACGAGGGGCTGCGGTGGGCTCCCTCTCAGGCAGACCCAGTGGTGGGAGGGCTGTCGCAGGCCTGGACACTGTCTGCCGTGGGGGGCAGCAGCGCCTGCCTTCCATGAGTGTCAGGGAGCTGGGGGCCGTGCGTTCCCACCCAGCTGGGCACAGAAGCCTGGTATTTGCATGGCAATTAGTTTGTATTCCTACAAACATTTTCACGGATTCAAGTTCTTCACAGAAAGAATGAACTGAAGGGTAAACGGAACCACAGATTAAAGGGCTCGTGTCAGGAAGTTCTTTGAATAGTTTGCATGGCTTTGAGCCATCATTATTTGTAATATTCTCTGAAAAGCCAGCAAATAATTGTTTTCTCCTTGCTGATTTTCTTCTTCTCCTCTTAGCAAATATTGATTCTCTCCCCGCTTCGAACTCTGGGGTGAATGGAACTGAAATTAACAGGGCGCTTTTGTTTAATACAATGAACAAAAACTTGCGTTTGAAGGGTTCTCGGTCCTGCCAAAACATCTGTGCCGGTCCAGATGGCAACCGGCTTCGGAATGGGGGCCTGGGAGCCGGAAGCCAGTCAGCACTGCCGACTCAGCAGTGGGAGCAAATCACTGTGTTTTTATAGGTCCTGCAAAAATAGTAACTTTTCAAAACTTCTTGGCAACAGAAGGCTTTTTTTTTCTTTTTAAGAATGTGCAAAGATTGTGGGACTTCCCCATTAGATAACTAAATAGAGAAAAGCCCAATTTGTACCAGAAAGTCTGCTCCTAAATGATCCTAGGACATGGTGTATATTTAACTTAGCCTCCCATGAATTACACGACACACTTACATTTTCTTAGTATTGGTGATCAAGCTGTTCTAATCTCCAGGATTTTTTTTTCTTTTGTTGAAAAATTGTAGAAATTTGTTAGAAATGTCAAGTGGGAACTCTGTGTGTGTGTGTGTGTGTGTGTGTGTGTGTGTGCTGGGGCTTGAACTTAGGTCCTGGGTGCTGTCCCTTAGGCCACAACTCTACTACTGGCCTTTTGTGAGACTCTTGGAGCTAAGAGCCTAGGCTGGCTTTGAACTGTGACCCTCTGGCCCTCAGGCCTTGTTCTTGTGGGCAGTGAAGATTGCAGGCATGAGCCTCCAGTGCCTGGCAGGTGGAAGATGTGAAGGATGCTGCCCGTTCCCAGATTATGCCTTCACAGAAGTGGAAGGGGCAAAGCTTCTCCTTTCTCATTCTCTACTTCTCCCGCATGGCTGGAGCTGCAAGTGTGGCGAGCGTGGCATGCGTGGCGGGCCGGGGCCTGATACCACGCGACAAGAGGAGACTGCGATTTTCTCTGTGGGCAGCAAATGTTGCCCAGGGTCTCAGGACACAGAGAGCTCAGGAGAGCGGGTGGGAGCGGAAGGTCTGATCAGTGGATTCACTTCAGATATCCATCCCCCTCATTCTTTTGTTCCAAGTGGTATTTCTGAGCGTGTCTTTCTTTCATTTTTTTTTTATTGCTATTTATTGCTACTCCAGCATGTGCAGCTGGCACCAGCTTGCTGTCTCCTTGCTCTCCTGGCTTGGGTTGACCACCTTCCCTGTGTGTGTGTGTGTGTGTGTGTGTGTGTGCACGCATGTGTGTGTGCGCATGTGTGTGTGTGTGGGCAGGGTGGAGTTATATTTTTTCCTTTTTTGAAGTGTTTTCTGTCTTTGCCTACTTGAGTGTCGGCTCACATACCGATCTGTGGGAATTCCCGAAGTGACCTGAAGGCTAATCATGGTGAGGTGGGTGGCGGGCCCTAGAGACAAGCCCAGCGGACGCAGGGATGGGCAGGAGAGGCGTCTCACTCGCTGGTCACCGTGGAAACTGGCGAGTTAACACACAGTCTCTATGACAGTGGAAAGCCACCCTAAATGACCGTCTCCTACTGCATAAACGAGTCTTGGAGATGACTCTTTGACCAATTAATTATGCAGTCCTAAGCATGTCTTGCTGAAAATTACATCGAAGTCTCAACCCCCTAGGACCTAAGAATATATTTGAAGATAGGATCTTTAAAGAAATAATTGATTTAAAGTAATTAAGTGACCCTAATGCAAGCTGGTGAGTGCCCATGTATGGAAAGGGACCTGTCTCGCAGACAAACGGGCAGAGGGGAGACCACGGGAAAACGGCAATCTATTAACCAAGGGGACAGGCTTCTGAAGGAGCCAACCCACCGACACCTCGGCCTCAGGCTTTTAGACTACAGAATGTAGGAAATCAGTTCCTGTTATCCAAGACATTGCAAGTGTGTTTTTGGCTATGGCAGATTTTAGCAAATAGTGTGACATTTCCCACAAGCCCTAAGTCACCACCATGAGTAACAGATTTTCAGCGTCAGGGATGCCTCGGGGATGGGAGCGGGGCACGCGGGGATGGGAGCGGGGCACTCGGGGATGGGAGCAGGGCACAGAAGCGGTTTACAGAGGATCATAGCTTACACAACCCTTCTCCTCACCAGCCCGAGGCCCAAGCACCTCACCTGGGCTCAATCTCCTCCTCCTCACCCGAGGCCCAGGCGCCTCACCCGGGCTCAATCACCTCCTCACCAGCCCGAGGCCCAAGCACCTCACCCGGGCTCAATTTCCTCCTCACCAGCCCGAGGCCCAGGCGCCTCACCCAGGCTCAATCTCCTCCTTCTCACCCGAGGCCCAGGCACCTCACCCGCACTCAATCACATGACAAACGCACTGAAGTGCGGCTTGCGATTCTCAGAATTATCTAAAGCATATGAATGATAAATCATGTGAAATTATGAGAACCATGTAAATTCATAAGACAGTACATTTGTTTGAAAGCAGTCTCTTATTCCTGTCTTCTAGATGACAAAATCATTTGTGGGCTTTCTCTGGAAATTTTGCCGCTATCTTTGCATGAGAAGCATCCACAATTAAGATCTCTTCCATCACTGTCATTGACACTGGCATAGCAAACATTTTTGGAATCTTGGGAATGAGACTTCACCGGCAGAAATAACAGATAACTTTAAGCAAAGCCAACTTCTTTCCTCTGCCCCACCTGGCCTCCTGTCCATGAGCTGGAGGGATAATCAAAGACTATCCCCAGAGCTTGGTGGGTGGAGGGGGAGTGTGGGGGATGGAGCTGGAGATTGTCCACCATCTCCGTTCCTTTACTTTACCGGCTGCCTTTAATCTCAGCACACAGAGGTGCTGCCAGTGCCTTCCGGGTTAACCAGGGCATGGAAGTCTGCCTCTCCGTCTGCTCTCCATCACCATCTGAAGGTCATGGTGTGGCCACTGGAGGCCGAGACTTGGGGTTGTCTGGGTTTGTGCCTAGCCGGAACACTGCTTCCTGGTGGATCTGCCTGTTAGTAGACACTGCCCCAGAACCCCTTCCCAGTTACACCCTAGCCTCAGAAGAGGGATCCTGCTGTGGGACACCCACTTCTCACTGATGGGCTTTGGAGAGACAGGAAGGGCCGGCCCTGGGGCAGCCCTGGGGCCCAGCAGAGCCAGCAGCCGCCTGAAGGCAGAGGGGTCACTCACCGGCCATTCTGGGGACACAAAACATTTCCTACCCCTGGCTTTTGTAGCTATCTACAGTCTCTCTCCTGGCTTATTTCAGGGGGCTTCTGGGCTCTCTAAGCATCTGAAGGGAGTGGACGAAGGGCACAGGTATCCAGAGAGCCCCTGGGTCTTGCTGGAGTGAAGGGAGGGGACTCTCAGGTTCGGGGAGGACCCCGCCCAGGCTCAGGGGCTTGCCTGCTGTGGATGTGTCCTCCTCCCTCTAGGAAGCTCCAGCCACGGCTGACCCCCTCCCTCCCGGCTCAACCATCCCTGGCCAGGACAGCACCTCTAGAGTGTGTGCGGACGGGGCTGGAAGAAATGGAGTTGTGAATCCCGCGAGAGGAGACAGTCTTGGCTGTGATCCTCTGTTTCTAGGGAGCTGGGAGCCCCACTTTGAAGGATGGTTGGGAAGGGTGGCCACTGGCCCCAGGCTCCGGGAATTGGGAAGGGCCCAGGGAAAGCCCAGCGGGGCCTGCAGGAGCAGCAGGCCGCGGGCTCACCCTGCAGCCCCTTAGTACTGGGTCCGGGATGCATGTCCAGTGTGAAGAGCAGAGCATCGTCCTTTGCCGGGGATTTCTCTCTCCTTCCATGGCCGAGGAGTTCCCCTGCCACTGTCCACCAAGAGGACCATGACTGGAGGGGTAATCAGACTTCCATCCCCTGGTAAGGGTAGGCTCACCGCACCCCCCACTCACACCCCCCCCCCCCCCCCGCTTTTACCTGCCCTGCACAGCCCCGCGAGGTCGGGGAGGTGGAGCTACGTGAGGTGAGCACCTTTTTCTGTGTCACTTAAGGCAGAGCGGGGGTGGGGTGGGGTGGGGGTGGGGGGTGCAGGCTGGTCAGGAGCCCCCGCGTCCCTGCTTGCTGGGTCAGTGCTCGGCAGCGCTGGCATGGAGCAGCACCAACCTCTTCATGTGCTGCCTGAGGCCAGATGTAGGTCAACCCCTGCGGAGCGGGCCTCTCCCGGGGCCCAGGCACGGCTGGCTGTGGGTCACTGGGTAGCAGCCGAGGGGCGGGAAGGACGGGCAGGGGTCCCCCCCCTCCATGTCTGTCTGTCCACCCCCTTGGCATGCTCAGTCTTGAGGACAGTCCCCCATGCCCCTTAGGCTGAGGCTGGGCTGGGGTAATGAGCGTCCCACCCCGTGGGTTGGACCCAGCACCCCGGGAGACCTCATTCCACCCCAGCCCCAGCTCTGAGACAGGGGCTGCTGCCCAATGGGGCTGGGGCCCTCGGCTCCCCATCCACCTCTGACCCTTCTCCAGCCTCCTCGTCCTGCTGGGGCCAGTAGCAGGAACTCTGCATGCTGAGCGGCCCCTGCACACGGTTGCCATGAACCCCCCCCCTGCGCAAGCAGGGGTGGCTGGGGCCGCGAGCCGACCCCTCCCCCCCGCCTGGCTAACAGGGGTGGCTGGGGCATGAGCCGACCCCCCCCCCCCCGGCCTGGCTAACAGGGGTGGCTGTGGCGTGAGCCGACCCCCCCCCCCCGCCTGGCTAACAGGGGTGGCTGGGGCGTGAGCCGACCCCCCCCCCCGCCTGGCTAACAGGGGTGGCTGGGGCCGCAAGCCGACCCCCCCCCCCCCGGCCTGGCTAACAGGGGTGGCTGTGGCGTGAGCCGACCCCCCCCCGCCTGGCTAACAGGGGTGGCTGTGGCGTGAGCCGGCCGCCAGCTGTCCTTCCTGCTGCAGTTTTGTTTTAAATCACCTTCCGCTGTGAGGGTGTTTCATCCCCACTCTAAGGACTGTTGACAGATGTGTTGATTCATGTATTTAAACAGATATTTAACAACTAGAAGATTCAACTAAAAATAGGTCATCTCTACATGGATCTCTAGCATCGGGCTCCCGCTGCTTCGGCAGCCATGTTCAGCACGAGGTCACACCAAGGAGGAAAAAGGGCAGGGGCCTGCTGTGGAATGTGTTCTCCCCCGCCCCCCCCCCCCCCATGGGCAGCCTGGCCGCCACCAGGGGACGCCTCCTGGTGTGGGGTCTGTGCACACCACAAGCTGTGGAGGTGGCTGGTGTGGGGTCTGTGCACACACTCAGCTGTGGAGGTGGCTGGTGTGGGGTCTGTGCACACACACAGCTGTGGAGGTGGCTGGTGTGGGGTCTGTGCACACACAGCTGTGGAGGTGGCTGGTGTGGGGTCTGTGCACACCACAAGCTGTGGAGGAGGCTGGTGTGGGGTCTGTGCACACACAGCTGTGGAGGAGGCTGGTGTGGGGTCTGTGCACACACTCAGCTGTGGAGGTGGCTGGTGTGGGGTCTGTGCACACACAGCTGTGGAGGTGGCTGGTGTGGGGTCTGTGCACACACACACAGCTGTGGAGGTGGCTGGTGTGGGATCTGTGCACACACACAGTTGTGGAGGAGGCTGGTGTGGGATCTGTGCACACACACAGCTGTGGAGGAGCCTGGTGTGGGATCTGTGCACACACAGCTGTGGAGGTGGCTGGTGTGGGGTCTGTGCACACACAGCTGTGGAGGAGGCTGGTGTGGGGTCTGTGCACACACACACAGCTGTGGAGGTGGCTGGTGTGGGGTCTGTGCACACTCAGCTGTGGAGGTGGCTGGTGTGGGATCTGTGCACACACAGCTGTGGAGGAGGCTGGTGTGGGGTCTGTGCACACACAGCTCTGGAGGAGGCTGGTGTGGGATCTGTGCACACACAGCTGTGGAAGAGCCTGGTGTGGGGTCTGTGCACACACTCAGCTGTGGAGGAGGCTGGTGTGGGATCTGTGCACACACAGCTGTGGAGGAGGCTGGTGTGGGGTCTGTGCACACACACACAGCTGTGGAGGTGGCTGGTGTGGGGTCTGTGCACACTCAGCTGTGGAGGTGGCTGGTGTGGGATCTGTGCACACACAGCTGTGGAGGTGGCTGGTGTGGGGTCTGTGCACACACACAGCTGTGGAGGTGGCTGGTGTGGGGTCTGTGCACACACTCAGCTGTGGAGGTGGCTGGTGTGGGGTCTGTGCACACCACAAGCTGTGGAGGTGGCTGGTGTGGGGTCTGTGCACACACAGCTGTGGAGGTGGCTGGTGTGGGGTCTGTGCACACACACAGCCGTGGAGGAGCCTGGTGTGGGATCTGTGCACACACTCAGCTGTGGAGGAGGCTGGTGTGGATCTGTGCACACACACAGCTGTGGAGGTGGCTGGTGTGGGGTCTGTGCACACTCAGCTGTGGAGGTGGCTGGTGTGGATCTGTGCACACTCAGCTGTGGAGGTGGCTGGTGTGGGGTCTGTGCACACACACAGCTGTGGAGGTGGCTGGTGTGGGGTCTGTGCACACTCAGCTGTGGAGGTGGCTGGTGTGGATCTGTGCACACTCAGCTGTGGAGGTGGCTGGTGTGGGGTCTGTGCACGCACACAGCTGTGGAGGTGGCTGGTGTGGGGTCTGTGCACACACAGCTGTGGAGGTGGCTGGTGTGGGGTCTGTGCACACACACAGCTGTGGAGGAGGCTGGTGTGGGGTCTGTGCACACACAGCTGTGGAGGAGGCTGGTGTGGGGTCTGTGCACACACACAGCTGTGGAGGTGGCTGGTGTGGGGTCTGTGCACACATACAGCTGTGGAGGAGCCTGGTGTGGGGTCTGTGCACACACACAGCTCTGGAGGAGGCTGGTGTGGGGTCTGTGCACACACACAGCTGTGGAGGAGGCTGGTGTGGGATCTGTGCACACACAGCTGTGGAGGAGGCTGGTGTGGGGTCTGTGCACACACAGCTGTGGAGGTGGCTGGTGTGGGGTCTGTGCACACACACAGCTGTGGAGGTGGCTGGTGTGGGATCTGTGCACACTCAGCTGTGGAAGTGGCTGGTGTGGATCTGTGCACACACAGCTGTGGAAGTGGCTGGTGTGGGATCTGTGCACACACAGCTGTGGAGGTGGCTGGTGTGGGGTCTGTGCACACACAGCTGTGGAGGTGGCTGGTGTGGGGTCTGTGCACACACACAGCTGTGGAGGAGGCTGGTGTGGGATCTGTGCACACACACACAGCTGTGGAGGTGGCTGGTGTGGGGTCTGTGCACACACACAGCTGTGGAGGTGGCTGGTGTGGGATCTGTGCACACACACACAGCTGTGGAGGTGGCTGGTGTGGGGTCTGTGCACACTCAGCTGTGGAGGTGGCTGGTGTGGGATCTGTGCACACACAGCTGTGGAGGAGCCTGGTGTGGGGTCTGTGCACACACACACAGCTGTGGAGGTGGCTGGTGTGGGGTCTGTGCACACACACAGCTGTGGAGGAGCCTGGTGTGGTATCTGTGCACACACAGCTGTGGAGGTGGCTGGTGTGGGGTCTGTGCACACACACAGCTGTGGAGGAGCCTGGTGTGGGGTCTGTGCACACACACAGTTGTGGAGGTGGCTGGTGTGGGGTCTGTGCACGCACACAGCTGTGGAGGTGGCTGGTGTGGGATCTGTGCACACACACAGTTGTGGAGGTGGCTGGTGTGGGGTCTGTGCACACACACAGCTGTGGAGGTGGCTGGTGTGGATCTGTGCACACTCAGCTGTGGAGGTGGCTGGTGTGGGATCTGTGCACACACAGCTGTGGAGGAGGCTGGTGTGGGGTCTGTGCACACACACAGCTGTGGAGGAGCCTGGTGTGGGGTCTGTGCACACACACAGCTGTGGAGGTGGCTGGTGTGGGATCTGTGCACACACAGCTGTGGAGGTGGCTGGTGTGGGGTCTGTGCACACTCAGCTGTGGAGGTGGCTGGTGTGGGATCTGTGCATACACACAGCTGTGGAGGTGGCTGGTGTGGGGTCTGTGCACACTCAGCTGTGGAGGTGGCTGGTGTGGGGTCTGTGCACACACAGCTGTGGAGGTGGCTGGTGTGGGGTCTGTGCACACACACAATTGTGGAGGTGGCTGGTGTGGGGCTGCTGTTTGGAAGGTGACGGTCCCCTGACTCCCAAGTCTCTGGGGAGCTGGAGGCAGGTGTCCCAGCCTGGGCAGTGCCCTGGCCTTTCCCTTTGTGTGGGTGGGAGTTGGCAGGCCGCTTGGAGCCTGGTCAGCACGGCACAGGGCAAGGGATGGGCCCGTTGCTGGGGTCCTGCTCTGACACCCCCTGGAGAGGCCCTGCAGAGCCACCCTCTGGGGAGCCGGCTGCAGCCTGGCGGTGTCTGCCGGGCAGTGTGCATCTTGCGTGCCCAGGGTCCTGGCCCTCCTGCTCCACCCCGCCTCTTGCCACACCCCTCTCCTGAGCTCAGGGGACAGTCCCCAAGGGCGCCCGCCGCACCCTACGAACCTGCTCCTGCTCTGGCTCCACATGTGTGTGCTGGCCATGTGAATGTGTGCGGTGGGAAAGTGTGTGGTTGTGTGGCATGTGCAGGTGTGTCATGTTCGTGCACGAGGCGTCCATGCTCATGTATGCCTGGCGGGCACGTGTGTGTTAGCACGTGCCACACGTGTGTGATATGCTTGTGATATGCATGTGCTCTGCCTTGCTGTCTGCACGGGCTGGCAGGAGCTCTGAGTGCGCACGCTCTGTGTCGGGGTGAGACACAGGTGGAATCGGTGAGCTGGTGCCAGGTTTGCCCTGCAAGTGCGCGGTGACTGGTGACTGGCTCTGAGCCGAGGGGATGGCCGTGGTGTGGGGCAAAGCCAGGAGCCTCCAGGTGCAGGACGTGGGCCTTTTCATTGAGGTGCTAGGGCTTTGAACTCAAGACCTCACGCCTTCCATGCAGGCACTTGACAGGAGCCCTTTTAGCTTGTATTTTTCAAATAGAGTCTCACATTCTGGCAAATCCTGTTTACGCTCCTGGCAGAGCTAGTGCGTCAGGCCCCACCTCTGAGGCCTTCAACCCTTCCGGGCGGAATCTGCCACCCTGGCCCGTGCGGGAGGCAGGCACGGGACAGAACGCCCACTCCGTTGCTTGAGGACCAGGGCTTTTCAGGGTGGACAGAGAACGTGGGTCTCCCTCACTTGATTGCTCTACTCTGGGAGACAGGACTTCCTTGTGACCTTGGTTGGGTGTTCTGGCCTGTTTTGTGTTGAACACAGAGGTCCCCAAAAGATCACCAAGTCACAAGGATGCTGGCCATTTTCAAGGTGCCTCTGCGGGTGGGCGCGCCCCTCCCACAGGGAGGGGGAGGGAGGAGGCGCTGCCTTGGGCTTCCGCTCTGGCCACCTGCAGCGTGCCCTGGGGACAGCTCCCCCTTCCCGAAGGAGTGCTCCGCGCATGCCAACTGCCCCCCCCCCTCGGCACTTGGAAATGAAAGCAAGCGTGAGGGGCTGTTGAAGCCACAGACGCAGCGAGCGTGAGCCGTGTTTACGTGGTGACTGGTGACCACTTAATTACACGGTGCCGGCAGTGTGCGGCCCGGCGATCACACAGCCCGCACTGTGTTATGAGCCCTGATTACTCCCCCCTTCCCCGTGCGCCAATTGTGTTTGGACCTCCAGACCCCACAAGCCCGCGGCAGCCTGTAATTATCCAGGGTGCGTGTGACGCGCGTCATGCAGGCAAAAGTGGGGGGCGTGGGGGGTGAGGACAGAGGAGCAGGACGGGGCCGGCTGGGAGCCGGGAGGCTCCGCGCACAGCCAGCGGCCTGGGGTGCAGGGCCGACATCTCCACAGCCACAAAGCCACAAAACCCCTTTCTGCCCTTGGAGTCCAGGGAAGGGCGGAGGGCAGGGATTGAAGGCTGGGGCTGACCAGTCACACAGACTGAAGCCTTATCTGTGCCTGGAGGGAGGGGACCAGGCAGAGGCTGTTGCTGGGGAAGTGGGTGTGTGAAATGCTTGCAATGAGCTGGGAAAAGCACCATAAACAGAGCACAGTCTGATTTCTGAAATCCCAGAGCCTGGAGGTGCTTGCTGGCCACGAGGCCCCGCGGGCTTCCAGGAGGAGGCTGTGCTTCCTGGGGGTCTCCGGGATGACCCAGCCTTAGACAGGCTGGGGCAGGGAAGGGGACGCATCTGGTGCATTTCCGGTTCCTGTTTCTGGAACGCTGTCCCTGGGGCCTACTCCCCAGCTTTTCTGCGGTGCCCGCAAGGGAAGAATTCCTTTTCTGGGCGAAGCTGCTCCTAGCAGTGAGCCTGCCCCTCCGCCTGACTACGGGCACCACCGGACACACTGCCTCGGGGGACGGCTGGGCCCGGGGCCAGGGGCCCAGGTGGCAGACAGAAGGAGGGGGTGTGGGAGGGGCACTGTGTCCTTCCCTCCCTCTGTCCTCACCCCCAGTGTCCTCCCTCCCCCTGTCCTCCCCTCCCCCTGTCCTCCCCTCCCCGTGTCCTCCCCTCCCCGTGTCCTCCCCTCCCCGTGTCCTCCCCTCCCCGTGCCCTCCCTCCCCGTGTCCTCCCCTCCCCGTGTCCTCCCCTCCCCGTGTCCTCCCTCTCTCTGTCCTCCCCTCCCCGTGCCCTCCCCTCCCCGTGTCCCCCTCCCCAGCCCTGCTGCTGGGGCTGGCTCTGGGTGCCCTCCCCTCCCCGTGTCCCCCTCCCCAGCCCTGCTGCTGGGGCTGGCTCTGGGTGCCCTCCCCTCCCCGTGCCCTCCCCTCCCTGTGCCCTCCCCTCCCCGTGTCCCCTCCCCAGCCCTGCTTCTGGGGCTGGCTCTGGGTGGCTCCTGCCCCTGCCCCACTGCAGCCACACTATGCAGCTGGGTCTGTTTTCCCTGCTCCTGGCTCGCTCACTCGCGTCCTGGCAGGGGTGAGGGATCCTCACTTGTTCCGGTGGCTGGTCCTGCAGATGGGCGCTGAGCCACGGCTGCTTCCCTTCGGGCCTAGGACTGGTGACTGCTCTGTGGGAAGAAAGAACAGCAGGGCAGAGGTGGCCAGGCACTGGATTGTCTAAGAGGAAAACGTACGGAAGCCGCAAGGCCTCTGCAAGTGGAGGGGGGTGACTTTGGCCTTCTTTCAAAACAACGACCGCGTCGGGTGCTGCAGACGCACACGTGGAATCCTGCGGCTCAGAATCAGGACCTGAGGACCGCGGTTCAAAGCCAGCCCTGGCAGGAGAGTCTGTGAGACTCTTACCTATCTCCACTAAAACTACTCCAAGAAAGCTGGAGTGGAGCTGTGGCTCAAGGGGTAGAGCACTAACCTTGAGCAAAAAGTTTTCAGGGACGGTGCTCAGGGACATGGTTGAAGCTGCTTTATCTTCCATTTCACTATTTTTACCTCTCATTTGAGGTAGGATCTCACTGGTTTGCTGGGGTTGCCCTCAACTCCAGATCTTCCTGCTGCCACCTCCCGAGTAGCCGGGATGACAGGTTAAGACACCACCGCACTGTGACCAAAGTTGCCGGTTGGGAAACCAGTTCTGAGATGGGGTTCGGATGCCCCTGTGGCGTGGGCAGCCACGCTTGTGACGTGGGAAGGGCTGAGCCCAGAACCCCTGCACTGCAGATTTGTCTGGGTGGAGCCCGTGAGGGGCGGGACTTCCTGTATACACCAGGCTTCCGGGCTGCCCCGGGGGCTGGGGTCTGCTGTGCATCCCTCTGCCTGCCTGGCTTTCTTCTCTGACCTCCTGTTCCCTGGTGCCTTTTCCTGCTGAGCACAAAACTCCTTTGATCAGAGCGTGGCAAATGGGTCTTGAATTCGTTTGCTCATGGACGCCCAGGAGAAGGAATACGCCTGGTTGGCCTGGTCCGTCGTGGTTCTCGGGGAAGGCACACCAGCAGGGCCTCCTTGGACTTTACCCTGTGCTATAAAACGTCCAGTGTGCGCCGTGTGGTCACCGGGGGGAGCAGGTGCGACACTCTCAGCGCATTTGTCTCCTTGACAATTTCCGTGTCAGAAGACGCGGTGCTCGCGCTGCATTACGGGCTCGCTGAGTGCTGTTAGACCCCGGTTCTCCCCGGCCTGCGTCACTTCCTGCAACCATCGCGTGGCAGCTCACTGCTGCGGGAGACGCCTTGCGGCCACCGCTGGGGTGGCGGTTAGATGGCACGTCGTGCAGTGCTGCAGGGTCCCACGGGGCATGTCGGTGTCTCCATGACCAACCTCCAACACGAACGGGGCCCTGGGAGGGTGCAGCCAGGGCCTGCCACGCGGCCACGGGTGGCAAAGCCGCTCTCCACATCCAACCAGCCAGCAGACATGCTGAAGGGGAAACCAGTGACCTAACACACAGCCTGGGTTGGTGGGAGAGCCGCAGCGCTCCTGTGTGACACACACGGGTGTGTGACACGCAGGGGTGCTCCTACCGCTGTCGTGGGTGGGCCAGGCTGACCTGTGCTCTGGCTGGGGCTGTTCTGGGACCTGGCAGACATGGCCAAAAATCAAAGCCAACCTCAGCAACCTCAGCCACAGACAGTTGTAGCTGTGGCCACAGTGCCCAAAGAAACCAGGACGGTGCCTTCCAACGGCTGGTGCATGGGCGCTGCCTCCCGATGGTGTCAGCCGGTGTCAGCCAGGCGGCCCGGGGCCTCTCAGGCGGGGCTGAACCGAGGGCCAGGCGCCGCTCTCCAGCCACTTGCAAGCTCAGGCGGATGGATGACTGCAGCGTGAGCAGGCGCCCGGCTCGTGAGGCAGAGCAACACCGCCAAGCACGGGTTCAGAACAGAATCTCAACGCAGGAAAGAACACCAGGGAAGTCCTCACAAGCAAGAAGGAATAGAAAAAAGGAAAGGAAGAAGTCTTAAATCAAAGAAGATTATTTCCTAAGAATTAAAAAGCAGGACACGGAGCTTGTAACTGGCAACCTAAATGTTCCTTCAAAGAGCCAGTGTTCTAAAAGATCACAGTGGAGCTGGGCGCCCGTGGCTCACGCCGTAATCCTAGCTACTCTGGAGGCTGAGATCTGAGGATCGCAGTTCAAAGCCAATCCAGGCAGGAAACTCCGTGACACTCCTATCTCCAAATAGCCACCAGAAAACAGGAAGTGGTGCTGTGGCCCAAGTGCTAGAATGCTAGCCTTGAGCTGAAGAGCGCAGGGATAGTGCCCAGGCCGAGTTCAAGCCCCACGACTGACAACAACAAAAAAGGTCGCAGTAGTACAGAAGAAATGTGCGAGTGTTTTGGCATTCTGCCTGGAGAAGGACTGCACAGTACAGAACCTCAGGAGTGGCCTGAGCCAGCCCGGCATGGATGAGACACACAACGCATATGGATGTGGTGAGGGCCACCAGAGGGGGAAGGCACAGGGAGCCCCGAACGGGAGCGCAGACCCTGAACAGGTGTGCAGACCCCGAACGGGAGCGCAGACCCCGAACGGGAGCGCAGACCCCGAACGCGAGCGCAGACCCCGAACGGGAGCGCAGACCCCGAACGGGAGCGCAGACCCCGAACGCGAGCGCAGACCCCGAACGCGAGCGCAGACCCCGAACGGGAGCGCAGACCCCGAACGGGAGCGCAGACCCCGAACGCGAGCGCAGACCCCGAACGCGAGCGCAGATCCCGAACGGAAGCGGGAGTGCAGACCCCGAACAGGTGCGCAGACCCCGAACGGGAGCTCAGACCCGGAACGGGAGCACAGATCCCGAACGGGAGCGCAGACCCCCAACGGGAGCGCAGACCCCCAACGGGAGCGCAGACCCCCAACAGGAGTGCAGACTGCCTGCACCAAAGCATTGCGATGGCGTGGAAGCCCTGGACCTCCCACGGGGCTTTCCAGGAGGAGCTGGAGAAGGAGCTTGTGAGAACCTCAGCTGGCAGGGCCTGCGTGACAAAGCGTGTCCCTCAGCCCAAGCTGGGCTGGAGTCTAGCCCTCCACCCTCCCGGCCCCCATGGTCACTGCCCTGGAAGGAGAGGTCAGGAGGAACGGAGGGAAAGGAGAGCGGTGTGAGAGACGTGTGTGGAGCAGCCGGCTGTATCTCCCAACAACATCATCCCTCGCGAAGCCCAAGAACCACGGGAAGCCCGTGTCACGCGGGGCGCCTTTCTTCTGAGGATATGCCTGACCCGTGAGCATACTGTCTGTGGGCAAACCCCACGCCCCAGACACACAGCCCACTTCAGTGCGGCCTGGGACAGAGGGCAAACCCACGCCCCAGACACACAGCCCACTTCAGTGTGGCGTGGGACAGAGGGCAAACCCACGCCCCAGATACACAGCCCACTTCAGTGCGGCCTGGGACAGAGGGCAAACCCACGCCCCAGATACACAGCCCACTTCAGTGCGGCGTGGGACAGAGGGCAAACCCCACCAGCCTACACTTGCTTTTCATAAAAAAAAAAAAAAAAAAAAAAACCCAAAAAACAAGTCAAAGGATTTCTTTTTCGAAACGAGAAAGATATACCCAGAGAGCCAGAATGAAGAGCCTTTGTAGGATGTCTTGGCATAGTGTTTGTTCTCTGAATCCACGTGCAAAATACAAGAACATAAGATGTTGGAGCAGGATTCAAGAGGCCGAGGCCGGCCTCCAGTCAGAGGAAGCAGGGGTTGCCACCCTGCAGGGTGCGTGCAGGGAGGGGGAGGGGCCCTCTGGCTGGCTCACCGTGCAGCCCCACAACATTAAATTTTCACGTCTCCCTGTCCCGGCAGGCTGGCCCTGAGCCACAGTGGCAGGGACGGGACTCCTGGGGTTTTGAGTGACCCGAGACACAAGCCGGTGTTATGAGCTGAGCCAGTGCAGCACAGGCCGATTCTGGTTCTCCTGCCTCGGTGGGAACTGAGACGTGCTCTTAGTTGGTGTTTGTTCTCTAAAAGCAGCTCTTGCACACCTGTGCACGTGTGCACATGGTGCCCGGCCTGTGGGTGTCCTGTGGCTGTGGAGCTCATGCTCACACGGGTGCAGATACGCCAATGCACCCTCTGCTCCTGGGTCCGTGGCTTGTGAGGCCTGTGTGGAGAGGGGCCCTGGGGCTCCATGCCCACGGCCGCCGTCCACTCCACAGCTTCCCCTGGCCGCAGAGAGGCACAACCTAGGCGAACACCGAGCAGTGGGGTGCTCCCCATAGTAAATGCCTGGGTCAGCCAGCCTGGGGGTGCCTGGCTGGCTCCCCGCTTGTGGAGCCCTCACTCAGCAGGTTCACAGGAGGTCAGACTCATGTTGGGACCAGGAATGAGCACTTGCTCTGCACCGGGTGGAGGGGTGCTCAGCCCCCACACATACGGGGCTCAGGGCGCCCTGTATGGCAGAGCGGGCAGGAGCTGGCCGAGGGTCCTGCCCGGCATCCGTGATGACTTTGGTGCAGGTGGAGGGGGCAGGCCATGTGCTGAGCCGGAGGAGGTGGGAGCGCTCCTCAGCTCCCAGCGTGCCTGCATCTCTCAGGTGTGAGCTGGAGGAGGTGGGAGCACTCCTCAGCTCCCAGCGTGCCTGTGTCTGTCTGGTGTGAGCCGGAGGAGGTGGGAGCGCTCCTCAGCTCCCAGCATGCCTGTGTCTCTCAGGTGTGAGCTGGAGGAGGTGGGAGCACTCCTCAGCTCCCAGCATGCCTGCGTCTCTCTGGTGTGAGCTGGAGGAGGTGGGAGCGCTCCTCGGCTCTCAGCGTGCCGCGTCTGTCTGGTGTGAGCTGGATCAGGTGGGAGCACTCCTCAGCTCCCAGCATGCCTGCGTCTCTCCGGTGTGAGCCAGAGGAGGTGGGAGCGCTCCTCAGCTCCCAGCGTGCCTACATCTCTCAGGTGTGAGCTGGAGGAGGTGGGAGCACTCCTCAGCTCCCAGCGTGCCTGCGTCTCTGTGGTGTGAGCCGGATCAGGTGGGAGCGCTCCTCAGTTCCCAGCGTGCCTGCGTCTCTGTGGTGTGAGCTGGAGGAGGTGGGAGCACTCCTCAGCTCCCAGCGTGCCTGCGTCTGTCTGGTGTGAGCTGGATCAGGTGGGAGTGCTCCTCAGTTCCCAGCGTGCCTGCGTCTCTGTGGTGTGAGCTGGATCATGTGGGAGCGCTCCTCAGTTCCCAGCGTGCCTGCGTCTCTGTGGTGTGAGCTGGATCAGGTGGGAGCGCTCCTCAGCTCCCAGCGTGCCTGTGTCTGTCTGGTGTGAGCTGGATCAGGTGGGAGCGCTCCTCAGCTCCCAGCATGCCTGTGTCTCTGTGGTGGGAGCTGGATCAGGTGGGAGCGCTCCTCAGTTCCCAGCATGCCTGTGTCTGTCTGGTGTGAGCTGGATCAGGTGGGAGCGCTCCTCAGGTCCCAGCGTGCCTGCGTCTGTCTGGTGTGAGCTGGAGGAGGTAGGAGCACTCCTCAGCTCCCAGTGTGCCTGCATCTGTCTGGTGTGAGCTGGATCAGGTGGGAGCGCTCCTCAGCTCCCAGTGTGCCTGCGTCTCTGTGGTGTGAGCCGGATCAGGTGGGAGCGCTCCTCAGCTCCCAGCGTGCCTGCGTCTGTCTGGTGTGAGCCGGATCAGGTGGGAGCGCTCCTCAGCTCCCAGCGTGCCTGTGTCTGTCTGGTGTGAGCCGGAGGAGGTGGGAGCGCTCCTCAGCTCCCAGCGTGCCAGCGTCTCTCTGGTGTGAGCTGGATCAGGTGGGAGCGCTCCTCAGCTCCCAGCGTGCCTGTGTCTGTCTGGTGTGAGCTGGATCAGGTGGGAGCGCTCCTCAGCCCCCAGCATGCCTGCGTCTCTCTGGTGTGAGCTGGAGGAGGTGGGAGCACTCCTCAGCTCCCAGCATGCCTGTGTCTCTGTGGTGTGAGCTGGATCAGGTGGGAGCGCTCCTCAGCTCCCAGCGTGCCTGCATCTGTCTGGTGTGAGCTGGATCAGGTGGGAGCACTCCTCAGCTCCCAGCATGCCTGCGTCTGTCTGGTGTGAGCTGGATCAGGTGGGAGCACTCCTCAGCTCCCAGCGTGCCTGCGTCTGTCTGGTGTGAGCTGGAGGAGGTGGGAGCACTCCTCAGCTCCCAGCGTGCCTGCGTCTCTCTGGTGTGAGCCGGATCAGGTGGGAGCGCTCCTCAGCTCCCAGCGTGCCTGCGTCTGTCTGGTGTGAGCCGGATCAGGTGGGAGCGCTCCTCAGCTCCCAGCGTACCTGCGTCTGTCTGGTGTGAGCCGGATCAGGTGGGAGCGCTCCTCAGCTCCCAGCGTGCCTGCGTCTCTCTGGTGTGAGCCGGATCAGGTGGGAGCGCTCCTCAGCTCCCAGCGTGCCTGCGTCTGTCTGGTGTGAGCCGGAGGAGGTGGGAGCGCTCCTCAGCTCCCAGCGTGCCTGCGTCTGTCTGGTGTGAGCTGGAGGAGGTGGGAGCGCTCCTCAGCTCCCAGCGTGCCTGCGTCTGTCTGGTGTGAGCTGGATCAGGTGGGAGCGCTCCTCAGCTCCCAGCGTGCCTGCGTCTGTCTGGTGTGAGCTGGATCAGGTGGGAGCGCTCCTCAGCTCCCAGCGTGCCTGCGTCTGTCTGGTGTGAGCTGGATCAGGTGGGAGCGCTCCTCAGCTCCCAGCGTGCCTGCGTCTGTCTGGTGTGAGCCGGAGGAGGTGGGAGCGCTCCTCAGCTCCCAGCGTGCCTGCGTCTGTCTGGTGTGAGCTGGAGGAGGTGGGAGCGCTCCTCAGCTCCCAGCGTGCCTGCGTCTGTCTGGTGTGAGCTGGATCAGGTGGGAGCGCTCCTCAGCTCCCAGCGTGCCTGCGTCTGTCTGGTGTGAGCTGGATCAGGTGGGAGCGCTCCTCAGCTCCCAGCGTGCCTGCGTCTGTCTGGTGTGAGCTGGATCAGGTGGGAGCGCTCCTCAGCTCCCAGCGTGCCTGCGTCTGTCTGGTGTGAGCTGGATCAGGTGGGAGCGCTCCTCAGCTCCCAGCGTGCCTGCGTCTGTCTGGTGTGAGCCGGATCAGGTGGGAGCGCTCCTCAGCTCCCAGCGTGCCTGCGTCTGTCTGGTGTGAGCCGGATCAGGTGGGAGCGCTCCTCAGCTCCCAGCGTACCTGCGTCTGTCTGGTGTGAGCCGGATCAGGTGGGAGCGCTCCTCAGCTCCCAGCGTGCCTGCGTCTGTCTGGTGTGAGCTGGATCAGGTGGGAGCGCTCCTCAGCTCCCAGCGTGCCTGCGTCTGTCTGGTGTGAGCCGGATCAGGTGGGAGCGCTCCTCAGCTCCCAGTGTACCTGCGTCTGTCTGGTGTGAGCCGGATCAGGTGGGAGCGCTCCTCAGCTCCCAGCGTGCCTGCGTCTGTCTGGTGTGAGCTGGATCATGTGGGAGTGCTCCTCAGTTCCCAGCGTGCCTGTGTCTCTGTGGTGTGAGCTGGATCAGGTGGGAGCGCTCCTCAGCTCCCAGCGTGCCTGCGTCTGTCTGGTGTGAGCTGGAGGAGGTGGGAGCGCTCCTCAGCTCCCAGCGTGCCTGCGTCTGTCTGGTGTGAGCTGGAGGAGGTGGGAGCGCTCCTCAGCTCCCAGCGTGCCTGCGTCTCTCTGGTGTGAGCTGGATCAGGTGGGAGCGCTCCTCAGCTCCCAGCATGCCTGCGTCTGTCTGGTGTGAGCTGGATCAGGTGGGAGCGCTCCTCAGCTCCCAGCATGCCTGTGTCTCTGTGGTGTGAGCTGGATCAGGTGGGAGCACTCCTCAGTTCCCAGCATGCCTGCGTCTGTCTGGTGTGAGCTGGATCAGGTGGGAGCGCTCCTCAGCTCCCAGCGTGCCTGCGTCTGTCTGGTGTGAGCTGGATCAGGTGGGAGCGCTCCTCAGCTCCCAGCGTGCCTGCGTCTGTCTGGTGTGAGCTGGATCAGGTGGGAGCGCTCCTCAGCTCCCAGCGTGCCTGCGTCTGTCTGGTGTGAGCTGGATCAGGTGGGAGCGCTCCTCAGCTCCCAGCGTGCCTGCTTCTCCTCTGCAGCACTGGCGGCGGAGCCCACAGCCATGCTTCCTCCTCGGATGGCTAGGAGCCGCCTTACCCTCCGTTTCCAGGTTCTGTGGCTGGGATTGCGTCCAAAGCCCTCTCCTTCCCTCTATGCCCTGCTTTCTCCTCTGACCTCTCTGGAAGTCACAGCCAAATCCTAGCGTGCCCAGAGATGGCCTGACAGGACTCAGCTGGGGCACCCACCCTTCCACCCCTCACTTGTCTCCGCGTCCGTTCACACCTCTGTCCATCTGTCCATCTGGCCAAACATCTGTCCAGAAAACCCTTTCCGAGACCCACCCTGGAAGGCATCTGCATGGTTCTAGAACCCAGGACGCCCTGGCCTGGTGTCCCTCCTGGGAGGGACCTGCGGCTTCCGGCAGGCATCGGACAGACGCACAGACAACCCCAGTATAATGAGAGAGGAACACAGATGGTGCCGAGTGAGGTTTGGGGTTAGGCGTAATTAAGGAAGCAGATGGGAGATTCAAGTTAAAATTCTGTAAAATTTTAATTAAAAGATGATGTGTTTCACCCTAAGATCTTCTAGAGATGAGCCGAGTTCCCTGTCCCTGCCGCCCCCACGCGCCCAGCAGGCGCACAGACCGCATCCAATCTGCTTGTCGCTGTGCACACCATGCACACCGTCCCCTGCCAGGATCCGGAGAGTTGACCTGACATTGTTCCCCACAGGCCCCCGGCCTGCATACTGGAACTTCCTCCTAGTGGGGCAGGGAAGGAGGCTGGTGGGGGAGGGGAGGGAAGGGCGATGAACACAGCTGCCATGAGCAGCGGCCCAGGGACAGGAGTGTCCCCAGCACCTCTCTGGCTCCTCAGCACCTCCGGTCCTCGCTGATGCACTGGGCCACCTCTCTGCCTTGCTCCTGTGCCTTGGCCATGCCCACAACTGCTCCTCACTGGAGGAGCTCTGTCCCAGCAACCTGAGATCTCTGACATGTGCATGCCGGAGTCCTATCAGAGATGGAGCCGAGGCAGGAGAGGGAGGGGTCCTGTGCTGCCATTCCTCCGGGCCCAGCTGCCCCTCCCAGCTGCAGTCACCGGCTGTGGCCAGAGGTGTGCACGCATGGTCACGACACCGTGTGTCTGCTCACAGAAGCCCCGTTCCTTCTGCACCTGCCTTGTGTTCGGACTACTCAGATCAGCTGCTCCACCAGTGCCTCCCAGACCCTGCAAAAGACGGAGTACAGTCCAGCGGAGCAAAGATGGTCCTATTCATCCACCTGCTCACCGGTCCGTTACCCATCTACCCACCCTGGGTTCGATTCCTCAGCACCACATACACAGTAAAACCAGAGTGGCTCTGTGGCTCAAGTGGTAGAGTATTAGCCTTGAGCAAAAGACGCTCAGGGACAGTGCCCAGGCCCTGAGTTCAAGCCCCAGGACTGGGAAAAAAAATTAAAAAAGAGTCTTCTGGACTTTCCTGCCCAGGCTGGCTTTGAACCGCAGTCCTTAGATCCTAGCCTCCTGCATGGTTAGGATTTCAGGCATGAGCCATTGGCCCCTAGCAAAGGTATCACCCAGGCAGGTCTGGAACTTGAGATCTTCCTGCCTCATCTCCTTGCTGATCACTGGCGTGCACCACCTCGGCCAGGCACGCATCTCCTTGCTGATCACTGACGTGCACCACCTCGGCCAGGCATGCATCTCCTTGCTGATCACTGGCGTGCACCACCGCGGCCAGGCACGCATCTCCTCATCTCCTTGCTGATCACTGGCGTGCACCACCGCAGCCGGGCACGCATCTCCTCATCTCCTTGCTGATCACTGGCGTGCACCACCGCAGCCCAGCACGCATCTCCTTGCTGATCTCTGGTGTGCACCACCGCGGCCAGGCACGCATCTTTTCACTCTCGCTATATCACTAGTTACCCTCGGCGTGGCGGCTTGAGCCGGCCCATGGCTGCAGGTGCAGTGTCTGGACTCGACACCCGTTGGCCACCTCATCCTCTACCGGGCTCTCTCTCCGGCATCCACCCTCGAGGTGAGCCCCGCAGCTCCGCGAGGCGCGGGCTGCAGCGCTGCCTCTCCCCGGTGGGGAACCCAGATCTGAGCCTCCTGCAGCCGTTTCTCTGAGCGCGTGCCCTCGCGTGGCATGCTCCTCCCCACGCGAACACAGGTTTCCAGGATCCACAGTCACCATGAAAGTCACCAAGGGAAGAGGCCTGTTTCTGTTCTGCCTTTTAATAGGCTGTGTGTTAGAGTATTTTTAGGCTTGTAGAAAAGTTGTGCAGGAAGCACAGAGTTCCCATAATGCCTCGTCGCAAGTGCAGCTCCCTTGCGTTCACGAGAAGCGTTTGTTAGGCGTGATGGACGCTGCCAGCGTCTGCTTCCTGCAGGAGTCTGACCTTTCTTAGGGCTCACCTGCTCCGCATGCGCTCGGACTCTTCACAGACACCCAGTGTCACCTTCCTTCCTGAGGAACGGCATGCGGAAGCTTCTCTTCCCTGTGGTACTGGGTGCCATGTCCATCCCCTCCGCCCGGTCGAGCTCCGGGAACACAAATACTTCTTTGCTCTCTCTGTATTTTGCCTTAGCTTTTTTTATCTTTTTTTTTTTTTTTAACCAGTCCTCCTGGGGCTTGAACTCAGAGCTCAGGTGCTGTCTCTGAGCTTTTGTGCTCAAGGCTACTGTTCTACCACTTGAGCCACAGCTCTGGGTGGTGAGTTGGAGATAAGAGTTTCACAACAATCAACTCCAAATGGATCAAAGACCTTGAACTCAAAGCAGACACTCTGAAAACATTACAGGATGGAATAGGAGAAACCCTGGGTCTCCTTGGCTCAGGCCGAAATTTTCTGAATAGAGACCCAGAAACACAACAAATCAAAGAAAGGTTGGACAAATGGGATTGTATAAGGTTGCAGAGCTTCTGCAGGGCAAATGACATAGCTAGCAAGATCAATAGAAAGCCCACGGACTGGGAGAAGATCTTTACTAGCCATACAACGGACAAGGGTCTCATATCTAAAATATACTTGGAACTCAAAAAATTAAACCACCCAACAACAAATCCTCAAAGAAACAACTGCCCAATAAGTAAGTGGGCGAAAGACTTAAAGAGAAGCTTCTCTGAAGAAGAAAGAAGGATGGCCAATAGACACATGAAGAAATGTTCAACATCCCTAGCCATAAAAGAAATGCAAATCAAAACAACATTGAGATATCACCTCACTCCAGTTAGAACGGCAAAAATCAAGAACTCTAACAACAACAGATGCTGGAGGGGATGTGGACAGAAAGGAACCTTACTTCATTGTTGGTGGGAATGTAAACTTGTTCAACCACTTTGGAAAGCAGTATGGAGGTTCCTCAAAAGACTTCACATAGAGCTCCCCTATGACCCAGCAATCCCACTTTTGGGCATTTACCCTAATGTTTACAAACAAGACCACACTAAAGCTACCAGCACAACTATGTTTATTGCAGCATTATTTACCATAGCTAAGATATGGAACCAACCCAGATGCCCCTCAGTAGATGAATGGATCAAGAAAATGTGGTATATATACACAATGGAATTCTATGCCTCCATCAGAAAGAATGACATTGCCCCATTTGTTAGGAAATGGAAAAACTTGGAAAAAATTATATTAAGTGAAGTAAGCCAGGCCCAAAGAAATGTAGGTCCCATGGTTTCCCTTATTTGTAATATCTAGTATATGTATGAGTCAAGCGGAAAAGGTCAGATAATGTGATGTCAGGAAAATGAACCCTTAGATGTGTATTTTAATGTTTTTTTTCTTTCATACATGTGTTTCTAACACATCTATAAGATTATCTTTTTGTTGCTTTGTATGTCCCTCCTCCACAGTATAACCCCTGCTTTCACTATATTTGATGTCAGTATAACTTGTGGAGGAGATGGGGAAAAACCAGTTGTTTAAGGATACAGGTGGACCTGTTGCAACAATGAGAAGTACAAGTTGTCATGTCCAAAATGAGCTTTACAACGTTGGTGCGGGGGGGGGGGGGGGGGGGGGGGAAGGAGAAGGATTGGGATTAGGGGGGGAGGGGGGAGGCTGGGAAGGGATGTGAAGGGTAAACAAAGGAGGAGGCTGCAATGCTTGGTAAGAAATGTACGCATTATCCTGCCCATGTAACTGTAACTCCTCTGTACAGTATGTTCACAAATAAAATTAAATTAAATTAAAAAAAAAAAAAGAGTTTCACAACATTTTTTTTTTACCTGGGCTGGCTTTGAACCGTGGCCCTCAGATCTCAGCCTCCTGAGTAGCTAGGAATCTAGGTGTGAGCCACTGGCACCAGGCTCTTGTCTTGGTTTTTAAGATGGGAAAGAATGGATTATACAGGATCAGAGAAAATGAAAGAGGAGGAGGAAGGAGAGAGGGAAGGGAGGGAGAGAGGAGGAAGGAAAGGGCAGAGAAAGGGAGGGGAGAGGAAAGGAGAAGAGCAAAGCGGAGGTGGAGGTCTGAGGGTAGGGGGCATGCTTGATGGAGCAGGCTTGGAGGTCCAGGGGAAGGGAGACTCGGGAAAGGCTGCGGGGCCCAGATGGAAGTGTGCTGAGTAGGAAGGTGGAAGGACTTCTTAAGCACATGCTCTGATTACATGCAGTTGTTTTCTTGTGGTGCTGGGATTTGAACTCTGGGCCTTGAGCTTGCTAGGCAGTAGCTCTACCCCTTGAGCCTCTTCCACAGCCCCTGGTGCTCATCGTAATTTCAGCTCTGGAGAAATGTGGACAGTGATGACATTGTCTCACCGAAGATCAGGAGGCCCAGGGCGGGCAGCATGGAGCGCCGGCTGAGGCTGGACGCTTCCATTTGCAATGACTACACCTGACGCACACGAGGGCCAGGCAGGCGCATAGTGCAGGCTGAGGAGCAGAAGAGACAGGCGGTGGACGGGAACAGCCTGGCAGTCTGCAGAACTGGAGAGAGGAAGGACCCGTGGAGGTCTTCTACCTCTGAGGGCTCCAGCGTCAGCCCACCGATCCTGACCACAACGGGAGCCAGGCGGCACTGCCGGGTTATAGAAGGTGTCCTTCCATCCTCCTGTGCAGAGAAGCGAACTGGGCATCTTAGAGAGCAAATCACCACGCCCCACGTGTGCCCATTATCAAAACATGTACCCGGGACCATCTTCTCTTTGCAAAATATATTTTCCAAAGAATCTCTTCAATCCTTTTTAAAATTTTTTTTGGAGGGGGAGGACTAACATTTTGTGTTTTCATAAAAGCCATATTCCGCCCGTGTTGTTCTGTGGCACCGTCTCAGAGCCAGGTCTGTTTTTAAAAGCATTTGGCACGCTGAAGCGCTACATGCGGCTTAGTGAAAACAGCAATATGTGGAGATTCAAACGATGTCACTCCATGTTAGGACAAAACGTGACCAGCCTTAATTCTTCTTCAACACAAACACGACTTCAGATGGGGTGCTGTGGGGCGTGTGGCCATCTTTGTCTGCAGCCGAGTCCTCCACTCACAGTGCCCGTGGACCGACCTCCCAGGGCCTGCTTGCTGGGTGCCCCTCAACAGGAACCAGGAGGGAAATGAAAGCCCTCTCCTAGGCACGTGCTTGGTCAGAACAGCTCCAAGGCCAGGCCGGTGGGCACGGGGTAGGACTTCCTGAATGCAGCCTTGTTCCTGACAGAGCAGCTTGACCAAGCATGTCTGCTTCCTCCGGGCCGGGGTCTACCTGACACGCCCCTCCGTGGCCACGCCATCTTCCTGCCGGTGCCTTAGCTAAACCCTCGCTTGTCTGCGATCTTGCGCAATTCTTGCTACAGTCCTGGCAGACAGTCACAATTGCTGCAAGTCTCCAGATGAATACGTAAAGTCCCTGGCGGTAGAGAGGAGGGGAGGGCTGACCCAGCCTGTGCTCTCCTCCAAGCCCAAGCCTGTCAGCTCCATGGGTGCTGCGTCGTAACAGCTAACAAAGAGCTCATTGTGGTGGTTGGTGCCAGGCACGGAGGGGCTAGACCAGCGAGGTGGCCTGTGAGGCCTTGAATCAGGTGACCTGTGGGCATCGCTGGGTCTGGACCACTCACAGATGTAGCTGTGGGCTAGGGAACCTGAGTCAGCGAAGGTGCTTGTCCTGTGGAGCAGCCAGGGGTCCCTGTTTAAATTCATCCCAGTTGACCGACAGCTTTCTACCAGTACAAATGCTTCTGGAAGCTAGCCAATCAGTGACTGCCCTTCGCTTCTGAAAGCCAGCCAATCACTGACAGCCCCTTCTGGAAGCCAGCCAATCACTGACAGCCCCTCCTGGAAGCCAGCCAATCACTGGCAGCTCCTTCTGGAAGCCAGCCAATCAGTGGCAGCCCACTCTTCTGGAGGACAGCTTGTGAAAATAGTCTCACTTTGATATTGTCTGCCAGACTGACCCATGCTAAGACCCTCTTTGGGCTGGAGGCTGCAGTTCCATTGGACCTAGCAGATCATCCTTTATCCTCAGACATTTGTTTGGACATGGTGACCTTGCCCCGAGCAGGTCTGTTCCATGCTGAGAACTCCTCTGAGAAGATCCTGGCTGGAGAGAGCAGGAAAGAGTGGCTCGTGCCATGTCAGGTGGTCAAAGGGGGGTGTGGGGCCCCAGAGCCCTTGGTCAGGAGGAAGGAGAATGTCCATGGGCCAGAGGATGAGAGGTTGGCCCCTGACCCCAATGCTCACAAATTGTCCCTACTCCTTTCTCCTGCCAGCCAAGGGCTAACCACCTAACCTACCCACCTGGGCAGAGCTGTGCCAACCTCGGAGTGGCAGGGGGCATCCGTTGGAACATCTACTTTATAGGATGCTGTCAGACCAGGGCCTCGAGGCCCCGTCTACCTGTGTATACAAATATCTCGGGGTCTCCCCATACCCTCCTTCTCTGTCTCAACCCCATGTGATCCGCTGGCTCCAGCTCACAGCAGGCAGAGGGCACCGGGGACGCTGGGCCGGAGATGCCTCCTGTGCTGTGCTTCTCGCCTGGCAGGAGGCATGGTGGCCATCCCCGGCCTTCCTAGGAGGGAGGAGCTGTGCTTCCTCCCAGCAATGTGGGCCCTCTACCCTGGGTGTCCCGGATGTCTGAGCGTCCTCTGCATGAGAGCCCTCGCTCCTGCCTGTCACGGCCCTGACCACAGGGCATGCAGGGGATGCACGCCCATCCCAGAGCTAAGGCCTGAGCCTTCCATTTCTAGGGAGCCACCACTCTCTCCTTGGAACCCAAGCCGGTGGCGAGGGTCCAACGGGGCGAGGAAGTAGAGCCCTCTGCAGCCTGGGGTGAAGGCCGAGCGTCCTGAGACGTGGCTGTGGCACGGATGTGTGCAGCGGGACCCGGAGAGGCTGGCGGCACACACACTTGTGTTCTGTGTGACGGAAGAGGAGGGCAAGGCTCGGAGTGGAGCTGGGAGGGTTTCTGAGCAAGAAAGTGCCGGAGCCAGCTAGCCGCAGCCCACGGCGTGGTCCCCTCGGGCTTCCCTGGCACGGCTCCTGTCGTCAGTCAGTGGATGTCAGGACTTACCTGTGGGTCTACCTGGCCCTGCAGAGGTCCACCCACAGCGTGGCCCGTGGTCATCTGAACCAGGACAGTTGATCCACACAGATAACAAATCAGAGGGAGCCCACACTAGTTATTAAATGCTGGCTCTAGAGGGTTGTGTGACCCATGGCTTTCCTGGGCAAGGGCGCAGGGCCACTGAGCAAGGCTGGAGGAACAGGAGCGTGGAGTTCCAGACCCCTGCTCCTCCTCCTGTGACTGACCCCAGCTCCTCCTCATGTGACTGACCCCTGCTCCTCCTCCTGTGACTGACCCCTGCTCCTCCTCCTGTGACTGACCTCTGCTCCTCCTCATGTGACTGATCCCTGCTCCTCCTCATGTGACTGATCCCTGCTCCTCCTCATGTGACTGACCCCTGCTCCTCATGTGACTGACCCTTGCTCCTCCTCATGTGACTGACCCCTGCTCCTCCTCATGTGACTGACCCCTGCTCCTCCTCCTGTGACTGACCCCTGCTCCTCCTCCTGTGACTGACCCCTGCTCCTCCTCCTGTGACTGACCCCTGCTCCTCCTGTGACTGACGCCTGCTCCTCCTCATGTGACTGACCCCTGCTCCTCCTCATGTGACTGACCCCTGCTCCTCCTCATGTGACTGACCCCTGCTCCTCCTCCTGTGACTGACCCCTGCTCCTCCTCATGTGACTGACCCCTGCTCCTCCTCCTGTGACTGACCCCTGCTCCTCCTGTGACTGACGCCTGCTCCTCATGTGACTGACCCCTGCTCCTCATGTGACTGACCCCTGCTCCTCCTCCTGTGACTGACCCCTGCTCCTCCTCATGTGACTGACCCCTGCTCCTCCTCCTGTGACTGACCCCTGCTCCTCCTCCTGTGACTGACCCCTGCTCCTCCTCATGTGACTGACCCCTGCTCCTCCTCATGTGACTGACCCCTGCTCCTCCTGTGACTGACGCCTGCTCCTCATGTGACTGACCCCTGCTCCTCATGTGACTGACCCTTGCTCCTCCTCCTGTGACTGACCCCTGCTCCTCCTCCTGTGACTGACCCCTGCTCCTCCTCATGTGACTGACCCCTGCTCCTCCTGTGACTGACCCCTGCTCCTCCTCATGTGACTGACCCCTGCTCCTCATGTGACTGACCCCTGCTCCTCATGTGACTGACCCCTGCTCCTCCTCATGTGACTGACCCCTGCTCCTCCTCCTGTGACTGACCCCTGCTCCTCCTGTGACTGACCCCTGCTCCTCCTCCTGTGACTGACCCCTGCTCCTCCTCATGTGACTGACCCCTGCTCCTCCTCATGTGACTGACCCCTGCTCCTCCTCCTGTGACTGACCCCTGCTCCTCCTCCTGTGACTGACCCCTGCTCCTCCTCATGTGACTGACCCCTGCTCCTCCTCATGTGACTGATCCCTGCTCCTCCTCATGTGACTGACCCCTGCTCCTCCTGTGACTGACCCCTGCTCCTCCTCATGTGACTGACCCTTGCTCCTCCTCCTGTGACTGACCCCTGCTCCTCCTCCTGTGACTGACCCCTGCTCCTCCTCATGTGACTGACCCCTGCTCCTCCTGTGACTGACCCCTGCTCCTCCTCATGTGACTGACCCCTGCTCCTCATGTGACTGACCCCTGCTCCTCATGTGACTGACCCCTGCTCCTCCTCATGTGACTGACCCCTGCTCCTCCTCCTGTGACTGACCCCTGCTCCTCCTGTGACTGACCCCTGCTCCTCCTCCTGTGACTGACCCCTGCTCCTCCTCATGTGACTGACCCCTGCTCCTCCTCATGTGACTGACCCCTGCTCCTCCTCCTGTGACTGACCCCTGCTCCTCCTCCTGTGACTGACCCCTGCTCCTCCTCATGTGACTGACCCCTGCTCCTCCTCATGTGACTGATCCCTGCTCCTCCTCATGTGACTGACCCCTGCTCCTCCTCATGTGACTGACCCCTGCTCCTCCTCCTGTGACTGACCCCTGCTCCTCCTCCTGTGACTGACCCCTGCTCCTCCTGTGACTGACCCCTGCTCCTCCTCATGTGACTGACCCCTGCTCCTCCTCATGTGACTGACCCCTGCTCCTCCTCCTGTGACTGACCCCTGCTCCTCATGTGACTGACCCCTGTTCCTCCTCATGTGACTGACCCCTGCTCCTCATGTGACTGACCCCTGCTCCTCCTCCTGTGACTGACCCCTGCTCCTCCTCATGTGACTGACCCCTGTTCCTCCTCCTGTGACTGACCCCTGCTCCTCATGTGACTGACCCCTGCTCCTCCTCATGTGACTGACCCCTGCTCCTCATGTGACTGACCCCTGCTCCTCCTCATGTGACTGACCCCTGCTCCTCCTCCTGTGACTGACCCCTGCTCCTCCTGTGACTGACCCCTGCTCCTCCTCCTGTGACTGACCCCTGCTCCTCCTCCTGTGACTGACCCCTGCTCCTCCTCCTGTGACTGACCCCTGCTCCTCCTCATGTGACTGACCCCTGCTCCTCCTGCGACTGACCCCTGCTCCTCCTCATGTGACTGACCCCTGCTCCTCCTCATGTGACTGACCCCTGTTCCTCCTCATGTGACTGACCCCTGCTCCTCATGTGACTGACCCCTGCTCCTCCTAATGTGACTGACCCCTGCTCCTCCTCCTGTGACTGACCCCTGCTCCTCCTCATGTGACTGACCCCTGCTCCTCCTCATGTGACTGACCCCTGCTCCTCCTCATGTGACTGACCCCTGCTCCTCCTCCTGTGACTGACCCCTGCTCCTCCTCCTGTGACTGACCCCTGCTTCTCTTGTGAGTGACGCCTGCTCAACCTCACTTCGTTCCCCACACAGGACAATGTGAGCCTTGTGGAGAGGTGTCAGAGACGTGTGAACCCTGGTGCTGGTTCTTAGGGGGCAAGGACAAGGAGGAGAGCAGGGCTTCCCCCAGCGGCCAGCTGAGGACCCGGGGTGAGCATCTGCCGGGTCCCGTGGAAGCTCCTCAGGGGACAAGGCTGGGACAGCGGGGGCCAGGTGTGGCTTCCTGCCTGGGGCTGGCGGGCTGCTCAGCCCCTCTGGCCATCTATGACGACATCTCTGGCCATCTATGACGACATCTCTGGCCATCTATGACGACATCTCTGGCCATCTATGACGACATCTCTGGCCATCTATGACGACATCGCTCCACTTTTGCACTTCAAGGATTCTTTTTAAAAATAAAAGATGTCAGGGCTGGGAAGTTGGCTCAGTGGTAGAGCGCTTGCCTTGCATGCCTGAGGCCCTGGGTTCCATTCCTCAGCACCATATAAGCAAAAAGAAAAAAAAAAAAAGCCAGAAGTGGCGCTGTGGCTCAAGTGGTAGAGCGCTAGCCTTGAGCTGAAGAGCTGAGGGACAGCGCCCAGGCCCAGAGTTCAGGCCCCACGACCGGACAAAAAAAAAAAAAAAAAAAATAGAAGATGTCAGTAGATAGCCCAGGCTAACTCCGCCTTGCTATCCTCCGCCTCCCCCTCCTGAGCGCTGGGGTTACAGGCAGACGCCGGCACCTGGACAGTCTCTGTTGGTTGAGAGTTGGAGCTTAGAGGAATGAGCCTGGAGTTGCCTCTTGGTCTCTTTCTACAACTGTGGTCAGATTTAGAATCCATGGGAGCCAGAACAAATCAAATGGAGACAAGCCGTGGTTAGGCCCTGAGCCACTGGAGACGCAGATTCCACAGCAAAGCATTAGGGAAGGCCCGCGGTAAGTCATTCTGTGATTCTAACCAGATGCCCTTCTCTTGGGCAGAGGGCAGGAACTCAGTTTCCCCATCTACAATGACAGGCCGTGGGGGTGGGGTCAGCAAGCTCTTCCTGGGATTCACTCTCCCCTCTTTTGAATCTTTGACAACAGTTGTTACGTTTTGGAGCTAAGATCTGGATGAAGGCAGTCTGTGAGGGGGCCCGGCTCCATTTGTGGGGAACTTGGAGCAGGCAAGGCCAGTGTCTCGGGGAGCCGTTGGGAGGAGGGGTGGCCGAGTGGGATGGTTTGTCCCTGCTGTCAGGACGGTGAGCCCTGCCTGCTCCCCCCCGCCCCCCCCCCGCCCCGCCCCGTGGAGCTTCAGGCTGGGCTTGTGAGCGGTGGGCGGTGGGCTCCTTCCTTCCTTCCTTCCTTCCTCCCTCCCTCCCTTCCTTCCTCCCTCCCTCCCTCCCTCCCTCCCTCCCTCCCTCCCTCCCTCCCTTCCTTCCTTCCTTCTTTCTTCCTTTCTTTCCTTCTGTTGTCGGTCTTGAACTCTGGGCCTGGGCGTTGTCCCTCAGCTCTTCAGCTCAAGGCGAGTGCTCTACCACTTGTGCCACAGCTCCACTTCCAGTTTTCTGATGGTTCATTGGAGATAAGAGTCTCACAGCCTTTGCTGCCTGAGCTGTCTTTAAACCATGATCCTCAGATCTCAGCCTCCCGAGTAGCCACCGGTGCCCGGGTTTCTTATGGTGAGCTGCCTGAGCGGACCTGCCGGGCACAGCTCATGGAAAAGCAAGGTGATGGGCTCCAGCCAGCAAATGCCCTCCGCAGCTCTGTCTCAATCTGTCAGAACCGTCCCCTTCTCACCCCCCAGCATCTCGCTAGATGCTGACAAACCGATGCCCTAATGGAGTGGATGCAATTACTCTAAATTCGGCAGGACGGCACATTTCAGAGCGTTCCTCCCATCTGTCTGACTCAGAGGCTCTGCTGTTTGTCTGAGTCATTTCTTTCTGCACAGAATACTGGCCAGCAAGGAATTTTCATTTTGTGTTTTTGTTCATCCATGTTTAGATGCTTGAAGCCAGGCCAGGGCCAGGGCCAGGGCCAGGGCCAGGGCTTTCAGCTCAAGACCAGCCCGGGCTGACTGACCGGATGTTCCAGCCTCTGGGTTTTTATGCTTCCAGGGATCTCTGCTTGAGAAACTCTCCTTGGGCCCATTTTGGGTGATGCTGACGCCTAAGAACACGCAGTCTTGTGCTGGGGCAGTCGGGTGGTGAGCAGAGAGGAAGAGGAAGAGCAGATGAGCAGGAGGCAAGTGCTGGGCCCTGAAGGCTCAGTGCCTGCTCTCTCCTTCCTGTCAACACTTGCCTTCTGCGATCACCAAGAGCTCAGGTTGTAGCCGCCTCCAAAAGTGGCATGCTTGGCCCCCAGAGGGAACGCCACAAGGCCCCTCATGGGGTTTTTGTGTGTCTTGTGCCAGCTCTGGGACTTGGACTCAATGTCTTACAACTCCTGCTCGGCTTTGTCCACTCAAGGCCGGGGCTCTACCACTTGAGCTGCACCTCTACTTCCAGCATTTTGCTGGCTAATCGGAGATAAGAGTGTCTTGGAGTTGTCTGCCCAGGCTGGTTTCAAACCCGAGTCCTCAGATTTCAGCTCCTGAGTAGCTTGGATTCAGAGTGAGTCCCTGGTGCCGGCTGTGATGTGTGCTCTGCTCTGCTGGGGGAGGGCGCCAGTTTGACATTGCCTGCACTGAAAGGGGTGGGGGCAATCTCAGCCTCTCACTCCAAGGTCTGGCTGCAGGAAGAGGGCTGTCTGGTGACACCAGAATGGA
This sequence comes from Dipodomys spectabilis, assembly GCF_019054845.1. Taxonomy (NCBI): domain Eukaryota; kingdom Metazoa; phylum Chordata; class Mammalia; order Rodentia; family Heteromyidae; genus Dipodomys; species Dipodomys spectabilis. Next base: position 375,529 of record NW_024870801.1, read on the forward strand.
ACTCGGTCTGAGTCAGCTTGTCCTTCCCGCACCCTGGGGGGACACCCAGCCTCCTGCCAGGAGCCACGGTGCTGGCCTCCCCCAGAGGTGCAGAACAGCGCCATTCAGAAAGGTTTCTCCTCCACTTCCCCAGGGTCTGGGCAGGAGCTCACGGTCAGATGAAGGTGGAGAACGCCTTCGTCCAGCTGTGCGCCCAGCCAGGAGGGGCAGCGACCAGAGGACACACAGCTGCCCTGCTGCCCAGCTGGGTTTGTTCCTGAATTCTCGTAGTTGAGGGAAGGAGAGATGCGGGTGGGGGGCAGGCTTGACTGAGTGCAGTCAGCAAGGAGAGCCGCTGGACTGTGGAGGGATGGTGGGCGCGTTCGCTGCCACTGGCCGGCACCCGCGGCTGACTGACGAGCGAGAAGAGAGTAGGGGTGGCCAGCTGGCAGGACCAGGCCCTTCGTGCTCCTGCCCCACGCAGAGCTCTGACCGCAGGGAGGAGGGGGCGCAAGGGAGCCCACGGTTTAGACCAGAGCCGTCCTGACAGCTGGGGCAGGAACACTGTGGTTAGGCCGGCCGGAGCCCTTGCGGCCCAGGCAGCAGAGTGGGCCGGGCCTGCGTGCTTGGCCATCCCTGGCGTGAGCCTCGAGCCCGCGCAGCAGGTGCATCACCATCTGACTCCAGGGAGCCCCTGAAGCATCAGCTCTGGGGCTGAAACTCGGTCTGGGCACCGTCCCTTAGCTTTTTACTCAAGGCTGGTGTTCTACCACTTGAGATTCTACCACTTGAGACACAGCTCCACTTCCTGCCTTTTGCTGGTTAATTTTAAGAAGAGAAGATTCTGTAGACTTTTTTGCCTCAGCTAGCTTTAAGCCATATTTTCAGATCTCAGCCTCCTGAGTAGCTAGGGTTACAGGCCTGAGCCACGAGTGCCTGGAAAAACAATTCTCTAAAATATTTATTTACATTGTAATAAGAGATTTAATTGAGAACATGCCATAGGTATAGCATATACAATATAATATATATTATACAACATATGTGTAATATAACAGGTCATGAATGTATGCTACTTTTTGCCAGCATGAATACTCAGATATAACAACCCTAGTCAGACACATACAATATTTCTGAGCAGATGAACTGTATTCATGAAGAAATAGTTCAAAATTTAAAAGGTATCATATCAGCTTAGGAGTTACTGTGGTTGGTAATTGTGTCCACCTAGCTTTATGACTGTGAAGAGCAGCTGAGAATCTCCTGCAGGAGGATGATAGCATACATACAGCCATCCAAGGAACAGAGATCTTGAGAAATTTTATCCTGTAAAAATGCAACTGTTGCTGAGTGCCGGTGACTCATGACAATAATACTAGTTACTCAGGAGGCCAAGACCTGGAGGATCAAAGTTCAAAGTCAGCCTGGACAGAAAAGTACAGGGGACTCCCCTTCATTCAATTAAACAGCAAAAAGCCAGATTGGAGGTATGGCTTAGGTGCTCGTGTCAGTCAAGGATCTGAGCTGAGCAAGCTAGATAGGTGCGCTGATCAGGCAAGTTCAAACCCCAGTTGGGCAGGAAAATGCAGATGTGCAAAAAGGAAAACTCTTCAATGACTGCGGCAGTTCCTGTGCTCTTACACATATGCGTTAGTGCATGTACATGCACACATGATGCTTACACACGTATGACAGGGCTTTGCAAAAAGTGAATGAAACAAATTAGAGTCTATGTTTTTGCAAGAACATATACCTCCTGTGTTGGAGCCGATGGGACACTAGACACATCGCACAGCAACTTGTAAGAAACAGCACTGAGATTTTAGATAGCCCTGCCTTCCCCCTCCCCCAATAAGAGAAGACCCTGATCTGGAAAACGTTGGTGCCAGGCAAGGGTGGCTGTGCCAAGGCAGGGAGCCCCAGCGCCTGGCACGGCCCTCCGCACTGGCGGCGTGCAGCCTTGCTCTCCTCTCTGCGGCCTGCTCTGTGTGGAAACACGCTCACGTTCACTGTCCTCAGGGCGGGATGCCTCTCCCAGAGCCCCCCACTCCCATCCCACTGGCCACCGCTGAGGAACGGCTTCCCGCACCTACTTGTTCATCCTCGGCCTTGCCAGAGACAGCAGGCACACATGGAGCCCATGACTGCGTGTCCCGTGGGGCTGTGTGCACACGGAGCCCGTGACCGCGTGTTCCGTGGGGCTGTGTGCACACGGAGCCCGTGACCGCGTGTCCCATGGGGCTGTGTGCACATGGAGCCGTGACCTCGTGTCCTGTGGGGCTGTGTGCACATGGGGTTTGTGACCTCATGTCCCGGGAGGGCTGTGTGCACATGGGACCATGACCTCATGTCCCGTGGGGGCTGTGTGCACATGGGGCCCGTGACCTCATGTCCCGTGGGGGCTGTGTGCACATGGAGCCGTGACCTCGTGTCCCGTGGGGGCTGTGTGCACATGGAGCTGTGACCTCGTGTCCCGTGGGGGCTGTGTGCATATGGAGCCGTGACCTCGTGTCCCGTGGGGGCTGTGTGCACATGGAGCTGTGACCTCGTGTCCTGTGGGGCTGTGTGCACATGGAGCCCGTGACCTCGTGTCCCATGGGAGCTGTGTGCACATGGAGCCGTGACCTCATGTCCCGTGGGGCTGTGTGTACACGGGGCCCGTGACCTCGTGTCCCGTGGGGGCTGTGTGCACATGGAGCCGTGACCTCGTGTCCCATGGGGCTGTGTGCACATGGAGCCGTGACCTCGTGTCCCGTGGGGGCTGTGTGCACATGGAGCCCGTGACCTCGTGTCCCGTGGGGCTGTGTGCACATGGAGCTGTGACCTCGTGTCCCGTGGGGGCTGTGTGCACATGGAGCCGTGACCTCGTGTCCCGTGGGGGCTGTGTGCACATGGGGCCCGTGACCTCGTGTCCCGTGGGGGCTGTGTGCACATGGGGCCCGTGACCTTGTGTCCTGTGGGGCTGTGTGCACATGGAGCTGTGACCTCGTGTCCCATGGGGCTGTGTGTACACGGGGCCCCTGACCTCGTGTCCCGTGGGGGCTGTGTGCACATGGAGCCGTGACCTCGTGTCCCATGGGGCTGTGTGCACATGGAGCCCGTGACCTCGTGTCCCGTGGGGGCTGTGTGCACACGGAGCCGTGACCTCATGTCCCGTGGGGGCTGTGTGCACATGGGGCCCATGACCTCGTGTCCCGTGGGGGCTGTGTGCACATGGGGCCCGTGACCTCGTGTCCCGTGGGGGCTGTGTGCACATGGGGCCCGTGACCTTGTGTCCTGTGGGGCTGTGTGCACATGGAGCTGTGACCTCGTGTCCCGTGGGGCTGTGTGCACATGGAGCCGTGACCTCGTGTCCCGTGGGGGCTGTGTGCACATGGAGCTGTGACCTCGTGTCCCGTGGGGCTGTGTGCACATGGGACCGTGACCTCGTGTCCTGTGGGGCTGTGTGCACATGGAGCCGTGACCTCGTGTCCCGTGGGGCTGTGTGCACATGGGGCCCATGACCTCGTGTCCCATGGGGGCTGTGTGCACATGGGGCCCATGACTTCGTGTCCCGTGTGGCTGTGTGCACATGTGGGTCGGTTGCCTTGGGCTTTCGGGAGTTTGGCTTGGGGATTTGAACAGTGAACTTTAGGTTTTGGTGTTGTGGTTTCAGGATTTCAGCCTTGAGGACTTGGTGCTGGGGGAGGGGGTGTTCTTGGTTCCACAGGAAGCAGCGGTGGTGGGGCGCTGTGGCGGTGGGAGGGGCCGGCTGCTCCCAGCAGCGGTGGCGGCCTGGCCGAGGCTTGGAAGACAGCAGTCGCCCGAGGGCTTGGGCCTGCCAGCACGCAGTCCGCGTGGTCCTCCCGGCCCGCTGGCATGCCGTCCGCGCGGTTCTCCTGGCTGGGCTTCCTGTCCTGGCCTGGAGGTTTTGCAGGGTTGGCAGTCGTGTGGAAGGTGGCCTGGGGGACATTGTCCTCCAGTACGGACACTGCACCCGCCGTGGCCCCGTGGGGCACTGCCCCCGCCCACCCTGCGCTCCCCTTGGGTAATTCCCCCTTGCCACGAGGTGACATGATAACACTGGTAATCGGGTCATTTTTCCCAAACTTCTAACTCCGCCTCATTATTAGCAGGTGCTAAATTGCCACTCCAGCTGCCGCACGGTAACAATTAACTCCATTAATGTCACAACAGCTGTAATTTTTGAGGAAATGAAAAACATTAATAACTACTACCAAAAGCTGAAAAACAAAGGCAAACAGAAAACACAGTCACCCCCAGAGGCTGAAATTACCCAGGCGGGACAGGAGCCTGGCAGGGTTCAGACAGGCAGAGGTCCTGGAGGGAGGGCAGGGCCGCACAGGCCCAGCAGGGGGGCGCGGAGAGGCCTGGGGAGCCTGGGGTCAGGCTGCCAGCCTGGGGGCTCAGAGAGGCGGACGGGGGAGGGTGTGGTGCCGCTGTCTTGGCCTACCTTCAGTCCTTGCCTGCACGCGCGTGTACCCGCACGTGTACCCATACCTCAAGCACAGGCTACACACCACTCACCAACCAGCACCTGGCTCAGACTCTACCCTGGACCCTGAGCTTTTTTTTGATGACACTGTGTGTGCACATGCATTGTACACCTGCTGCACACCTGCACACACACGCACACCCGTGCGCACAATGCATGGAGGTATACTGGGCCCTCCAGGATTGGGGACAGGACTGGTTGGCTGGCCCCATCTTCCCTGGAGGGTATGTGCAGATCAGGATCCTCTCCAAGGGAAGAGCAGCTCCACCGAAATCATCATGATCGAAACTTTCAATGTGCACGAGTGATTTTATCTTGCCATAATTTTAATGAATGCTTTCCAGTTTGGGGTTAACTATGCTTTGGAAAAAGATACTCGGTGTGGTCTTTAAAATGATGAGCGTAAGTTAATTCTATAATTCATTGTAGTTTCTCAAACGCATATCATAGACTTTGATTGGATTCCTTCCTTCTATGCTCCTCTTTCATTAATAGTGCGGGTGGGCTTCCTTATGCTATTTTCTTTTCTTTTTTCTTTTTGTTGGTCGAGGGGCTTGAACTCTGGGCCTGGGCACTATCCTTCAGCTCTTCAGCTCAAGGTGAGCACCCTACCACTTGACCCACAGCACCATTTCCAGTTTTCTGGAAGTGTATTGGAAATAAAACCCTCACAGAATTTCCTGCCTGGCTGGCTTTGAACCACGATCCTCAGATCTCAGCCTCCGAGGTAGCTAGGATGACAGGCGCGAGCCACCAATGCCTGGCTCATTATGCTTTTCATACATTCTTATATTGAACTTCCAGAATATTCATTCCCCCCCCCCACTGCCATGACCCACGCCCTTCCCTCTTCCCTTACCTCTGGGACCCTCCCAACAGTCTACTTTACAACTAAGAAGTGATATTACTGTCAGTGGTAGGTCTGAATTCTGCAGATGTGTGAAACGTGACCGTTTGCAGCAGGTCTCAATGTCTGTGGTTCAGAAATTCATTCCCTTTAGAGTGTGATGAACAGACACGTATGGACATGCTTTCACGTGTGTGTTCATGTGCAGGTGTGCACACACAGCGTGGTGGTCCGTAAGCACACGCACACGTGTGGGCCATTGACTCACAAAGGCCCGCATGGACCCAGCCCGGCGAGCTCCCCTGCGGGGAGGCGCCCTTGTCTGAGCTCAGGCTGGGGTGGCGATGCGGGCGGGTGGGGGGAGGGGCAGGTGATGCGGGCGGGTGGGGGGAGGGGCAGGCGATGCGGGCGGGTAGGGGGAGGGGCAGGCGATGCGGGCGGGTGGGGGGAGGGGCAGGCTGGGAGGCAGAGGGTGGGGGGAGGGACAGGCTGGGGGGCAGGGGGTGGGGGGAGGGGCAGGCTGGGGGGCAGGGGGTGGGGGGAGGGGCAGGCTGGGGGGCAGGGGGTGGGGGGAGGGACAGGCTGGGGGGCAGGGGGTGGGGGGAGGGACAGGCTGGGGGGCAGGAGGTGGTGGGCTTCTCAGAGCTGGAGAGCCTGGGATTCTGGGGGAGCTCGAGCAGCAGGTGGTGCTCGGGTGCAGGTGGCTGGGCTGTGAAGGGCAGGGGCACCGAGGGGCTGTGCTGACCGCCTCCAAGGCTGCGGAAGTCCCTTCCAAGGAGAGCTGCACCCCAACTCCCCTCCCTTCTCCAGGGTGGCTGTCGAGTGCTGGCCCCTGCCTCCTCTCCCCTGCCCTGTCCTGTCCTCATGTCCTGTCTACCTGGTCTGTCCTCCTGTCCTGTCCTCCTGCCCTGTCCACCTGTCCTGTCCTCCTGTCCTGTCCTCCTGTCCTGTCCACCTGTCCTGTCCTCCTGTCCCGTCCACCTGTCCCATCCTCCTGTCCCGTCCACCTGTACTGTCCTCCTGTCCTGTCTACCTGTCCTGTCCACCTGTCCTGTCCACATGTCCTGTCCTCCTGTCCTGTCTACCTGTCCTGTCCTCCTGTCCTGTCCTCTTGTCCTGTCCACCTGTCCTGTCCTCCTGTCCTGTCCACCTGCCCTGTCCATCTCCTGCAGAGGCAAAGCCCCTGTCCTGTCTGCCTCTCTGTTTGCTTCTTTGGACTCACTTGTGGTCTGGGCTCCTGGTGAGGTCTTCCTGCTGACCTCCTCCATGAGAAAAATTCACACTCGGCCTCATCTGGAATCTCTTGAGCGTGAGTGAGTGTGAGTGAGCGTGAGTGAGCGTGAGTAAGCGTGAGTGAGCGTGAGTGAGCGTGTGTGAGCATGAGTGAGCACAACCAAGCCGCGGCTGAATCCATCCCCCACGTCGGAATCAGTGTTTTTCAGGGAGGAACCTTGTTGAAGCCAGCTTGCAGATTTAGTCTTAGACTAAATTTAAAGAGGATTTAATTTGCTTCCTTCTTTTTTCTGTTTCTCTCCAAACGAGACTGAAATGGCTCTGTGTCTGTTCCAGGGCTCTGCTGAGCCTGGTGGGGAGCCGAGGTAGCAGAGGTAGCAGAGGGAGGCTGTGTAAGGTCGTGGGATGGTACAGTCGGGCCGGCCTGCGGAGCTGGCCAGTCCCTGGCAGGGCTAGCCCCTGGCAGGGCCCGCTGCGGTGCTGCTCACGCTCCCAGCTCTACCGCTGGCTCGGGTCCCCTTGATCACCCCAGGGATGCCCACGGTCTGCACTGCTGGCCACATCTGTGCTGTCTGCTCGTCCTGGGCTGCAGCCAGCAGAGGCTGGACAGGAAAATGAGCTCCTGAGTGCATTATGCGTGTGTCCTGTGTACACAAGGGAGTGTGTGTGCGAGCACACGGGAAATCACGAATGCATAAACACACGCACACATGCCAACATGTCCGTGTGCAGTGGGGCTCGTTAGTTCTGAGAACAGTCGGGAGGCAGCCGGGCTACGGGGAGGCCTGGCTGGCGACGGGGGCTGCCCCTCCTGTGGTCCCTCTATCTGAGGACACAAGAGGGTGGACCATGCAGAGGGACTCGGGGACACCCCAGACTTCGGGAGTGGCCGCTGGTGCTGGCGTGGCCCTGTCCTGCACTGGGCTCCCGACCTTTCAGAAAACAACCGTGGGGCCTCAGCTGGGGCTCGGCCTCGTGGGAAGTCTCCCAGAAAGGCATCTTTGTGGTAAACAGGGTCCACTCCCCCCCCCCCCCCCCGGCGCGTGGCCCTGTCCTGCACTGGGCTCCCGACCTTTCAGAAAACAACCGTGGGGCCTCAGCTGGGGCTCGGCCTCGTGGGAAGTCTCCCAGAAAGGCATCTTTGTGGTAAACAGGGTCCACTCCCCCCCCCCCCCCCAGGCGGACTCTCCCGTCTGTGGGCCTCCCTTCTGCTGCCACAGGGGAAAGGGTAGCTCACACCTCGCTCGGTCACTGGGAGAAGGGCCCGTCCTCTGATTCTCTCCCTGCCCAGAGCTGGGCCTCGGCCCCGTTTCCTAGACACCCAGGCTGAGGCTTGAAGCCACGAGGAAAGCCCAGGCAGTCCTGGGGGTCACTGCGGAGCTGTGCGCATGCGGCTGTCTCAGAAGGGCCCTTGAGACCCTGTGTCCAGCCCTCCGTGCTCAAGGACCGGGGAAGCTGATCCCAGACTCCTGTGGGTGCTGTGGGCCCTGCTTGCCTCCCCCATGCCATGAGCAGCTCACTGGGAGCAGACAGGCCACGGCTGCTGGCGTCGGGAAGCACAGCATCCTTCCTGAGCACAGCAGGGCAGCCCCGGGTGCAACGGGCTCCGGCCAGTGTCAGGGTGGAGGAAACACCGCGTCCCACCGATACAGCCTGTCCTGGAGGGAGCGCATGGCTGCCCCGGCTGCGGAGAGCGGTGTCCTGGTCTCAGACTTGACGTGGCCTTTTCTGGACTCCCATCACCCCCCCGCCCCCCCCCCCCCCCCCCCCCGCCATCTGTCAGGCCCCTCACCACCGTGGTGGCAGGCGGGCAGGCAGGCAGGGCTCAGGCAGGCAGGGCTCAGGCAGGCAGGGCTCAGGCAGGCAGGGCTCAGGCAGGGCTCAGGCAGGCAGGGCTCAGGCAGGGCTCAGGCAGGCAGGGCTCAGGCAGGCAGGGCTCAGGCAGGCAGGGCTCAGGCAGGCAGGCAGGGCTCAGGCAGGGCACAGGCAGGGCTCAGGCAGGGCTCAGGCAGGCAGGGCTCAGGCAGGCAGGGCTCAGGCAGGCAGGGCTCAGGCAGGGCTCAGGCAGGGCTCAGGCAGGCAGGGCTCAGGCAGGCAGGGCTCAGGCAGGGCTCAGGCAGGCTTTCCCCATCATGCAGCAGAGGAAGGTGGTTCAGAAGTCTCTGGCTCCAGAACCCGGAGGAGTGGAGCTAGGTCTTCCAGGCTCAAGCATCATCGAGGCTGCCATGGCCTTTCCAGAAAACCCTGGATGCAGTGGCTAAGGTACGTGGCCGTCTTGGATTTCCAGGTAATTCTGGACTCAGTGGCCAGGACTCACCAGGCAGGACTCCCACATGTCAAGTAGGAGATGGCCGGCCCTGGCTGGGTCTTCTCTCTCTCCTCCTCCTCCTCCTCCTCCTCCTCCTCCTCCTCCTCCTCCTCCTCCTCCTCCCCCCTCCCCCCGCACTCCCTCCTCCGCTGATGGGTCGTTTCCAGGGACCCTCTGACATCTTTGCAGAGCAAGATGGAGGCAGGGCTGGGTGCTTGCCAGCACAGCCCTATCCTTCTCGAGGCCAGGCCCGCTGGGCATGGCAGCTGCCCCTATCCAGGCCACTTGCTGAGGCTCTTCTCTGAGGAAGGTACTGCTTCCTACACTGTGGGTATTTGTTGTTGTTCTTGTTGGTTGGGGGCTTGAACTCTGAGTCTTGGCGCTGTCCCTGCGCTCTTCAGCTCACGGTGAGCGCTCTACCACTTGAACCACAGCGCCACATCTGGTTTTCTTGTGGTTTATGGGAGTCTCACGGACTTTCCTGCCCGGGCTGGCTTTGAACCGTGATCCTCAGATCTCAGCCTCCTGAGTAGCTAGGGTGACAGGCCTGAGCCACCGGCACCCCTAAACACTGTGGGTTTTGGTGCCCCTTCCCCGAATTCAGACCCCAAAGCGCCAGGCGCGGGGCACCTGCCTGATGACGGCGCTCCTGCCCAGAGCTTCCTGGAGAGGCCTGCCCAGCGTTTCCATGCCTTCTCGCTCCCCGCTGGCCCTGCTGTCCACGTGCGTCCACTCTCCTTCGCACAGCCCAGCGGGTATGGCCCTGCGTGGAGCACCGTCCTACCCCACACCTCTGCTTCCTCTCGTGGTGGCACCCGATTGGCCTCTACTCCCGCCACCGTGAGGCCAGGAAGGCCGTGTCTGTGCCCGGCACGTGGCGGGGCCTCTCAGAGTCTGCTGGGTAATGGCTGACTGGGTCAGACCATTGTGTTCCTGCTCTCCAGTGGTGCTGGCCAGCCCTGCGTCCCTGGCCGGGGCCCTGAGCTCTCGATGTACCTCAGAGGCTGGCCAGCCGTCGCCACTCCCTGTCTGGACCTCTGCATGTGGGCAAACCCCAGCCGGTTCCCCAAGTTTCCCCGATGGTGGTTGGGCCCGGATGAGCTGCTCTGCAGCTCCGGCTCTCGGTGCTGTCTCAGGCCCCCCTGCGTGCCAGTCTGTGCGCACCCTGCTGAGGCGAAGGGCAAGGCAGCTGATCTCCAGGGCCTGGCGCAGCGGGGTTACCGTCAGTCCCATCATGCTGCAGGCTGGGGAGCGTAACGGGGCGCGGTCCCCATCCTCACCCGGGGAGGGATAACGGGCGCAGACTCCATCCTGACACGAAGTCCCGGGGAGCCTACCTAGCACACACTGCAGATGTGTGCCAGCCGGCAAAGCCTTGAAATGTGGGCATCTCAGAACTGGGGGTTCATGGGCCTTCTCTACGCGCCCAGAGCTGAGCTGGCGAGGCCCGGGGTTTGGGCCACTGGCTGCGCCTAGGTCCCCCCCCCCCCCCCGCAGACGTGAGAGGTGTCTGCCCCGTGCCCTGCGCGGCTCCCGCTCCGCTCCCATGACTCAGCCTCAGCCTCCACCCGGCTGTGGCAGGTGGACAGAGCGGCTGCCTTTGCCTCCGGGGCTCCGGAACGTCCCTCCTTGCAGAGGTTTGAGTCTGAAGTCGCTTGCTCTGTGCAGTGAGGCTGCAGAGTGGAATCCGAGGTGAGGGTCCAGACGACGGTGCGGCCGGCGGCCGTGCGGTGTGTCTGTGTGGGCCTGGGCAGGAGGCCGGGCTCTGCGGCCCTTCCTCCCCGGACAGGTCACGTGGAGTCTCGTGCCTTCTCCAGCACAGGCATCTGTGCCGCGGGACAGGCACACGCATGCCACCCAGGAGGGGCAGGCACGCACCCATGCCCAGCTCCCTGCAGGGGGCAGCACCCGCAGTCTGAGGAAGGACTTCAGCTGGAGTGGGGGGCCCCCAGGGTGGGCCTGGACACCGGGGCCTGCTGCGCGGGGGCAGGGGCTCTTCCCAGCAGGAGGGGCGGAGGCAGAGGCAGGAGGTGGCTGGGGTGTCCCCCCCACCCCCTGGAGGGTGGGGCGCACCCCAACTCCGTGTCACAGCCCCCAGGTGCCCGGGCACTGCTGCCTCATGCAGACCAGTTCCTGCCCTGCTTTGTTGAGTGGAGGCTGAGCTGCGTCCTGTGCCCCAGTCCCACGGGCAGGGACAGCAGGTTCTGGGGCGCAGGGGGGAGCCTGGCGGGCGGGGGTGCATCCATGAAGCTCCTTCTTTCTCTCCCTGCCCCTCACTTGTCGGCAACGTCAGGGGTCTACGGTCCCGCTCAGCCCTGGCATCTCTGGAGGGAATGATCCCGCGGCACCCGGGCGGCGGACGGCACGGCCTCCTGTCTTCTAGTCGAGGGAGAGCTGTACACGCGGCGGCTTTATTTAAGATGCTGCTTCTGGGCGGCCCCTGGGGAGATGCGTCTCGTCTGCGTTATGCTAAATCTTTAATAGCTTTTGACTGTGATATACGCTGCTGGAGGCTGATCCGGCCTGGACCGGCTGCTCCCTGGGAGGGAGGGGAGGCATGGGGAGGGGAAGGGGGTGTGGGGAAGGGAGGGGGTGGAGTGGGGGGGGACATTTACGGGGCAGCCTCCAGCAGCGGGGCTGGGATGGAGTGATGGGGGCGCTGGGAAGCGGGGTGTGTTGTCTCTGAGCTCTGGGACACGTAGCTCTGGGAGTCGATACCTGGGGCACAGCCCGGGCTCCGCACCCCAAGCCCACTGAAGAGCAGTGGACCAGTCACCCAGAAAGGACCACACTGCTGCAGGGCTTTGAGAAGGCTCTAGGCCCGTCTGGAATGTTCCAGAAAGAGCCGAGGACCCCCACATGGAGAGCATGGTGAGCCTGGGGGTGGGAACTTGACAATGTCCTAGTTTCTTTCTTATCCTATAAACTGTGCTCTTCAATGCTGGAGCTTTCTAGAAACACCCATCCGTCTCAGGAGGGCCAGTCTCAGGCCGAGTGCTTCCTTCATGCCTGAGAGTGGGAGAAGGTCGCGGTCTGTCGCCCTCCAGCCCAAGGCCACCCAGGCCCGGAGGGCAGCCCGGCCTTGACACTGAGGGGCGGGGGTCCGTCCCACCGCGGGGACCTGACGGGGCGGGCGCCCTGCCACTCCCGAGAGGGCCCCTGAGGCCAGGCCAGCCCCCTGCAGCCCCTGCCCTCCGCCCCATGGCTGCCGTTACCCAGAGCTGGGCTCGGGGAAGACAGGGCCGGGGCGGGGGGCACAGGCCGCCCCTCGGGGCTCTGGGCTGTAGGACCTCCTGAGGGTCTGCTGAGCAAGACACAGGCCTCCGTCCTGCGGTCTCCTCGAGGAGTGGCCTCTGCCTTGGGGGGCGTCCGGGGGGCTCTGGAAGGAGAAGCGGGAGGGGCAAAGGGGCCTGGCCCAGCTGGCCCAGCTTCGAGGAGTCCCCAGAACCCCACGTGCACCCAGGGCATCCCTGCCGGCCACGTGGCCGGGGAAGCCGGGCTCTGCAAGGAGGAAGTGGCCAGGCTGTCCGCATGCCCTCACCCCTGCCCGCACCCCTGCCCACCTCCCTGCCCACTCCCCTGCCCGCACCCCTGCCCGCTTCCCTGCCCTCACCCCTGCCCACTCCACTGCCCGCCCGCTGCCCGCCCCCCTGCCCGCCCCCTGCCCGCACCCCTACCCTCACCCCTGCCTTCACCCCTGCCCGCCCCCTGCCTGCCCCCCTGCCCTCACTCCTGCCCTCACCCCTGCCCGCCCCCCCTGCCCTCACCCCTGCCCTCACCCCTGCCCGCCCCCCTGCCCGCTCCCCTGCCCACCCCCCTGCCCGCCCCCCTGCCCGCACCCCTGCCCCCAACCTTGCCCCCACCCCTGCCCTCACCCCTGCCCGCACCCCTGCCCCCACCCCTGCCCTCACTCCTGCCTGCTCCCCTGCCCACCCCCCTGCCCTCACTCCTGCCCGCTCCCCTGCCCCCACCCCTGCCCTCACTCCTGCCCTCACTCCTGCCCTCACTCCTGCCCGGCCCCCTGCCCAATCCCCTGCCCAATCCCCTGCCCAATCCCCTGCCCATTCCTCTGCCCTCACTCCTGCCCGCTCTGCTGCCTGCTCCCCTGCCCCCACCCTTGCCCGCTCCCCTGCCCGCACCCCTGCCCGGCCTCCTGCCCACTCCCCTGAACCCCTGCCCACACCCCTGCCCACCCCTCTGCCTGCAACCCTGCCCGCTCCCCTGCCCGCACCCCTGCCCGGCCTCCTGCCCACTCCCCTGAACCCCTGCCCACACCCCTGCCCACCCCTCTGCCCGCAACCCTGCCCACTCCCCTGCCCTCACCCCTGCCCAACTCCCTGCCTGGCCCCCTGCCCGCCCCCCTGCCCGCTCCCCTGCCCTCACCCCTGCCCGCTCCCCTGCCCGCAACCCTGCCCGCTCCCCTGCCCGCCCCCCTGCCCGCTCCCCTGCCCGCCCCCCTGCCTGCTCCCCTGCCCGCCCCCCTGCCCGCAACCCTGCCCGCTCCCCTGCCCTCACCCCTGCCCAACCCCCTGCCTGGCCCCCTGCCCGCCCCCCTGCCCGCTCCCCTGCCCTCATCCCTGCCCTCACCCCTGCCCGCAACCCTGCCCGCAACCCTGCCCGCTCCCCTGCCCGCCCCCCCTGCCCTCACCCCTGCCCGCCCCCCTGCTCGCTCCCCTGCCCGCCCCCCTGCCCGCCCCCCTGCCCGCTCCCCTGCCTGCACCCCTGCCCGCACCCCTGCCCCCACCTTTGCCCCCACCCCTGCCCTCACTCCTGCCTGCTCCCCTGCCCACCCCCCTGCCCTCACTCCTGCCCGCTCCCCTGCCCCCACCCCTGTCCTCACTCCTGCCCTCACTCCTGCCCTCACTCCTGCCCGGCCCCCTGCCCAATCCCCTGCCCAATCCCCTGCCCATTCCTCTGCCCTCACTCCTGCCCGCTCCGCTGCCTGCTCCCCTGCCCCCACCCTTGCCCGCTCCCCTGCCCGCACCCCTGCCCGGCCTCCTGCCCACTCCCCTGAACCCCTGCCCACACCCCTGCCCACCCCTCTGCCCGCAACCCTGCCCGCTCCCCTGCCCTCACCCCTGCCCACCCCCCTGCCCGGCCCCCTGCCCACCCCCCTGCCCGCTCCCCTGCCCTCACCCCTGCCCGCTCCCCTGCCCTCACCCCGCCCGCTCCCCTGCCCGCAACCCTGCCCGCTCCCCTGCCCGCCCCCCTGCCCGCAACCCTGCCCGCTCCCCTGCCCGCCCCCCTGCCCGCTCCCCTGCCCGCCCCCCCCGCCCGCCCCACTGCCCACTCCCCCGTCCTCACCCCCGCCCGCTCCCCCGCCCGCTCCCCTGCCCGCCCCCCCGCCCGCTCCCCTGCCCGCCCCACTGCCCACTCCCCCGTCCTCACCCCCGCCCGCTCCCCCGCCCGCTCCCCTGCCCGCTCCCCTGCCCGCACCCCTGCCCGCCCCCCTGCCCGTCCTCCCCTTCTACCCCTTTCACATCAGCTTTCTTCCCTGGCTTCCACCCGTCACCACACTGGCCAGGAGGGCTCAGGGCTCTGCCGCTACCCACCTGCGCTGCCCGCCTCGCGGTGGGTTTAACAGACAGCAGCTTGTGTGTGTGTGTGTGTGTGTGTATGTGTGTGTGCGTGTGTGTGAGCACCAGGGTCTCACAAGCAGACTGTGAGCACCCGCGCCCCTCCCGGTCCCTCTGGCCTCGGTGACCCTTCCCGCGCCCCTCCCGGTCCCTCTGGCCTCGGTGACCCTTCCCGCGCCCCTCCCGGTCCCTCTGGCCTCGGTGACCCTTCCCGCGCCCCTCCCGGTCCCTCTGGCCTCGGTGACCCTTCCCGCGCCCCTCCCGGTCCCTCTGGCCTCGGTGACCCTTCCCGCGCCCCTCCCGGTCCCTCTGGCCTCGGTGACCCTTCCCGCGCCCCTCCTGGTCCCTCTGGCCTCGGTGACCCTTCCCGCGCCCCTCCCGGTCCCTCTGGCCTCGGTGACCCTTCCCGCGCACCAGCTTCCTGCCTGATGTGAGCTGTGAGTGCAGCAGGGGCCGCCCGCTCTCCAGGTGGTGCCACACATGGCCCGGTGCCGGCTTCTTCCGCCTGCAGCCCTCATATCTCCCGCGTGGGTCTGACCTGTTTAACAAAGACCTCATGGCCGCAGTGTCCGGAGAGCAGCCCGCGCTGTGGGCTCCGTGACCTGTGCTATCTGGGGCTGCTTGTCTCAGCCGGGCAGGAGCGCGTCTCCATCCCGGGAAGTCACGGATTCCCACACGCAGACCGGCCAAGAAGGCCAGCCGTGCCTTCTCCACCGTTCCAGGGGTGGCTGGTGACGGTGCACTTCTGTGGTGGTCCCGTGGCAGTCCTGTGGCAGTCCCATGGGGTCCCGTGGCAGCCCCGTGGTGGTTCCGTGGTGTCCCGTGGCGGTCTGCTGGCGGTCCCGTGGCAGTCCCGTGGCGGTCCGGTGGTGGTCCCGTGGCGGTCCGGTGGTGGTTCCATGGCGGTCCCGTGGCGGTCCCATGGCGGTCCCGTGGCAGTCCTGTGGAAGTCCCGCGGCGGTCCCGTGGCAGTCCCGTGATGGTCCCATGGCGGTCCCGTGGCGGTCCCGTGGTGGTTCCATGACGGCCCCCTGGCAGTCCTGTGGAAGTCCTGTGGCGGTCCCGTGGCAGTCCCGTGATGGTCCCGTGGCGGTCCCGTGGCAGTCCCGTGGCAGGGTGGCTGGTGTCTGTCTCATCCCATGGCAGAGGCAGCAGGGCAAACGTGGATGTCTGCAGAGGGCCCTCTAGGCCCAGCCCTTTTGGCCCGGCACGGATCGCGCCTGAGGGTGAGACCCCTTGGCCGGACCTCTTATTACCACTGCCCTGGGGGTTGTTTCTCATCTTCCTCTGTGGGGTCACGGTTGACTCCTGACTCTCTTTGGTGCCCGTGGGCAGCCTGGTGGAGGTGGCCATAGGCCTGCTCGAGGCCTGTGCGAGGCCCTGGGTGCTGAGATGCCCAGGAGACACAGCTGCAGACCCCGGCCGCGGGACACCCCCACCCGGGAAGACAGGTCTCAGGAGACACCGCCGGTGGACCAGGCATGGGGCCATGGAAACCCCAGGTCTGGGTGTTCATCGTCCTCAGAGTGGGGCTCAGACTACAGAAGGGCAGAGGAGGGGGACGGAGGGAACTGCAGAGCAGAATGCGGGCAGCGGCCTGCTGGGCGGGGGTGGGGGAATGGGGGTGAGGGGAGGGCAATCAGCAGCAGGCCCTGGAGGGCAGTTGGCAGGAGCAAGGGTCCTGGACTGCAGGGCTGAGCGAGCCTTGTGGCAGGCATGGCAGGGTGGGCACAGCGGGGTGGGTGGGGCGGGGCGGGCATGGCAGGGGGGGACAGGCATGGTGGGGCAGGGCAGGCAAGGCAGGGCGGGGCGGGCAAGGCAGGGCGGGGTGGGCAAGGCAGGGCGGGGCGGGACAGGCATGGCAGGGCGGGGTGGGCACAGTGGGGTGGGTGGGGCAGGGCGGGGCGGGGCAGGCATGGCAGGGCAGGAGTCCTGCAGGTTTGCAGGATGGGGATAGGACCAGACCTGGCGAGGGCTGTGCCGGCCTTGTGGAGACCCGGCCAGGACCCGTGGCTGCCCTCTGGGGCCCAGGAGCCTTCTCAGGGAGCCGTGGGGGCTGCCAAGTCTTCACCACCTACGCTGGGTCCTGGCCTCAGAGCCTCTGGTCGCCTCCTCCCCACCCGAGGGGGGTGGGGGGCAGAGCCCAGCCCTGGCTGCCCGAGCAGAGGGACGGGGACATTCTCCTGAGAGCCAGTCCAGCGTGCCCAGTCCAGCAAGCCCAGACCACCCCGTCCTCCCCCACAGCACCCCATCCCCCCACAGCACCCCATCCTCCCACAGCACCCCATCCTCCCACAGCACCCCGTCCTCCCACAGCACCCCGTCCTCCCACAGCACCCCATCCTCCCACAGCACCCCATCCTCCCCCACAGCACCCCATCCTCCCACAGCACCCCATCCTCCCACAGCACCCCATCCCCCCCACAGCACCCCATCCTCCCACACAGCACCCCGTCCTCCCCACAGCACCCCATCCTCCCACAGCACCCCATCCTCCCACAGCACCCCATCCTCCCACAGCACCCCATCCCCCCCACAGCACCCCATCCCCCCCACAGCACCCCATCCTCCCACAGCACCCCATCCTCCCCCACAGCACCCCATCCCCCCCACAGCACCCCATCCCCCCCACAGCACCCCATCCCCCCCACAGCACCCCATCCTCCCACAGCACCCCGTCCTCCCACAGCACCCCATCCTCCCACAGCACCCCATCCTCCCACAGCACCCCATCCTCCCCACAGCACCCCATCCTCCCACAGCACCCCGTCCTCCCACAGCACCCCATCCTCCCACAGCACCCCGTCCTCCCACAGCACCCCGTCCTCCCACAGCACCCCGTCCTCCCACAGCACCCCATCCTCCCACAGCACCCCATCCTCCCCCACAGCACCCCATCCTCCCCACAGCACCCCGTCCTCCCACAGCACCCCGTCCTCCCACAGCACCCCGTCCTCCCAGGTGGAGGCAGCCTCAGAGGGCCGTCCTCCCATTCCACCCTTGCTGTGGACACTCTGTCTCCAAGGAAGGTGGGCAGCAGGGAGGGGCCAGGACGGTGTCTGGCGCCAGCCGAGGCCCTGTCCCCGCCCTGCCCCTCCTCTTAGGGTTGTCGGCCCTGAAGGCCCAGGGTGTCCACCATCCACGTGTCTGTGTCCACCAGCGGTGGCAGGTCACCCGGGAGCAGGCACAGGCCCTCCCCCCCCCCCCCCCCCGGGGCCAGGAAGGACAGGCCACCTGCCCTCCCTCCACCCCACCCCTCCCACCCTCCTCAGTCCTCCCAGAGCTGACATTTCCAGAATCCACTGGAGCTAAGGGCTATGGGACAGTGCAGTTGTGGGCCTGAGGGGCAGAGAGGGCGGTGTTGTGCATCCTCTGGGCTCTCTTGCGCTGCTCTGTGACCTCTAACAAGTTTCTTAGCCTCTCTGTGTCCCACAAGTATCATCTGTAAAAATAGATGTTAGCTAGGTGTTTTCTTGTTTGGTTTTTTGTTCATTTTGCAGGTCCTGGGACTTGATGCAGGGCCTGGTACTGTCTCTGAACTTTTTTCTCAACCATGTGAGCACCACTAAAGTAGTTGACTGGAGAGAAGAGTCTCACAGACTTTCCTGCCTGGATCGGCTTCAAAGCACAATCCTCCCAGCTCAGCTGGGACCACAGGCCTGAGCCACTAGGGACCAGCAATAGCTATTTTTTATTTATGTTCCGAAGAATAAATAAATGTGATCATGTAAGGGACCATGAATAGTTCCCCAAAGTCAAAAAGTGTCAATACATACCAGTTGTTTATATTAAGAGAACAGAGACTAAAGCCCAAGATGTCACAGAAGAACATTTCCCAGGCCGCAGCAATCCTGTGTGTGCAGAGATGATGAATTGCACCGCCGGTAGAAAACAAAAACCCCAGCATGGATTGAATAACAAGGAACGAGGCCACGTCATGTATGCCTACACTGAAATACGGTGCAGGTGTCAAAAATAAAGCTATATCCGCGTGCTGACTTGGAGTGGCCTAACGAAGTGTTGTTAATGGAGGAGAGGGGTGGTGGGAGGGTGTGAACGCGGCTGGCAGAGGGCTGGCTCTGGCGTGCACCGCCCAGGCCCGGGGGTCTCCAGGGCCTGCCCTGGGCTGAGGTTTAGAGCTGCGTGGGTGAGAAACCTTCCCTGCGCCTGCAGACCTCGAGGTGGGCCGGCCTCACTCAAACCCAACACCAGGAGGAGGGGAAAGGGAGCGCGGGTCTGCCCCCGCCCCCAGGAGCTAGGCCAGCCCCTCGGCCTGGTGCCGGCTGGAAGCTGGGCTGGGGCTCCAGGCCCTGTCTGTGCCCGCGCTCACCGCCTTTGCCTTGTGTCTGATTCTCAAGTCCAGTCAGGGAGTCAGAATTCTCTGGGTGCAGCTTTGGGCGTCTGGGGCGCAGAGCCGTCTTTGTAACCTGGCAACCGGGATCACTTTCAGGCTGGTTTGATTCCCCAGAAAACCGCGGAGGCCCTCCAGTTCCGTCTCTCCCGTCTTTGGCAGGCAGCAGCTGGGTGCCGCTGTTGGAGGTGGGTGCGGCCGGGGGCGAAGTGACGGACCTGTGCCCCATCCCCCACGCGTGGCCACCAACCACGCCAGCCCGTGGTGGTGTCACGGACCTGTGCCCCATGCCCCCACGCGGGGCTGCCGACCTCCCCAGCCCGTGGTGGTGTCACGGACCTGTGCCCCATGCCCCCACGCGTGGCCACCGACCCCAGCCCGTGGTGGTGTCACGGACCTGTGCCCCATTCCCCCACGCGTGGCCACCAACCACGCCAGCCCGTGGTGGTGTCACGGACCTGTGCCCCATGCCCCCACGCGTGGCCACCAACCACGCCAGCCCGTGGTGGTGTCACGGACCTGTGTCCCATGTCCCCCCCACGCAGGGCTGCCGACCACCCTAGCCCAGCCCGTGGCGGTGGTGGGGCTGGGGTGTCCCCGAGGAGCATGCCCCCTGAATGATGCATTTCCTATCGACCTTCACGAGCCACGCCAGCCTCCCTTGCGTGTCTGCTGGCTGCGGGGAGGGTGGGAAGGGCGGGGCGCGGGGGCTGCGGGAGGGTGGGAAGGGCGGGGCGCGGGGGCTGCGGGAGGGTGGGAAGGGCGGGGCGCGGGGGCTGTGGGAGGCTGCGGGGAGGGTGGGGCGCGGGGGCTGTGGGAGGCTGCGGGAGGCTGTGGGGAGGGCGGGGCTGCAGGAGGCTGCGGGAGGCTGTAGGAAGGGCGGGGCGCGGGGGCTGCAGGAGGCTGCGGGAGGGTGGGAAGGGCGGGGCGCGGGTGCTGCGGGAGGGTGGGGAGGGCGGGGCGCGGGGGCTGCGGGAGGGTGGGGAGGGCGGGGCGCGGGGGCTGCGGGAGGGTGGGAAGGGCGGGGCGCGGGGGCTGTGGGAGGCTGCGGGGAGGGTGGGGCGCGGGGGCTGTGGGAGGCTGCGGGAGGCTGTGGGGAGGGCGGGGCTGCAGGAGGCTGCCGGAGGCTGTAGGAAGGGCGGGGTGCGGGGGCTGCAGGAGGCTGCGGGAGGGTGGGGAGGGCGGGGCGCGGGGGCTGTGGGAGGCTGCGGGAGGGTGGGAAGGGCGGGGCGCGGGGGCTGCGGGAGGGTGGGGAGGGCGGGGGCGCGGGGGCTGTGGGAGGCTGCGGGGAGGGCGGGGCGCGGGGGCTGCGGGAGGGTGGGAAGGGCGGGGCGCGGGGGCTGCGGGAGGCTGCGGGAGGGTGGGGAGGGCGGGGCGCGGGGGCTGCGGGAGGGTGGGAAGGGCGGGGCGCGGGGGCTGCAGGAGGCTGCGGGAGGGTGGGGAGGGCGGGGCGCGGGGGCTGTGGGAGGCTGCGGGGAGGGTGGGGAGGGTGGGAAGGGCGGGGCGCGGGGGCTGCAGGAGGCTGCGGGAGGGTGGGGGAGGGCGGGGCGCGGGGGCTGCAGGAGGCTGCGGGAGGGTGGGAAGGGCGGGACGCGGGGGCTGCAGGAGGCTGCGGGAGGGTGGGGAGGGCGGGGCGCGGGGGCTGCAGGAGGCTGCGGGAGGGTGGGGAGGGCGGGGCGCGGGGGCTGCAGGAGGCTGCGGGAGGGTGGGAAGGGCGGGGCGCGGGGGCTGCAGGAGGCTGCGGGAGGGTGGGGAGGGCGGGGCGCAGGGGCTGCGGGAGGCTGCGGGAGGGTGGGGAGGGCGGGGCGCGGGGGCTGTGGGAGGAGGCTGCGGGGAGGGTGGGGCGCGGGGGCTGTGGGAGCACTGCAGTCTTTCACCAACACTGCCTTCCAACTTAGTGCTGGAACCCTGTGCGTGTGCAGAGTGAGTGAGCACACATGTGCGTGCACAGGGGTGTCAGGTGTGAGAAACAGGTGTGCACCGTGTGAGGGTGGCGCTGTGCTTAATCGGGATGCATGCTCTTCTGCTCACCAGGCTGGCAGACAGCACAGCACGGAGGCACAGATCGGGCCAGGAGCCTCGTTCAGGCTGGACCTGAGTGGGCTGCGAGCTGCGGGGCGGGCGTGGGGCTGGTGGCTCCAGCGAGGAGCTGGGCGGCACTGCCCGGAGCAGGAGCCACACCGCGGAGCCCGGCCCGGCCCACGTCGCGGAGCAGCTAGGGAGGAGGAGAGAGCGCCGCGCCTGGGCGACTGGCGCCTCCAGAGCCACAGCGGAGTCCTGGGCGTCCTGGGAAGCCGGGGACGGAGGCCGCTCCGCGTCCCTGCCTCTGAGCCTGGCCTGAGAGCCGCGCCCTGGAGGCCGGTGGTCGGCCAGGCCCAGGCCAGCGCCGCGCCGGCCACCGAGCGGGATCCCGAGTCCAGTGGCTGCGGCTCTCCCACCGCAACACCCAGGCCTTCCTGAAGATAGTGCAGGAAACACCGGGCAGTGTTCCGCTGGGCTCCGGAAGGCCGGGGGGCAGCGCACCCGCCCAGTGGGGGCGTCATCCCTCCCTGCCTGCCCCAAGCCGCGCTGCTTACGCCGCTGGCCTCAGAAAGGGTCTTTGTGGTGTGAATGGCTGTCTGAAGGAGCAGGTCGTCTAGATGAAACTGTCTGTGTCATCACGAGAGACCCCGGGCGCTAGAGACAGGGAGGAAGCGGGGACGCGGCTACAGAGACAGAGAACACGCCTGCGTGTGCACACACACCTCGCTGAGAGCACGCCCGCGTGTGCACACACAGCCTCGCTGACAGCACGCCCGTGTGCACACACAGCCTCGCTGAGAACACGCCCGTGTGCACACACAGCCTCGCTGAAAACACACCCGTGTGCACACAGCCTCGCTGAGAACACGCCCGCGTGTGCACACACAGCCTCGCTGAGAACACGCCTGCGTGTGCACACACACCTCGCTGAGAGCACGCCCGCGTGTGCACACACAGCCTCGCTGAGAACACGCCCGCGTGTGCACACACAGCCTCGCTGAGAGCACGCCCGCGTGTGCACACACAGCCTCGCTGAGAACACGCCCGCGTGTGCACACACAGCCTCGCTGAGAACACGCCTGCGTGGGCACACACAGCCTCGCTGAGAGCACGCCCGCGTGTGCACGCAGCCTCGCTGAGAACACGCCCGTGTGCACACACAGCCTCGCTGAGAACACGCCCGTGTGCACACACAGCCTCGCTGAGAAAACACCCGCGTGTGCACACACACCCTCGCTGAGAACACACCCGTGTGCACACACACCCTCGCTGAGAACACGCCCGTGTGCACACACAGCCTCGCTGAGAACACGCCCGTGTGCACACACAGCCTCGCTGAGAACACGCCCGTGTGCACACACAGCCTCGCTGAGAACACGCCCGTGTGCACACACGGCCTCGCTGAGAACACGCCCGTGTGCACACACGGCCTCGCTGAGAACACGCCCGTGTGCACACACGGCCTCGCTGAGAACACGCCCGTGTGCACACACGGCCTCGCTGAGAACACGCCCGTGTGCACACACAGCCTCGCTGAGAACACGCCCGTGTGCACACACAGCCTCGCTGAGAACACGCCCGTGTGCACACACAGCCTCGCTGAGAACACGCCCGTGTGCACACAGCCTCGCTGAGAACACCCGTGTGCACACAGCCTCGCTGAGAACACACGTGTGCACACACAGCCTCGCTGAGAACACGCCCGTGTGCACACACAGCCTCGCTGAGAACACACCCGTGTGCACACACTGCCTCGCTGAGAACACGCCCGTGTGCACACACAGCCTCGCTGAGAACACGCCCGTGTGCACACACAGCCTCGCTGAGAACACGCCCGTGTGCACACACAGCCTCGCTGAGAACACGCCCGTGTGCACACACAGCCTCGCTGAGAACATGCCCGTGTGCACACACAGCCTCGCTGAGAACACGCCCGTGTGCACACAGCCTCGCTGAGAACACGCCCGTGTGCACACACAGCCTCGCTGTGAACACGCTCGCGTGCACACACAGCCTCGCTGAGAACACGCCCGTGTGCACACACAGCCTCGCTGAGAACATCCGTGTGCACACACGGCCTCGCTGAGAACACGCCCGTGTGCACACACACCTCGCTGAGAACATGCCCGTGTGCACACACAGCCTCGCTGAGAACACGCGTGTGCACACGGCCTCGCTGAGAACACGCCTGTGTGCACACACAGCTTCGCTGAGAACACGCCCGCGTGCACACACTGCCTCGCTGAGAACACGCCCGTGTGCACACACAGCCTCGCTGAGAACACGCCCGTGTGCACACACAGCCTCGCTGAGAACACACCCGTGTGCACACAGCCTCGCTGAGAACACGCCCGTGTGCACACACGGCCTCGCTGAGAACACACCCGTATGCACACACAGCCTCGCTGAGAACACGCCCGTGTGCACACAGCCTCGCTGAGAACACGCTCATGTGCACACACAGCCTCGCTGAGAGCACGCCCGTGTGCACACACACGGCCTCGCTGAGAACACGCCCGTGTGCACACACAGCCTCGCTGAGAACACGCCCGTGTGCACACAGCCTCGCTGAGAACACACGTGTGCACACACAGCCTCGCTGAGAGCACGCCCGTGTGCACACACAGCCTCGCTGAGAACACACCCGTGTGCACACACTGCCTCGCTGAGAACACGCCCGTGTGCACACACAGCCTCGCTGAGAACACGCTCGTGTGCACACACAGCCTCGCTGAGAACACACCCGTGTGCACACACAGCCTCGCTGAGAACACGCCCGTGTGCACACACAGCCTCGCTGAGAACATGCCCGTGTGCACACACAGCCTCGCTGAGAACACGCCCGTGTGCACACAGCCTCGCTGAGAACACGCCCGTGTGCACACACAGCC
Organism: Dipodomys spectabilis; assembly: GCF_019054845.1. Lineage (NCBI taxonomy): Eukaryota > Metazoa > Chordata > Mammalia > Rodentia > Heteromyidae > Dipodomys > Dipodomys spectabilis. The sequence goes on from NW_024870801.1 coordinate 399,231, forward strand.
TCGCTGTGAACACGCTCGCGTGCACACACAGCCTCGCTGAGAACACGCCCGTGTGCACACACAGCCTCGCTGAAAACACCCGTGTGCACACACGGCCTCGCTGAGAACACGCCCGTGTGCACACACACCTCGCTGAGAACACGCCCGTGTGCACACACAGCCTCGCTGAGAACACGCGTGTGCACACGGCCTCGCTGAGAACACGCCTGTGTGCACACACAGCCTCGCTGAGAACACGCCCGCGTGCACACACTGCCTCGCTGAGAACACGCCCGTGTGCACCCACAGCCTCGCTGAGAACACGCCCGTGTGCACACACAGCCTCGCTGAGAACACACCCGTGTGCACACAGCCTCGCTGAGAACACGCCCGTGTGCACACACAGCCTCGCTGAGAACACACCCGTATGCACACACAGCCTCGCTGAGAACTCGCCCGTGTGCACACAGCCTCGCTGAGAACACGCTCATGTGCACACACAGCCTCGCTGAGAGCACGCCCGTGTGCACACAGCCTCGCTGAGAACACGCCCGTGTGCACACACAGCCTTGCTGAGAACACGTGTGTGCACACACAGCCTCGCTGAGAACACGCCCGTGTGCACACAGCCTCGCTGAGAACACACCCATGTGCACACACAGCCTCGCTGAGAACACGCGTGTGCACACATGGCCTCGCTGAGAACACGTGTGTGCACACACAGCCTCGCTGAGAACACGCCCGTGTGCACACACAGCCTCGCTGAGAACACGCCCGTGTGCACACAGCCTCGCTGAGAACACGCTCATTTGCACACACAGCCTCGCTGAGAGCACGCCCGTGTGCACACAGCTTCGCTGAGAACACGCCCGTGTGCACACAGCCTCGCTGAGAACACGCCCGTGTGCACACACAGCCTCGCTGTGAACACGCTCGCGTGCACACACAGCCTCGCTGAGAACACGCCCGTGTGCACACACAGCCTCGCTGAGAACACCCGTGTGCACACACGGCCTCGCTGAGAACACGCCCGTGTGCACACACACCTCGCTGAGAACACGCCCGTGTGCACACACAGCCTCGCTGAGAACACGCGTGTGCACACGGCCTCGCTGAGAACACGCCTGTGTGCACACACAGCCTCGCTGAGAACACGCCCGCGTGCACACACTGCCTCGCTGAGAACACGCCCGTGTGCACACACAGCCTCGCTGAGAACACGCCCGTGTGCACACACAGCCTCGCTGAGAACACACCCGTGTGCACACAGCCTCGCTGAGAACACGCCCGTGTGCACACACAGCCTCGCTGAGAACACACCCGTATGCACACACAGCCTCGCTGAGAACACGCCCGTGTGCACACAGCCTCGCTGAGAGCACGCCCGTGTGCACACACAGCCTCGCTGAGAGCACGCCCGTGTGCACACAGCCTCGCTGAGAACACGCCCGTGTGCACACACAGCCTTGCTGAGAACACGTGTGTGCACACACAGCCTCGCTGAGAACACACCCATGTGCACACACAGCCTCGCTGAGAACACGCGTGTGCACACACGGCCTCGCTGAGAACACGTGTGTGCACACACAGCCTCGCTGAGAACACGCCCGTGTGCACACACAGCCTCGCTGAGAACACGCCCGTGTGCACACAGCCTCGCTGAGAACACGCTCATTTGCACACACAGCCTCGCTGAGAGCACGCCCGTGTGCACACACAGCCTCGCTGAGAACACGCCCGTGTGCACACACAGCCTCGCTGAGAAAACACCCGTGTGCACACACGCCTCGCTGAGAACACGCTCATGTGCACACACAGCCTCGCTGAGAGCACGCCCGCGTGTGCACACACAGCCTCGCTGAGAACACGCCCGTGTGCACACACAGCCTCGCTGAGAACACGCCCGTGTGCACATAGCCTCGCTGAGAACACGCTCATGTGCACACACAGCCTCGCTGAGAGCACGCCCGTGTGCACACACAGCCTCGCTGAGAACACGCCCGTGTGCACACACAGCCTCGCTGAGAACACGCCCGTGTGCACACACAGCCTCGCTGAGAACACGCCCGTATGCACACACAGCCTCGCTGAGAACACACCCGTGTGCACACAGCCTCGCTGAGAACACACCCGTGTGCACACACGGCCTCGCTGAGAACACGCGTGTGCACACAGCCTCGCTGAGAACACACCCGTGTGCACACACAGCCTCGCTGAGAACACGCCCGTATGCACACACACGGCCTCGCTGAGAACACACCCGTGTGCACACAGCCTCGCTGAGAACACACCCGTGTGCACACACACCCTCGCTGAGAACACACCCGTGTGCACACATGGCCTTGCTGAGAACACGCCCGTGTGCACACACAGCCTCGCTGAGAACACGCCCGTGTGCACACACAGCCTCGCTGAGAACACACCCGTGTGCACACGGCCTCGCTGAGAACACACCCGTGTGCACACACAGCCTCGCTGAGAACACGCCCGTGTGCACACACGGCCTCGCTGAGAACACACCCGTGTGCACACACGGCCTCGCTAAGAACACGCCCGTGTGCACACACAGCCTCGCTGAGAACACACCCGTGTGCACACACTGCCTCGCTGAGAACACACCCGTGTGCACACACAGCCTCGCTGAGAACACCCGTGTGCACACAGCCTCGCTGAGAACACACGTGTGCACACACAACCTCGCTGAGAACACGCCCGTGTGCACACACAGCCTCGCTGATAACACGCCCGTGTGCACACACTGCCTCGCTGAGAACACGCCCGTGTGCACACACAGCCTCGCTGAGAACACGCCCGTGTGCACACACAGCCTCGCTGAGAACACACCCGTGTGCACACACAGCCTCGCTAATAACACGCCCGTGTGCACACACAGCCTCGCTGAGAACACACCCGTGTGCACACACAGCCTCGCTGAGAACACGCGTGTGCACACACGGCCTCGCTGAGAACACGCCCGTGTGCAAACACGGCCTCGCTGAGATCACGCCCGTGTGCACACACAGCCTCGCTGAGAACACGCCCGTGTGCACACACAGCCTCGCTGAGATCACGCCCGTGTGCACACACAGCCTCGCTGAGAACACGCCCGTGTGCACACACGGCCTCGCTGAGAACACGCCCGCATGTGCACACACAGCCTCGCTGAGAACACGCGTGTGCACACACAGCCTCGCTGAGAACACACCCGTGTGCACACACGGCCTCGCTGAGAACACACCCGTGTGCACACACAGCCTCGCTGAGAACACGCGTGTGCACACACAGCCTCGCTGATAACACGCCCGTGTGCACACACGGCCTCGCTGAGAACACACCCGTGTGCACACACAGCCTCGCTGAGAACACGCGTGTGCACACACAGCCTCGCTGAGAACACGCCCGTGTGCACACACAGCCTCGCTGAGAATACACCCGTGTGCACACACAGCCTCGCTGAGAACACGCCCGTGTGCACACAGCCTCGCTGAGAACACGCCCGTGTGCACACACGGCCTCGCTGAGAACACGGCCGTGTGCACACACAGCCTCGCTGAGAACACGCCCGTGTGCACACACAGCCTCGCTGAGAATACACCCGTGTGCACACACAGCCTCGCTGAGAACACGCCCGTGTGCACACACAGCCTCGCTGAGAACACGCCCGTGTGCACACACACCCTCGCTGAGAACACGGCCGTGTGCACACACAGCCTCGCTGAGAACACGCCCGCATGTGCACACAGCCTCGCTGAGTACACGCCCGTGTGCACACACAGCCTCGCTGAGAACACGCCCGTGTGCACACACACCTCGCTGAGAACACGCCCGTGTGCACACACATCCTTGCTGAGAACACGCCCGTGTCTACACACAGCCTCGCTGAGAACACGCGTGTGCACACACAGCCTCGCTGAGAACACACCCGTGTGCACACACAGCCTCGCTGAGAACACGCGTGTGCACACACAGCCTCGCTGAGAGCACGCCCGTGTGCACACACACCTCGCTGAGAACACGCCTATCTGTGCACACACTGCCTCGCTGAGAACACGCCTATCTGTGCACACACCTTCCCTGGGGTCGTGGAGCGGCTCAGCCTTGCTGGGTTTCCATCTCTGATCTCTGAGATTCAGCTATAATGAAGGGCAGCTGCTACAAACAGCAAATGTGACTGCAGTCTGAGCAAGCTGGCACAACCTGTCTGGTCCCTGGGTCCATGGTGGAGTCTGCTTCGCCCCTGTCTGAGTGCATGTTATCTTCCACATTTAAAATGGTGTGCTCATCTCAGAAAGTGACAGAGAGAGATCCCAGACGCCGTCCCCCGTGTCCCCAGGGTGTCCTGGTGACACTGGGTGCTGTTCCACAGTCTCCAGATGCTCTCACTCTGGGCCACCCTGCTGCCGTCTTGCTGAGCCTGCGCATGTGTGGCGCGTTGGGTCCTGTGGGGCCTGCGGGTCCAGCCCGCCTCCACCGACCACGAGGAGCAGCCCTCCCGGGGCCTCCGTGCCCTTTACGGTTTCCCTGACCCCAGCGCCCTCTCACCTCTTCACACCCATGGCCTCGCTGTTCCGGAACCTCCTGCACCCCAAACCTGCAGGTGCACGCTCTGGAATCAGCAGTTTGCCTACCGCCAAGCTGTTCTGGTGTGACCGCTCAGCCCGCACAGCTGCAGGACAGAGGGGTGGCCTGGGTGTGGACACACTGCGTGCCGCCAGGCAGATCCGGGGTGGCCTGGGTGTGGGTGCGCTGCGTGCCGCCAGGCAGATCCGGGGTGGCCTGGGCGTGGGTGCGCTGCGTGCCGCCAGGCAGATCCGGGGTGGATGGGACTTCACCTCTGGGATAGGCAGCAGAGCGGCTGTGCCGGGCCAGCGGCCGTGCCGGGCCAGTGGCAGAGCCGGGCCAACCGCCGAGGACACAGTAAGCTTGGAAGGATGTAAGACTCCCGGCTGAACTGACGTAAGACCTGACTCTCATTGTGTGTCACACAAATATTGAATAATTGAAACACGAACCTGTCTATACATATGAGTGCTATAAACACATTGTATTTGTCTAATAAATCATGCAACTTTTTGTGTTTATGGGCTTTCAACATTTTCAAACACTATACAGCTGAATTAGAACAAAAATCAAAGAAGTGGAGGTGTGGCTCAAGTGGTAGGGCCCCAATCTTGAGCAAATAAACCAAGTGAGAGCATGAGGCCGTGAGTTCAAACCCCAGTACTGGTCCTCCACAAAATTAAAATGAAAACCAACACTGACAGGTTTTTTTTTTTTTGTTTTTTTTTTTTCTTTTTTGGTACTGGGGATCAAACCCAGGACGCTGCACTTGCTAGGCAAGCGCTTTGCCACTGAGCTACATCCCAGCCCTGACAGTTTTTAAACTACAAAATTTTTATCCATTTATGTTTTTTTGTAATTGTGGATCTATTCTAATTATGTTTACTAGCTTATTTTGTGATTTCTCTTCATTCTGCCTCATTTTGAATTGATTACCTTTTAAAATCCATGTTTCCTCTTCTACATTTCGGAATTATATAAATCTATAATGCACGTCTGGCCCGTGGTGGTGCCATGAGGATTTTAACACACAGACTTAACTTAAAGATTCACTTAAAGATTCACTTAAACTTCACTTAAAGATTCACACTTGGAAGTAACTCAAGGAGTTGGAACTGGTTTGAATTTCATCATACCACCAGCAGTTTTAGTGCTGTTTGATATGTTCTTTCTGTCCTCTACCTAGTTGGGATTTATTTATTTATTTATTTATTATTACCATTATCATTGCAATGCTGATGATGGTTATTTATATTGTCCAGTGTTTTCACTCTATACTTTGCCTTTGCTACTTTGTTATGGGACTATTTTTTCTCTTCCCAGACAATTTTTTTTTTCTAATTTTTCTGAAGTGGGTCTCTGGAAAAAAACTCATGCCATGCAGTTTGTTCTAAGATTCCAGGGCTCAGAACATGCCGTTTGGCATTTGTGACCCATGGACAAGCTGAGTGAGCTGGAGATTTGCTCCTGAGCAGCTCAGGACGTCTCCCGACCCATCACGGAGGGAAATGTGGAAGGGAACTGATGCTTCCCACACATGCTCACAGGATGACTGGGGGGTCTCTGTCACTCTTCCAGGTATGTGTATGTACGTGAAGAGAAGATTTCAAACTGGAGCCAGGTGCTGGTGGCTCACGCCTGTCATCCTAGCCACTCAGGAGGTTGAGATCTGAGGATCATAGTCTGAAGCCAGCCCCGGCAGGAAAGTCTGTGAGACTTTTCTCCAATAAAAAGCCAGAAGTAGAGCTGTGGCTCAAGTGGTAGAGTGTTGGCCTTGAGCAGAAAAACAAAGCGTGGGATAGTGCCCAGGCCCTGAGTTCAAGTCCCAGGACCAGCACATTTTTTTTTAACTGGGTCTTGCACACGGGGATCCTGCTCTCCTCTGCATCCTGGCTGAGTGTATCACTCCTGCACACCTTCCTTCCACATCCTAATTCTCCAACCTGGTTTTGGCTTCACCAAGTTATGGAGGACTAGTCATTTGTTATGGGAGATTTCCAGGGCCATGTACAAGTCCTTCACCCTCCCTCGCAGGCCTTGCAGACCATGGATGCATCTAAAAGGCTCTGTGCGCTCACTCTTCATAGTTAAGTGAGAAGGTGTTCTGGGCACGCCTTCAACCACGAACACTGGATCTCCTGATGTGCACCTGCGGATGCTCTGTCTACTGACACACCTGCGGATGCCCTGTCTCCTGACACACCTGTAGATGCCCTACTACTGATACACACCTGAGGATGTCCTGTCTCCTGAAACACCTGAGGATGTCCTGTCTCCTGACACACCTGAGGATGCCCTGTCTCCTGACACACCTGCGGATGCCCTGTCTCCTGACACACCTGAGGATGCTCTGTCTCCCAGCATGCACTGGGACCCTGCACTAGAACACTCTGCCCCTGGCGTCTTCGTGAGCACACTGTTGCTGCCATGTGTGCACGCCATGTGTGGCCGGCACAGTTCTCTTCTGTAACATGGGTACAGCAGCAGGGTTTTGTGATGATAGGCTTATGAAGACATAAGCAGGCCCAAGAAGAGTGCCCTGGACCCAACGCCCTGGGCTGGACCTTGGAGGCCTCTGGGGAAGCTGAGATTCCTGGACCAGGCAGGACTGTCGCACCACCGGCCCCGGCTGGCCTCCTCCCCAGCCTCCCACCGGGGAGGGGCACCCCACCCGGGGTTCCCTGCTGCCCGCGGAGACTAGCACAGATGGGATTACCATGAGCCTGGAAAGGCAGGCGACGTGCCTGGAACCTTTGGAAGTGATGCCCAGGGCCAGAGGTCAGGATGGCTCTCCCACGTCACGGGGAGGCTGGGCCTGTAGCTGGCACGGCGTCCGGTGACGCCGTCTCTGCTCTGGAGGGCTCGGCAGAAGGCTCTGCCCTTCAAGGGGGGTGTGGGGTGCTGGCAGGCCCTAGATTTCAATCCCCTCTTCCCTCTGCCGCAGGCCTGCTCCTTTATGTATCCAGGGGGAATATTTTTCATTATCCTCCCTCTCGATTTAATTAATCCACATCCGTAATGAACCTTGAAATTTCAATTAAACACATCATTACTGATCCGAACTGGTGGTAGATGAAGACTCGTTGCAGACTTGCAGGGTGAGTGGCTGGGCGGGGCCGGGGCTGCCCCTGGGCTAGGCAAGGCCGCTGCTGGGGTCAGACCTGCTGCTTCCCGTCCTTCTGGGCATGCGGCAGAGCCCGTCAGAGGCGGGCGAGGGTGTCCCCACGATGTGCCCACGATGCCCTGCTGGACACGTGTGTTGGACTGGCTGCACATGCGGCCCTCGCCACTGCACGTGTGCCAGTTGGCGGGGGTGGCACCAAGTTAGAAGCATTTCTGCAGCCGGGCTTCCATGAAGGACCCGTGCCCCGTCCACCCTCACGCCCTGCTCTCTCCCGCCCGCCTCACCCCCTCTTCCGGCTACCCGCAGCCACCTCGTCCCAGGCTGGTCCATTCCTCCCGTCCAGGGCACCAGGCTGGTCTACCCCCCGACTGGGGAGGGCCTGTCCCTCTGGGAGACCTGCTTGTCCGGCCCTGGCAGACCCCCGCTGCTCACCTCCCTGCCCCTCTCCCCCACTCGGTGTCAAGAGTGCCCTTTGCCATTGTCGCTGGGGACAGCGGTTGCCACAGACGTGCCTGCTCTTCCTCTCTGGTTCCTCCACTCCACTCTGGAAGGGACCCCAGGCTCTTCTCATGACAGCTTCTATCCCTCCTCCAATACCCTCCTGAGACAAAAGCCGGCAGCCCTCCTGCCCCCATGTGGCCCTCTTGCCCGCGGTGGGGCCTCCCAGGAAGGTCCCGCAGCTTGGTGGCTGCTGCTGTGACTGCTGCTTTTGCTTGGGCCTCAGAGGCCCGGGCGATCCTGCTTCCCTGGCCCCCAGAGCGGGCCCCACAGGGCAGGCCCAGACACTGCCCACCCGCCCCAAGAAGGCCAGGGCCTCCACGTCCATCCCTCTCTCTCACCCTGGCCCGGAGGGGACCCACGGGGCAGGGAGCCCAGGGCCAGCGCCTGCCCGGCTCACTCTTGGCTTGAAGCCTGGTGTGACTCTTGGCCCGTGGGTGACTTTGATGGAGGCGATGGGAGAAAACGCATCTGCAGGGAGTTTGGGGCTTCCCCTGGGCTTCCCTTGGGCTTCTCTCTGGCCGACAGGTGGCCGGTGGGGCTGTGCTGTTCCTTGTGGAGATGGCCCTCACCCACACACCCAGAGACATGCCACCAACCCACCCGCACCGCCTCCCTGCGGGACACACCGTGCCCGGTGAACGGCCGCTGGAGCTCGGGACGGTCAGCTGGGCTCGGCCGCCACCCCTGCGCCTCCTTCGGGCCTCTCCAGAAGCGCTCCTCAGAGAATGTGACACAGCAGGGCGCGTGTTTAGGGTCTGCATCGGGTCTCTTCCCTGAAACAGTGGTGGAGACAGGACGGGTGGGGGGGGGCACTGGGGCGCTCTGCACCCCTGGTGAGCCCTGCATGGGGGCTGCAGCACACAGGGCAGCGGTAGAGATGGGGGCACTGGGGCGCTCTGCGCCCCTGGGGAGCCCTGCATGGGGGCTGCAGCACACAGGGCAGCGGTAGAGATGGGGGGCACTGGGGCACTCTGCACCCCTGGGGAGCCCTGCATGGAGGATGCAGCACACAGGGCAGTGGTAGAGATGGGGGCACTGGGGCACTCTGCACCCCTGGGGAGCCCTGCATGGGGGCTGCAGCACACAGGGCAGCGGTAGAGATGGGGGGTACTGGGGCGCTCTTCGCCCCTGGGGAGCCCTGCATGGGGGGTGCAGCACACAGGGCAGTGGTAGAGATGGGGGCACTGGGGCACTCTGTACCCCTGGGGAGCCCTGCCCTGCACGGGGAGGAAGGCTGCAGCGCACAGGGCAGCGGTGGCACCCAGGTGCAGCTTTGCTTCAGCACAAAGCAACAGAGATGATGCGTGTTGGGCGCAGAAGGGTGCAGGTTCGTCAAGTTTACTTGTGAACATGGCGTCGGGCCGGCCTGCACTGGGTCTCAGCCAGATCCACACAGCCCCCGCAGCCAGATCCGCACGGCCCCCGCAGCCAGATCCGCACGGCCCCCGCAGCCAGATCCACACAGCCCAACAGGCATATTGCCCCCAGTCAGGTGTTCACATGCACTTGGGGGCAACCTGAGTAAACCTGCCTGTGTGTGTGCGCATGTGTGTGTGCGTGTGTGCGTGCGCACGTGTGTGCATGTGCGTGTGAGCACATGTGCGTGCCCGTGTGTGCACATGTGTGCGAGCACATGTGTGTGCCTGTGTGTGCACATGTGTGTGTGCGTGTGAGCACATGTGTGTGTGCCTGTGTGCGCACATGTGTGTGTGCGTGTGTGAGCACATGTGTGTGCATGTGTGTGCGCACATGTGTGTGTGCATGTGTGTGAGCGCACACACATGTGCCAGTCCTGGGGTTTGAACTCAGGGCCTGGGTCTTTTGGGCTCAAGGCTGGTGCACTAACACTTGAGCCACAGCTCCATTTCTGGCTTTTTGGTAGTTAATTGGAGATAAGAGACAGACTTTCCTGTCCAGGCTGGTTTTGAACCACGCTCCTCCGATCTCAGCCTCCTGAGTAGCTGGGATGACAGGCGTGAGCCACCTGTGCCTGGTGACATCCCTGTTGTGTGTGCAGAGACTTCACGTCTGTTAACGTGTGTAGTTATCATAGCAAGAGTAAGGCCCACAGTAACGCACATGGGAAAGCTGCTACTTTTGTTAAGTAAGAATCTTAAGGTGCTACATTGACAGAGAAGCGGATCACCAGCTACTGCGAAGGTGTGCACGCGCGGTTGGGGTAATGCCGAGAGCATCACCTCCTTTCTAGACAAGCGTTGCCATCATAAATTATAGCAGATGAACAGGCATTAATTCCTTTGTAATTCCAGTCCTTGCTGAGCTATTTTTTTTTAATGAGGGGGGAGTAGGGTTCCATCTTCTATACATTTCACAAAATAACCTTTGGAACTACATGATGTAACTTTTGTTCCTTGAAGGAAAGCTCTCCCAGCATGCTGTGCCACTTGTGAGTTTGCAATAAAAACAAAATGTCAACTTTTCTACCTCGTTTTATAGACATCCCCATGGCTACCTGGGAGAAATGATTCTCAGTGCCGACATCACAAAGGTTAGGGTGAACTGAAGGGATGGAAGGGAGTGGGCGGTCCCCTGCCCCAGCCAGGGTGAGTGGCCAGGGCGCGGGGCCCGTGGCACCCCTGCCCGCGGTCTGAGGCCCGCCTGGTACAGAGGCCCCCAAGCACTGAGGTGCCCCAAACAGTGCCAGGCTCATAGCGGCTTCCTGCAAACGCTTGTGAGAGGAAGGGGACGTGGCACACACCACACTGGGAGCGCACTTCGTAACCTCGGGAAACTGTCCGATTCGGCCCACCTTCCCAGGGGTGTGTTGCGAGCGGGAGCTCCGGCTGGGCTTGGGAGGCGTTTGAGTCACACTGCGCCACCACGTCCAGGTGTCTGCCGCCCACGGTCAAAGGAGCACCGGACGCAGCAAGAGCACGCCATCTCCACCCAGGGTCTGCGGTCTCATCTGACGACGCGACGGTACATCTAGATGTTTCTGAGATCCTTTAGTAAAGGAGTTTGCATTTTCCTTCTCCCAAGGCCACTGCAGACCGAGGTCCTCTCCAGGAGCCCCTCAGGCCCTGCGGTGGACTCCGGGAGCCCCTCAGACCCTGTGGTGGACCCCTGCTCCCAGGCCTCTCCTCCTCCGCCCCCCTCTCCAGCTCTGCCTCCCCTCAGGGATCCTCGATGAGCAGCCCCTCCACCCTAGCCCTGCACTCAGGCTGGAAACACACTCGTGAGTATCAACCGTATCCTGGCCCACACGTCATCCTGGCCGGGTGGGGGCCACTTGGACAGAGGTAGAGAACCAGCAGCACACAAGAGTGCTCACGGACACAGGCGGCCATTCTGCTGCTCACCACTAGGTCATTACCCAGATCCATGGAGCTCCGCAGGTTGTGATTCTCAGCCTCCCCGGTGACCTGCTGTGCCATCAGCACAAAGACGCATGGGCGGCAGGCATCTCTGGGTCCCTACAGGTGCTGGGCAGCTCCACAGGAAATCTGGGACCCATGGCCTCTGCTGGGTGGACAGGTCCCGGCCTGCCTACCCGCCACAAGCCCATCTCTGTTTACTCCTCTGCTCCCTGAGCCAGTGACAGGAGGGAGAGCAGGCAGGAAGGGAAAGGATGTCAAAGAACACAGTTATCGGCAGGTGCTCTAGGAGTCTCCCGCATGGATGCTGTGTCTGTGGAAGGGGGAGGCGCCAGGGCCTGTGGCCAGCAACCACCAGCGGGATCTGAGGGTCTGCAGGGAGATGGCTGTCTTCTCCAGTACCCCCAAGCCACGGCTGTCTGCCTCAGGCTGTGGTCGTGAGGACAGTGGGAAGAAGTCAAGAGTGAACAGCGTAACATCAACATGTCCTGGCATTCTGGTGACAGACTGGGGTCCAGAGACACAGGTTCCACCTCCACCTGGAGCTGGCCAGAGCGCTTGTTCTGGACATGCAGGGCCAGTGGCATGAGCTCAGCACAGTAAAAATACTGAAATCACACGCTCCGCAGTGATTGCAGACAGCGGGATTAATGCTCTCATTAAATGACCAGTTACGAGGTGTGGGGTATGAGGGACGAAGCCCTAAGAGTCAGAATTATGACTGTGTGAACGGACCCATAGCTCTGATGAATAGATTTGGACATCCAGAAGCAAATTGGCCTGTCTTAATAATTTACTGTATTATTAAGGCGATATTTCAAATCAGCAGCACAGGACTGATTATCCAGTAAGTGGTATTGTGACTTTCAAGAGAAAAATCAGGTTAGATGATGTTTTACGTCTTGCGGAGGACGGTGAGTGCTTCCGAGGTAGATATTTAGCATGCGCATACCAGGTGGTGCCGAGAATTTCTAGGGGTTGAACAGCAGTGCGAAGCTGGAAGGGAAAGCTCAGCGGGTGAGTGGATGCCAGGATCTGCACACCGCCGCCGTGGCTCTGTGGGAGGTGAGGAGTGATGGGGGCAGGCGCTGGGGAAGAAGGGTCTGCAGCCCCCGCGAGGCTCTGTCCTGTCCACAGGGGTGAGAGGCAGGCACGCCTCCCCTGCCCAGTGCCGGAGGAAGCCGCCGTTTCTACCCCTCTCCCCTCGGTCATCGCCTGACCCGGGAGGATGAGAAAACAGGACGAAGAACGGCCTCTTCCCAGCCCGCCCAGCACCTCCCACTGTGGGCAGGTGACAGAGGGCTCCCGGCCGAGGCCCTTCCTCTGAGAGGTTCCAGGCCACATGTGGACTCCCAATGCGCTGGTGAGGAAGCCCTGAAGTATAAAGTCAGACGGAGTCATCACCGCTCACTACAAGAAGCAGATCAGCCCGCGGAGAGACGGCGGGCGACAGTTCACACAGACACGACAGGTCGAGGAGGAAGCGGGGCCTCCCAGAGCGGCGTCCTCTGAATCTGCCAAATTCTGGGGCCCTGCTGCTGGCTGGTGAGGCTACGGCGTTTCCAGAAGGAAATGTTCTGGAAGGAACCAGATACCATCACACTCGGGACAGTCGTGGGCTCGGCCCCCGGGTGACCTCCAGCGACCCCAGGCTGTGGCATGCCGCGTCTGCAGGCACCAGACCCCACACTGCTCAGCCATCCTCACTCCACTTCCACACTGGCCAGATCTTACAGCTTTAGAACAAGCACTGGTAGTTTAATCTGTGCTTATTTGTTGAGATTAGTGAACGGGGGCCACACAAGTCTGTGAGCCAGCTTGTTAGTTTCCGCAAAAAATAAATAAATAGATCTGGGGTTTGATGGGGGTGCATCAAATTCAGAGACTCGCTGGGGGAGAAACGCCCTCCATAGAGCAAAACTGTCAGTGGCTTGAGGAGCTTAGGAGAAACGCCCTCCATAGAGCAAAACTGTCAGTGGCTTGAGGAGCTTAGGCGTGTCTTGTGGATTTTGGGAGGATGCTTTTGTGTATCTTCTGTGAGATTTACTCTCAGAGTTGATGGCTTCAATTCCATTCTAAATGCTGTCTTTGGTAAATTTCCCTTTAAAAATAAATGTGTGTGTACTCACATGGAAGTGCATTGAAGGTTTGTGCGCTGATTTTAGGTTCAGAAGTTTGTCAGATTCACTGTTACTTATCATAGTTGGCCTTTAAATTATTTTAGACGTAGAGGCCTGTGAATAACTTTCCAGAGGCCACCTTATTTCATATTTTTCTTAATGGTTTCTGGTTTTGATAATAAACTAAGAAAGTCCATCTTGACCTCAGGATGGTAGGACAAGTCTACTCACTCTAATCAGGCTTTTTACAACCAAATAGCGTAATACATAGAACTGCCCCTTTTCAAATGGATTTTTTTTTTTTCAGTTTAAGAGTGTTTCACTTTTTCTGCCTAAACAAACTACTCATTTTGACAACTAAAGAAAAGTCTTCTTGGAATTTTTATTGGTAAGGCAGTAGATCCTATTTAAGAATTATTGTCAGTTTTACAACACCCACATTTTCCATTCATGTACATTTTACATTTATTCAGGTCTCTGGATCATTTATCTTAACATGTGGTTTTAAGAAAAGTGGGAAATTAGATAAAGCAAGAACAGCAGAATGTTGATACGTATTGACTGGATGACGGCTCGGGGCATCCATTATTACTCCATTTTCTTGACTCTGGCATGCATTTGAAAATCACCAATGCGAACTTAACACACACACACACACACACACACACCACATCTACCTCCTGACCTAGCTCTTTGCTTCTGAATCGTTCTGCTTATGGGCAGAGAACAGGATTTTTCTCAACACACGCTTGATGCTGTTACACTGTCTTTATGAGCCATAAAACCAGCAAAGGTTGAATGCCGCCCTCTGCTCATTGATTTGTATAAATGGAACACAAAAATTCCTGAGTGCTCTTCAATAATTCATGGTTTTACACACATGGACGCCCACTCTGGTGCATCTCACGGAGATGGTTGCCGCAGCTGGACAGCTCCTGGGACCGTCCCGGTGAGCGCAGAGCAGGGACGGGAACGCCGGCCCAAGGCACCTCTCACCACCTGCCGGACGTGACGGTGCCGCAGTGTGGCTGCCCGCAGGTCCCCAGAGTGCCAGGCCGGCCCCTTGTCCAGTCCTGAGAAAGGACCTCTGGGGGCCGGCACTGTGCTGCTTGGGGTGTCGGAGGGTGTCCCTCCGCCATCCTGGTGGCTGTCACTCTAGCAGGGTCTGGGAAGGCCAGTGGGTCCCTGCTGTCTCCGGTCATACCTTGAATGTCAGGGATTTCCATCGAAGTCTGGTTTGTGTCTCAAGGGTGGGAGCCCCATGCTGGCACCGGCTTAGCCCGTGCTCTGCTGGCTTCTCCTTCCAGTTATGTGGGAGGAGGTGTCAGAACCTCCCTCTTGTTGTATGGGAAGTTTCTATTGCAATACACACCTTACAGGACAGTTGTGAGAACACACACACATGGGATTTGTGCAGAGTTTGTACTTGAAGTGCGTGGCAGGGTATTTTCCATTCTTGAGGGCTGTGGTTTGGCACTGAGTGGACGCCACTTGCCCTGGGCACGTCAGGAGGTGGCGTTGGGACAGCGCAGAGCGGAAGTTTCTCTAGACCACGTGGCCCTGACTGACCTCGGAGAGGCCCTTCTCATAGAGAGGGCTGGCCGTGGGCGAAGGGAAGGTTAAAGAGGGTTCTGTCACCCAAGCTGAGGGCAGCGGCCGGTGCGCTGGGCAGAGCGCTTCTCGCAGGCTAGGGAGATCTGCAGGACCTGTGACTGCCCGAGCCTCCTTTCTCAGGTGATTTTGAAGAAGTCAGGAAGAGGTGCAGGAAATGGGAGCAAGAGGTCAGGAGGCCCTGGGGTGGGAGCCGATGTTTTAGAGGAGGAAGAGGTGATTGAATGTGACTATTCTCAAATACACACACTAACTAACCTCCCTCTCCACTGTGGGCTTGTGCGTGGTCTCTCCACACGCTTATACCACTTTTATTTTGATACAACAGAATGCAGTAACGTGGAATGCTTGGCACAGCGCCAGCCAGGTTAAGACACGAAACGTTCACCATGCCTCCAACAATTCTCTCATTTTGTACTTTCCCAGAACATTTCTAACTTCTATTTTCTTGTTGCCCTATAATTATTTCCACAGCTTTAAAAAGATATGCTTCCCATAGAAATTTAAAATCAAATTACTGGACATGAATCCGCCACTGTCCTGGCACCGACTTCTTTGCCTATTGTAAGGACCTCACACATTCCTCTTAGTCTGTCATTTGCTTTTAATTCCATCAACTCTCCTGAAGTCCAAAAGATGTGGAGATCCCATATGTCAACATTTATGGACTGAATTTCATCTCCTGATTCTGAAGACCTTCCCCACCCTAGAATTTGCTTAAATTCTATTTGTTGTAAAGATGCTGTCAGGAGGGGCTGCAGTCCCATGAGTAAGGTAATGAATACGCTTCTTGTCAAACTCTGTTACCCCGACCTTTGTATTTCTCCCACTATCCCTCCCCCTACTCCTCCCCTGCCAAGTTGTAAAGTTCATTTCCAACATCGCTTTCTTGTGAGTATCACTGTTGCACTGGTTCACACTTTGTCCTTGTTTTGCCATTTTGTTATTCCCCTTCCCTTCCCCAAATCAGATAAACATATATAAAATGCACGGTACCAAAATAAAAAACAGTGACCACTGCGGATAAACCCAAGGGAAAAAGAAAAAAAAAGCAGAAAGAAATAACTCGATATAGTATAATTTACGGCAACAAGGTCAACAACAACAAAAGAGACCTCTTGTTTCCATATCTTGGAGTTCCTTTCAATTAACATCATTTTATATGGTCATATGTACATAGCTTTTGGGCTATTGTGATCCTCTGCTAGGACTATCCTAGACATATACTAATTATTACAAATGAGGGAAATGATGGAGCCTATATTTCTTTGGGTCTGGCTTATATCATTTAATATGATTTTTTCCCCCAAGTTGTTCCATTTCCTTATGAATGGGGCGATCGCATTGTTTCTGATGGAAGCAGAGAATTCCACTGTGTGTGTGTGTGTGTGTATGTGTGTGTGTGTATGTGTGTGTGTGTGTGTGTATCACATTTTCTTGATCCAGTCATCTATTAAGGGGTATCTGGGTTGGTTCCATATCTTAGCTAAGGTAAATATTGCCGCAATGGACATGGTTGTGGTGGTAGCTTTAATATGGCCTTGCTTGGAATCATTTGGGTAAATGCCAGGTGTGGGATTGCTGGGTCATAGGGGAGCTCTATGTTTAGTCTTTTGAGGAACCTCCATACTGCTTTACAGAGTAGCTGAACAAGTTTACACTCTCACCAACAGTGCAGTAGCATTCCCCTTTGGCCACAACCCTGCCACAGTATCTACTATTTGTTTTTTTTGATATTGGTCATTCTAACTAAGGTAAGGTACAATTTCAGTGTGGTTTTGATTTGTATTTCTTTTATGGCCAGCAGCGTTGAACATTTCTCCATGTGTCTATTGGTCATTTTTATTTCCTCTCTAGAGAAGTCTCTTTTTAATTCTTTAGCCCACTTATTAATGGGATGGTTGTTTCTTTAAGGGTTTGTTGATGGGGGATTTAACTTTTTGAGCTCTAGGTATATTTTTGATATGAGACCCTTGTCTGTTGTATAGCTAGTGAAGATCTTCTCCCAGTCTGTGGGCTTTCTATTTATCTTGCTAGCTATGTCCTTTGCCATGCAGAGGCTCTGCAGTTTAATGTGATCCCATTTATCCAGACTTTCTTTGATTTGTTGTGTTTCTGAATCGTTATTTAGGCAGTTTCGACCTGTGCTAAGGAGCCCTAGTATATCCCCTATTCCTTCCTGCAATATTTTCAGGGTCTTTGCTCTTGCCTCAAGGTCTTTGATCCATTTAGAGTTGATTCTACCACCCTAGAATTTTCTTCTGCAGTGGTTATAACTAAACAAATGGGGAAGTTATTCATCAGGAATCTGTTTTGAGCATGCTATGAATGGGAATCTAAGTTTTTCAAATGGGAAATCTATTTTCCCAATACTACATACTAGATGGTTTACATACTGACCTAAAACACATTTGTCAGCTAACATGTCATTTTGCAGTACATTTGCCAATGTCAGTCTCATTGATCGGTGTCTGTACGTTTTTGCTAGTGTCTAATTGACCTGTTGAATACTACTCTATAGTTTGATTTATGGGAGGTGGGCACTGTCAGACAATTTTCTTGCTAATTTTTCTGCACTTAGGATTCTCTGAGTCTTACATCAACTTTTCAAGTAAAGCACTCCCTTGTAACATCAATTGGAACTGGGTTGAATTTCACGCAGAGTCTGGGAAGACTTTACAGCTTTACCTACTAAAATTTCTCTGCAAACAAGAAAGGTTTCTGAACCAAGCCCCAGGGTGGCCTCCAGGAAAATGGTGTGCTTTCCTCCAAATGGCCCCGGGATGCTCTTGTTAAGTGTGCTGCTGGGTAACTGATGCCTTTTCTTCCAAAGATGAGCACGCTGAGCGCTGCAGGGAGCTTGGCCTCCCACAGAGCCAAATCCTCAGGCTGGGAACAGCTGACCTGAGGGTCACCTCCTTGTGTAAGCAGGAAATTCTAGCCTTGGCTTCTGAGAAGCACCCCGGTCACGCGGGGTTCTGGCCCACCCCAGGGCCCTAGTTAACCTCACTAACCTCTTTCTAACCCTGTCTGCCAATGTAGTCACCTTCTGAGGTCCTGCAGGCTGGGATTCCGTCCTGCAGGCTGGGATTCCCACGTGGAGACGGTCGCTCTTCCCCTCACGAACTCTGACGTCCCTGTGGCTCCCTGGAGCTGCCTGTGTGTAATGACATCACCGTGACCTTTATCCCTCCATTCTTACACTTGGTTGTTACGTCTTCAAAGTGCACCCCGAAGGGCCATGTGTTGAAGCTAGGCTGGATTGAGAGGTGGTGTTAGCTTTAGGAGGCGGGGCCTGGAGAGAGGAAGTGAGGTCGCTGGGGGTGTGGCTTGACGAGGCAGTAGAGGAGAAGGCCCGGCTCCTGGCCCCTTGTTTCTTTGTCTTTCTCTGCCACTCGGCTACCACAGAAGCAGCATCAGCCCAGCGCCTGCTCTTGACCATGATGTACTATGCAGCAAAAATCACGAGGAGCTCAGTAGCCACGGACTGAAGCCTCAAGCCAGGGGGACGCACTTGTTCTTCAGCTTGACTCTCTCAGACATTTTATTCTAGTGATGGGAAGCCGACTGACTCACACATTCTAAGAAACGTTATGGTGCACAGCCTTGTGAATAAGGCCGAAGAGCCCTGCAGTGTGTCCGTGCCTCACAGACCCTGAAGATGAGCCGGAGGGTGTGAGGAGCCCGTGGACTCGGTCACCCTCGGGCTGCTCAGCTTTATGAGCCTGCACACTGGCTCAGCGAGCTGTAGCTGACTCCACCTCCCTCTGCCCAGAGAAGCCAGGCCTGGGGTGCAGCTGTCCTGCTGGGCGCTGACCAGGGCCCCACCTCACCTGGAAATCGCTTCACACGTCCTGCTGCTCTTCCAGATTTTGTGCCAGCATTGCCCAAACCAATCTTGCACAGGTGACCACGGTTTACCTGTGATCGTCCTCCGCGGGCTGCACACATTCGGTGCTTCAGGCTGACCCAAGCCCTGATTTGACTCTGAAATTAGAGCTCCATTAGTCTCTCTGAAGTAAATTTCCATGAGCATAATAATAATCCATTACCATATAATAATCACGCTGTAGAGGCTGTGTGCCCACAAGAGCAAGCACCTACCAGGGCATCTTTGGTCACATTTGTAATGGCAACCCTTCTGGCCAGTGGGCTGAGGCTTGTGCCCTGGACTGAGCAGATTCTGCAAAACCAGGGGAACTTATGCCACCGCGGGGCCTGCTTTCTTCTGTCTGTGACAAATGCTTCCAACCACCTGCTCTCCACACAACGTGTTGCTTGCTCATTATTTTCTCTAGCATTTTCAACTTCCAGCGATTTCCTCTGGTGGAGCTTTAGGCTGTCCATGTTCTTCAAACTACAAGAACAACTGAGATTTGGTTAGCAGGCCCACGTGTGTGATTTGGTCCAGTTTTCCTGATCATAGCCAGTTTTGACCTTGGACACTCTCAAGCTTCCGTGGCTGTCAGTCAACAGCCATTCCAAGATTCCTAGAGGGCTTTCCTGGACCGTGTGGCCCCAAGCCACAGCTGACACCAGGTGGACAAGCGGCCTCCACGCAGCTGAATGAACAGAAGGCCTGGAGGGACTGGCCACAGCTCAAGTTCAAGGTCATGGGGCCACCACACCAGGTCTCCTCTCTGGCAGATCACCAAGGTGTGGCTGGAGATGGCCTGGTTAGAGCACTCAGTGAGAAGCATGTGCTCCAGGTTACCTGTCCATAACTGAGCTGGAGTGGAGCCAAACCTCTGGTAGGTTAGAGTGCTAGGGCCCAGGCCTGGAGTTCCACCTGCAGCTCCCGAGGTCTGACCCGTCCACCCAAGTTCCCACCTGCAGCTCCCAAGGCCCCATCTTCAGGTCCCTGGGTGTCAGTTGGGGTCCCCACAGGTCTTACTTGTTTCCTGGGATCTCACCGACAGTGGCCTGCATCCTGCGGGCAGTCCCAGGGCCGGCCTGGGCTTCCTGCAGGTCCAACTTGGTACTGAAGTCCCACTTGCAGTCCGCAGCTCCTGTCTGTGGGTCCTGAGGTCTCACAGTTTTAGGATCTCCACCATCACTTCCTGACTGGGAAGCCAGGGTTCCCAAGGCCCCCTGTGCTCCCCAAACCTCATCTGCAGTGTTCTAGCTTCTGAATTGGAGGTGAAGTCCAGGTCCTACCGCAGTCCACAGTGCTCCCCACGCCTCGCAGTGCTCATCCACCACCCATCCCCAGTGCTCCCCACGCCTCGCAGTGCTCCGCCCATCCCCCATCCCCAGTGCTCCCCACGCCTCGCAGTGCTCATCCACCACCCATCCCCAGTGCTCCCCACGCCTCGCAGTGCTCCGCCCATCCCCCATCCCCAGTGCTCCCCACGCCCCGCAGTGCTCATCCACCACCCATCACCAGTGCTCCCCACGCCTCGCAGTGCTCATCCACCACCCATCCCCAGTGCTCCCAACGCCTCACAGTGCTCATCCACCACCCATCCCCAGTGTTCCCAATGCTTCACAGTGCTCCCCACGCCTCGCAGTGCTCCGCCCACCACCCATCCCCAGTGCTCTCAGTGCTGCTCAGTGCTCCCAGTGCCTCGTGGTGCTCCGTCCATCGGCCATCCTCTGCACACCCTTCCCATCCCTGGAGCAGTGAAGATGTAAGGCTGGGATGAGTGGCTCTTGCATGCATGTCTTCTCTACAGCATACGTACTGTTTCTAGAACCATCTGCTTATACAGGGGTGGAGAACGCTGGCCCAGAACATCAGTGGGTACGTGACAAGATATATATGTGTGCCCCTGTTGGCTGCCCAAGGCTGTTTGCCTGCGCGGATACTTTGCATGTCCCAGAAATGATGTAATAATTACCCAAATGGCTCTCGGCACGAAAACCGATTCCTGTCCCTGCATTGGTCCTCAGTGTTAACCAATGGGCCGGTGGGTGTCTCCAGATCAGGTAATTGGGACAGCATCAAATGAACACTCCGTATGTCAGTCCTAAGCACACACGGCAGCCTAGTGTCATATCAAGGTCACTGATTTCATTTAAAGAATCCCAGAGGGCACCTGACCTCAATTTTTATAATTTCCTCACTGAAACTCAAGAGCAACTTCCTCGCCGTTCCCTATTATCCCTTTGTTGCTCAGAAAAGTTAAAGTTTAAATGGCAATTCTCTCCAGAATTTGATATCTGCCCCCAAACATTCTCAGTTTAATTGCTAACTGATTCTTTAGAAAATTGAATCGTATATTACATGGTTGCTATGCGCTGATGGCCGGGGAGAAGCTGGCAGAGACCTCGGCAAAAGTTAACAATGTCTGTTTCAAGCTGTGAGCGCCTTATTGGAAGAGTTTCTAGCTGAGGTTTTCCTTCCTTTAGTTTTTTCCATTTCTTCTTCTTCTTTTAATTTTTCACATGTGAGCCCTGAGCTGGTTCTGTGTTAAACTAGGATTACCACAGAATCCCCCGCTCCAGGGGCTTTCCCCGCTTACTTTCCCGCGGATTGATAAGGAACAGGCCTGCTAATGTGGGCAAAGCTAGGAGAGACGGCTGAACACCATGGCTCATGCCTGCGGTCCTAGCTACTCAGGAGCCTGAGATCTGAAGACTCATAGCTGGAGCCCTGGCAGCCAGGTCTGCGAGACTCTTGTCTCCAATTACTGAGCAAAAAGCCTGAGGTGGAAGGGTGGCTCAAGTGGTAGAGCAGCAGCCTAGAGCCAAAAAGCTAAGGGAGAGTGAGGCTCTGGGTTCAAGCCCCAGTATGGAGACACACCCACAAAAGAGGAACTTCAAAGTGAGGCCTGGAGCCAGCTCCTGCTCTGCTGTCTAGCATAGGAGAGGCAGGGACAGAAGGCTGCCATCCCCGGAAGCCAAGGTCTGCCTGTGGGCACAGGCTTTGTGCCTTTGTGGTCTCTGATTCCACACAGAGGAGTGTCAGCTACTTGTGGGCGAGATGCCGGTGCTGTACCAAGGATGGGAAGGGAGGGCAGAGGCTGGACAGCACACCAAGCTGACCCAGAGTGGACCTGGGCTTGCTCTTCCCTCAAGCAGACCTGTCACTGCTGCTTCCAAGTTAAAAACTGGCCATAGCCAGGCAAGTTGGGAAGCGGTGCCCAGCACGGCACTCCAAAAAGACAGCGCCAGCCAGCGCCACCTTCCCAAGAACGCGACCCTGCCTCCTGCTGCCAGCGGCGGGCTGGCCGCTGCCTGCTGGGATGGAGGCCCCGGAGCCCCAGAGTACAGCCAGGGTACAGGTGCTGGCGCCACAGGGGCAAGCCAGGGAGCTTCCCAGAAAATGAGCGGGAAATGCCTGGGGAATGGCAAGGCCTCCCTAGATGCCCTCACACCGGCCACGCCCGCCTCCTCCGGCCCCGCCGATGCCAGCCCAGGCCCGCCCAGGACCACGCGAAACCTGCAGGTTAGTCATGACCTCTGGAGGGTCATGCTTAGGATGACAGGAGGCCCCCGTGTCCTGGTGCTGGCCTCTATATCCCCCACTGGCCCCCCATCTCTTCTCTGGTCAGACTTTCTCTTTCCGCTCCTAGGATCACACTGTGTTATCTTCCTGGTACCCCTGGCCTCCATCCTAGCCCTCCAAATCCTTAGGCTGCCCCGTGTCTGAAGTGCCCCCGATCTGCTCTGCACACGCCTGTCATCCTGGACAACCCCGGATGTCCCCCGCTGCGTTGCTGGCCTCGCTGTCTGCGCGCGGCCGGCCCTGGGCTGATGGATGTCTGTCCACCCTGGTGTCAGCTTCCGGTCCCCGTGACTGTCGCCATTCCTGCGATGTCTCCGGAGGAACCTGAAGCCGCGCTCACTGGCTTTGACCCAGGGACTCACTGCTCACAGGGCAGGTGTCAGTGTGTGGCCTTTGGGCCCGGCCCTGCCCTCCAGGTGTGAGTTCTCACCGCAGCCGCGTGCCCCTTGCGGTCAGCCCCCTCCCCGGCGTGCGGGACCCCGCGGCCTCCTCGCCAGCTCTGTGCACCTCTGTACACCCACGGTGGCCACGGCAGCCAGCGCGCGCAGGTGTGACCTCTCATGTCAGGGTACTTTGAGGGGCCTCCCCGTGGCCGCTCAGACAGCTCCACACGCAGGCCTTGCCATGTGAGGCCCCGGTGCCGGAGGGGACCCTTGCCCCGGGTGGGGGGCAGCCAGCAGCAGTTCACACCCCAGGATTTGTTTCTCTTCTCCTGCATCCATCTTGGAGCCCCAGCCATCCGTGGGATCGCGGCCCCAGTGAGCGACCTGCTCCTGAGCTGCAGGCTCGGGTGCTGTCCCCAGGGCCTGTGTGACATCTTGGCTCTGGGGACCCAGGGCGGGCTCTGCCTCTTGCTGCTCTGCTGCGGCTAATGCTCCAGCGTGGACAGGGCATCGCTCGGATGGAGGGCTCAGAGCCCCTGAGTGCCCCTTGGGTTCCTGTGGGAGCCCCGTCGGAGGTCCCCGTGAGTCTGAGTCCAGCTGCTGTGTCCTGCTTCGTCCTAAGCTCTCCGGGACTGGGCGTGAATTCAGAAGTCTGTCCCTCCTCCCTTGCTCGTTTCCTAGAATGTTCTATGAGCATCTGTGCCCAGCTGTGAACAGGGGAAAGGCGGGAGGGGTGCGAGAGGCCTTCCCTCCCGCCTGGGGACTCCCAGAGCACCAGCCTTCTAGAAGATGGAGAATAGGGATGGCCATGCTGTTTGCTTAGCTCTCCGGTGAATGGGGCAGGGGGTGGCCTGGAGCAGGAGGCTGGGACAGAGGAGGTTGGGTGGAACATGGCCTGCAGATCAGGTCGCTGCGGCTGCCGTGCAGCCGCCCTGGGGCCTGAACTCTGGGCCTGAGCGCTGTCCCTCAGCTCTTCAGCTCAAGGCTAGCGCTCTACCACTTGAGCCATAACGCCACCTCTGGCCTTTTCTGCTTATGTGGTGCTGAGGAATCGAACCCAGGGCCTCAGGCATGCAAGGCAAGCTCTCTACCACTGAGCCACCTTCCCAGCCCCTGGCTTCTTTTTGGGATGTTTTGGACATGATGGGCTGGAGCCATGTTGGAGGTGTGTGCTGGGAGCGTTCAGCTGCCGAGGGCCTTCAAAACAGTTCCCTGGTTAAAGAAGAATCTTGTCTCTCAGACCTGCTCCTTAAAAACCCTGGGGTGAATGAGCAGGGTGTTAATCCCCCTCCCCCGGTCCACGGGTCTGAGACACCGACAACCTTGTGTGCACATCACCTGCATCCGTCCGGGGACCGGCTCACCTCTCAGCATGCTCCACCCTCCTACCCATGCTAACTTGTAGAAGCGGGCCCCGGGCTGTGTCTTCCGTGGCCAGTTTCACCCAGCACGCTCCCTTCGGGTGCTTCGGGTCGTGTCCAGCATCGGCGTCCTCCTCCTCCAGAAGGCCTACGAGGCCCGGGCCGCGGCCGCATTCCTGATCCTCCTGGCCGCCGCCTCCCCTGTGCAGCTCTCCCCAGGATGCGGAAATGCCACCGGCACCCTCCTTTGGTTCTCGTGGGCCTCTCCCCAGCAGTGGGGTCGTGGAGATTGTGCTCATTCTGTTTAATTCCCCCCACCCCCAGGAGAACACGGCGCTGTTGGCCACAGCTTCGTCTTGTTTTCTTCGTCCAGAGGAAGGGGTTCTGGGGCGTCGAGGTGCATGGGCATCCAGTGTGCACGCTCTGTGCAGAGCCTCTGTGTGTCTGTCAGCCGCTGGGAGCAAAGCTGGCTCCCCTGGGCCGCCTGGTCACCAGCGGATCTTTAAGCGCATTCTGGAAATGGTTGTGCAATTCTTCCTTTGTCCTTCGGGGAAGCTTTTCTTCCTTGTTTTTGTTTTTTTTTACGGCACAAACTCTGCCCTTTCGTGTATCTGGCTCTTCACTATCCAGAATACCTGGAAGATTTGTTTACTCATCTTTGTACAGAACTGCCACACTCGTTCAATGGCTGCTTAGCACGCCGCTGTTTATAGATCACCTTAAAGGATCATTATTCCTTAAATCTGTTTCTGATTTTAATGAGGACGGAGCCGCTCCCACCCGAGGCGTTGGGAAAGGAGATGAATG
Organism: Dipodomys spectabilis; assembly: GCF_019054845.1. NCBI lineage: Eukaryota > Metazoa > Chordata > Mammalia > Rodentia > Heteromyidae > Dipodomys > Dipodomys spectabilis. Next base: position 424,462 of record NW_024870801.1, read on the forward strand.
GCTCAGAAGCAGCTGCTTACAAGGCCTTTCTTGGGAAAATTGCCTTGAAATGTAGCATTTAAACAACTTCCTACTGAAATGTAATTTAATGCAGAAAAATGCTTGTGTCACAGTGTGTAGTTGGCTGAATTTTATAGGCTGAGCACAGCGAGAGAACAACATCCACCCAAATGTGGGATGTGATCAGAACCCAAACTTGGCCCTGGGAAGGGGTCTTGGACCGGCAGGTCTCTGGAAACCCGGGACCCCGATGGCGGCCGGGACCCCAGGGCGGGTAGGAGCCAGGAGAGACTCTTGGCTCTGATCCTCCAGGACTGGGTCAGGGGCCCACGCAGGGGAGGAGTCAGGCCTGGGAACTCACTGGCTGCGGGATTGCAAGGCCTGCCCCCCCCCCCCCCAGCTGTCTCCACCCGTGCCTGGCGACGAGGGGCAGACGGCACGATGGAGCTGTGGTGTTGGTTCCTGCAGCACAGCACACGATGCTGAAGTTGCAGCCAGCCTTCCCTACAAGCACTTGCCTCATGGGTGCTTGAGCAAGCCCAGCAGGGCACAGTGGTCGCACAGGAAGCTCCCCAGGACTCACAACCCAACGCCCCTCACCATCCCCCATGGGAGAAGCAGACAGGGCTTCCTGCGCCCCATGCAAGGTGCAGGGGCCATGTGAAGCATGGGTGGGCTGATCTGGGAGGGCCTGGGTGCCCAGGGAAGGCCCTGCAGCTGCCCGATCTCTCAGCCCTGCCTCCACAGGTCCCAGGCCGCCTCTGCCCGTGGAGCCTGCTGCCGGGTTCTCTCCAGATGCCCGGCTCCAGCTCCCAACCTGTCCTGCTCTCCGCTGTGGCCCTCCCGTGCCGGCCCTGCTGGGCCAGGAAGTCACTTTAGCTGTCTGTCACATGGGTGTGTGCACAGATAGACATGTACATGTGTACCTGTGAGCAAACATGTGTGTGCCTGTGTGTCTGCATATTGTATGCGAGAATGCACCTGCATGTCAGAGTGTGCATATGTACATGTGTGTGTGTGTGTGTGTGTGCAGTTCCCTAGAGATCAGTATGTAGTTGGAATGTTCTGGAGCTGGGGGCTCCAGGGTCTGAGCACCACAATGTCTTTCTCTCTGTAAGTGACCCAGTGCTCCTCAGCTGGGCCTGGCTCTGGAGCAGCTGTGTTCTTGGGTCACCAATGGGAATCCTGGAAGAGTTGAATTAGAAAGATGCCCACCTATCGACTGGCACATTGCATTTAATCATCGACCAACACAAGCATGGGAGTCCGGCTCTCAGAGTCCAGGAGATAAAATGTTGTCTTCCTTCCTCTTCTCTGAGCTTTCTGCCAGCCGTTCCCACCTGTGCCGTCACCACATGCTTGGCACAGGATGCTCTGTGTGCAGAAGCTGCATCCCCCGAATGCAGCCCTGTCTGTAAGTTCAGGAACAAGTTACATGCTCAAGTTCCGTGATCAGTTTAGTCACTTCGATGCCCTCACGTGTATGGAAACTGAGTCTCTACACTAAACACATTTGATTTTCTCCCTAAGAGCCTCAAGTGCCTCATAGGACAAATGCAAACGCATAAAAGAGCTCCCCAAGTTCTGCAAGTGAAAGACACTGAGCGACGCTGGCCTTGCACCCCACAGACACCAATCGTGGCTGTCCCTGAAACATTCCACTCTCGGGTGCCCCCTCCTTCCCTCTGGCAGCCAGGGGGCAGCCGTGGCCTCCACTGACCCTGGGCACCTGAAGTGGCCTCCAGGGAGGAGGGCGCGGGCCCCAAGGGAGCCGCTTCATCCTCTCAGAGGACCAGTGACTTGGGACCCGGGCAACTGTCCTGAAGGACCACATGTCCTGGCAGCCGGTGCCTGCGGAGGTGGGCTTGTACCTGCCCCGGTGCCATCCGGTGGAGTGACCGGAGTGGCTGACCGCCAGCGGAGGGTGGGCTTGTATCTGCCCTGCTTCTGTCCTTGTGAACAACTTGACTGTCTGTCTGTCTGAGCCCCTCTTGGGCCGCTGGCGCAGCCTCCTGACCGCAGGGCCATCCGGCTGGTCTCTGCTCTATGGAGTGTCCATTGACATCTGCTCAGCTCCAGTCTGCAGGCTCCAGCTCCCTTCCCCTGCCAGTCCCTCCACCCATTCCCCGGGGACTCCTGCCCACCTTCCAGCAGGCATTCGGAGTGCCGGGCGTCCACAGGTGTGCGCTTGGAGGGCAGCTGCAGCGGCTGTGGACTAGGGCTGGCGGCAGTTTGCATTGTGGGTCTGGAGCTGCAGGCAGGAGCGCCGGGCACCGGCACAGATTTCTGATGATGCAGGGGGTAGCGTTGAAGCCCCCACAGAGGCTGAGTGGCCCAGGGCAGTGTGGGAGGGAGTGGGAGATGAATGGTCGAGTGCTCAGCAGACTCAGGGCCTGGCAGAGGAGAGCTGGTGACCAAGGCTCCTTCTGGATGTGGAGGAAGGGAGGGGAGGGAGAGGAGGGGAGGGGAGGAGGGGAGGGGAGGGGACATCCCAGCCCAGGGAGCCTTGGACAGGAGACCAATGGTAGAGGTGATGCGGCAAGCCTGGGTTTCAACCTGGCTCCCAGGGGTGCGGGAGCCCAGCCTCCTCCTCTTCCTCCGCTGCTGACCCCCCGTCCGGCTGAATGCCCGGTGCATTTGCGCCCCAGCACCCGCCAGTTCTGTGCCCAGAGCATCGGAGCCCCTTCCTGCTTCCGGCGGTGTGCCGGCATGGGCACGCCCTGGCTCTGCATTTCCGGCTGGGTGGTTGTTGTCGTTTTAAATCTGCCCGTGCTTCCTGGTGAAATGTTTCTTTTTATGAAAGGAAACCCGACCTTCATGGAGTTCTTCCTAACATTTGCGGGAACCACAGTGGGCTCTGGCCTATCACTAGGGGCTCTGGGCAGTTTGGGAAAGAAACAAACATGTCGTCCTAAACATGTTTTCCATTTTTTCCTGGGGAAACGTGGCTGTGTTCTTGGGAAGGCAGAGGCCCCTCATCACGGGCCTCGGTTTGCAGACCGGGGAGGCCTGGCGTGGCCTCTCTAGCCTGTGCTGTGAAGGGAATCTCAGCCGCAGGAATGAATCGCCAGGCAGCGCTCAGGACCAGCTCTGAGCCTGGGCGGCGGGTGGACAGAGTTCTACTCCTGCCCCACTGGGAGCGCAGGTGAGCCCCGGGACAATGCCCGGATGACGCATCAGGCCCCTTCCCTTCAGCCTTGGTGCCAACTCCACTCCTGTGTCTCCCTGAAATGCGCTGATCCGAATGCAGAACCGAGAGCTGAAACCACTTCTCGGCCCGTGGGCAACGTCTGGTCCGCTTTCTCGTCCTCCTGAGCCCGCCTACCATCCAGGAGGAGGCCCTATCCTCTGCAGGGGACATGGCAGGCCCCGGAAGCCACCGTCCAAGGGAACTGGTCCAGGTCACAGACTCAAGCTCCCTACCTCCATCTGGGTGTGGTCCCCGTGAACGCCTGGACCCTCCCCACAGCACGGAGCCAACAGCACTTCAGACTGCGGGGCCTGCTCAGCCCCTGCCCAGCTCAGCCCCTCGAGCCCAGGCCACCCCTCCCCTCACTCACAGGCCTGGGCCAGTCTTGGGGGCCCCTGGCCTTGCTGCCTTTGCTGGGCCATGACCCTGTCCTGCTGCCGTCCACTAACGGCTGGGGCAGGGCTAGTCAGCATGCGTTTGGAAGGAAGGATAAGAAGAGGCAGTCCCAGCGGTGGCCCTCTGCTCCCAGAGCCAGTGCCACCCCAGCCCCCAACGCTGACCCCTCCCAGAGTGCGCGGCAGAAACATCGCCACACAGACTCGAGCTTTAGGCTGCTGGTGCTGCTGGGCCAGGGACACAGCCAGCCTGGGCTGCCGGAAACAAGGTCAGCCTCTAGCAAGGACACCAGGGAGGACAGCGGTCGCAGCACCCCTGGACTGCTCAGAGTGCGTGCGTGTGCGTGGTGTCTGCGTGGGCCTCCCTGGCCCTGCAGCTGCGATCACACAGACATCACCGACGAGAGTCTGGACTCGGCCACAGAAGAGCAGGCCTCCGGCACAGGTCTGCCTGAATCCTGGGGTCCTCCCGCGCGTTCAGCTCTCTGCACATAGGGCGTCTGACACTGAGGCCAGGGACTCCAGGCATGCTCCCGCAGCCAAACCCGCCCATGCCCACGGTCACTCGCCCTCCAAGAGAGGCCTCCCCAGGACAGCCTGGCCCAGAGCCTCAGAGCCTCGTCCGCTGCTGGAGCAGAGTCTCCTCCAGAGGATGAGGGGCCTTGCAGAGCCTGCGTGGTGCTGACAGCGTGGGGAGGAGGAGGGGCTGCAGGCAGCCGACACTGGGCTCTGATGTGACCCTGGGGGTAGCTCAGGCAAAGATTCAGAGCGCATGTACGAGCACACGCAAGTGTGAGGATGTGAGTGTGGAGGCACACAGGATAGTCACATGCATTGCTCACATGCGTGTGACAGAATTGCATGCACGTGCAGACGTGAACATGCGATTGGCATATGCACACATGTACACTCGCATACATGTAGACCAACTGTGGTAGAGTTCTGTGCCTGTTATGCATGCACACAGGAGTGAATGTGAGAGTTGTGTGTGTGCATGTGTGCACACGAGTGTGAGCTGGTGACCAAGGGTCTCCACACATACACGCATCTGAGTGTGAAAATGTAGAGGTGTGTGTGTGCGTGTGTGCAGAAGTCCTGTGTGAGCCTGGGATGCACTGGTCTGCAGTGCAGGGGTCGTGACCTCTGTGGCGCTGGCAGCTGGGTCACGGCACCACACCCCACAGTTCTCAGCCAGCAGAAGCTGGGACGCCCCGTCTGTCCTAGCCCCAGGCCTATCTGTCCTCTGAGGCCCCACCCGACTTCACCCGAGGTCTGCAGGGCCCGTCGGTCCTCACCCCAGGCCCACGGGGCGCCGTCCATCCTAACCCCAGGCCTCCGTCGGTTGGTCCTCCTTCATCTGAGTTGACCTCTCTCTGCTCCGGCCTTCAGGATTTAGTCCTGCTGACATGAGAAGGGAGATGGCAAGCTCTGGGCTGTGCACACACACGCATACACACAGACACACACACGCATACACACAGACACACACATGCATACACACACATGCACACACACACACACGCATACACACAGACACACACACACATACACACACACATGCACACACACACACACATACACACACACGCATACACACAGACACACACACATACACACAGACACACACATGCATACACACACACGCATACACACAGACACACACACGCATACACACAGACACACACACGTATACACACACGCATACACACAGACACACACATGCATACACACACGCGCATACACACAGACACACACACGCATACACACACACGCATACACACAGACACACACATGCATACACACACATGCACACACACACACGCATACACACAGACACACACACACATGCACACACACACATACACACACACGCATACACACAGACACACACACATACACACAGACACACACATGCATACACACACACGCATACACACAGACACACACACGCATACACACAGACACACACACGTATACACACACGCATACACAGACACACACATGCATACACACACGCGCATACACACACGTATACACACACGCATACACACAGACACACACACGCATACACACACACGCATACACACAGACACACACACATACACACAGACACACACGCATACACACAGACACACACACACACAGAGAAGCTATGTCCCTGGAGACAGCGACACCTGTGCTGAGGTTGTCAGAGAACCCGTGGCCGGGCCGGGCTGCTTGTCACCCAGGGAGCACGCTGGCATGTGAGCTCACACAAACAGTTGAATAACAAACAACAAACAAACAAACGCAGCCATCTGGCAGGTTCCTGGAGGCGTTCTTGGGCAGCAGCAGATAAAGCGCTTGGCAGCTGGTCAGGAAGGGCTCCAGACCCTGAGGTGGGTGACCGGGTGAGGCCAAGGCTCCCGCCGGGACGGCTGAGCACCTCCCCACAGGCCTGGCCGGAAGGCGAGTGTGCTCACAGGAGAGGCAGGCTTGCTGGGGCGTGGCAGGAGGCCCGGGCAGCCAAGGCTGGACGCGGGGTGAGGTCCCGGGCTCCGGGCAGCCAAGGCTGGACGCGGGGTGAGGTCCTGGGCTCCGGGCAGCCAAGGCTGGACGCGGGGTGAGGTCCCGGGCTCCAGGCAGGAGGCCAGTGCCAGCCAAGGCTGGACGCGGGGTGAGGTCCCAGGCTCCAGGCAGGAGGCCCGGGCAGCCAAGGCTGGATGCCGGGTGAGGTCCCAGGCTCAAGGCAGGAGGCCCGGGTAGCCAAGGCTGGACGCCGGGTGAGGTCCCGGGCTCCAGGCAGGAGGCCAGTGCCAGCCAAGGCTGGACGCGGGGTGAGGTCCCAGGCTCCAGGCAGGAGGCCCGGGTAGCCAAGGCTGGACGTGGGGTGAGGTCCCGGGCTCCGGGCAGCCAAGGCTGGACGCGGGGTGAGCTCCCGGGCTCCGGGCAGCCAAGGCTGGACGCGGGGTGAGGTCCCGGGCTCCAGGCAGGAGGCCAGTGCCAGCCAAGGCTGGACGCGGGGTGAGGTCCCAGGCTCCAGGCAGGAGGCCCGGGTAGCCAAGGCTGGACGTGGGGTGAGGTCCCGGGCTCCGGGCAGCCAAGGCTGGACGCGGGGTGAGGTCCCAGGCTCCGGGCAGCCAAGGCTGGACGCGGGGTGAGGTCCCGGGCTCCAGGGAGGAGGCCAGTGCCAGCCAAGGCTGGACGCGGGGTGAGGTCCCAGGCTCCAGGCAGGAGGCCCGGGTAGCCAAGGCTGGACGCCGGGTGAGGTCCCAGGCTCAAGGCAGGAGGCCCGGGTAGCCAAGGCTGGACGCCGGGTGAGGTCCCGGGCTCCAGGTGTCCGCCCGTCCAGTGGCGCCGTACAGCTGCCAGGCTGGTCACACCTGCTGGCTGCTGGTTCTGTGAGCTGCGAGCAGCGGCTCTGAGTGGTGAGTGGGGAGAGGGAGGGCAGCCCTGCCGTCCGCAGTCCCGTGAGATGAGCCGAGCCCGTGGGGAGCCTGGTGGCCAGGCTGCGGGGCAGTGCAGAGTCACGGCCAGAGATGTCCTCAACCCAGGCTCGGGGCGGAGGGTCTCTGCCCTGAGGTGGACATGGGGCTCGGCAGATGGTGTTTAGTGGGGGAGACCGAGGCGGGTATTAGGGTCAGAGACGGGGAAAGGTTTCTCCTCTGGCTCTGAGGGTAGAGCAAAGGGCCCGGGCCTCGCAGGAGGGCGGTCCCCCCCCCTCCCGGTAAGGGGCAGCAGGGCAGGAGGCCAGGGCCAGCCCCCGGCCTCCAGCAGGAAACCGGTTACCCCAGGCTCCCCACGGCTCAGGTCACGGGCGAGGCCCTGGGGACGCCAGGGGCCCATCCTCCATCACAGCAGCTCCAGCCACCCAGTGCAGCGCGTCCGGTCCTCAGCATCCGGACAGCGGGAGCCCCGCAGGGGGCTGGGCCCACACCGCCCGCCGGCACCTCGCTTCCACGTTCATTCTGAGCGTTAACATCAGGCTATTTCACTCAATAAAGAACAAACTGGAAAACCTCCTTACCCATAGATGTGAAGAAAAAACCTAACCTGAGGCAAAAAAATACAGAAAGAAAGAAAGGAGATAGTTCATTGCCAAGGCCCGGCGTTTATGGCAGAAAAAGACGAGTCCTGGGCTCCTGGCAGGGGGCTCTCCATCCGACCACACCTTGGCCACATCCACCTGCCAGTCAGGTGACTTGGCTCCATTTCCTCCTCTGCTAAACGGTAGATTAAATAATAGTAATGGCAGGATGAAATAATAATACCTGTAACATACCTCATGGATACCATCCAGGATTTGTTATAGAAATTGTTATAGAAATGATACTATGTGTGTGTGTGTGTGTGTGTGTGTGTGTGTGTGTGTGTGTGTGGTATTTTTTTTGTCAGCCATGGGGCTTGAACTCAAGGCCGGAGCACTTTCCCTGAGCTCTTTTGCTGTATGCCAGTGCTCTGCCACTTGGAGCCACAGCTCCACTTCTGGTTTTCTTCTGGCTAATTGGAGATAAGAATCTTAGGGACTTCCCTGCCCAGGCTGGCTTTGAACCATGATCTTCCCAGCCAGCTGCTTCTCAGCCTGACTATATCTGTTCTTGGGTAAGAGCAGGGATGTAGGAGAGTCTACCCTGCCCCTCCACGTCCAGGTCTTCTTGGGCCGCGGCTGTGCTCCATGGGTGTGGCCGGTCCGGAGCGCCGGATAGGGCTGGCCCTCACTCAGCAGCACACCTTCCCTGGGGCCCCCAATTTCCTCTCCTCCTGGGCTTCTTAAAAGGGCAGCCCCCCTTTCCTCTCCTGAACATCTGAGCAGTCAGAAAATAACAGAAGGGAGTTTAAGCCTGGTGTCAGTTTATTCTCACAGAGTCGTGTCTCATAAGGTTTCCCTTGCTACAGCAGGGAGGAAAGTTGAGCTCAGAGGGCTGCAGGGTGAGGTCATGCCACATGCCTCCGCCATAACACTCAGAGAGCCGGGGGGGGGGGGGGTGGAGTGGAGGCTCCCGGGAGCTGAGGGGGGGGGTGGGGGGTGAGGGGGGAGTGGAGGCTCCCGGGAGCTGAGGCCGGGGGGGGGGGGTGGGAGTGGAGGCTCCCCGGAGCTGAGGCGGGGGGGGGGGGTGGGGGGGAGTGGAGGCTCCCGGGAGCTGAGGCGGGGGGGGGGGGGAGTGGAGGCTCCCGGGAGCTGAGGCGGGGGGGGGGGTGGGGGGGGGAGTGGAGGCTCCCGGGAGCTGAGGTGGGGGGGGGTGGGGGGGAGTGGAGGCTCCCGGGAGCTGAGGCGGGGGTGGGGGGTGGGGGGTGGGGGGGGAGTGGAGGCTCCTGGGAGGGGGGGTGGGAGTGGAGACTCCCGGTAGCTGAGGCGGGGGGGGGGGGAGTGGAGGCTCCCGGGAGCTGAGGCGGGGGGGGGGGGGTGGGAGTGGAGGCTCCCGGGAGCTGAGGCGGGGGGGGTGGGGGGGAGTGGAGGCTCCCGGGAGCTGAGGCCGGGGGGGGGGGCGGGGGGGGGAGTGGAGGCTCCCGGGAGCTGAGGGGGGGGTGGGGGGGGGAGTGGAGGCTCCTGGGAGGGGGGGGTGGGAGTGGAGGCTCCCGGGAGCTGAGGCGGGGGGGGGGGGAGTGGAGGCTCCCGGGAGCTGAGGCGGGGGGGGGGGGGTGGGAGTGGAGGCTCCCGGGAGCTGAGGCGGGGGGGGGGGTGGGGGGGAGTGGAGGCTCCCGTTAGCTGAGGCCGGGGGGGGGGGGAGTGGAGGCTCCTGGGAGGGGGGGGTGGGAGTGGAGGCTCCCGGGAGCTGAGGCGGGGGGGGGGGTGGGGGGGAGTGGAGGCTCCCGGGAGCTGAGGTGGGGGGGGGTGGGGGGGAGTGGAGGCTCCCGGGAGCTGAGGCGGGGGTGGGGGGTGGGGGGTGGGGGGGGAGTGGAGGCTCCTGGGAGGGGGGGGTGGGAGTGGAGGCTCCCGGGAGCTGAGGCGGGGGGGGGGGAGTGGAGGCTCCCGGGAGCTGAGGCGGGGGGGGGGTGGAGTGGGAGTGGAGGCTCCCGGGAGCTGAGGCGGGGGGGGGTGGGGGGGAGTGGAGGCTCCTGGGAGGGGGGGGTGGGAGTGGAGGCTCCCGGGAGCTGAGGCGGGGGGGGGGAGAGTGGAGGCTCCCGGGAGCTGAGGCGGGGGGGGGGGGGGGTGGGAGTGGAGGCTCCCGGGAGCTGAGGCGGGGGGGGGGGTGGGGGGGAGTGGAGGCTCCCGGGAGCTGAGGCCGGGTGGGGGGTGGGGGGGGGGAGTGGAGGCTCCTGGGAGGGGGGGGGGTGGGAGTGGAGGCTCCCGGGAGCTGAGGCGGGGGGGGGGGGTGGGGGGGAGTGGAGGCTCCCGGGAGCCGAGGCCGGGGGGGGGGGCGGGGGGGGAGTGGAGGCTCCCAGGAGCTGAGGGGGGAGTGGGGGGTGGAGTGGAGGCTCCTGGGAGGGGGGGGTGGGAGTGGAGGCTCCCGGGAGCTGAGGCCGGGGGGGAGGGGGGAGTGGAGGCTCCTGGGAGGGGGGGGGGAGTGGAGGCTCCCGGGAGCTGAGGCCTGGCCAGCCTGAGAACAGGCAAAGGTGGAGATGTGCTGTGAAGCTGGTGCCAAACAACGCCAGCACGTACAGACCTTGCTGGAAATCACCACTGCCCACGTGCAGCTCCCACAACTGCGTGGAGCAGACATTCCACCCCAGAAAGGGGATATTTTACTTGGACATTCCACAAACAGTTTTCCTTTGCTTGTTTTTTCTGCCTGTGATGGCTGATCATCAGCCGGATCAGAATGAGAGACACCTCGGGAATCAGTGAGCCACACTCCTGGGTGAGTCTGGGAGTCGTTTCTGGAAGGATGAATTAACCCAGGAATATCCATCCGGAAGTGTGGGTGGCACCATCCAGATGCGGGGCCCTGACTGGATGGAAGCGGGGGAGCCAGGCATCCGGCATTCTCTCTCTCTGCTGCTGCTTCTGTCATGAGATGAGCAGCTCTGCCCCAGAGCACTGTTCCCGGGACGGACCGAAATCCCCGACTCCACGCACGGCGCGAGCCCTGCCTTCCTCCCTGAGACTGAGACCGAAATCCCCGACTCCACGCACGGCGCGAGCCCTGCCTTCCTCCCTGAGACTGAGACCGAAATCCCCGACTCCACGCACGGCGCGAGCCCTGCCTTCCTCCCCAGACTGTTTCTTTCGGCACCAGGATGCCTGACTTGCCACCGGGGTGTCGAGCCTGACTGCGGTCCCCTCTCCTGCTGCTCGGCTCAGCGGCTGGGGGCTGGATGGAGCAGGTGGCTTCCGTCTGGGACGCCGCCCAGCCCCTCTGGCTGCCTGTCCTGAACGGTCCGGCTGGGAAAACCCAAGAGCACGTATCCCAGATGCCCAGAACTCCCAGGAGCAGAGACATCGGGAGCCCAGGGCCCGGGCGACCGTGGCAGGCCGAGGGGGTGTGGGCCAGGGTGCGGTGCCTGCCTGCGCGTGCAGCCGTCAGGGGGCTCAGGCCAGGCACACCGCCTCACCTCAGGGCATGAGAGAAGGGGGAGAATGCGTGGATAGAGATGCAGTCCACTCAGAACCCGACTCTGGAGCTGAAGTCCCTTCTTACAGCTACTTGACAAAAACAGACAGACAGTTTTACCCATAAACAGATGTTTGAATGGAAACCTCTACTTGACGATGATTTTAAAAAGGAGTGGTAAGAACTGTTAGACATTTTTTTTCACGAGCCCTTTCTCTGTAAGTCAGCAGAGCGGGCTCTGGAGGCCAATGCCCCAGGGGCCGTGATGGAGTTGGTCATTTCACACATCTTCTCGGCCACCCCAGCCCAGAACCTGTCCTGGAACAGAGGGGAAGAGGCGGGCCCTGGGAGGCCCAGCACACGGCAGGTGTGCACCCTTGCTGTCTAAGATGTCTGACATCTGTGCTGTGATTCATTGGTGTATGTGTGAATCTGTGCAGGTGTGTATAGATGTGTGTGCATCTTAAAGATGGAGCTGCAGGGCCCGGAAGAGCCTGAGCATTCAGACTGCAGCCCATGGAGAGGTGGTCGGAGCCAGGGACAGTGCCCTCGGCTTTGGGGACGTGTGTCGGCACTCAGCTGCAGCAGGCCTGCCCTGCCTTGTCCCTGGGCATGGGAACGGGGTGTGCTTCAGGGCCTGCTCCGGTGCATGGCTGCAGATTACTGAGGGCTGCAGTGGGGACCCCATCCTGCTCCCCACGGCAAGAGCTCATGGTGAAGAGCCATTCCAGTGCTAGCCCTGCTGCCTCCCAGGCAGGAGGCTTGGTGGTGGGGAGACTGAGGCCGTGTCTACAGACGGGAGAGCATGGTCGCTGGCGGAGGAGCCAGCCACGCATCCAGGGCCGGGGTGAGGCTCCAAGGAGGGTGGGGGCTGTCCGGTGCTGCACCTCTGAGAACCTGTGTTTGGAACACACGTCTCACCTAGTAGCACGGAAGGAAGATCATTCCTGCCTGGAGTTTGCAGGAACCTGGTTACTTGCAGGTTGCAGTGCTTGGTTTTATAAACATAGGGCATGTCTGCTAGCCAAGGTGCCCGGACTGAGGTTTACTGGTGAGCTGCCCGGGTTGTTTTTCCAGGCCTTGCACAGCCGCCTGGCTGGTGTCTGGGTTCCAGATCCATGACCGGGGCTGGGGCAGCAGGGCTGAGGACCCGTACGGAGCCAGCTCTGCGGCCCCAGGCAGAATGGGCTGCCGGAGACTTGCAGACCACAGCTGACAGTCTGGTGAGGACGGCCTATTGTGAATGATTGAGTTGTGTATTGTTTTGCCAACTTCCAAACAAACGAACAGATCCATTTGGAATTTGTTTTTCTTTGTTTTTGTTTAATAAACCAGCAATCATATACCATGTGAGATAATGGGATGGTTGAATGCAGACTCGAATTATTTTATTTTATAGAGTCTTAATTAGATTTGTAATGCGAAGCTCCTAAGTACCAACTGTTTGCTTAGATTTAATGAGACCTGTTCTGGCGTGTGAGAGAATTGTAATTGTCCCATTAACACAACAATGATACATATCGCCGAGCTTGGCGTGTATCAAGTCATCGGAGATGCTGGAGAGAGCCCAGGATGGCCCCAGTGGTTCCCTGCTTCTCCACACAGCCGGCTGCGCTTCCTGGGCTTGACCACTGGAGAGGAATCATCTGCTTTCCTCATTGAACAGTGAACCAAGCACTGAGTGGAAGCCTCAGCACCGGTCAGCGGCAGCCAGGCGGACGGGAGGCTCCCGGTGGGCCCAGGTTGCACCTCTCCTATTCCAGGAGCCCCTTGGCAGGGGCTGAGAGGCCCAGGGACACACGTGTGGAGGGGAAACCCTGTTTGAGGTGGGTTCTGTGTGTGCGTGACTCACATCTAAGGTCATGTAAAGCACTAGGCTTGTGAGTCACCTGCCTGTGGAGAGCTGAGCCAGGGGTCCGTCTGCAGGGATCGAAGCGTGCTCAGAGGCCTGTGTGCCCGCGGGCTCTGCCGAGCTGGAGCCGCTGGCCAGGGTGCTTTCACTGTGCACGGCTGTGGCTTGTGTCTGGAGCGTGGACAAGGCCGGGAGCCTGCTCCCCTTCCCTCAGACCCTGCCCTTTCCCTGGGCCTCCCGTACTGGGCCGGAGTGGGGCACCGCCTCTTCCTCACGCCGCACACCGGTGACTTACAAATGGTCGCTGATTATTTCTCATTGTTCTGCAGGGCAGAAATCCAAGGTGCACATGCAGTGGCTGCAGGGCTAGCCCCGGCCACAGCCTCTCAGAGAGGGCGCAAGTTCCGGGTGCGCTGGGGAATTAAGCCCCTCCGGCTTCCGAGCCCGCCCTCAGCTGGACCCTCTTTCTCCACCCAACCACCGACCAGGGCCCTGCCCACTTTACCCACGCTGGGCTCTGTCCTCCGCTGTGCCGGATGAGGTCTGCGCTGGCCGACGTTTCTAGAAGAGATCTGAGGTGAGCAACAAGGGTGGCTCGTGGGGAGGTCCCAGGCTCCGGAAAGCAGTGGGGTGACACGGGAGCAGCCTGGCCTCTTGGGGGAACATCGCCCAGCAGGAGGACAGCCGGAGGGCCGTGTCTGCGCAGGCCCCGGGAGCTCTGGCTCAGCTTCCTGCCCTGAGACCCGTGCACGCTGGTCCCGAGCCCACTCCTGCAAGGCCGCCCCAGGCTCCCCGCACAGCCGGCAGCTGCGGTCTGTGATGTCTGCAGTGCATCCCATGGCCTTGGTGGTCCCGGTCCTCTGAGGAGAGGGGCTGTGGCAGGCAGGCTTCCTGCCACCTTGCCTGCTCTGCTCCTGTGCAGCCTTGGGGAAGGAGGCAGGTCCTTCCGCAGCAGACCCCCGCCAGCACTTTGATTGCATCCAAAGCCAAGAAAGGTCCAGAACGCAGAAACCGAGATCACGAAGGGCCGTCTGTGGTGGTTTGTTGTGCTGCTGTAGACACTGTGCGATGACGTCTCGGGAGCTATGGCCTGTTTGTGAAAGATTGCAACTATGTGCGAATGCACACCCAGTCCAGGTGGGAACACACGGCTTCCAGGTCGCCAGGGTCCCTGGGAGTCAAAGTGACTCTAGGAACTCAGCCCAGGCCCTGAGCAACCCCCCCTGCCCCCCGCAGCACTCCTCCATCCCACTGGGTGCACTGTGTGCGTGCTCGGGTGGCACTTCCCTGCACAACGCACACACGGGCGCCACTTCCCCCTGCATGATGCACACACGGGCGCCACTTCCCCCTGCATGATGCACACACGGCTGTCACTTCCCTCTGCATGATGCACACGGCTGTCACTTCCCCCTGCATGATGCACACACGGCTGTCACTTCCCTCTGCATGATGCACACACGGCTGTCACTTCCCTCTGCATGATGCACACACGGGTGTCACTTCCTCTCTGCATGGTGCACACATGGCTGTCACTTCCTCTCTGCATGATGCACACGGCTGTCACTTCCCCCTGCATGATGCACACAAGGGTGTCACTTCCCCCTGCGTGATGCACACGGGTGTCACTTCCCCCTGCATGACAAACACACGGGTGTCACTTCCCCCTGCATGACACACACACGGGTGTCACTTCCCTCTGCATGATGCACACACGGGTGTCACTTCCCTCTGCATGATGCACACACGGGTGTCACTTCCCTCTGCATGATGCACACGGGTGTCACTTCCCCCTGCATGATGCACACACGGGTGTCACTTCCCTCTGCATGATGCACACACGGGTGTCACTTCCCCCTGCGTGATGCACACGGGTGTCACTTCCCCCTGCATGATGCACACACGGGTGTCACTTCCCTCTGCATGATGCACACACGGGTGTCACTTCCCCCTGCGTGATGCACACGGGTGTCACTTCCCCCTGCATGATGCACACACGGGTGTCACTTCCCTCTGCATGATGCACACACGGGTGTCACTTCCCTCTGCATGATGCACACACGGGTGTCACTTCCCTCTGCATGATGCACACACGGCTGTCACTTCCTCTCCGTATGATGCACACACGGCTGTCACTTCCTCTCCGTATGATGCACACACGGGTGTCACTTCCCTCTGCATGATGCACACACAGGTGTCACTTCCTGCTTCACAATACATGCATACACGTCTTGTTCCCAGTGAGGGCCCTGAGAGTCCTACTCGGGGAACAGATCCCTCTGCTGTCTCTGCAGCGGAGTGAGGGCAGACCTCTGAGCAGGCCTATTGTGAAATGCTGATGATGGAGAAAAAAGACACCCTGGACCACCCGGCCCCGGGGAGGCAGAGGCCCAGGCCAGGGCCCGTGGGCAGGGCCCAGGGTTCTGCCCTCCATGAGGCTGGGCTCGGAAGGCCCTCACCTCACAACCAGAGCCAGCAAGGCTGAGCGTGCAAACCACGGGGCCATGTGTGGTTCCTGGCAGGGCGACGATGTCTGCAAACAAAATGTTCCCCAATACACGCCGGGGACACTGTAACCAGGGGAGACAATTACATTTGTGTTTTGTGTGTTTTTTTAAGACACGCAAGTAAGTGAGTTGCTTGTAAATGTCAGAGGCAAACTTGTCTGAAAAGTTAGTGCAAGAGCTGTAATCAAAATGATTATAAGGTATAACCAGAAGACAAAAGAAGCAGTCAGAAATTAAGGACGTTAAACAAAGAGACAAACAGCTAACCATTTGCCTGCAAATGGCCTGGTTCGGAGTCACTGTCTAAACAATGCCGAGCCTTGGGGGAAAAAATTGCTGGATGTCTGACGGGGAGAGGCTTGTTGCTAGAATGTGCTTAGCCCAAAGGAACCAGGAAGGTCTTGGTGCTGAGCGAGGCTGGGAAAGTTAGACCAGAAGTTGTTTATCTGCCTGGAGCCCGCCCGAGCCGCTCCTCAGCCTAAGCAAGGGTCCTGGTCATGAGGTCGGTCTGTGAGCAATGAGAAGCAGGAGTTGCGGCCAGGCACGTGGTCTGTCTACGCACGTTTGGAGCCACAGCATTATGCCCCTGGGGGATGTCTGAGCCTTCTCTCTCTGTGCTCACCAGACGGGATGGGGGCCTGCCTGCAGGGCCAGTCCCTCGTCTTCGGGTCCCCAGGATATAGACCCCCTTCCTGACGAGGTGCCTCTTGGGTCCAGCGTGCAGCAGCCCGGAGTGGGGACCCAGCTCTAGTGTGGTGGGCGGTGGCCCTGCGGCTGCGCCCTTGGGACCTGGGCTTTCTCCCCGGCAGGGCACGAGGGCTCGGTGGTGCCCTGCTGTGCCAGGAGCCGGTGGGCAGTGGGTGTCGTCTGCCTTCCTGACCCCGTCTGGAATTTCTGGCTGGAAGCACAGGTCCGCTGGGAGGTGCAGGGCTCCGGGCTGCGTGTGCTCTGGGGAAGGGACGTGTCCCCTCCTCACAGGTGACAACCCCGTGGCGCCCCGGGGCTGCCGGAAACAGCCTCCCCCGTGTGGCTGTGGCACTGGGTGTGTGCGCGTTGAGCGCCGCGGGCACCTGCTCGCCATCTTCCCTTCCACCGCGCTGAGCGCTGCGGGCTCGGGGTTTCCAGCCGCGAGCAGAGCAGGCGGCTGCTTGGAAACTTGGGGGCTGCTGGGTTCGGGCGGCACAGCTGTGCTCCCACCCGTGGGTGCCCGCCGTGCGCCAGGCCCCGGTGCACCATGGGTGCCCGCCACGCGCCAGGCCCAGGTGCACCGTGGTGACCGCCACGCGCCAGGCCCGGGTGCACCGTGGGTGCCCGCCATGCGCCAGGCCCCAGTGCACCGTGGGTGCCTGCCGCGCGCCAGGCCCGGGTGCACCGTGGGTGCCCGCCATGCGCCAGGCCCGGGTGCACCGTGGTGACCGCCATGCGCCAGGCCCCAGTGCACCGTGGGTGCCCGCCACGTGCCAGGCCCGGGTGCACCGTGGTGACCACCACGCACCAGGCCCGGGTGCACCGTGAGTGCCCGCCGCCTGCCAGGCCGGGGTGCACCGGGGGTGCCCGCCATGCGCCAGGCCCGGGTGCACCGTGGTGACCGCCACGCGCCAGGCCCGGGTGCACCGTGGGTGCCCGCCGCCTGCCGGGCCCAGGTGCACCGGGGGGTGCCCACCACGCGCCAGGCTGGGGTGCACCGTGGGTGCCCGCCACACGCCAGGCCCGGGCGCACCGTGAGTGCCCGCCGCACGCCAGGTCCAGGTGCACCGTGGGTGCCCGCCCCTGCCTGGCCTGGGTGCACCGGGGGTGCCCGCCATGCGCCAGGCCCGGGTGCACTGTGGGTGCCCGCCACTTGCCGGGCCCGGGTGCACCGTGGGTGCCCCCTGCCTGCGGGGCCTGGGTGCACCGGGGGTGCCCGCCACGCACCAGGCCTGGGTGCACCATGGTGACCGCCACGCGCCAGGCCCCGGTGCACCGTGGGAGTAGAAGGTCTGGCCATGCCCCTCTGGCTGCATGGCGCCAGGGACCTGGCTCACAGCAGAGCCCTCCCCTGCCCCACACTTTGAGCTGGTCCTGAGTTTGGAACTTCCCCGCAGGTCACCTCTAGCTCCCTCCGGCCATGGGCTCGGGAACTTCTGTTGTGTTCTGTAGACACAGCCCCTGAGATGTGTCACTCATCAGGGTGACATCAAAGGAAAGGGCTCTGGAGATAGCGGCCATGGCAGGAAGCGGGCAGGGGCTGGGAGGGAGCTAGGCCAGTCACTAGTGAACTCACCTTTGTTGGCCCTGGGGTATAGATCGCCACCTAGGTCCTGTCCCTTAGAGCCTGCTAGGGGCTCTCCCTCCTGGGAGAGCCACAGCGTGGGACTCCTGACGGACTTCCCAGAGAAGGCATGTGAGCCGCAGATGCAGTGCGCATCTTGCGGGATGGGAAGTGCGTGCCCACAGGCAGGGCTGGCTGTGCCAGGCTGTGGAGCAGGGGCTGTGGCATGGGGCTAGGCAGGGGGAGGAGGCCGGAGTTGCCAGGTCCTGAGCCCCATGCCAGGGATGGCACCAGGTAGAACGCCAGCCAGGTCTGCGGCTGAGGAACACCAAAAGAAGACGCGGCAAGCGTGATGCTGACAGCAACTGGGCCAATGGTGTCACGGACCACGTCACAGCCAATGGTGTCACGGACCACGTCACACTCGACGGTGTCAGGGGCCACGTCACACTCGATGGTGTCACAGACCACGTCACGGCCGATGGTGTCACAGACCACGTCACACTCGACGGTGTCACAGACCGTGTCACACTCGACGGTGTCAGGGACCACGTCACACTCGATGGTGTCACAGACCGTGTCACACTCGACGGTGTCAGGGACCACGTCACACTCGATGGTGTCACAGACCGCGTCACACTCGATGGTGTCAGGGACCGCGTCACACTCGATGGTGTCAGGGACCGCGTCACACTCGATGGTGTCACGGACCGCGTCACACTCGATGGTGTCACGGACCGCGTCACACTCGATGGTGTCAGGGACCGCGTCACACTCGATGGTGTCAGGGACCGCGTCACACTCGATGGTGTCAGGGACTGCGTCACACTCGATGGTGTCACGGACCACGTCACGGCCGATGGTGTCACAGACCACGTCACACTTGACGGTGTCACAGACCATGTCACACTCGACGGTGTCACAGACCACGTCACACTCGACGGTGTCACGGACCACGTCACGGCCGATGGTGTCACAGACCACGTCACACTCGATGGTGTCACAGACCATGTCACACTCGACGGTGTCACAGACCACGTCACACTCGACGGTGTCAGGGACCACGTCACACTCGATGGTGTCAGGGACCGCGTCACACTCGATGGTGTCACAGACCGCGTCACACTCGACGGTGTCAGGGACCGCGTCACACTCGACGGTGTCAGGGACCGCGTCACACTCGACGGTGTCAGGGACCACGTCACACTCGACGGTGTCAGGGACCGCGTCACACTCGATGGTGTCAGGGACCGCGTCACACTCGATGGTGTCACGGACCGCGTCACACTCGATGGTGTCAGGGACCACGTCACACTCGATGGTGTCAGGGACCGCGTCACACTCGATGGTGTCACGGACCGCGTCACACTCGATGGTGTCACGGACCGCGTCACACTCGATGGTGTCACGGACCACGTCACACTCGATGGTGTCAGGGACCACGTCACAGCCAATGGTGTCACTGACCATGTCACACTCGACGGTGTCAGGGACCACGTCACACTCGATGGTGTCAGGGACCACGTCACACTCGACGGTGTCACGGACCACGTCACACTCGACGGTGTCAGGGACCACGTCACACTCGATGGTGTCACAGACCACGTCACACTCGATGGTGTCAGGGACCACGTCACACTCGGTGTCACGGACCGCGTCACACTCGATGGTGTCACGGACCGCGTCACACTCGATGGTGTCACGGACCGCGTCACACTCGATGGTGTCAGGGACCGCGTCACACTCGATGGTGTCAGGGACCGCGTCACACTCGATGGTGTCAGGGACCACGTCACAGCCAATGGTGTCACTGACCACGTCACACTCGATGGTGTCACGGACCACGTCACACTCGATGGTGTCAGGGACCACGTCACACTCGATGGTGTCACGGACCACGTCACACTCGATGGTGTCACGGACCACGTCACACTCGATGGTGTCACGGACCACGTCACGCTCGATGGTGTCACGGACCACGTCACGCTCGATGGTGTCAGGGACCACGTCACGCTCGATGGTGTCAGGGACCACGTCACGCTCGATGGTGTCACGGACCACGTCACGCTCGATGGTGTCAGGGACCACGTCACGCTCGATGGTGTCAGGGACCACGTCACGCTCGATGGTGTCACGGACCACGTCACGCTCGATGGTGTCACGGACCGCGTCACGCTCGATGGTGTCACAGACCGCGTAACACTCGATGGTGTCACGGACCGCGTCACGGCCGATGGTGTCACAGACCACGTCACACTCGATGGTGTCAAGGACTGTCATAGTTTCCACATGTTCCCAGGGAAATCCCGCATCCAGAGAGGCCCTGAGCCCTTCGAGTTATTGATACAGACCTAGACACTTGCTGTCGGCCTTCCCGGTGCAGGGTGGTCGCCGGGAGCCCGGGAGCTCCTGACTGTGGTGCACACCGTCCACCCTGCCGCGTCTGCGGGAGTTCCTGACTGACCTGGGCCTGGCCGTTCCGGGGGCCGCGCTGACCGTCCCAGTCTCCGCCATTCTGGGCCAGTGTCCTCTGCCCTGGGCCTTTCTCTTCTGCAGTCTCTTGGCAGCCCGCCTGGAAGCCGGGAAGAGCTGGGTGGGAGCCTGGGGCCCACCAGGGATCAGGGGGCTGCGCCGGCACACAGCCCTGCCGGCTTGACTCTGAGAGCCCGCGAGCAGCCTGCGGGCCTCCGCCGCCTTCCTCCCCTGCCCCGGGTCTGCGCCTGCGGAAGCCCTCAGCCCTGCCACACCCCAGGACACCTGGGGGAGACGGGCCGGCCCACGCTGCCGGTGTCCATGTTGGGTCCGGAGCTGCCCTCTGCCCACCTCCCCTGCCCTCCCGAACCACCCCTCTGTTCGCCCGTGTTCCCGTCCTTGCTGTTTCTGCGTACGATCTCTTGGCTGGATTCTTCCATGGGCTTCGTTATGGAAATTCTGCTCGTTTCCCCAGATGGGCCGGGGTGTGTGTGCGTGTGGGTCTGTGTGTGTGCACACACGTGTGTATGTATGTGGTGGAAGCATGAGTGTGCCCACATGAGTGTGCTCACTGCCCCAAGTGTGAGATAAGCACACCGCCCGTGCCAGTCGCGCAGGAAGGGCTCCGCACAGGGCGGCGCCCATCGGCTGCGGCGCCACCGCTGGACATGTGGCAGGCTGAGCAGTTCTCACCACGTTCTGAGTCTTAGCAACTACCCAGCACAGGGAGACCCAAGAAGGGGGTGTTGTGTCACCTGCTGCATTGTGCCACTTGACAGTCTGTCCCCAGCTTGTATCCACTAAGCATTGTGCCAGCCTCCCCGAGCCAGCCTCCCCAAGCCAACCTTCCCAAGCCAGCCTCCCCGAGCCAGCCTCCCCGTGCCAACCTCCCTGTGTCAGCCTCCCCGAGCCAGCCTCCCCGTGCCAACCTCCCTGTGTCAGCCTCCCCAAGCCAACCTTCCCAAGCCAGCCTCCCCATGAGAGCCTCCCTGTGCCAACCTCCCCATGTCAGCCTCCCCAAGCCAACCTTCCCAAGCCATCCTCCCTGTGCCAGCCTCCCCTGCCAGCCTCCCTGTGCCAGCCTCCCCAAGCCAACCTTCCCAAGCCAGCCTCCCTGAGCCAGCCTCCCCGTGCCAACCTCCCTGTGTCAGCCTCCCCATGTCAGTCTCCTCATGAGAGCCTCCCTGTGCCAGCCTCCCCAAGCCAACCTTCCCAAGCCAGCCTCCCCATGAGAGCCTCCCTGTGCCAGCCTCCCTGAGCCAGCCTCCCCGTGTCAGCCTCCCCAAGCCAACCTTCCCAAGCCAGCCTCCATGTGCCAGACTCCCCTGCCAGCCTCCCTGCGCCAGCCTCCCCGTGTCAGCCTCCCCTGCCAGCCTCCTGTGCCAGCCTCCTGTGCCACGTAGACAGGTGCACACCGCCTGTCCTCACACCGCAGCCTGCTGATAAGCCACAGGAGATGAGTGAGAACCTGGGCCTCATCTGTAATGTCCACAATGCCCAGACATCCTGTCCCACCAAGAGCCACGAAGACACAAGGTCCAGCAGAATCACATCAAGAGCACTCTGCTGCTGCGATAAATTAGTATCACGTTTAATTTTCATTTTTAACTTCTATTTATTATTACTTATATATTATTCTATGTAAACTTTAACTTTTATTCTGCATTATCTTTAAGTATTTGTACAAAAGAGTTTGAACTACCAACGTCAATTGAAGACTACAATGCCTCTTGGACAATGTCTGCCCTGTCTGTCCTGTCTGCTCTGTCTGTCCTGTCTGTCCGCTCTGCACTGTGTGCACTGTGTGCACTGTCTGCCCTGTCTGCCCTGTCTGCCCTGTCTGCCCTGTCTGCACTGTCTGTCCTGTCTGCCCTGTCTGCCCTGTCTGCCCTGTCTGCCCTGTCTGCCCTGTCTGCCCTGTCTGCACTGTCTGCACTGTCTGTGCTGTCTGCACTGTCTGCCCTGTCTGCACTGTCTGCACTGTCTGCACTGTCTGCCCTGTCTGTCCTGTCTGCCCTGTCTGCCCTGTCTGCCCTGTCTGCCCTGTCTGTCCTGTCTGCACTGTCTGTCCTGTCTGCACTGTCTGCACTGTCTGCCCTGTCTGCAATGTCTGCCCTGTCTGCCCTGTCTGCCCTGTCTGCCCTGTCTGCCCTGTCTGTCCTGTCTGCACTGTCTGCTCTGTCTACACTGTCTACACTGTCTGCACTGTCTGCACTGTGTGCACTGTCTGTCCTGTCTGCACTGTCTGCCCTGCCTGCCCTGTCTGCCCTGTCTGCCCTGTCTGCCCGTCTGCACTGTCTGCACTGTCTGCCCGTCTGCACTGTCTGCACTGTCTGCACTGTCTGCACTGTCTGCCCTGTCTGTCCTGTCTGCACTGTCTGCACTGTCTGCACTGTCTGCACTGTCTGCACTGTCTACACTGTCTGCACTGTCTGCCCTGTCTGTCCTGTCTGCACTGTCTGCTCTGTCTGCACTGTCTGCACTGTCTGCACTGTCTGCCCTGTCTGCACTGTCTGCACTGTCTGCTCTGTCTGCACTGTCTGCACTGTCTGCACTGTCTACACTGTCTGCACTGTCTACACTGTCTGCACTGTCTGCCCTGTCTGCACTGTCTGCCCTGTCTGCCCTGTCTGTCCTGTCTGCCCTGTCTGCCCTGTCTGCCCTGTCTGCCCTGTCTGCCCTGTCTGCACTGTCTGCCCTGTCTGCCCTGTCCGCACTGTCTGCACTGTCTGCACTGTCTGCACTGTCTGCACTGTCTGCCCTGTCTGTCCTGTCTGCACTGTCTGCTCTGTCTACACTGTCTGCACTGTCTGCACTGTCTGCACTGTCTACACTGTCTGCACTGTCTACACTGTCTGCACTGTCTGCCCTGTCTGCCCTGTCTGCACTGTCTGCCCTGTCTGCCCTGTCTGCCCTGTCTGTCCTGTCTGCACTGTCTGCACTGTCTGCACTGTCTGCACTGTCTGCACTGTCTGCACTGTCTACACTGTCTGCACTGTCTGCCCTGTCTGTCCTGTCTGCACTGTCTGCTCTGTCTACACTGTCTGCACTGTCTGCACTGTCTGCACTGTCTGCACTGTCTGCACTGTCTGCACTGTCTGTCCTGTCTGTCCTGTCTGCACTGTCTGCTCTGTCTACACTGTCTGCACTGTCTGCACTGTCTGCACTGTCTGCACTGTCTGCACTGTCTGCACTGTCTGCCCTGTCTGTCCTGTCTGCACTGTCTGCTCTGTCTACACTGTCTACACTGTCTGCACTGTCTGCCCTGTCTGTCCTGTCTGCACTGTCTGCACTGTCTGCACTGTCTGCACTGTCTACACTGTCTGCACTGTCTGCACTGTCTACACTGTCTGCACTGTCTGCCCTGTCTGTACTGTCCGCACTGTCTGCTCTGTCTACACTGTCTGCACTGTCTGCACTGTCTGTCCTGTCTGTACTGTCTGCACTGTCTTCCCTGTCTGCCCTGTCTGCCCTGTCTGCCCTGTCTGCCCTGTCTGCCCTGTCTGTCCTGTCTGTACTGTCTGCACTGTCTTCCCTGTCTGCCCTGTCTGCCCTGTCTGCCCTGTCTGCCCTGTCTGTCCTGTCTGCACTGTCTGCCCTGTCTGCCCTGTCTGCCCTGTCTGCCCTGTCTGTCCTGTCTGCACTGTCTGCCCTGTCTGCACTGTCTGCACTGTCTGCACTGTCTACACTGTCTGCACTGTCTGCACTGTGTGCCCTGTCTGCACTGTCTTCCCTGTCTGCCCTGTCTGCACTGTCTGCCTTGTCTGCCCTGTCTACACTGTCTGCACTGTCTGCCCTGTCTGCCCTGTCTGCACTGTCTGCCCTGTCTGTCCTGTCTGCACTGTCTGCACTATCTGCCCTGTCTGCACTGTCTGCACTGTCTACACTGTCTGCCCTGTCTGCCCTGTCTGCCCTGTCTGCCCTGTCTGCCCTGTCTGTCCTGTCTGCACTGTCTGCACTGTCTGCACTGTCTGCCCTGTCTGCACTGTCTGCCCTGTCTGTCCTGTCTGCACTGTCTGTCCTGTCTGCACTGTCTGTCCTGTCTGCACTGTCTGTCCTGTCTGCACTGTCTGCCCTGTCTGTCCTGTCTGCACTGTCTGCCCTGTCTGCCCTATCTGCACTGTCTGCAATGTCTGCACTGTCTGTCCTGTCTGCACTGTCTGCCCTGTCTGTCCTGTCTGCACTGTCTGCCCTGTCTGTCCTGTCTGTCCTGTCTGCACTGTCTGCCCTGTCTGCACTGTCTGCACTGTCTGTCTGCCCTGTCTGCCCTGTCTGCCCTGTCTGTCCTGCCTGTACTGTCTGCCCTGTCTGCACTGTCTGCACTGTCTGCACTGTCTGCCCTGTCTGCACTGTCTGCCCTGTCTGTCCTGTCTGCACTGTCTGTCCTGTCTGCCCTGTCTGTCCTGTCTGCACTGTCTGCACTGTCTGCCCTGTCTGCACTGTCTGTCCTGTCTGTCCTGTCTGCACTGTCTGTCCTGTCTGCACTGTCTGTCCTGTCTGCTCTGTCTACACTGTCTGCACTGTGTGCTCTGTCTATACTGTGTGCACTGTGTGCACTGTCTGTCCTGTCTTCCCTGTCTACACTGTCTGCACTGTCTGTCCTGTCTGCACTGTCTGTCCTGTCTGCACTGTCTGCACTGTCTGCACTGTCTGCCCTGTCTGCCCTGTGTGTCCTGTCTGTCCTGTCTGCCCTGTCTGCACTCTCTGCCCTGTCTGCCCTGTCTGTCCTGTCTGCACTGTCTGCACTGTCTGCCCTGTCTGTCCTGTCTGCCCTGTCTGCACTCTCTGCCCTGTCTTCCCTGTCTGTCCTGTCTGCACTGTCTGCACTGTCTGCACTGTCTGTCCTGTCTGCCCTGTCTGCCCTGTCTGCCCTGTCTGTACTGTCTGCACTGTCTGTCCTGTCTGCACTGTCTGCCCTGTCTGCCCTGTCTGCCCTGTCTGCCCTGTCTGCCCTGTCTGCCCTGTCTCCCCTGTCTGTACTGTCTGCACTGTCTGTCCTGTCTGCACTGTCTGCCCTGTCTGCCCTGTCTGCCCTGTCTGCCCTGTCTGTCCTGTCTGCACTGTCTGCCCTGTCTGCCCTGTCTGTCCTGTCTGCACTGTCTGCCCTGTCTGCCCTGTCTGTCCTGTCTGCCCTGTCTGCCCTGTCTGCCCTGTCTGCCCTGTCTGCCCTGTCTGTCCTCTCTGTCCTGTCTGTCCTGTCTGCACTGTCTGCCCTGTCTGTACTGTCTGTACTGTCTGCCCTGTCTGCCCTGTCTGTCCTGTCTGTCCTGTCTGCACTGTCTGCCCTGTCTGTACTATCTGCCCTGTCTGTCCTGTCTGTATTGTCTGCCCTGTCTGCACTATCTGCCCTCTCTGCCCTGTCTGCCCTGTCTACACTGTCTGCCCTGTCTGCCCTGTCTGCCCTGTCTGCCCTGTCTGCCCTGTCTGCACTGTCTGCCCTGTCTGTACTGTCTGTACTCTCTGCCCTGTCTGCCCTGTCTGCACTGTCTGCCCTGTCTGCCCTGTCTGCCCTGTCTGCCCTGTCTGTCCTGTCTGCACTGTCTGCACTGTCTTCACTGTCTACACTGTCTGCCCTGTCTGCCCTGTCTGCACAGTCTGCCCTGTCTGTACTGTCTGTACTGTCTGCCCTGTCTGCCCTGTCTGCCCTGTCTGCACTGTCTGCCCTGTCTGCCCTGTCTGCACTGTCTGCCCTGTCTGTCCTGTCTGCCCTGTCTGTCCTGTCTGCACTGTCTGCACTGTCTGCACTGTCTACAC
The DNA here is from genome assembly GCF_019054845.1 of Dipodomys spectabilis. NCBI lineage: Eukaryota > Metazoa > Chordata > Mammalia > Rodentia > Heteromyidae > Dipodomys > Dipodomys spectabilis. The sequence goes on from NW_024870801.1 coordinate 450,355, forward strand.
TGTCTGCACTGTCTGCACTGTCTACACTCTCTGCACTGTCTGCCCTGTCTGCTCTGTCTGTCCTTTCTGCACTGTCTGCCCTGTCTGCACTGTCTGCACTGTCTGCCCTGTCTGCACTGTCTACCCTGTCTGCACTGTCTCCACTGTCTGCACTGTCTCCACTGTCTGCCCTGTCTGCACTGTCTGCCCTGTCTGCCCTGTCTGCACTGTCTGCCCTGTCTGCACTGTCTGCCCTGTCTGCACTGTCTGCACTGTCTGCTCTGTCTACACTGTCTGCACTGTCTGCTCTGTCTACACTGTGTGCACTGTGTGCACTGTCTGTCCTGTCTTCCCTGTCTACACTGTCTGTACTGTCTGCCCTGTCTACACTCTCTGCCCTGTCTGCCCTGTCTGCACTTACTGCACTGTGTACACTATCTCCCTTGCCTGCCTAGTCTGCACTGTCTACACTGTGTGCACTTTCTGCACTGTTTACTCTTTGCTCTGCCTGCACTGCCCACACTGCCCACACAACTCTTAGCTTTGATTGGCTGATGGGAAAACTCCAGTGAGTGTCTTGTGCACTGTCCTCTGATCTCTAGGCACTGTCTGTGTCCCTGATTCTTGACATGGTCACTGTCTATGTCCTCAGCAGGGCAATTCTGCAGGAGGTACATGAGCTGTCTGCCCCCTTCTCTCAGATGCCTTCTGTGGAAGGGTGGTCTTGGCTCACAGACCTTGCTCCAAGACCTGAAACGGGATCCAGGTCAGGCTCACAGGTCCAGACAGCTCAGTAAAGAAGCCCTGATCCCAACTCAAGTCTCAGGTTAAGAGTTCTCACTCAGCACTTGTTGTACCTTTCCTCTTCAGAAATTCCTGTGTCCTCTTTTCTACAATGATGGTAGTGACCTTTGTCTCCAGACTTGTGGAGAAGAACGTGGGGGGGAGAGGCTGGAGTGAGGGGCTTCTGGGTGCCGGCTCTGCCTGCAAATTCGGGCTCAACGGGCTGTGGCATTCTGAGAGTCACAACCGTCCTTTCTCCGTGGGAGCTGGAGCAGGACAGAGCTGGATGGATACGGCTGGAGCTGGAGCAGGATGTGTCTGGCCGGAGTGGCCTCGCAAAGCCTTCTCCAGAGACCATGAGCGCAGCCATGGATTCACCCTTCCCCTTTCTTCCCGAACAGCGCTGCAGCACGCTGGCTGTTGGAGGCCAGCGCAGACCTCCTTCCACCTCCCACCTTCTCCTTTCCTCTCCATCTGGATTGGCTTCCGGCCCAGGAGGAGGCTGTTCTTTGAAGGGAGGCCAGTGGAGCCGGCTCTCCAAGCCGGCACTGCCCCTGCCAGGAACGGCCATCCAGGACGGCCCGGGACAGGTCTGGCAGCCACCATCCTCAGCTCCACCTGCACACTCCCAGCCCTTTGCTCAGACATGCCTAATGGGGGTATCTGGGTGCGTGCGGTGAAGCAATCCTCTCCTTCCCATGGTGAGCCTCTGTGCCACCCATGGACACAGATCTGCCAGCCCGCAGCTCTGAGGGGCTCCTCCTGTGCCCCGGGGCTCTGGGACCCTCCGAAGACCGGGTCACCCTCGCCCCTGCAGTGGGCGGTGGCAGGATCGGGACTTGGTTCCTGGCATGGGCTTCCCCTGGGCCAGCCAGGCCCACCCGGCATCTCCTGCCTTGGGTAGGGCCCTGTGGGATGAGCGGATGACGCACCTCGTCCCAGCCCTCAAGCCGGCCAGCCTCTCTTACCACCCAGAACGATCCCTTTTCCAGTCACGTGTCCCCCAACATCCAAGCAGCCGTGGGCGCCCGTGGGGCGTCTGCGCCCACGCCGGGCAAGCTCTCCTGTCTCGTCACTCAGGTGCGCTGTCGGGGGAGCCAGAGAAAGATCTGGAGCAAATCTGTGGCTGGGAAGAAGTCAGAGGTGGAGAGGGTCTCGCATATGAGCCTCTAGAAGTGAACCCGTGTGCAGCATTTGCAGAATTCACCCTCATTGTGAATCAGCCTGGCTGGCGCATGCTCCGGCCCCTGGCAGCACCAGGGAAGGTGGCCAGCGTGTTGCTCACTGGGCTCGTGGGGTGACGCTAGAGGGGCTCATTGGTGCCCCCCTGAGCAGATGTGGGCGCCCTCACTGGGGGCGAGGGGGGGGCTGCCCCGTCCATCCTCCCCTGCACGCTGGGCCTGCCCCTGGTTCTCCTCCCTCCTGACTGCCTCCTGGGATCGAGTGGGGACACTGCTCCTGCAGGGGTGAAGCAGGGCCCGTGCTAGGCATCACAGGGCTCCACAGAAACATTCAAAGAGAGAATTCCAATTTTCTTTTGGATACGGTCAACAGAGCCTGTGCATTCCCAGAAGCCCCCGGGGGGCCCGACCAGGCTTGTCAGACGACAGAAAAGCAAGCAAGTAAACAAAAATAGTAATTTATTGTTGCTGCATTGCTAAGACCCAAGTGTCCCCTACCACACGCTGGCTGTCCCCGATCACTGCAGCCTGGGCACAATGGCCTGCGCCTCCCCAAGCCCAGGAGCCCAGCGTCCCCCCCCCCCCACTGGCTGCCCCCGATCATTGCAGCCTGGGCACAATGGCCTGCACCTCCCCGAGCCCAGGAGCCCAGCGCTGGCTAGGTCTGTCCCCCGGGCCCTGGCAGGATTGCAGCACGGTATTCCTAACCAGAGGTCAAGGAGCCCCCAGAGCCACGGAGCCTCCCTACCTCCTCCCCACCACCCAGAGTACAGAGCCAAGGCCGATGGGGCGGGGGACCACTCTACTGTGGACGAGTCACATAGGGCGTCAGCTACCCTTGGCACCAGCGTGGGCCGGTCACACAGGACACCGCCCCCCCCCCCCCCCGCCACACATGCACGGCCCTTGGGTGGCAGTGACCAGTGGACCTTTCTGGTCCTGGTGTCACTGCTTGCCCAAGCCCCCAGGGAGCTGCTGAGAAGGTTTCTGGGGCTGAATTGGGTGGAGGTGGGGTGCAGGGCTATGAGCTCAAAGGATTTCCTGTGTGGGGAAAGTGCTGCTGGTTTGTAGCCTTTGACACACACATGTGCGTGTACACACACATTCCTACAGATGAGTGCCTGTGTAAACACCCATTTACCCACTCACACCCAACATAGACACAGCCAGGCCTGACAACCCTCACACACGCTTACCCCTCATGTGCACATATGTGTGCACACACACCTCTCATATGCACACACACTCATCATGTGTGCATACCTGTCCTCACACACACATACCCTCATATGCACACACATCCTCAGATACACTTACCTCTCATGCACACATACGTGTGCACACACCCTCACACACATACTCCTTGTGTGTACATCACACATGCGTTCTCCTCATGCACACACATGTGCACACAGCCTCACAACATGCCCATCCTGTGTGCACACGCACACACATGCCCATCCTGGGTGCACACACATGCATGCACATATCCTGCAATAAGGCATGTGTGCTGACCACAAGCACACATGCACTCACACAGGTGTGCAATCTGAGGCTGTCCTCTGCACACACGTGTAGTATGGCGAGGCTAAGGAGACCCAAGCCTGTAGTGCTGCTCAGTGGCACCGAGCAAAGCCCCAGTGGCTCTGCTAGCGGGGCCCCGGGGTGCTGCAGGGTGACAGAGCCAGCGTGGTCCCTGGCCCCAGGCCCCAGCGTCCCCAGGGACGGTGCTCTGTGCACCTGTGTGTGACATGCAGCCACCATTCACGCCACTGGAAACGGCGACTCTGGCACACGCTCCCCACTCCAGAGTCCCGCAGAAATGTGTGGGATCCCCACGGGGGCAGTGAGGCGGAAGGAGCAGGGGGTGGAGAGCGGGAGGAGGCCGCCCTCCTCAGCTCCACACCGTCAGCTCTGTGGCGGACGGGCTGGGAGGCAGCGCCAGCCAGCCCCAACACGCGGCTCGACTCCACCCTGACCGTGCCCCTGTGTCAGAGGCGTGGCAGGTGAGCAGGGAGCCGTGGCCACAGACCAGGGACTCGCAGGCACCACAGCCAGCCTCAGAGTCCAGAGACTCTGTCTTTGTTGCTGGTGCCGGGGTTTGAACTGAGGGCCTCACCCTCGATAGACAAATACTCCTACCCCCAGCCATGGCCCGGCCCTTTTGGCTTTAGTTATTTTCACATTGGAAATGTGTGGTCTGGATCTTGATCCTCCTATTTGTACATCCCACATGCTGGAGTAACTGTCTCACATTGCTTGTTTTGTTGAAATGGTTTCTTTCTCCCTTGTGTCCATGCTGGCCTCCAATGCGATCTTCCTGATCACCCCTAAGAGGTCGCATCGCAGGCATGAGCTGCGTGGGGCCTGGTCCACCCCTGGTGGTTAATTTGTTCATTCTTTGCTCATTCATTGTCTCGCTAGCCTTTGCTGCCCATCCTCTTGGGCAGGGCCTGTGCTCGGCTAAGCAACCCTAGGATGTGCCAGGCCATCACCCGCCAACCTCAGTAGGCCGACCTGGCCACCCACTGCCCAGCCAGAGGGGTGAGAAGGTGCCGCTCAGCCCTGTCTGGCCAGGCTGGCGGGTAAGCTTGCTCACTCCACTTTCAAAACTACACAGACACTGTAAATACCACCTTTCCTAAGAGATAAAGTCTCGGAAATGTAATAATTCCCAATTAATATCCAACTAAATATTATTTGCTTTAAAAAAATTAAAAACTTTAGTGTGTATTTACGTTGCACCTGCCAGGCGGTTCCTGCAGTTCAATCGGAGACTCGAGGATGTGTGCCGGGCCTGGTGCCCATGCAGAGGTCAGACCCTGCCGGGATGGGGGAGAGCAGCAGGGCCAGGATGCTGGGAGGGAGGGGACATGAGCCGGGGGCCACGCCAGCCGGGGGCCATGCCAGCCGGGGGCCACGGCAGGAGGAAGCCACGCCAGCCTGAGGACACACCAGCCGGGGGCCACGCCAGCCGGGAGCCATGGCAGTCGGGGGCCACGGCAGTCGGGGGCCACGGCAGCCAGGAGCCACGGCAGGAGCAAGCCACGCCAGCCTGGGGCCACACCAGCTGGGGGCCACTCCAGCCAGGGGCCACGCCAGCCTGGGGCCACGCCAGCCGGGGGCCACGGCAGGAGGAAGCCACGCCAGCCTGGGGACACACCAGCTGGGGGCCACGCCAGCCGGGGGCCATGGCAGTCGGGGGCCACGGCAGTCGGGGGCCACGGCAGCCAGGAGCGCGGGGCGGGCACACTGGGCGGGTACACGGGGCGGGCACACTGGGCGGGCACACGGGGCGGGCGCGCGGGGCGGGCACACGGGGTGGGCGCGTGGGGCGGGGCTCAGACCCAAGGCCCAGGCAGCTCAGGGCTGCAGCAGCAGGACGGGAATCCAGGCAGGGAGGACACGCACAGACAGGGCGCTCCCAGCCTCTGCCCGGCCATCGAGCTGCGACCGCGGCCATCGAGCTGCGACCGCGGGGTGGACGCTCAGCTCGGAGGGCTCCTCTGCGCGTGACAACACCGATGTGTCCAAAAGGAGCAGGGACAACAGATGCTGGCTCCGTGTGTGCAGAGGAAGGATCTGGTCTCGGCTGCCTGTCAGCAGCGCAGGCCCCTGTCCTGCGAGGACCCGGCCGCCCTGCACTCCCACGCCCTCTCCCTCGGGCACAGGACTGGGTCCAGGGTGTTCCTCTGGATGTGTCCTTGGCTTAGATCCATGTGGCTGCCGGCCAAGCTGCTCCTCCTCCTCCTTCCCCTCCTCCTCCTCCCCCATCCCCTCCTCCTGTCCTCCTTCCCCTCCTCCTCCTCCCCCATCCCCTCCTCCTGTCCTCCTTCCCCTCCTCCTCCTCCCCCATCCCCTCCTCCTGTCCTCCTTCCCCTCCTCCTCCTCCCCCATCCCCTCCTCCTGTCCTCCTTCCCCTCCTCCTCCTCCCCCATCCCCTCCTCCTGTCCTCCTTCCCCTCCTCCTCCTCCCCCATCCCCTCCTCCTGTCCTCCTTCCCATCCTCCTCCTCCCCCATCCCCTCCTCCTGTCCTCCTTCCCCTCCTCCTGTCCTCCTCCTCCTTCCCCTCCTCCTCCTCCCCCATCCCCTCCTCCTGTCCTCCTTCCCCTCCTCCTGTCCTCCTTCCCCTCCTCCTGTCCTCCTCCTCCATCCCCTCCTCCTGTCCTCCTTCCCCTCCTCCTCCTCCCCCATCCCCTCCTCCTGTCCTCCTTCCCCTCCTCCTGTCCTCCTCCTCCATCCCCTCCTCCTGTCCTCCTTCCCCTCCTCCTCCTCCTCCATCCCCTCCCTCCCTGACGGGCCACCCTGGGCTCCCCAGGCCCCTGGCTCCAGTCCGGTGGGCTCTCCCACTCCAGCTCCGGGCTCAAGCGAGCCTCTGCGAGCCAGCTGTGGAGCGCGTATCACTCGCACAACAGCTATTTCTAGCAAGGCCAATTCTTTTCTCCACGAAATCTAGTGCTGGTGAGTGCATATCTATAGCAACTGTTGGGTGCTTTTTCCTGTCTATTTTGAGCCGTAGAAGCCAGGACTCTGCAGAAGTGCGTTCTCCCCACAGCGCTCGGGCACACGGATCTGGTGCCCCGCTTCCTCCGCCCAGTCTGGGGCTCTAGTTGTTCTGTGCTAGCTCGGGGCAGGCGGCCCTGGGTCGCGGTGGCGTGGCTGGCGGAGGATGGGAGGTGGGCTCTTCGGATCCCCCCCCACCAGGGCCGCTCTCAGGGAGATCCCGCCCTTCCTTCCCGCCCAGTGTGCCGTCTTCAGAACAACTTGGCCACTGGAATGTCTTTTAAGACTCGAGGTCGCCTCTTGCTCTGCTCCAGCCACCTAAGGGCCAGGCCTTCCCTGCGCATGGGCAAAGGCCCTGTGGCTGCTCTGCCCCCTGGGGCAGGCTCACGGAGTCGGCCCCGGAGGCCTTGTGTCCCCATCTTCCGAGTGCTCCCACCACAGAGTGAAGAGCTCAGACTCCTCCTTAGATTTGTGGGCACCCTCTGTTCCCCTCCCTGCAAGGACTGGAGTGGTTTTGCTTCCATGTCATTTTTATACGCTTTGCAGTCACAAGCCTTGAAAGATCTTGTCTGTTGTTCACTTCACCTCTTTCTTTTCTTTATCATGTGTTTTATGTAGATGTTAAATTACTGCATCTTTAAAATCTCTACTTTGAGTGTCTTTGTCTGCTGGTTGATGATTGGCAGAATTCATTTATTAAATTTATAGCTATGTTCAAAATGATTTCATCTCCATTATTTCACAGTTAATAATTTTATTCTTATATTCTATTCATAAGTCTTTAAATGTTTCTACACGACACTCTTCGTGTAATAAAGCCCTGAGGTCGGATAGCCGGAAAAGACTCTTCTCTCGTCGATTCATGTAAATGATAGGCTAGCTGGCTGCAAAATTTTGAGTTTAAGATTGCTTGCCTCCAACACGGAGAAGGCCATTTTCTACCTTCCTGCATCCAGCGTTACTGGTAAACCAAGTCAGGCAGATGCTGGCTTACATCGTTCCTCGCTGCTAAGATACCTGAAGCTGAACAGTGACAAAGAAGGGAGTATTCCCGGACCAGCTCCAGTGGTTAGGCCAGGTCCCAACATGCGGAGTGGCGATGCTGGGGCGGCGGAGTGAGGAGAGGCCGCGGGGGAGATAGAGAGGCGGGGCGCCCCTGTTCTCACAGGGGAACGACCAAGATGCCCCAGAACCGTGCGATCTCTTCTGAGCCCACCCCACCAGACCCCCTGACCTTAGGACTCGTAGGGGGCAGCTGCCAAGCCCCCAGCCTCCCTTTAGGCCTGTGTGACCTTCTACGCGTACGCATTCCCAGTCTGTGCAGCCCCTCTCCAGGGGGACCGGGCACTCCCCTCGTTCTTGAAATACACCGTCCTGCGTTGTGCTCCCCCTGGGGACCTGTGGCATAGGTGGGCAGCTGGCCTTCGGCCGTCTGGACTTCTGTGCTTCTAAGATTGCCCTTCTTGTTGAGTTCCTGAGAAAGATGTTTTCACTCTAAGTGTATACCAGCAGCGCACCCCGGGTTTGCAGACAACGGCGCTGTGCTCTGTCCTCTCAGTGCTCACCCTCTCCAGGGCTGGGGTGAGGGGAGGCTGTGCTCACCCTCTCCGGGGCTGGGGTGAGGGGAGGCTGTGCTCACCCTCTCCGGGGCTGGGGTGAGGGGAGGCTGTGCTCACCCTCTCCGGGGCTGGGGTGAGGGGAGGCTGTGCTCACCCTCTCCGGGGCTGGGGTGAGGGGAGGCTGTGCTCACCCTCTCCGGGGCTGGGGTGAGGGGAGGCTTTTCTCCTCTCTGCCCAGTTGTCCCATGTGTTCTGTTTCATCTAGCATGAGCTTCTCACTTGTGTTTCTCGTGATCGCACATTCCTGAGAAGTCTGTTGTTGTTATTGTTATTATGCATTGCTTTTGCGGAACTATGACACCGCATGAGATGTTCATGCCTGTCGGGACTGTTTCTGAGGTGGGGGTCACGTGTACGTGAGGCCTCTCATGCTTCTGGGGCTTGTGGTCCAGAGACTAAATAACAAAGCAACACTTGGAGTACCAAGCCAGAATCCGCACTCACAGTAGCTCGTGCGTGTGACCTCTTCCTCCTCCACCCCCATGTTCATTCAGCCCGGCCTCCCGGCCAGAATGCTGCCTGCCCTGCCGGGCTTTGGCATCCGCTCCTAATCCTTGGCCTCCTCTGCCCTGAACAGAGGAGCAGCAGGTGGTGTGCGCTCGGGCTGCAGCCGCTCGGCTCACCTTGGGGGAGCCCCAGGGCAGGTCTGCTCACGGGGTGGGTGAAAGGTGCGTTCTCCAGGGCTCCGGCAGTGTGGCCGGGCCCCGCCGGGCTCCTCCACAGCTCAGTGACACCCCTCTTCCTAATGAAGTAATGCTGTGGCGTGGGGGCCTCCTCTGCACCCCAAACAACCCCTGTCACAGGCGGCTGTGGCCCACTGTGTCCGCACGGTTTGCGGCCGCAGTGGCTGCATGGTCACGAGTCCTTCTGGTTGCCAGTCCATAAACGGCTCTGAAGCGGAACTCTCCAGCCTCTCCTGCTCTTCCCTTTGTGAGTCATTGTGCCCGAGTCACGCTCTATCCTGTGGGTTTTACTTCTCGCACTTATACAGATGCTCAAACTGTCAGGAGACTAGAGACCGATCTTCCTGGTGTCATTGCCAGGGCCACCACAGGTGAGCCAGGAGCCAGGCACCCTCAGGTCCAGCAGGACTCTGCTCAGGCCCTCTGGAGCCCTCAGGCCAGCAGGACTCTGCTCAGGCCCTCTGGAGCCCTCAGGCCAGCAGGACTCTGCTCGGGCCCTCTGGAGCCCTCAGGCCAGCAGGACTCTGCTCAGGCTGCTTTCCCAGCATGTCTCCATCAGCTCCTGCCACCTCCGCCTCCCTCCCGTGCCCCTCCAGCCCGTCCCCCTGACCTGTCCTCCCCGCAGGCTGATTGACCACGGGGACAGCGGGAGCCAGGGCCCACTGCCTGGCCCACGGCGGGAAGGGAGACACGCTGTTTGGAAAAGCAAAGGGTCTGGCAGCGCATAACAGAAATCGTGGAACTGTTTGTTCCATCTGACCTTGTGGTGACATTTCTGGGAAATTATTTTAAAAGAAAATGCCAAGAACGGACAAGGGCCTGTGCGTGAGGAGGTTTGTTGCAGAATTACACAACCCTCGAAGTCAATTGGATGCCAGCCCCGGGGAGCGCAGGGTGACGGGGGCAGCACCCCATGCGTCAGTCCCCTGACCAGGGAGCAACAGGAGAGGTGTTTACCACCTCCCGCTAATTAGGAAAACGCAAAGCACAACACAGGGTGTTCCTGAGCTGACTGTGGGAGTCCGGCCGGCAGTGAGTGAGGCAGCCGGGCTCCCTGCACGGGGGGGGGGGGGGGGGGGGCTGTGACACCAGCTCTTCCGGGGGGGGGGGGGGAGTCACCCTGGAGAGTGGCCCTGCGGCTGGACAGCCTGGAGACCTGCATGGGGAGTGCGGCCTCCTGGGGGCCGTCTGGACACTCAATGGAGACCCAGAGTCCTCCCAAACGTCAGCCACGGTGGAGGCGGGACGGCCATCTGCGTGGTCCTGCGTGGTTGGCGTGCTCAGCCCTGGGACGGCCATCTGCGTGGTCCTGCGTGGTCAGCGTGCTCAGCCCTGGGACGGCCATCTGCGTGGTCCTGCGTGGTCGGCGTGCTCAGCCCTGGGACGGCCGTCTGTGTGGTCCTGCGTGGTCGGCGTGCTCAGCCCTGGGACGGCCGTCTGCGTGGTCCTGCGTGGTTGGCGTGCTCAGCCCTGGGACGGCCGTCTGCGTGGTCCTGCGTGGTCAGCGTGCTCAGCCCTGGGACGGCCATCTGCGTGGTCCTGCGTGGTCGGCGTGCTCAGCCCTGGGACGGCCGTCTGCGTGGTCCTGCGTGGTCGGCGTGCTCAGCCCTGGGACGGCCGTCTGCGTGGTCCTGCGTGGTCGGCGTGCTCAGCCCTGGGACGGCCGTCTGCGTGGTCCTGCGTGGTTGGCGTGCTCAGCCTTGGGACGGCCGTCTGCGTGGTCCTGCGTGGTTGGCGTGCTCAGCCCTGGGACAGCCGTCTGTGTGGTCCTGCGTGGTCAGCATGCTCAGCCCCGGGATGGCCGTTTGCGTGGTCCTGCGTGGTCAGCATGCTCAGCCCTGGGACAGCTGTTTGCGTGGTCCTGCGTGGTCTGCGTGCTCAGCCCTGGGACAGCCGTCTGCATGGTCCTGCGTGGTCGGCGTGCTCAGCCCTGGGACAGCCGTCTGCGTGGTCCTGCGTGGTCAGCATGCTCAGCCCTGGGATGGCCGTCTGCGTGGTCCTGCGTGGTCAGCATGCTCAGCCCTGGGAGGGCCATTTGTGTGGTCCTGCGTGGTCGGCGTGCTCAGCCCTGGGACAGCCGTCTGCGTGGTCCTGCGTGGTCAGCATGCTCAGCCCTGGGACGGCCATCTGCGTGGTCCTGCGTGGTCTGCGTGCTCAGCCCTGGGACGGCCGTCTGCGTGGTCCTGCGTGGTCGGCGTGCTCAGCCCTGGGACGGCCGTTTGCATGGCCCTGAGTGCTCAGCGTGCTCAGCCCTGGGACAGCTGTTTGCGTGGTCCTGCGTGGTCGGCGTGCTCAGCCCTGGGATGGCTGTTTGCATGGTCCTGCGTGGTCAGCATGCTCAGCCCTGGGACGGCCGTCTGCGTGGTCCTGCGTGGTCAGCATGCTCAGCCCTGGGACAGCCGTCTGCATGGATGGTCCTGCGTGGTCGGCGTGCTCAGCCCTAGGACGGCCGTTTGCACGGCCCTGCGTGGTCAGCATGCTCAGCCCTGGGACGGCTGTTTGCATGGTCCTGCGTGGTCAGCATGCTCAGCCCTGGGACAGCCGTCTGCATGGTCCTGCATGGTCGGCGTGCTCAGCCCTGGGACGGCCGTTTGCACGGCCCTGCGTGGTCAGCATGCTCAGCCCCGGGACGGCTGTTTGCATGGTCCTGCGTGGTTGGCGTGCTCAGCCCTGGGACAGCTGTTTGTGTGGTCCTGCATGGTCGGCGTGCTCAGCCCTGGGACGGCCGTCTGCGTGGTCCTGCATGGTCGGCGTGCTCAGCCCTGGGACGGCCGTCTGCGTGGTCCTGCGTGGTCAGCATGCTCAGCCCCGGGACGGCCGTTTGCACAGTCCTGCGTGGTCGGCGTGCTCAGCCCTGGGACGGCCGTCTGCGTGGTCCTGCGTGGTCAGCATGCTCAGCCCCGGGACGGCCGTTTGCACAGTCCTGCATGGTCGGCGTGCTCAGCCCTGGGACGGTCGTCTGCGTGGTCCTGCGTGGTCAGCATGCTCAGCCCTGGGACGGCCATCTGCGTGGTCCTGCGTGGTCGGCGTGCTCAGCCCTGGGACGGCTATCTGCGTGGTCCTGCGTGGTCGGCGTGCTCAGCCCTGGGACGGCCGTCTGCGTGGTCCTGCGTGGTCAGCATGCTCAGCCCTGGGACTGCCGTCTGTGTGGTCCTGCGTGGTCGGCGTGCTCAGCCCTGGGACGGTCGTCTGCATGGTCCTGCATGGTCAGCGTGCTCAGCCCTGGGACGGTCGTCTGCGTGGTCCTGTGTGGTCGGCGTGCTCAGCCCTGGGACGGTCGTCTGCGTGGTCCTGTGTGGTCGGTGTGCTCAGCCCCGGGACGGCCGTTTGCACGGCCCTGCGTGGTCAGCGTGCTCAGCCCTGGGACGGCCATCTGCGTGGTCCTGCGTGGTCAGCGTGCTCAGCCCTGGGATGGCCATCTGCGTGGTCCTGCATGGTCTGCGTGCTCAGTCCTGGGACGGCCGTCTGCGTGGTCCTGCGTGGTCGGTGTGCTCAGCCCTGGGACGGCCAGCCTGTGTCTGGAAATCAGTGCCGAGCCTGAGGCCTGGCCTGGAGGTTGGTGGGGACGGCCTCTTCCCAGTCTCTCTCCCAGGAGCAGTGCGGGCTCAGCGTCTCATCCTGAACGTGGAGGTGACAGGCAGAACGCACACAGAAGGACAATGGATGCCAATGTGAACTCCGGCTCCTAATGGTGAGCGTGAGACACGTCCCATACCAGTGTGGACAGGGCGCATGGAACAGCTCAGCCAGGATCATTCAGGGATGATGGAGGGGCTGTGAGTACGTGCGAGTGTGCATACTTGTAGGGGCACAGGTGTGCATGTGTGCTTGGGTACACGAAGGCAAAGCCACGTTCAAAGGAAGCAAGAGGCCCTGAGGGGTGATGTGATCAGGAAGCAGGTGGGAAAACCCAAGCTTGGCTGGAGCCTGAGCTAGGCTGGGACAGGACGTGTCCCTGCAGGCCAGGCCACCGCTGTACACAGGACAGGACGTGTCCCTGCAGGCCAGGCCACCGCTGTACACAGGACAGGGCAAGTCCCTGCAGGCCAGGCCACCACTGTACACAGGACAGGGCGAGTCCCTGCACCACAGGCTGCCTGCAGGCCAGGCTGAAAGGGGACAGGGCAGGCAGTGGGCAGACTGGGAGACTGCTGGGGGCCTGGGGGATCTCATAGGTGGCTGGGTCCCACGGGGGCTCGGGGGTCTCATACGTGGCTGAATCCCTCCACCTCTTCCTCTGCTGTGCTGTCTCCTCACCCTTTGAGGCCACTGGAAGGTACCAGCGATGGCGCTATGGAGCAGGGCACCGGCTAGCCAGCCATGGCCACCGGCCAGCCACTGCCACCAGCCCCGGGACCACGTGCTCGCGGCTGTCTTGGGGGAGGTGGGCCTGGCCCAAGACACTTCTGTAGCGCAGAGGTTTGAATTTCACAGAGAGGAGGAAAACCATCCATACAAATGATTTTTACAAGGGCCAGTGAGCAGGTTCACACACGGAGCATCCCCAGGTCTGCAGGGACCAGCGGTGAGCGCTGTGTTCTCTGTGGCCTTCTAGACCAGCCTGGGCTCTGGGGCGGGCCTCGCTGCGTGGGATCCTACCCCCCCTCCAGAGTGGGAGCCCCGGCCTCCAGACCCCACCAGCTCTGGTGAAGACCGCATGAGCACAGCCCTGAGGCCCAGGCAGGAGCCAAGCCCTGCCCCCGCCGCCCGGGAGCCTCTGCTTCCTGCCCTGTGCTGCTGCAACCCCTGCCATCGCGGGAGCTGGCCGCCGTCCGAGTGCCAACCGCCACCTCCTGGCCGCACATCACCCGCACGCCACCCGCGCACCACCCGCCACCTGCTGGCCGCAAGTCACCCACACACCACCCGCGCACCACCCCCACACCACCCGCACACCACCCGCACACCACCCCCACACCACCCGCACACCACCCGCACACCACCCCCGTGCCACCCGCACACCACCCGCACACCACCCCCGTGCCACCCGCACACCACCCGCACACCACCCCCGTGCCACCCGCACACCACCCGCACACCACCCCCGTGCCACCCGCACACCACCCGCACACCACCCCCGTGCCACCCGCACACCACCCGCACACCACCCCCGTGCCACCCGCACACCACCCGCACACCACCCCCGTGCCACCCGCACACCACCCGCACACCACCCCCGTGCCACCCGCACACCACCTGCACACCACCCCCGTGCCACCCGCACACCACCCCCGTGCCACCCGCACACCACCCGCACACCACCCCCGTGCCACCCGCACACCACCTGCACACCACCCCCGTGCCACCCGCACACCACCCCCGTGCCACCCGCACACCACCCGCACACCACCCCCGTGCCACCCGCACACCACCCATACACCACCCCCGTGCCACCCGCACACCACCCGCACACCACCCACACGCCACCCGCACACCACCCACGTGCCACCCGCACACCACCCACACGCCACCCCGCACACCACCCACACACCACCCCCATGCCACCCGCACACCACCCGCACACCACCCACACGCCACCCGCACACCACCCACGTGCCACCCGCACACCACCCACACACCACCCCCGTGCCACCCGCACACCACCCGCACACCACCCACACGCCACCCGCACACCACCCACGTGCCACCCGCACACCACCCGCACACCACCCACACGCCACCCGCACACCACCCACATGCCACCCGCACACCACCCGCACACCATCCACACACCACCCACGTGCCACCCACACACCACCCGCACACCACATGCACACCACCCGCATGCCACCTGCACACCATCCGCACACCACCCGTGTGCAACCCGCACAACACCCGCACACCACCCCCGTGCCACCCGCACACCACCCGCATACCACCCGCATGCCACCTGCATGCCACCCACACACCACCCGCACACCACCCGCACACCACCCCCGTGCCACCCGCATACCACCCGCATGCCACCCGCATGCCACCCGCACACCACCTGCACACCACCTGCACGCCACCCCCGTGCCACCCGCATGCCACCCCTGTGCCACCCACACACCACCCGCGTGCCACCCTCACACCACCTGCACACCACCCGCATGCCACCCGCACACCACCCCCGTGCCACCCGCACACCACCCGCACACCACCCGCACACCACCCCCGTGCCACCCCCACATCACCCGCATGCCACCTGCACATCACCTGCATGCCACCTGCACACCACCCACACACCACCCGCACACCACCCGCACACCACCCGCATGCCACCCGCATGCCACCCACACACCACCCGCACACCACCCGCACACCACCCACACGCCACCCCCGTGCCACCCGCATGCCACCCCCGTGCCACCCACACACCACCCGCGGTGGCACAACCCCATCCCGACAGGACCACCCAGGACACTCCCTTGAGACCGGAGCAAGCGTGGTTCAGAACGGGACCAGGTGGGCGGAGAGCGAGCCGTTCCTGGACCGAGTCTGCTCTGGGCTTCTGCCAGCAGGCGACGGGCCTGTCCAAGGAAGAAACCTCCCAGAAGGCCTTGCAGCTTGCCAGCACAGCCCTTAAAACCGGCTCCAGCCCAGGGCCAGACGCCCACGTGGTGCGATGTTTGATTCCTGCCAGCGTCACGTGGATGGATGTTCTTGTAAAGGGGCTTCTGGGCTGTGAATTCGGGTGTCTGTTCATCCCGGCAAGGCCTGCTCTAGGGAGTTTGGGGGACCCCACACCAGCCCTGTGGGGCAGGCACCCCCATACTCCCCTCTGCCTCCTGGCGGTGTGAGCCTGGATCGACCGGCTGGGAAGAGCCACGACCCTAGAACCCGGGTCCGATTGCACTGCGTGGACCTCAACTCCAGCGAATCCGGTGTGAACCTCCATTACAGCCAGTCCTGCGCAGCGCGTCTGGGTCCTGTCGGGCCTGCGTGTCCCCACAACTCCCTGCAGACCCAGGCTCTGGGATCAGCAACTTGTCCATGGCCGAGCTGTTCTCCTGGTGTGGGTGGATGGCCGCTCAGCCTGCACAGCTGCAGAACAGCAGGTGGGCTCCGGGCAGACTGTTCCAAACGGAGCGTCTGCAAACATTCAACACAGGGCCTGCGCCAATGGGCTTGTCATGCCGTGCCAAGACCACCACACCTGCTGTCCTGCGGGACTGGGAACTCAGCTTCCCAGGGAGCAGGACCTCTGCTCCCAAGAGAGTAGGAACCTGTTCCTCATGGACTAGGACTTCTGTTCCCCAGGGAACAGGACCTCTGTTCTGCATGGAGCCGGAGCTCTGTCTGCCTTGCTGTGAGGAGCACTGTCCGCTTCCCGTAGTGCAGGGAGCCCGGCTAGTACCTCCAGGCCTGCCCCGCGAGCTCCACCCACCGCTGTGGTCACTTCGTGGCCGTTGATTCAGGTCACCGCTGGTCACTGCCCATCACCGACGCCCTGAGTCCTCCCTGGAGGGTGTGGGGCACAGGAATGGTAGCAGAGCTCTGCGACCTCTCCCGTTCTCTACACTTCCCCCTCGCTTTGTGGATGGGTCAATGTGTAGATGCATCCTTTTTTGGCCTACTTTTGCTTCTGTTTCCGGTGAGCTTATTCCCAGACCAGAGCTGCGGAGCCCCATCCCTCCTCCCGGACTGCACCGCTTTTTTTCCCCAAGGCCCTGTGTGTGAACTTGGAAATCAATCTGCACATAAGTGGCTGACTGAGCTTCCCAGGATGGCCCACCCCTGAAAACAGTTGGGGGAAAGGATGGTCTTGTCGACACACGGCATCAGGAAATTGGGTTATCCACACGCAAAAGGGGAAACTGGACCTTTAACTTACACCATACACACAACCCAGAAGTTTCTGGAAACTGAGCTCTGGTGTGGAATGTACGGTTCTGTCAGTGAACTCTTGGGAGACCCCGGCTTGGGAGACCCCAGCTTGGGAGACCACGGGTTGGACCACAGTTTGAAAACATTACTGGAGCCAGAAATGATCCCAGAAGCAGCCTAACTCCTCCGCTTTATTAATTTTTGAGCACGTAGAAAGGTTTCACACAAAACACATCTGAGGGCAGCGTGGTACCCAAGTCTAACACATCTGAGGGCAGCGTGGTACCCAAGTCTAACACATCTGAGGGCAGCGTGGTACCCAAGTCTAACACATCTGAGGGCAGCGTGGTACCCAAGTCTAACACATCTGAGGGCAGCGTGGTACCCAAGTCTAACACATCTGAGGGAAGCGTGGTACCCAAGTCTAACAAGTCTGCCTCAAGTAGAGTACTGCGACTTCTCACGCTTCCTGACATTCACAACCGAGGTAATTTTATTAACGTATCGGAACCCAATTCCAGAAGTGTTGAAATGATGACTAAAATTGATGCGAATTTTAGATGCATGAAAAGAAATAACCAATACTCTCATGTGTACTGTGACCCAGTGGCGGCCAGTCTAGCCAAGCCTGTCCATGCCCCAGGAGACCACCATGGTCCTGACACAAGCCCAGGTCACCTTGAGCTTCCGGTGTCCCACACAAAATGTCACGTCCTGGGGACAAATCGCTCCTGTGCTCTTAGCATCTCCCTGCCCGTCCACCGGCTTGCTCCAGCACGGGCCGTGTCCCCAGCCTCTGGAGACACTGGCAACGCCTTGCCTGCAGTGGTCATGGGAGCTGTCCGCCCGCCTGCCCGCAGGGTTTGAAGACCTTCTCGGTGTCCTCAGTTGTTGGACTTCAATGTGTTCCTGCAGACTTCCATCTCTGTGTATTAGTGGTCAGGGTCACTGCTGATTGATAGGCAGGGCTGGGGGGTGGAGGGAGAGGGTGGAAGCTTCTGGGTCTGAGCTGCTAGGGCGCAGCTGGTCGACCCACCTCCAGGGGGAGACACATGCCCACTGAGGGCAGACCGGGCAGCAGAGGGTGGGCAGAAGAAAGCCCACCCCTCACCTCATCCAGGGCTGACAGGCTCAGCAACGCACTGCCTGCCGGCGCCAGGGCCTGGTTCAGGGGGGCTTTCCGGACACAAGGGAGAGGGAAGAAGGTACAGAAAATGGGGGGGGGGTCAATGCAGTGGGCTCTTCTTCTCCTGTCTTGAGCTGGAAAACACCACTGGCTGGCCAGAGACCCTTCCTCAGTTTCCCTCTGGGCTCGGGGCTGCAGGCTGCCTGGCGTCCCAGCGGGGCCCGGGCAGGGCAGCTCGCCCGGCACGCTGGTATTCTGACCACAGCGTCTCCCTCTGCACCTCTGCTCCCCCCCCCCGAACCTTCCTCCCGGGGGGCTCTGTACCATCTCCATCTCGAGCCGCCCTGGGTACCAGCACAGAAAGAACAGACTCTTGGGGCACATGTCAGCCATCCCGTCACCTCTGTACCAGATTCACTCCCAGATGGAGCTGCTGGGGCCCTGGAAAGTCGGGGTACCGGTGGCGTCACCTGTCCCAAGCCCAGAGTTGCCTTGTCAAACTCTAACGAAACTAAATGATAAACAGAGCCGGGCGGAGCGCGGCACCCAACAGGCATGCTCCCAAAGACCCTGCCAGCGCACAGAGAATTCCTCCACCACGACGTCAGCCGGACGGCGTGCCCAGCCTGGCGGGCTCCTCCTCGCCGGGATCTCCGGGCGCACTGCTGGCAAGGAGCATTGTGCCAACACAACTGTGCAAGCCTCTTCACTTCAAATTCAGACACGTCCCTGCCTCCATCTCCGGGAATTCAGCTTCTCATGGCATGGGTACAGCCCTGGCACCGCCGCTGCTGGCCGACCTCTGTCACCTGCAGAGCCTGGTGCCGTGCGGGTGGGGGACACACGCGGCAGCCCACGCCCCAGGCTCCGGAGCGCTTCCCACCCTGGCTTTGCTGAGCCATGGCCGTTCCCGGGCTCGGGTTCTGAGTCATCATGAGGGCGTCTGGCCTTCAGTGTGTCAGCAAGGACTCGGCCATCGCCATCCGAGGCGGCTGGGGTTCTGACTGCGGACATCACAAACTCAAGATCCGACGGTTCGCAGGTGAAGAACGATAAAAACCAGTGTGGGTTGTTGTTTTTGTGTGGGGTTGTTTGTTTTTGCTTTTGAGGATTTTTTTTTGTTTTGGGGAGGCAAAGTGGGGTGCAGCAGCAGTAGGAGAGAGGTGAACAGATGCAGCCATAGTGTTCAGTACATCCGATGTGGAAGATGAACCGTGCAGAGGGAATGGGGAGGAAGTGGGGTGAGGGGAGCGAGGAGAGGGGTCACACTGTCCGAAAGGAAATGCACCATTCCCTGACCCTGAAGCGGTACACCACCCCCAGACTAACCACACTAACACACTAGTACTAAAACGCTGATTACAGCAACTGGGACAGAGGGTCCTACGTGTGACTCGGGATGCAGCTCAGAGACGCCTCCATCCCACGAGGCTGAGACTGGGGTGAAGCTCTTCACCTAGGGGCAGTCATGACCTTGTGACCCCTGGCCCCCAGGCCTGGGTGGCGGGGCTGGGTGCACGTGTTTGGGCTAAAGGGTTGAGACACATCTCATAGCCACATCATCGGGGCAGGGCCCTCGTGCGAGGGCTCGGGGCAGCTGTGGGCGGCCAGCGAGTCCCTCTGTGGCTAGCTAGGAGCAGAAAAGCCTCCACTCGCATGCTGACACCAGGACCAGCAGTGGAATGAAAGGGCGCAGGGCAGCGGCCCAGCACGGGAGAGTCTCCATGCGGGAAAGGCCCTCGCCCACAGGGGTGAGGCTCGCACAAGCACAGCTAGCAGCCCAGAGGCTTCTTGGCCTTTGCAGCTCACTTTCCACCAGAACCGGCTTGGGGCCAAGGCGCCCCGTCCCGCCTCTTCGCAGGAGGGCCTGTCTCCGCACCCTGCCCCAGCACCGACCCGCCCGCCTCGGCCTCTTTTGTCCGACCACAGAGAATGTCCGTGTTTTGTTTATACACGGACTGTCACCACGCTCTGCTCCTGCGGCTGGCCCCAGTCAGGAGACACCCCCCCACTCCCCCCCGCCAGGGTGGCGGCCGGCACCGGGCAACGCCATGGCTGGCTCTCGGTCCTCTCGCTCTTCCTCCAGCACCACCCAGGCAAGGCCCCGGGGCCCCTCTGCTCCTCTGTGGCTCTCCGTCTGCCGCCCCGCCATCTGACCCCTGCCTCCTATCTGCCACCACCTCTGCCCAGGCCAGCAGTTCTGTGACGGGGCCAGCCCTGGGTCTCTGCACAGGTGACAGCCAGTTCAGAGGCTGCTGGCCTAAGACAGGGAGGAGCACACGGAGGAGGGAGGAGTCGGTAAAGGCTAGCTCTGCCACCATCCTCCAGGTACAAGGGAACCCACAGGGCTTGTCTGCAGCCCCAAGGTGGCGATGCCACACCTGCCTGCTGTGACACCTCCTGCCCCGTCCACTGACAGGCCCGGGGAGCAGGGGGGCCCCTGAGCTCACACAGCGAGCCAAGCTCCACTGAGACCCAGCCACTCCCACAGCCACCTCCGACAGACCTGGGTGGGGTGGGGACGGGTTAAGTCCTGCCCTAGCCTGAATCCTGACCTTTGCCATCCTGTGAGACACGGAGCTCCTCAGCCAGTTTCACTTCACATTCCAGAACACTCCTTCCCAGACATAAGCCCACAGAGGAAAGCCAGCCCACCAGGCCCAGAGGGGTCAACAAGACCACCACACACACAGAGGTCAGCCAGCTCACCACACACACAGAGGTCAGCGATCCCAACACACACAGAGGACAGTGATCCCACCACACACACAGAGGACAGCCAGCCCATCACACACAAAGAGGACAGCGATCCCACCACACACACAGAGGACAGCCACCCCACCACACACACAGAGGACAGTGATCCCACCACACACACAGAGGACAGCCAGCCCACCACACACACAGAGGACAGCGATCCCACCACACACACAGAGGACAGTGATCCCACCACACACACAGAGGACAGCCAGCCCACCACACACACAGAGGACAGCCAGCACACCACACACACAGAGGACAGCCAGCCCAACACACACACAGAGGACAGCCAGCCCACCACACACACAGAGGACAGCGATCCCACCAGACACACAGGACAGGCAACCCACCACACACACAGAGGACAGTCAGCCCACCACACACACAGAGGACAGTGATCCCACCACACACACAGAGGACAGCCAGCCCAACACACACACAGAGGACAGCCAGCCCATCACACACACAGAGGACAGTGATCCCACCACACACACAGAGGACAGCCAGCCCACCACACACACAGAGGACAGTGATCCCACCACACACACAGAGGACAGCCAGCCCACCACACACACAGAGGACAGTGATCCCACCACACACACAGAGGAAAGCCAGCCCACCACACACACAGAGGACAGTGATCCCACCACACACACAGAGGACAGCGATCCCACCACACACACAGAGGACAGGGATCCCACCACACACACAGAGGACAGCCAGCCCACCACACGCACAGAGGACAGCCAGCCCACCACACACACAGAGCACAGCCAGCCCACCACACACACAGAGGACAGCGATCCCACCACACACACAGAGGACAGTCAGCCCACCACACACACAGAGGACAGCCACCACAGCACAAACACAGAAGACAGTGATCCCAACACATACACAGAGGTCAGACAGCCCACCACAAACAAAGAGAACAGTGATCCCACCACACACAGAGGACAGCCAGCCCATCACACACACAGAGGACAGCCAGCCCACCACACACAGAGAGGACAGCGATCCCACAACACACAGAGAGGACAGTGATCCCACCACACACACATAGGACAGCGATCCCAGCACACACACAGAGGACAGTGATCCCATCACACGCTCAGAGGACAGTGATTCTACCACACACACAGAGGACAGGAAGCCCATCACACACACAGAGGACAGACAGCCCACCACACACACAGAGGACAGCCAGCCGACCAGACACACAGAGGACAGCGATCCCACCACACACACCGAGGTTAGCCAGCCCACCACACACACAGAGGACAGCCAGCCCACCACACACACAGAGGACAGCGATCCCACCACACACACAGAGGACAGCTAGCCTACCACACACACAGAGGACAGCCAGCCCACCACACACAGAGGACAGCGATCACACCACAAACACAGAGGACAGCGATCCCACCACACACACAGAAGACAGGGATCCCACCACACACACAGAGGACAGCGATCCCACCACACACACAGAGGACAGCCTTCCCACCACACACACAGAGGACAGTGATCCCACCACACACACAGAGGACAGCCAGCCCAACACACACACAGAGGACAGCCAGCCCATCACACACACAGAGGACAGTGATCCCACCACACACACAGAGGACAGCCAGCCCACCACACACACAGAGGACAGTGATCCCACCACACACACAGAGGACAGCCAGCCCACCACACACACAGAGGACAGTGATCCCACCACACACACAGAGGAAAGCCAGCCCACCACACACACAGAGGACAGTGATCCCACCACACACACAGAGGACAGCCAACCCACCACACACAAAGAGGACAGCCAACCCACCACACAAAAAGAGGACAGCCAGCCCACCACACACACAGAGGACAGCGATCCCACCACACACACAGAGGACAGCCAGCCCACCACACACACAGAGGACAGTGATCCCACCAAACACACAGAGGACAGCCAGCCTATCACACACACAGAGGACAGCGATCCCACCACACACACAGAGGACAGCCAGCACACCACACACACAGAGGACAGCCAACATACCACACACACAGAGGACAGCCAGCGCACCACACACACAGAGGACAGTGATCCCACCACACAAACAGAGGACAGCCAGCATACCACACACAAAGAGGACAGTGATCCCACCACACACACAGAGAACAGCCAGCCTATCACACACACAGAGGACAGCGATCACACCACACACACAGAGGACAGCCAGCCGACCACACACACAGAGGACAGCCAGCCCACCACACACACAGAGGACAGCCAGCCCACCACACAGAAAGAGGACAGCGATCCCACCACACACACAGAGGACAGTGATCACACCACACACACAGAAGACAGCGATCTCACCACACACACAGAGGACAGGGATCCCACCACACACACAGAGGACAGCGAACAAACCACACACACACAGGACATTGATCCCACCACACACACAGAGGACAGTGATCCCACCACAAACACAGAGGACAGAAAGCCCATCACACACACAAAGGACAGTGATCCCACCACACACACAGAGGACAGCCAGCCCACCACACACACAGAGGACAGTGATCCCACCACACACACAGAGGAGAGTGATCCCACCACACGCACAGAGGTCAGTGATCCCACCACAAACACACAAAGGACAGCCAGCCCACCACACACACAGAGGACAGCGATCCCACCACAAACACAGAGGACTGCGATCCCACCACACACACAGAGGACAGCCAGCCCACCACACACACAGAGGACAGCGATCACACCACACACACAGAGAACAGTGATCCCACCACACACACAGAGGACAGTGATCCCACCACACACACAGAGGACAGTGATCCCACCACAGACAAAGAGGACAGCCAGCCCACCACACACACACAGAGGACAGTGATCCCACCACACACACAGAGGACAGTGATCCCACCACACACACAGAGGACAGTGATCCCAACACACACACAGAGGACAGCGATCCCACCACACACACAGAGTACTGCGATCCTACCACACACACAGAGGACAGTGATGCCACCACACACACAGAGAACAGTCATCCCACCACACACACAGAGGACAGCCAGCAAACCACACACACAGAGGACAGCGATCCCACCACACACACAGAGGACAGCTAGCCCACCACACACACAGAGGACAAAAATCCCACCACACACACAGAGGACAGCCATCCCACCAAACACACAGAGGACAACCATCCCACCACACACACAGAGGAGAGCCAGCCCACCACACACACAGAGGACAGCCAGCCCACCACACAAACAGAGGACAGTGATCCCACCGCACACACAGAGGACAGTGATCCCACCGCACACACAGAGGACAGTGATCCCAGCACACACACAGAGGACAGTGATCCCAGCACACACACAGAGGACAGCCAGCCCACCACACACAAAGAGGGCAGCCAGCCCACCACACACACAGAGGACAGTGATCCCACCACACACACAGAGGAAAGCCAGCCCACCACACACACAGAGGACAGTGATCCCACCACACACACAGAAGACAGCCAGCCCACCACACACACAGAGGACAGTGATCCCACCACACACACAGAGAACACCCAGCCTATCACACACACAGAGGACAGTGATCCCACCACACACACAGAGGACAGCCAGCGGACCACACACACAGAGGACAGCCAGCCCACCACACACGCATAGGACAGCCAGCCCACCACACAGAAAGATTACAGCGATCCCACCACACACACACAGGACAGTGATCACACCACACACACAGAGGACAGCGATCTCACCACACACACAGAGGACAGTGATCCCACCACACGCACAGAGGACAGCGATCCCAATACAAACACAGAGGACAGCGATCAAACCACACACACACACACTGGACATTGATCACACCACACACACAGAGGACAGTGATCCCACCACACACACAGAGGACAGTCAGCCCATCACACACACAGAGGACAGTGATCCCACCACACACACAGAGGACAGACAGCCCAAAACACACACAGAGGACAGTGATCCCACCACACACACAGAGGAGAGTGATCCCACCACACACACAGAGGTCAGTGATCCCACCACACTCACACAGAGGACAGCCAGCCCACCACACACAGAGGACAGCGATCCCACCACAAACATAGAGAACAGTGATCCCAACAAACACAGAGGACAGCCAGCCCACCACACACACAGAGGACAGCGATCACACCACACACACAGAGAACAGTGATCCCACCACACACACAGAGCACAGCCAGTCCACCACACACACAGAGGACAGCGATCCCACCACACACACAGAGGACAGTGATCCCACCACACACACAGAGGACAGTGATCAGACCGCACACACATAGACCAGCGATCCCACCACACACAGAGAAGACAGCCAGCCCAACACACACACAGAGGACAGCCAGCCCACCACACACACAGAGGACAGCCAGCCCAACACACACACAGAGGACAGTGATCCCACCACACACACAGAGGACAGTGATCCCACCACACACACAGAGGACATTGATCCCACCACACACACAGAGGACAGCGATCCCACCACACACACAGAGGACAGCGATCCCAGCACACACACAGAGGACTGCGATCCTACCACACACACAGAGGACAGTGATCCCACCACACACACAGAGGACAGCCAGCCCACCACACACACACAGAGGACAGTGATCCCACCACACACACAGTGGACAGTGATCCCACCGCACACACAGAGGACAGTGATCCCACCACACACACAGAGGACAGTGATCCCACCACACACACAGAGGACAATGATCCCACCACACACACATAGGTCAGCGATATCAACACACACACAGAGGACAGCCAGCCCAACACACACACAGAAGACAGCCAGCCCACAACATACACAGAGGACAGCCAGCCCAACACACACACAGAGGACAGTGATCCCACCACACACACAGAGGACAGTGATCCCACCAAACACACAGAAGACAGCGATCCCACCACACACAGAGAGGACAGCGATCCCACCACACACAGAGAGGACAGCGATCCCACCACACACACAGAGGACAGTGATCCCACCACACACACAGAGGAGAGCCAGCCCACCACACACACAGAGGACAGCCAGCCCACCACACACACAGAGGACAGTGATCCCACCACACACACAGAAGACAGCCAGCCCACCACACACACAGAGGACAGTGATCCCACCACACACACAGAGGACTGCGATCCCAATACAGACACAGAGGACAGCGATCATACTACACACACACACAGGACATTAATCCCACCACACACACAGAGGAGAGTGATCCCACCACACACACAGAGGACAGCCAGCCCATCACAGACACAGAGCACAGTGATCCCACCACACACACAGAGGACAGCCAGCCCACCACACACACAGAGGACAGTGATCCCACCACACACACAGAGGAGAGTGATCCCACCACACACAGAGAGGTCAGTGATCCCACCACACTCACACAGAGGACAGCCAGCCCACCACACACAGAGGAGAGCGATCCCACAACACACACAGAGGACTGCGATCCCACCACCCACACAGAGGACAGCCAGCCCACCACACACACAGAGGACAGCGATCACACCACACACACAGAGGACTGCGATCCCACCACACACACAGAGGACAGCCAGCCCACCACACACACAGAGGACAGCCAGCCCACCACACACACAGAGGTCAGCGATCCCAACAAACACACAGAGGACAGCCAGCCCACCACACACAGAGGACAGCGATACCACCACAAACATAGAGAACAGTGATCCCACCACACACACAGAGGAGAGCCAGCCCACCACACACACGGAGGACAGCGATCACACCACACACACAGAGAACAGTGATCCCACCACACACACAGAGGACAGCCAGTCCACCACCCACACAGAGGACAGCGATCCCACCACACACACAGAGGACAGTGATCCCACCACACACACAGAGGACAGTTATCCCACCACACACACAGAGGACAGTGATCCCACCACACACACAGAGGACAGTGATCCCACCACACACACAGAGGACTGCGATCCAACCACACACACAGAGGACAGGGATACCACCACACACACAGAGAACAGTCAACCCAACACACACACAGAGGACAGCCAGCAAACCACACAAACAGAGGACAGCGATCCCACCAAACACACAGAGGACAGCTAACCAACCACACACAGAAGACAACCATCCCACCAAACAGACAGAGAACAGCCATCCCACCACACACACAGAGGACAACCATCCCACCACACACACAGAGGACAGTGATCCCAACACACACACGGAGGACAGTGATCCCACCACACACACAGAGGACAGCCAGCCCACCACACACACAGAGGACAGCCAGCCCACCACACACACACAGGACACCGATCCCACCACACACACAGAGGACAGCCAGCCCACCACACACACAGAGGACAGCCAGCACACCACACACAAAGAGGACAGCCAGCCCCCCCCACATACAGGGGACAGTGATCCCACCACACTCACAGAGGACAGCCAGCCCACCACACACACAGAGGACAGTGATCCCACCACACACACAGAGAACAGCCAGCCAACCACACACATAGAGGACAGCCAGCCCACCACACACACAGAGGACAGCCAGCTCACCACACCGGAAGAGGACAGCGATCCCACCACACACACAGAGGACAGTGATCCCAATACAGACACAGAGGACAGCGATCATACCACACACACACACAGGACATTAATCCCACCACACACACAGAGGAGAGTGATCCCACCACACACACAGAGGACAGCCAGCCCATCACACACACAGAGCACAGTGATCCCACCACACACACAGAGGACAGCCAGCCTACCACACACACAGAGGTCAGTGATCCCACCACACTCACACAGAGGACAGTGATCCCACCACACACACAAAAGACAGCGATCCCACCACACACACAGAGGACAGTGATCGCAGCACACACACAGACTACAGCGATCCCACCACACACACTGAGGACTGTGATCCCACCACACACACAGAGGACAGCCAGCCCACCACACACACAGAGGACAGCCAGCCCACCACACACATAGAGGACAGCCAGCCCACCATACACACTGAGGACAGTGATCCCACCAAACACACAGAGGACAGCCAGCGCATCACACACTCAGAGGACAGCGATCCCAGCACACATACAGAAGACAGCCATTCCCCCACACACAGAGGGCAGCGATCCGACCACAAACACAGAGGACAGTGATCCCACCACATACACAGAGGACAGCAATCCCACCACACTAACAGAGGACAGTGATCCCAACACACACACAGAGGACAGCGATCCCACCACACACACAGAGGACAGTGATCCCAACACACACACACAGGACAGTGATCCCACCACACACACAGAGGACAGTGATCCCACCACACACACAAAAGACAGCGATCCCACCACACACACAGAGGACAGTGATCGCAGCACACACACAGAGGACAGCCAGCCCACCAAACTCACAGAGGACAGTGATCCACCACACACAGAGGACAGCGATCCCACCACACACACAGAGGACACTGATCCCAACACACACACAGACTACAGCGATCCCACCACACACACTGAGGACTGTGATCCCACCACCCACACAGAGGACAGTGATCCCACCAAACACACAGAGGACAGGGAGCCCACCACACACACAAAGGACAACGATCCCACCACACACACAGAGGACAGCCAGCCCACCACACACACAGAGGACAGCCAGGCCACGACACACACAGAGGACAGCGATCCCACCACACACACAGAGGACAGCGATCCCACCACACACAGAGAGGACAGCCAGCCCACCACACACACAGAGGACAGCAATCCCACAACACACACAGAGGACCGCGATCCCATCACACACAGAGAGCAGTGATCCCACCACACACACAGAGGACAGTGATCCCACCACACACACAGAGGACAGTGATCCCACCACACACACAGAGGACAGTCAGACCACCACACACATAGAGGACAGCCAGCCCGCCACACAAACAGAGGACAGCCAGCCCACCACCCAGACAGATGACAGTGATCCCACGACACACACAGAGGACAGCCAGCCCATCACACACTCAGAGGATAGCGATCCCACCACACACACAGAGGACGCCTAGCCCACTACACACACAGATGACAGCCAGTCCACCACACATACAGAGGACAGCCAGCCCACCACACACAGAGGGCAGCGATCCGACCACAAACACAGAGGACAATGATCCCACCACACACACAGAAGACAGCGATCCCACCACACACACAGAAGACAGCGATCCCACCACATACACAGAGGACAGCGATCCCACCACACACACAGAGGACAGTGATCCCACCACACACAGAGGACAGCGATCCCAACACACACACAGAGGACAGCGATCCCACCACACTCACAGAGGACAGCGATCCAACCACACACACAGAGGACAGCGATCCCACCACACACACAGAAGACAGTGATCCCAGCACACACACACAGCACAGTGATCCCACCACACACACAGAGGACAGCAATCCCACCACACACACAGAGGACAGCGATCCCACCACACACACAGAGGACAGCAATCAGACCACACACACAGAGGACAGACAGCCCACCACACACACAGAGGACAGCCAGCCCACCAATCACACAGAGGACGGCCATCCCACCACACACACGGAGGACAGTGATCCCTCCACACACACAGAGGACAGCCAGCCCAACACACACACACAGGACAGTGATCCCAACACATACACAGAGGACAGGGAGCCCACCACACACACACACAGGACAGTGATCCCTCCACACACACAGAGGACAGCGATCCCACCATACACACAGACGACAGCCAGCCCACCACACACACAGAGGACAGCAAGCCCACCACACACAGAGGACAGGCAGTCCACCACACACACAGAGGACAGCAAGCCCACCACACAAACAGAGGACAGCGATCCCACCACACACACAGAGGACAGCCAGCCCACCACACACTCAGAGGACAGCGATCCCACCACACACACAGAGTACAGTGATCCAACCACACACACAGAGGACAGTGATCCCACCACACACACAGAGGACAGAAAGCCTACCACACACATGGAGGACAGCCAGCCCACCACACACACAGAAGACAGTGATCCCACCACACACACAGAGGACAGCTATCCCACCACACACACAGAGGTCAGCGATCCCACCACACACACAGAGGACAGTGATCCGACCACACACACAGAGGACAGCCAGGGCAACACACACAAAGGACAGTGATCCCACCACACACACAGGGGACGGACAGCCCACCACACACACACAGAGGACAGTGATCCCACCACACACACAGAGGACAGCCAGCCCACCACAAACATAGAGGACAGCCAGTCCACCACACACACAGAGGATAGCCAGCCCACCACACACACAGAGGACAGCCAGCCCACCAAACACACGGAGGACAGTGAACCCACCACACACACAGAGGACAGCCAGGCCAACACACACACACAGGAAAGTGATCCCAACACACACACAGAGGACAGCCAGCCCACCACACACTCACACAGGACAGTGATCCCACCACACACACAGAGGACAGTGATCCCACCACACACACAGAGGACAGCGATCCCACCACACACACAGAGGACAGCTAGCCCACCACACACACAGGGGACAGCCAGCCTAACACACACACAGAGGACAGCCAGCCCACCACACACACAGAGGACAGTGATCCCACCAAAAACACAGAGGACAGCGTTCCCACCACACACACAGAGGTCAGCGATCCCACTACACACACAGAGGACAGTGATCCCACCACACACACAGAGGACAGCCACCCCACCACACACACAGAGGGCAGCCAGCCCACCACACACACAGAGGACAGCAAGCCCACCACACACACAGAGGACAGCGATCCCAACACACACACAGAGGACAGCCACCCCACCACACACACAGAGGTCAGCCAGCCCACCACACACACAGAGGACAGCGATCCCACCACACACACAGAGGATAGCGATCCCACCACACACACACAAGACAGTGATCCCACCACACACACACAGGTCAGTGATCCCACCACACACACAAAAGACTGCGATCCCACACACGGAGGACAGTGATCCCACCACACACACAGAGGACAGCCAGGCCACCACACACACAGAGGACAGTGATCTCTCCACACACAGAGGACAGCGATCCCACCACACACACAGAGGACAGTGATCCCACCACACATACAAAGGACAGTGATCCCACCACCCACACAGAGGACAGCGATCCCACCACACACACAGAGGACAGTGATCCCACCACACACACAGAGGACAGCCACCGCACCACACACACAGAGGACAGCCAGCCCACCACACACACAGAGGACAGCAAGCCCACCACACACACAGAGGACAGTGATCCCAACACACACACAGAGGACAGCCACCCCACCACACACACAGAGGACAGCCAGCCCACCACACACACAGAGGACAGCAAGCCCACCACACACACAGAGGACAGCGATCCCACCACACACACAGAGGACAGCGATCGCACCACACACACAGAGAACAGTGATCCCACCACACACACAGAGGACAGCCAGCCCACCACACACACACAAAGGACAGTGTTCCCACAACACACACAGAGGACAGTGATCCCAGCACACACACAGAGGACAGCCAACCCACCACACACACAGAGGACAGCCAGCCCACCACACACACACAGAGGACAGCCATCCCACCACACACAGAGAGGAGAGTGATCCCACCACACACACAGAGGACAGCCAGCCCACCACACACACAGAGGACAGCGATCCCACCACACACACAGAGGACAGTGATCCCACCACACACACATAGGACAGCCAGCCCACCACACACACAGAGGAAAGTGATCCCACCACCCACACAGAGGGCAGTGATCCCAACGCACACACAGAGGTCAGTGATCCCACCACACCCACAGGACAGCGATCCCACCACACATACAGAGGACAGCCAGCCCACCACACACACAGAGGACAGCCAGCCCACCACACACACAGAGGACAGCCAGCCCACCACACACACAGAGGAGAGCCAGCCCACCACACACACGGAGGACAGTGATCCCACCACACACATGGAGGACAGCGATCCCATCACACACACGGAGGACAGTGATCCCACCTCACACACAGAGGACAGCCATCCCACCACAAACACAGAGGACAGCGATCCCAGCACACACACGGAGGTTAGCCAGCCCAACACACACACAGAGGACAGCCAGACCACCACACACACAGAGGTCAGCGATCCCACCACACACACAGAGGACAGCCAGCCCACCACACACAGAGGACAGCTAACCCACCATACACACAGAGGACAATGATCCCACCACACACACAGAGTTCAGCGATCCCACCACACACACAGAGGACAGCCATCCCACCACACACACAGAGGACAGCGATCCCACCACACACACAGAGGACAGCCAGCCCAACACACACACAGAGGACAGCGATCCCACCACACACACAGAGGACCACGATCCCATCACACACACTTAGGGCAGTGATCCCACCACACACACAGAGCACAGTGATCCCACCACACACACAGAGGACAGCCAGACCATCACACACTCAGAGGACAGCGATCCCACCACACACACAGAGGACAGCTAGCCCACTACACACACAGATGACAGCCAGTCCACCACACATACAGAGGACAGCCAGCCCACCACACACAGAGGGCAGCGATCCGACCACAAACACAGAGGACAGTGTTCCCACCACACACACAGAGGACGGCGATCCCACCACACACAGAGGACAGCGATCCAACCACACACACAGAAGACAGCCAGCCCACCACACACACAGAGTACAGTGATCCCAACACACACACAAAAGACAGCGATCCCACCACACACACAGAGGACAGTGATCCCACCACACACACAGAGGACAGCCAGCCCACCACACACAGAGGACAGCGATCCCACCACACACACAGAGGACAGCGATCCAACCACACACACAGAAGACAGCCAGCCCACCACACACACAGAGGACAGCGATCCCACCACACACACAGTCGACAGCCAGCCCACCACACACACAGAGGACAGCAATCCCACCACACACTCAGAGGACAGCGATCCCACCACACACACAGAGGACTGTGATCCCACCACGCACACAGAGGACAGTGATCCCACCACACACACAGAGGACAACCAGCCCACCACACATCCAGAGGACAGCAATCCCACCACACACACAGAGGACTGCGATCCCATCACACACACTTAGGGCAGTGATCCCACCACACACACAGAGCACAGTGATCCCACCACACACACAGAGGACAGCAATCCCACCACACACACAGAGGACAGCCAGCCCGCCACACACACAGAGGACAGCCAGCCCACCACACACACAGAGGACAGCGATCCCACCACACACTCAGAGGACAGCGATCCCACCACACACACAGAGGACTGTGATCCCACCACCCACACAGAGGACAGTGATCCCACCACACACACAGAGGACAGCCAGCCCACCACACACACAGAGGACAGCAATCCCACCACACACACAGAGGACAGCCAGCCCACCACACACACTGAGGACAGCGATCCCACCACACACACAGAGGACAGCCAGCCCACCACACACACCGAGGACAGCCAGCCCACCACACATCCAGAAGACAGCAATCCCACCACACACACAGAGGACTGCGATCCCATCACACACACTTAGGGCAGTGATCCCACCACACACACAGAGCACAGTGATCCCACCACACACACAGAGGACAGCGATCCCACCACACACACAGAGGACAGCCAGCCCAACACACACACAGAGGACTGCCAGCCCATCACACATACAGAGTACATCGATCCCACCACACACACAGTGGACCGCGATCCCATCACACACAGAGTGCAGTGATCCCACCACACACACAGAGGACAGTGATCCCACCACACACACAGAGGACTGCGATCCCATCACACAAACTTAGGGCAGTGATCCCACCACACACACAGAGCACAATGATCCCACCACACACACAGAGGACAGCGATCCCACCACACACACAGAGGACAGCCAGCCCAACACACACACGGAGGACTGCCAGCCCATCACACACACAGAGTACATCGATCCCACCACACACACAGTGGACCGCGATCCCATCACACGCAGAGTGCAGTGATTCCACCACACACACACAGAGGACAGTGATCCCACCACACACACAGAGGACAGTGATCCCCCCCCACACACAGAGGACCGTGATCCCACCACACACACAGAGGACAGTGATCCCAACACACACACAGAGGACAACCAGCCCACCACACACACAGAGGACAGCCAGGCCACCACACACACAGAGGAGTGGTTTCCCACAACACACACAGAGGACAGCTAGCCCACCACACACACAGTGGACAGCCAGCCCAACACACACACAGAGGACTGCCAGCCCACCACACACACAGAGGACAGCCAGCCCACCACACACACAGAGGACAGCGATCCCACCACACACACAGAGGACAGCCAGCCCACCACACACACAGAGGACAGCCAGCCCACCACACATCCAGAGGACAGCAATCCCACCACACACACAGAGGACTGCGATCCCATCACACACACTTAGGGCAGTGATCCCACCACACACACAGAGCACAGTGATCCCACCACACACACAGAGCACAGCAATCCCACCACACACACAGAGGACAGCCAGCCCAACACACACACAGAGGACTGCCAGCCCATCACACACACAGAGTACATCGATCCCACCACACACACAGTGGACCGCGATCCCATCACACACAGAGTGCAGTGATCCCACCACACACACAGAGGACAGTGATCCCACCACACACACAGAGGACTGCGATCCCATCACACAAACTTAGGGCAGTTATCCCACCACACACACAGAGCACAGTGATCCCACCACACACACAGAGGACAGCGATCCCATCACACACACAGAAGACAGCCAGCCCAACACACACACAGAGGACTGCCAGCCCATCACACACACAGAGTACATCGATCCCACCACACACACAGTGGACCCCGATCCCATCACACACAGAGTGCAGTGATCCCACCACACACACAGAGGACAGTGATCCCACCACACACACAGAGGACAGCGATCCCACCACACACACAGAGGACAGTGATCCCACCACACACACAGAGGACAGTGATCCCAACACACACACAGAGGACAGCCAGCCCACCACACACACAGAGGACAGCCAGGCCACCACACACACAGAGGACAGCGATCCCACCACACACACAGAGGACAGCCAGCCCACCACACACACAGAGGACAGCCAGCCCACCACACACATAGAGGAGTGGTTTCCCACAACACACACAGAGGACAGCTAGCCCACCACACACACAGTGGACAGCCAGCCCAACACACACACAGAGGACTGCCAGCCCACCACACACACAGAGGACAGTGATCCCACCACACACACAGAGGACCGCGATCCCATCACACACAGAGAGCAGTGATCCCACCACACACACAGAGGACAGTGATCCCTCCACACACACAGAGGACAGTGGTCCCACCACACACACAGAGGACAGCGATCCCACCACACACACAGAGGACAGTGATCCCACCACATACACAGAAGACAGTGATCCCACCACACACACAGAGGACAGCCAGCCCATCACACACTCAGAGGACAGCGATCCCACCACACACTCAGAGGACAGCTAGCCCACTACACACACAGATGACAGCCAGTCCACCACACATACAGAGGACAGCCAGCCCAACACACACAGAGGGCAGCGATCCGACCACAAACACAGAGGACAGTGATCCCACCACACACACAGAGGACAGCGATCCCACCACACACACAGAAGACAGCGATCCCACCCCACACACAGAGGACAGCGATCCCACCACTCACACAGAGGACAGCGATCCCACCACACACAGAGGACAGCGATCCCACCACACACACAGAGGACAGCGATCCCACCACACACACAGAGGACAGTGATCCCACCACACACACACAGGACAGTGATCCCACCACACACGGAGGACAGTGATCCCACCACACACACAGAGGACAGCCAGCCCACCACACACACGGAGGACAGTGATGCCACCACACACACGGAGGACAGCGATCCCATCACACACACGGAGGACAGTGATCCCACCTCACACACAGAGGACAGCCATCCCACCACAAACACAGAGGCCAGCGATCCCAGCAAACACATGGAGGTTAGCCAGCCCAACACACACACAGAGGACAGCCAGCCCACCATACACACAGAGGTCAGCAATCCCACCACACACACAGAGGACAGCCAACCCACCACACACAGAGGACAGCGATCCCACCACAAACACAGAGGACAGTGATCCCACCACAAACACAGAGGACAGGTAACCCACCACACACACAGAGGACAATGATCCCACCACACACACAGAGTTCAGCGATCCCACCACACACACAGAGGACAGCCATCCCACCACACACACAGAGGACAGCGATCCCAGCAAACACATGGAGGTTAGCCAGCCCAACACACACACAGAGGACAGCCAGCCCACCATACACACAGAGGTCAGCAATCCCACCACACACACAGAGGACAGCCAACCCACCACACACAGAGGACAGCGATCCCACCACAAACACAGAGGACAGTGATCCCACCACAAACACAGAGGACAGGTAACCCACCACACACACAGAGGACAATGATCCCACCACACACACAGAGTTCAGCGATCCCACCACACACACAGAGGACAGCCATCCCACCACACACACAGAGGACAGCGATCCCACCACACATACCTAGGACAGCCAGCCCAACACACACACAGAGGACAGCCAGCCCAACACACACACAGAGGACAGCGATCCCACCACACTCACAGATTACAGTGATCCCAAAACACACAGAGGACAGCGATCCCACCACACACACAGAGGATAGTGATCCCACCACACACACACAGGACAGTGATCCCACCACACACACACAGAGGACAGCGATCCCACCACACATACCTAGGACAGCCAGCCCAACACACACACAGAGGACAGCCAGCCCAACACACACACAGAGGACAGCGATCCCACCACACTCACAGATTACAGTGATCCCAAAATACACAGAGGACAGCGATCCCACCACACACACAGAGGATAGTGATCCCACCACACACACACAGGACAGTGATCCCACCACACACACACAGGACAGTGATCCCACCACACACACAAAAGACTGCGATCCCACACACGGAGGACAGTGATCCCACCACACACACAGAGGACAGCCAGCCCACCACACACACAGAGGACAGTGATCCCTCCACACACAGAGGACAGTGATCGCACCACACACACAGAGGACAGTGATCCCACCACACATACAGAGGACAGTGATCTCACCACCCACACAGATTACAACGATCCCACCACACACACAGAGGACTGTGATCCCACCACCCACACAGAGGACAGTGATCCCACCACACACACAGAGGACAGCCAGCCCACCACACACACAGAGGACAGCGATCCCACCACACACACAGAGGTCAGCGATCCCACCACACACACAGAAGACAGCGATCCCACCACACACACAGAAGACAGCGATCCCACCACACACACAGAGAACAGCGATCCCACCACACACACAGAGGACAGCGATCCCACCACACACACAGAGGACAGCCAGCCCACCACACACACAGAGGACAGCCAGCCCACCACACACACAGAGGACAGCCAGCCCACCACACACACAGAGGACAGCCAGCCCACCACACACATAGAGGACTGGTTTCCCACCACACACACAGAGGACAGCTAGCCCACCACACACACAGAGGACTGGGATCCCACCACAAGTACTGAGGACAGTGATCCTACCACACACACACAGACGTCAGCTATCCCACCACACACACAGACAACAGCCTGCCCAACACGCACACAGAGGACAGCCAGCCCACCACACACACACAGAGGACAGTGATCCCACCACACACACAGCAGGAATCTATGCCTTCCTAGTAACCCTCAGCTTCCCACTTCCTCTCTCTGCAACAGGTCTTTCTGTGACAGGAAACTTCCACTCAAGGGAGGACCTTTGGGAGGGCTCTGTTAAACCTTCTTTTGGGGTCTCCTAGTGGGTTGGGGACCCACCCCTCCCCATCTGCTCCCATCCCCTGTGCTGACCTCTTCCTTTGCCCATGCTCACCTCTTCACATCCCGCTCTCACTTCTTCCTGACTCCCCCCACCTCTTACCACCACCCTCCACTCACCTCTTCCCTTCCCCTCCCAGGCTCACGTCTTCATGCCCCTCTCCCCTCACCTCTTCCCATCCCCACCTCCTCCCATCTCCCCACTTCTTCCCATCCCCCACCTCTTCCCATCTCCCCACCTCTTCCCATCTCCCCCCACCTCTTCCCATCTCCCACCTCTCCCCATCCCCCACCTCTTCCCATCTCCTCACCTCTTCCCATCCCCCACTTCTTCCCATCTCCCCACCCCTTCCCATCCCCCACCTCTTCCCATCCCTCACCTCTTCCCATCCCCCACCTCTTCCCATCCCCCACTTCTTCCCATCTCCCCACCCCTTCCCATCCCCCACCTCTTCCCATCCCTCACCTCTTCCCATCCCTCACCTCTTCCCATCCCCCACCTCTTCCCATCTCCCCACCTCTTCCCATCCCCCACCTCTTCCCATCCCCCACCTCTTCCCATCCCCCACCTCTTCCCATCCTCCCACCTCTTCCCATCCCCCCACTTTTTCCCATCCCTCCACCTCTTCCCATCCCCCACCTCTTCCCATCCCCTCACCTCTTCCCATCCT
The DNA here is from genome assembly GCF_019054845.1 of Dipodomys spectabilis. Classification (NCBI taxonomy): domain Eukaryota; kingdom Metazoa; phylum Chordata; class Mammalia; order Rodentia; family Heteromyidae; genus Dipodomys; species Dipodomys spectabilis. The sequence continues at coordinate 488,873 of NW_024870801.1, forward strand.
CCCACCTCTTCCCATCCCCCACCTCCTGCCATCCCCCCACTTCTTCCCATCTCCCCACCCCTTCCCATCTCCCACCTCTTCCCATCTCCTCACCTCTTCCCATCTCCTCACCTCTTCCCATCTCCTCCACCTCTTCCCATCTCCCCATCTCTTCCCATCCCCCACCTCTTCCCATCTCCTCACCTCTTCCCATCTCCTCCACCTCTTCCCATCCCCTCACCTCTTCCCATCCCCTCACCTCTTCCCATCCCTCACCTCTTCCCATCGCCCCGCACCTCTTCCCATCTCCCACCTCTTCCCATCCCCCACCTCTCCCATCTCCTCACCTCTTCCCATCCCCCACTTCTTCCCATCTCCCCACCCCTTCCCATCCCCTACCTCTTCCCATTCCCCCACCTCTTCCCATCCCCCACCTCTTCCCATCTCCTCCACCTCTTCCCATTCCCCCACTTCTTCCCATCTCCTAACCCCTTCCCATCCCCCCACCTCTTCCCATCCCCCCACCTCTTCCCATCCCCCACCTCTTCCCATCCCCCACCTCTTCCCATCCCCCACCTCTTCCCATCCCCTCACCTCTTCCCATCCTCCCACCTCTTCCCATCCCCCACCTCTTGCCATCCCCCCACTTCTTCCCATCTCCCCACCCCTTCCCATCCCCCACCTCTTCCCATCCCCTACCTCTTCCCATCCCCCACCTCTTCCCATCTCCTCCACTTCTTCCCATCTCCTCACCCCTTCCCATCCCCTCACCTCTTTCCATCCCCCCACCTCTTCCCATCCCCCACCTCTTCCCATCTCCTCACCTCTTCCCATCTCCTCACCTCTTCCCATCTCCTCCACCTCTTCCCATCCCCCACCTCTTCCCATCTCCCCACCTCTTCCCATCCCCTCACCTCTTCCCATCCCTCACCTCTTCCCATCTCCCCCCACCTCTTCCCATCTCCCACCTCTTCCCATCCCCCACCTCTTCCCATCTCCTCACCTCTTCCCATCCCCCACTTCTTCCCATCTCCCCACCCTTTCCCATCCCCCCATCTCTTCCCATCCCCCCACCTCTTCCCATCTCCTCACCTCTTCCCATCTCCTCCACCTCTTCCCATCCCCCACTTCCTCCCATCCCCCACCTCTTCCCATCCCCCCACCTCTTCCCATCCCCTCACCTCTTCCCATCCCCTCACCTCTTCCCATCCCCCACCTCTTTCCATCCCCTCACCTCTTCCCATCCCCCACCTCTTCCCATCCCCTCACCTCTTCCCATCCACCCTCCTCTTCCCATCCCTCACCTCTTCCCATCCCCCACCTCTTCCCATCTCCTCACCTCTTCCCATCTCCTCCACCTCTTCCCATCCCCCACCTCTTCCCATCCCCCACCTCTTCCCATCCCCCACCTCTTCCCATCCCCCACCTCTTTCCATCCCCTCACCTCTTCCCATCCCCCACCTCTTCCCATCCCCCACCTCTTCCCATCCCCCCACCTCTTCCCATCCCCTCACTTCTTCCCATCCCCTCACCTCTTCCCATACCCCACCTCTTCCCATCTCCTCACCTCTTCCCATCTCCCCACCTCTTCCCATCCCCTCACCTCTCCCATCCCCTCACCTCTTCCCATCCCTCACCTCTTCCCATCTCCCCCCACCTCTTCCTATCTCCCACCTCTTCCCATCCCCCACCTCTTCCCATCTCCTCACCCCTTCCCATCCCCCACCTCTTCCCATCCCCCCACCTCTTCCCATTCTCCCACTTCTTCCCATCCCCCACCTCTTCCCATCCCCCCACCTCTTCCCATTCCCCCACTTCTTCCCATCTCCTCACCCCTTCCCATCCCCCCACCTCTTCCCATCCCCCACCTCTTCCCATCCCCCACCTCTTCCCATCCCCCACCTCTTCCCATCTCTTCACCTCTTCCCATCTCCTCCACCTCTTCCCATCCCCCACCTCTTCCCATCTCCTCCACCTCTTCCCATCCCCCACCTCTTCCCATCTCCTCCACCTCTTCCCATTCCCCACCTCTTCCCATCCCCCACCTCTTCCCATCTCCTCCACCTCTTCCCATTCCCCACTTCTTCCCATCCCCCACCTCTTCCCATCTCCTCACCCCTTCCTATCCCCCACCTCTTCCCATCCCCTACCTCTTCCCATCCCCCACCTCTTCCCATCCCCCACCTCTTCCCATCTCCTCACCCCTTCCCATCCCCCACCTCTTCCCATCCCCCACCTCTTCCCATCCCCCTACCTCTTCCCATCCCCCACCTCTTCCCATCTCCTCACCCCTTCCCATCTCCTCCACCTCTTCCCATCCCCCCACCTATTCCCATCTCCCCACCTCTTCCCATCCCCCACCTCTTCCCATCTCCTCACCTCTTCCCATCCCCTCCTGTTCCCATCCCCCGTGCTCCCGCACATGCCCCGGCCCCAGGCACCACCGTACCCAGGACCTGAGGCAATGTGTCCGCTGTGTCTCGTAACGCACCCTTGTCTTCGAGAGTCAGCCCCTCAGCTGCTTTGCCTTGGAGCGGGAGGCAGATGCGGTGTGGATGGCACATGTGTCTGTGTGCGCCAGCTGTGCTGGTGTGGCGTGCTGGTCTGGCCGTCTTCACAGATATTTGATGTGTCCCCCTTCTGCCACTGCGGCTCTGCTGCGAATGCTCGTGTGCATTCCTACGTCTCTGAGTAGCCATCTGTGACATCTGTGACCACAGCCGTGCCAGGCCGCACCTCCCACGGGTCAGGACTGCGCCCAGGGCGTGACTTCAGAGAGCAGTGCGTGAGGGCTCCTGCGGGACTTCCTGCTGTCTGTCCCCATCGAAGTCTAACGCGTGGAACTCTGCTGTGCTTTCTCCTTCCTCTTTTTTGTGTTGGTACTTGGGCTCGAACTCAGAGCCTGGGTGTTGTCCCTTCACTTGTTTTGCAAAAAGCTGACACTTTACCACTTGAGCCAAAGCTCAAGTTTGGGCAGCTCATGGAGGTCAGAGTCTCATGGCTTTTGCTGATCGGGCTTTGAGCCTCGATCCTCAGGTTTCAGCCTCCTGCGTAGCTAGGATGACAGACCCGAGCCACTGGCGCCCAGCTCCTCTACGACTTGGGGCTTTTATTTTTTAGTAGTCTTGTGATGTTGAAGATCACGTGCCAAGTCCAGTGGGTGTTTCCGAGTCCCTTTGGATGGATATGTAATGGCCCCTTGTCCATTTTTAGTTACTTGTGTTCTTTTCTACTGAGCAGCAAGAGTGCTCCCTCCACTGTATGACGTGCATATGTGTTTCTCCTGCTCGTAGGTTGTGTTTGTTTCCTTGACGGAGGCCGTTTGTAGCGTTCCTGAAGTCCAGTGTATCTGTGGTGTCTTACCTCACAGGTGCTTACTTCTCCAAAAAGCTGTTGGCTCCAGTCCAAGGGCACGCAGGTGGATAAGCGTTTTTGCCTGTAAGTTTCAGCTCCAGTATCCAGTCTCATTCATTTCATTACATTTTTATGTATTTTGGAATAAAGTTCCAACTCCACTCATATATATTACTATACAGTTGTCTAGCACTCCTTGTCAAAAACCAAACAAATACAAACTCTGACCTTTCGCTATTGAATGAGTTTGGCGCCCTTGCCAGAAATCACTGACTGCTTGTGGCTCTCCGTTCTGTTGTGCCATCAGCCCTTCTGGAAAGTTCCACCATCTTGTCACTACAGATGTGCACCAGGTTTGAAATCAGGGAGCAGGAGCCCTGCAACTTTGTTCTTCCTTCTCCTGGCCTTTGCTGTGCCCCTGAATTCCCATATGGATTCTAGGATCAGGTGTGTAAGAGGTAGCTGAGACTCGGTGGGGGAGTGAGTCTCGAGCAGCTGAGACTTGGTGGAGGAGTGTGACTCTGGAGCAGCTGAGACTCAGTGAAGGAGTGAGACTCGTGCAACTGAGACTCGGTGGAGGAGCGAGACTCGAACAGCTGAGACTTGGTGGAGGACTCTGGAGCAGCTGAGACTTGGTGGAGGACTCTGGAGCAGCTGAGACTTGGTGGAGGACTCTGGAGCAGCTGAGACTTGGTGGAGGACTCTGGAGCAGCTGAGACTTGGTGGAGGACTCTGGAGCAGCTGAGACTTGGTGGAGGACTCTGGAGCAGCTGAGACTTGGTGGAGGACTCTGGAGCAGCTGAGACTTGGTGGAGGACTCTGGAGCAGCTGAGACTTGGTGGAGGACTCTGGAGCAGCTGAGACTTGGTGGAGGACTCTGGAGCAGCTGAGACTTGGTGGAGGACTCTGGAGCAGCTGAGACTTGGTGGAGGACTCTGGAGCAGCTGAGACTTGGTGGAGGACTCTGGAGCAGCTGAGACTTGGTGGAGGACTCTGGAGCAGCTGAGACTTGGTGGAGGACTCTGGAGCAGCTGAGACTTGGTGGAGGACTCTGGAGCAGTTGCCGTTTCCCAGTAGAATGTTTATAGTAAGCTAGAATGGGGGCTCGGCAGAGCAGCACCTGCCCAGCAAGCGCAAAGCCCCGAGCTTAGAGCCCAGTTTCAAAGACCGACACAAAAGCAAGTGTACAAAAGACAAACACAAACATGGGTTAAAGGGCTGGCGGTAGCGTAAATGAGTACTTTCTTGCTAGAAACGTAGCTCGCGTGGTACAGTACCTGCCTAGCATGCACGAGGCCTTGGTTCACACCCCAGTACCCCCCTCCAAGGAGATTTATTACAAGAAGTGCTCTTGATTGTGGGAGCGAGCTAGGCAAGCTCCGACCTGCACAGCTCACAGCACACAGTCAGGGGAGAGCCAGTAGAATCGATGTTTTTCTTTTTGTCAGTGCTGCGGGAGTTTGAACTCAGGGCTTGTATTTGCTGTATAAGAGAGTTCTATATCTAGAGCCTCACAGGCCTTTTGATTTTTTCAGAGAAAGTCTTGCACTTCTTACTTAGAGCTGGCCTCAGGCAAAAGTTCTTCCATTCATGCCTCTTGTGTACCCAGGATTCCAGGTGTGCCCCCCCATGCCAAGCTTATTCTTTGAGATGGGGTCTTGTTAACGTTTTGTTTTGTTTTGCTTAGGAAGCTCTCAGATCACGTCCTTCGGTCTTGACTCTGAGACCCTGCCCCCAGCCTAGAACCTGGAGGTGAGAGTTGAGGGTCCTGTTCAAGGTAGAATTTCTACTTCCGAGAAGCTTCCATTTTGCTCTCAGCTCTCAGCGATGGCATCAGGCTCACGAGATTACTGAGGACTCTTCTTTCATGTCAGCTGACGGTGTGCCTTAACCTAATCAGCTGAAAAGAATTTCACAGTGTCGCTGGGGTTAGTGCGTTCTTGAACACTCAGGGATCGCAGCCCAGCCAGAGTGACAAGAAAGACTAGCTCTCTGTGCATGGTATCCGGGTTAACTTTCCTGTTCCGTGATCATGGTGTCCCTCGGTCCTCTTCCATTTCCTTCTGTGGCATTTTGTAATATACCCTGCATTACACTTTGAAAAATTCCCATTTTGTACCTCTTTGACAGATATCAGATTACGAATCCCTCTGCACACTACCGTGAGTGGCTTTGCACTGTTGATTCTGGTTTCAGACCATCGGCGGCTCGTGCATGGACACGGGGCTGTTCACGCTGCTCACACCTTGGAGCTCGCTCTGCTGCTCATTCTGGAAGTTCAGCAGCAGCTTCTGTAGGATTTGCCACGCAGCCTGTTATTTCTGAGTTAGTGTAATATGTTAGTGATTTTTGAAGAAAATGAATATGGCCCAAGTAATTATGTTTTTCTCTTAAAAGTTGACAGCTTATTATTTTAACAAACTGAAATAAATCATGCTTTGCTAATAGCTTCATTCTGTTTTCAAAGAAAGCCCACATATGGTACTTAAAGAAATCTAAATACCTAAGCATGTGGTAAATATGTTATTGATTCAGTCATCGACTTCTATTAATTTCTCCTCATTCATTTCCCCTTTTTCTTCTCTCAGAGTTGTAATTCATCAGAAGCTCCAGCAGTGCCCTGCACACAGCCATCTGTCCACAGCCAGGCGGTGGCCGCTCCTCCCCACCCAGTCCCTCCACGGCTGCCTCCTCCTCCTCCCCAGAAAGCATCTCCACACACACCGCGGGCCCCACACAGAACCCCGCTTCGCATGGAGTGGGCGCAGCTTCAGTGAGGTGGTGCCCGGCCTGTGTCTGTGTCGGTGCCTCCCGCCCATCCTGCTGAGAGCGCAGTACCACGCGACTTGTCTGGGCGTTGGCCTTGACCCCAGCCGACGTGGCATCGACCTCTCCTCTGAGGTGCTGGTCACCCCATCACAGCTGGCCGCTGTGAGCCCCCGGTCTGTGCTCCGTCCATCCAGCCGCTGTGAGCCCCCGGTCTGCGCTCCGTCCATCCAGCCACTGTGAGCCCCCAGTCTGCGCTCCGTCCATCCGTCCAGCCTCTGTGAGCCCCCGGTCTGTGCTCCGTCCAGCCGGCTGCTATGAGCCCCCGGTCTGTCACTCCATCCATCCAACCAGCCGCTGTGAGCCCCCAGTCTGCGCTCCGTCAATCCGTCCGGCCTCTGTGAGCCCCCGGTCTGCGCTCCGTCCATCCAGCCGCTGTGAGCCCCTGGTCTGCGCTCCGTCCATCCAGCCGGCTGCTGTGAGCCCCCGGTCTGCGCTCCGTCCATCCAGCCGCTGTGAGCCCCCAGTCTGCGCTCCGTCAATCCGTCCGGCCTCTGTGAGCCCCCGGTCTGCGCTTCGTCCATCCAGCCGGCTGCTGTGAGCCCCCAGTCTGCGCTCCGTCCATCCAGCCGCTGTGAGCCCCTGGTCTGCGCTCCGTCCATCCAGCCGGCTGCTGTGAGCCCCCAGTCTGCGCTCCGTCCATCCAGCCGGCTGCTGTGAGTCCCCGGTCTGCACTCTGTCCATCCAGCCGCTGTGAGCCCCCTGGTCTGCGCTCCGTCCATCCAGCCACTGTGAGCCCCCGGTCTGCACTCCGTCCATCCGGCCACTGTGAGCCCCCTGTCTGCACTCCGTCCATCCGGCCGCTGTGAGCCCCTGGTCTGCACTCCGTCCATCCAGCCACTGTGAGCCCCCGGTCTGCACTCTGTCCATCCAGCCGCTGTGAGCCCCCTGGTCTGCGCTCTGTCCATCCAGCCACTGTGAGCCCCCGGTCTGCACTCCGTCCATCCGGCTGCTGTGAGCCCCTGGTACACACTTTACAGCTGGCGTTGTGTCTGAGCCCTGCCTGTCTCATTTCACTCTGCTCTGTCTTTGGCGGGGCTGCTTGGGCGGCTCTCTCCCATGCCCCTATCATTTCTGTGTTTTCCTTTGCTTGTTTGCTTCCTTGCCCTTCCTTGCTGTCTGGCTCTCTGAAGCACTGCAGGCTCTTCCTGTACGTTTGCTTCCCCAGGCTGGCTTCCTCTCTATTTTCCCCAGGAGCCGTGATGGTGTGGATGGTGAAGGCCTTGGGCCCCGGCTCCAGGCTCCTGCAGGGTCAGTCCCTGCTTCTCCAACCCTGAGACCCAGAGCAGCGGCCGCAGGCTTCTCCGTCAGCAGGGATGGAGTACATTCTCCTAGAGGTGAATAACGTCTCAGACAGCAGGGACCTTTGGGTCAGGTGTCAGGCCAGGGGCAAGAGCGCCATCAGAGACATGTCCTCGGGATAACTGAGTTCAAGTTCTCCTTGTGTCCGCCCAGAGCAATGGAAGGTGGGAGTCAGAAAGTAAACTGGTAGAGGCACTGACTGCACAAGTAGACTGGCCTTGTGTGTGTGTGTGTCTGTGTGTGTGTGTGTGTCTGTGTGTGTGTGTGTCTGTGTGTGTGTGTGTCTGTGTGTGTGTGTGTCTGTGTGTGTGTATGTGTGTGTGTGTGTGTCTGTGTGTGGGTGCATGTGCGTGCACTTGTGTGTGTCTGCAGCTGAACCATTGTGTGAGCTGGGGCTGGTATGTCAAGAACTCCCCCCAGGTTTGAACCTTCCGTGTGACTGTTAACGGCCCTACAGCCGTCCACCACCTGGCCCTGGAGCGGCTGTCTCCTTGTGGGATATACATGCTCTTCTCATCTTTCCTGTGGCTGTGTTACCAACCGGCTGGCTGGGAACTTTGTGTTCTACTCACATAGGAATTGTGGGTACACCAGGAGACACCAGGCCCTTCAGTGCTTGAGTCCTAGAAGCCGGGCTGCCAACCAGGCCAGCTTCCACAGACTTGAGTGGACACAGCGGGTACTGACCGGCTGGAGGTCCCCCAGGAGGCCAGCGTCCATGGACCTGTGTGGACACAGCCACAGACGGGTACTGACCGGCTGGAGGTCCCTCGGGAGGCCAGCGTCCACGGACCTGAGTGGACACAGCCTGTCTCCACCCGATGCATCTGATTACATTTCGCAGCCCCATTTTGCTTTCTAATTCTGTTTTTGATTTGTGGGACTTACTTGCCTTTCAGATGCCTCTCATAAGTACTTTAGAGGGAGGACTGGCATGCTCCCCAGCGCACTGACTGCTGGCCTCAGGCTGCACCAGCCTGGCTCTCTCCAAAGACTCGGGTGTGTTCTCGATCAAATCTTCCCATGAGTCCTGCCAAGAAGTGGATTTGGAGCTGCCTCTCTTGTTTTCCTGGATGCCCCAGCCTGGGCGGCCCTCCGCTGTGAGGCCAGGCTGGGTGATCCAGGAGCCCGGGCAGCCCTCTGCGGTGAGGCCAGGCTGGGTGACCCAGGAGCACCATGATATCCATGCCGATGCATGTCAGGCCCAGGCCACGGGGGCCGTCCTCTTGATGGTCGTCTTTCCAGGGAGAGGACACACGTACACATGCGTGCACACACATGCACACGCACACACACACACACACACACACACGCACCATGACCTTGTGTCTGTGTCTTAGGTCCTTACACCATGTGCTAGTCTGCCTGTGGAAATGCACACATAACTTGTATCCTTGTACCTGAGTCCTGGACACTCATGTGCACACACACACACACACACACACACACACACACACTTGTGTCCTTGTATCTGAATCCCGGGTGCTGTACCACACGCTGGTCTGCCTGAGGAAACACATGCACACACACACCTTCTACCTGAGAAGAAGCTGGAGTCAGGTCCAGAGCGGGATGTGAGGGTTCCAGGGTCAGCCCCGCCCCTCCCCGGCCTCCTCTGTCCTGGGCACCCTAGACTGTCTGAAGCTGTTTTGTCATCTGTACGGCTAGACGGAGAGGCAATGGGTCCATGGATGGATACAGTGGTGCCTGGCAGGGTGCCATCTTTCCACCTCTCCTGGGGACATTAATGACCGCAGTCATGGCCACGCTGCCCGCGCAGCTTGCACGCATCGGACCTCTGGCCAGCAGGAGGCTCTTGAGGGCGCAGCAGGGAGCAGGTATGGGAAGGGGCAGGTCATTCCACCCTGCCTGAGGTAGACTGAGCTGGGCAGGGGGGTGGCCGCTGGTGAGTGAGCAGTAGCGGCGAGGCTAGTACCAGGCAGGCTGGCTGGCCTGCAGTAGCCACAATCCTCCAGGCTCCTCTTTCCGGCTGGAAGTGCCCAGGGGGGCTGCATGGCGTGCAATCAGGAACCCTGGCTGGGCCTCTCCTCCATTCAGCCACCAAACCACATTGTGGCAACTTGCTCAGGGCCAGGCCAGAGGCTGTGAGAGGTGCAGTCCCCCACCTGAGTTGGTGGGAGGGCTCAGCTGTGGCTGCTTTGCTGTGTGTGTGTGTGGCTCAGCCGTGGCTGGTTTGCTGTGGGGGGGGGCTCAGCTGTGGCTGGTTTGCTGTGTGTGTGTGTGGCTCAGCCATGGCTGGTTTGCTGTGGGGGGGGCTCAGCTGTGGCTGGTTTGCTGTGTGTGGGGCTCAGCCATGGCTGGTTTGCTGTGTGTGTGTGGCTCAGCTGTGGCTGGTTTGCTGTGTGTGTGGCTCAGCCATGGCTAGTTTGCTGTGTGTGGGGACCTCAGCCGTGGCTGGTTTGCTGGGGGGGGAGGCTCAGTCATGGTTGGTTTGCTATGTGTGTGGCTCAGCTGTGGCTGGTTTGCTGTGTGTGGGGACATCAGCCGTGGCTGGTTTGCTGTGTGTGTGGCTCAGCCGTGGCTGGTTTGCTGTGTGTGTGGCTCAGCCGTGGCTGGTTTGCTGTGTGTGTGACTCAGCCGTGGCTGGTTTGCTGTGGCGGGGGGCTCAGCCATGGCTGGTTTGCTGTGTGTGTGGCTCAGCCGTGGCTGGTTTGCTGTGTGTGTGTGGCTCAGCCATGGCTGGTTTGCTGTGTGTGTGTGGCTCAGCCATGGCTGGTTTGCTGTGTGTGTGTGGCTCAGCCATGGCTGGTTTGCTGTGTGTGTGGCTCAGCCGTGGCTGGTTTGCTGTGTGTGTGTGGCTCAGCCATGGCTGGTTTGCTGTGTGTGTGGCTCAGCCGTGGCTGGTTTGCTGTGTGTGTGTGGCTCAGCCATGGCTGGTTTGCTGTGTGTGGGGACCTCAGCCGTGGCTGGTTTGCTGTGTGTGTGGCTCAGCCATGGCTGGTTTGCTGTGTGTGTGGCTCAGCCATGGCTGGTTTGCTGTGTGTGTGGCTCAGCCATGGCTGGTTTGCTGTGTGTGTGGCTCAGCCGTGACTGGTTTGCTGTGTGTGGGGACATCAGCTGTGGCTGGTTTGCTGTGTGTGTGTGGCTCAGCCATGGCTGGTTTGCTGTGTGTGTGTGGTTCAGCCATGGCTGGTTTGCTGTGTGTGGGGACCTCAGCCATGGCTGGTTTGCTGTGTGTGGGGACCTCAGCCGTGGCTGGTTTGCTGTGTGTGTGTGGTTCAGCCATGGCTGGTTTGCTGTGTGTGTGTGTGTCTCAGCCGTGGCTGGTTTGCTGTGGCGGGGGGCTCAGCCATGGATGGTTTGCTGTGGGCGGCTCAGCTGTGGCTGGTTTGCTGTGTGTATGTGGCTCAGCCATGGCTGGTTTGCTGTGTGTGTGGCTCAATTGTGGCTGGTTTGCTGTGGGGGGCTCAGCCGTGGCTGGTTTGCTATGTGTGTGGCTCAGCCATGGATGGTTTGCTGTGTGTGTGTGGCTCAGTCGTGGCTGGTTTGCTGTGTGTGTGTGTGGCTCAGCCATGGCTGGTTTGTTGTGTGTGTGGCTCAGCTGTGGCTGGTTTGCTGTGGGGGGGCTCAGCTGTGGCTGGTTTGCTATGGGGGGGAGGCTCAGCTGTGGCTGGTTTGCTGTGTGTGTGGGGGAGCTCAGCCGTGGCTGGTTTGCTGTGTGTGTGGCTCAGTCGTGGCTGGTTTGCTGTGGGGGGGCTCAGCCGTGGCTGGTTTGTTATGGGAGGAGGCTCAGCTGTGCCTGGTTTGCTGTGGGGGGAGGCTCAGCCATGGCTGGTTTGCTGTGTGGGTGGGGGCTCAGCTGTGGCTGGTTTGCTGTGTGTTTGTGGCTCAACCGTGGCTGGTTTGCTGTGTGTGGGGGGCTCAGCTGTGGCTGGTTTGCTGTGTGTGTGGCTCAGTTGTGGCTGGTTTGCTGTGTGTGTGGGACTCAGCCATGGCTGGTTTGTTGTGTGTGTGGCTCAGCTGTGGCTGGTTTGCTGTGGGGGGGCTCAGCCGTGGCTCGTTTGCTGTGGGGGGAGGCTCAGCTGTGGCTGGTTTGCTGTGTGTGTGGCTCAGTTGTGGCTGGTTTGCTGTGTGTGTGTGGCTCAGCCATGGCTGGTTTGCTGTGTGTGGGGGACTCAGCCATGGCTGGTTTGCTGGGGGAAGGTGCACCATGCTGGCATGGTTATATTTGAGAAACGGGCCAGCCTGGACTGTGATCCTCCTGTCTGTGCTGTCCAGGTGTCACTGAGATGCAGCCATTGTGCTCCTGTGCCTGGCCAGCGGTCTAGATGGAGCCTTGTGAACTTGTGTTTGTTAGGAATGGCTTCCAATCATGATCGCCTGACCCCTGCCTGCCGATCTATGCTATGTAGCTAGGACTGCCAGAGTAGGCCACCACACCTGGCCACATCCACCCTAAGATTTGAGAATGGGAAGAGACCATGTCCCCGCTGGTGTCCACAGACACGCTCCCCATACACACGCTCCCCACACACATGCTCCCCACGGGCGCGCTCTCCAGGGGCACGCTCCCCACAGACACGCTCCCCACAGACACACTCCGGGCACGCTACCCACAGCCGTGCTCTCCAGGGGCACGCTCCCCATGCTCAGTCAAGCTCAACACAGCCCCCAGCACCCCTCTTTCCCTTTAAAGTGCTTCCAGGCTTGGAGTCCAGCCGTGAAACCGCAGTAACCCGACCAGACCTGTGTCGGCCAGTGCTGCCTGAGGGGACCAGCAGGCTCAGGCCACCTTCCAGACTGTTCCACCAGCCCGGGTCCCAGGCCCCATCCAGACCTCCCAAAGGAATCGCCCCCAGAGGCCAGGGACAGACATTCTCCGTGAGGTCACTGTGGGGGAGTGGGGGCCTGGGGAGGGTGTGGGGCCTGAGCCCGCGCCGCTCAGCGTGGGGCATCGGGAACACAGCCCCATCCCAGGAGATGTGGCGGCAAGTGCTGCAGAGGCAGCGGCCTCAGGTCTGGGAGCAGGGCAGTGGCTGGCTGGCCCGTGTCCCTGGGTGCGGGAATGGTCCTCCGCCAGCATGGGGAAGTTATCATTCTGGAACTTTCCTTTTTGTGTGGAGATCAGAACACAGCAGGACATTGGTAGGAAAGTTCCTGCAGCACGGTTCCTCCCTCTCCCCCGGCCTCTCCATTGGCAGATCTCCCGTGGTCTGTGTGGGGTTCCAGGCTCCCGGCTATGGCTGCTGCTCTTCTTTCTCCCCTCTCTTCCGGCCAGGCCGCCCCCCTCGACCTCGCTGCTCCTTGCCGGCAGCACTGGCTGCTGCAGACACATGCTCCTGCCTGCCCCCATTCACCTCTCGCCTCCCCAGCCGCTGCCGCTTCCAGCAGATAAAGTAGTCTGTGGGTCAGCGAAGGCAGCAGGGCCGGGCTCTCCTGCCCAGCCACACCGTCCAAACTGACAGAGCTGGACGGGGCTGGGTGGAGGCTGTGGGGGCTCCCTGTCCAGCAGAGCCCCGGGCCAGCCGCCCCAGCAGCTGGGGACAGGCAGACTCAGGGCCAGCAGCCCCATGAGTCGGCAGGACCTCAGGGACAGGCTGGGAATGAACAGCACCTCCAAACTCGAGGCTGGATGTGGCCAGCATCACGGGCTTCCCCCTGGGGAAGGAGAGCAGGGCACCTCTGTGAGCCTGGCGTCCCCATCCACCCTAGAGCCTGCTCGCAGGTGCAGGCAGGGTGTCTGTGAGCTCCCTGAGCCGAGGGTCCGTGATCTCTGGGGCCTGCGGAGCCCAGAGTGAGACCAGCGAGGCTGGAGACCGTTGGGCCCGGGCTTCCGCTGGGTGGTGGATGCTCGGTGGCCACCCCTGAGCTCACTACACCCTCTGCACCTGGCCTGTGTGCAGCTCCAAGGCGAGGCGTGGTGGGCAGTGGTGCTTGCGGATCTCAGGGTCGTGCCAGGTGCTGGCCCGCAGTCCTCAGCCCACTTCTGAGCCCTCCGGCGCTCCCCAGAGCCGGGGCAGGGGTGGCGGGGGAGGGGGGCAGAGGGGAGGAGTCAGGTTTCTAGAAAGGATTCGCCTGGAATCTCTCCCTGGCTGTGCTGCAGTTAGGACCAGTGCCCCGCCTTGTGCTGGAACCTGGGAACTGCAGTGTCCCTGGCCCAGGCGCCAGCCCTGGGCGTCCCCTACTTCCTGCCCCCCTCTTCCCCCCAGACAAGACAGGCTTCAGAGCCACCCCCTTCCCTGCAGAAGTCACAGCATCATCGGAGCCGCACAACACGGTACAGGCCATGTTCCGAAAAGGCGGCATGAACAAAACAGGCTGTGCAGCAGCGGTGGCGGACCAAGTCCCATCCAGCAAAGCAGTAGAGCGAGGCCGGGCCCCAGGCAGGGGCTGCACAGCTCCTTCGTACCTGACCACCGTGGGCTGGGCCTTCTCCAGCCCCGCAGGACCCAGCAGGGCAGGGTGGGCACGGGTGGGGCAGCTCACCTGGCAGCACTGTAGATGGCGGGCAGAGACCTTGGGCTCCCCCACGCCCATCCCACCTGCCGCTCCTCCTTCCCGCCCGGAGGAGGACAGGCCGGGGTCTCTGGGAATGCAACACGGGCAGAGGAGGCTGGGCTGTTGGGACTCATCTGCCTCTCCTCCGCTCTGTCCAGGGCTCCAGCTTGGCCACCGCAAGACTCTCCACGGCCCTGGGCCCTGCACTCCTGGGCCTCTGTCCATCCAGTGTAGCCAGGCGCATGCCTGACCTTGAAGACCACCCTGCCACAGCCCGAGGCGCCCAGGGAATCTGCACTGCACACGGGAAATTCTGGAATCATTCACACTGACCACTCCCCTGCCCAGAGGCTGCAACCCCGGTCACACAGCGGCTCTGGGAAAGCACTTCTGCTAGCCTGCTGTGTGCCACCGGCTGTGAACCTCACCCTGGAGGTGACACTGCCACTACCTGCTTCCAGCAGAGGTGAGGCGCAGAGGACCCAGCCCCAAGCTTCACACCACAGATGCATACACTGAACATCACTCACAGAAGTACACAGGCTGAACTTCACTCACAGGTCCAAACGCTGAACCTCACTCACAGGAGTGCACACGCTGAACCTCACTCACAGGTCCACATGCTGAACCTCACTCGCAGGAGTACACACTGAACCTCACTCACATGTACACACGCTGAACCTCACTCACAGGAGTACACACGCTGAACCTCACTCACAGAAGTACACACACTGAATCTCACTCACAGGAGTACACACGCTGAACCTCACTCACAGGTACACACGCTGAACCTCACTCACAGGTACAAACGCTGAACCTCACTCACAGGAGTGCACACGCTGAACCTCACTCACAGGAGGACACACGCTGAACCTCACTCACAGGAGTGCACACGCTGAACCTCACTCACATGTACACAAGCTGAACCTCACTCACAGGAGTACACACGCTGAACCTCACTCACAGGAGTACACACTGAACCTCACTCACAGGAGTGCACATACTGAACCTCACTCACAGGAGTGCACACACTGAACCTCACTCACAGGAGTGCACACACTGAACCTCACTCACAGGTACACATGCTGAACCTCACTCACAGGAGTACACACTGAACCTCACTCACAGGTACACATGCTGAACCTCACTCACAGGAGTACACACTGAACCTCACTCACAGCTACACACGCTGAACCTCACTCACATGTACACAAGCTGAACCTCACTCACAGGAGTACACACGCTGAACCTCACTCACAGGAGTACACACGCTGAACCTCACTCACAGGAGTGCACACACTGAACCTCACTCACAGGAGTACACACGCTGAACCTCACTCACAGGAGTGCACACAGTGAACCTCACTCACAGGAGTATACACACTGAACCTCACTCACAGGAGTGCACACACTGAACCTCACTCACAGGAGAGCACACGCTGAACCTCACTCACAACTACACACGCTGAACCTCACTCAGAGGAGTGCACACGCTGAACCTCACGCACAGGACTACACATGCCAAACCTCACTCACAGGAGTACACACACTGAACCTCAGTCACAGGAGTACACACACTGAACCTCACTCACATGTACACAAACTGAACCTCACTCACAGGAGTGCACACGCTGAACCTCACTCACAGGTACACATGCTGAACCTCACTCACAGGAGTACACACACTGAACCTCACTCACAGGAGTGCACACACTGAACCTCACTCACAGGAGTACACACACTGAACCTCAGTCACAGGAGTGCACACACTGAACCTCACTCACAGGTACACATGCTGAACCTCACTCACAGGAGTACACACTGAACCTCACTCACAGGTACACATGCCGAACCTCACTCACAGGAGTACACACACTGAACCTCAGTCACAGGAGTGCACACGCTGAACCTCACTCACAGGAGTGCACACGCTGAACCTCACTCACAGGAGTGCACACTGAACCTCACTCACAGGAGTGCACACGCTGAACCTCACTCACAGGAGTGCACACGCTGAACCACACTCGCAGGACTACACATGCTGAACCTCACTCACAGGAGTACACACGCTGAACCACACTCAGGAGTACACACACTGAACCTCACTCACATGTACACACACTGAACCTCACTCACAGGAGTGCACACGCTGAACCTCACTCACAGGAGTGCACATACTGAACCTCACTCACAGGAGTGCACACACTGAACCTCACTCACAGGAGTACACACTGAACCTCACTCACAGGAGTACACACGCTGAACCTCACTCACATGTACACAAGCTGAACCTCACTCACAGGAGTGTACATGCTGAACCTCACTCACATGTACACATGCTGAACCTCACTCACAGGAGTGCACACGCTGAACCTCACTCACAGGAGTACACACGCTGAACCTCACTCACATGTACACATGCTGAACCTCACTCACAGGAGTGCACACACTGAACCTCACTCACAGGAGTACACGCTGATCCTCACGCACAGGAGTGCACACACTGAACCTCACTCACAGGAGTGCACGCACTGAACCTCATTCACAGGAGTACACACACTGAACCTCACTCACATGTACACACGCTGAACCTCACTCACAGGAGTGCACATGCTGAACCTCACTCACATGTACACATGCTGAACCTCACTCACAGGAGTACACACACTGAACCTCACTCACATGTACACATGCTGAACCTCACTCACAGGAGTGCACATGGTGAACCTCACTCACAGGAGTACACACACTGAACCTCACTCACATGTACACATGCTGAACCTCACTCACAGGAGTACACACGCTGAACCTCACTCACATGTACACATGCTGAACCTCACGCACAGGAGTGCACACACTGAACCTCACTCACATGTACACAAGCTGAACCTCACTCACAGGAGTGCACATGCTGAACCTCACTCACATGTACACATGCTGAACCTCACTCACAGGAGTGCACACGCTGAACCTCACTCACAGGAGTACACATGCTGAACCACACTCATAGGAGTGCACACACTGAACCTCACTCACAAGAGTACACATGCTGAACCTCACTCACAGGAGTACACACACTGAACCTCACTCACATGTACACAAGCTGAACCTCACGCACAGGACTACACATGCCGAACCTCACTCACAGGAGTGCACATGCTGAACCACACTCACAGGAGTGCACACACTGAATCTCACTCACAGGTATACACACTGAACCTCACTCACAGGAGTACACACTGAATCTCACTCACAGGAGTACACACGCTGAACCTCACTCACAGGAGTACACACGCTGAACCTCACTCACAAGAGTACACACACTGAACCTCACTCACAGGAGTGCACACGCTGAACCTCACTCACAGGAGTACACAAGCTGAACCTCACTCACAGGAGTACACACGCTGAACCTCACTCACAGGAGTACACACGCTGAACCTCACTCACAGGAGTACACTCTGAACCTCACTCACAGGAGTACACACACTGAACCTCACTCACAGGAGTACACGCTGAATCTCACTCACAGGAGTACACACGCTGAACCTCACTCACAAGAGTACACACACTGAACCTCACTCACAGGAGTGCACACGCTGAACCTCACTCACAGGAGTACACAAGCTGAACCTCACTCACAGGAGTACACACTCTGAACCTCACTCACAGGAGTACACGCTGAACCTCACTCACAGGAGTGCACACACTGAACCTCACTCACAGGAGTACACACGCTGAACCTCACTCACAGGTACACACACTGAATCTCACTCACAGGAGTGCACACGCTGAACCTCACTCACAGGAGTACACACGCTGAACCTCACTCACAGGAGTACACACGCTGAACCTCACTCACAGGTACATACACTGAACCTCACTCACAGGAGTGCAAACTTTGAACCTCACTCACAGGAGTACACAAGCTGAACCTCACTCACAGAAGTACACACACTGAACCTCACTCACAGGTACACACGCTGAACCTCACTCACAGGAGTATATGCACACGGTGATAGTGACCCACACCAGGGCCCTGTGTAGGCCTGAAGGCAGCATTGTTCAATTGGCCCCAGACCTCCCAGGGCTTTTCCACTGGAAGCAAGCTTTCCCTTGCAGCCCTGGTTAGTGTCATACCTCCCTCAGAGGGATGCACACGCACACACACTTACATTTATACCACCATGCACACCTATACAGGCACACATTCACGCACTGCTGCCATGAGGAAATGCAGACATGCAATAGTCATGCGTGCATGCATGCACACTCACCAACACACATGCGATCACAGTCACACCCATTAACCATCATGCACATAGACGTTCACACACAGAGATATACATGCACTCCTATCATGTATGTAGGCAGTCACACAATCCATACCCACTCACAGACATGCATGCAGAAGCGTACAGCACACACTGCCTGCATACCCACAAGTGCTGTGCTGCTGTGTATGCAGATGTGCACACACACGCTCAATGTAATGCACACACATGCAAGTCACACACTAACCATCTGCAGATATGCACACATTCCTTATCATGTGTGCAGATATCCAGGCTTGTGCACACATGCTCACTAGAACACATACACACACTCATTGCCACACATACATAATGCATGTTGTCACATACTGTCATTTATCCCATACACATACATACCCATGCGAATTTTAATGCAGACTCATGCCCAGTTACACACCTCCCACATAGACATGCACATAATACACTGTCATGCAAACACACTGTCATGCTCACACATTTCCACACATGTAAAAATTCTCATATGCACACTTACATGCACAGTCACACACTTCATTTTCATGTATGGAGACAGACACTGCCATGTATGCAAATACACATATACACTAAGAATATACACACTCATACATAAGCAACATCAAGCATAGATGTGCACATGCAATCACACAGGCACTTACTGTCCAACAGTCACATGGGCACACACATGCACATTGTTACAAGTAGAAATGCACATATGGTTAGCCATGCACACTCACAGACACCCATGTAGACTTGCACAATCATGCACTATCATGTATGCAAGCTCACATGCATGTTTGCTACATTGCAGTCACACACATACACCGTGTCACATACACGCAGACCCTCTCATTGCTGTGCATCACACATCACTTACATCGGGTCATGTGTTTCCCTAGTCACACACACTTCCGTGCATGCACACGCACACAACAAGTCGTCCCTTTATCCATCCACATGCACAGTCACAAACAAACATATGCACACATACACACTCAATGCTATACATACACACATAATCAATACAACCCACTGCTGCACGTGCACACTCACACGCATGCAACCATGCATGTACCCTCACTGAACTGCATACACGATGCACACATGCATGCAACCATGCATGTGCCCTCACTGAACTGCATACACGATGCACACATGCATGCAACCATGCATGTGCCCTCACTGAACTGCATACACGATGCACATGCATGCAACCATGCATGTATCTCACTGAACTGCATACACGATGCACACATGCATGCAACCATGCATGTATCTCACTGAAGTGCATACACGATGTACACATGCATGCAACCATGCATGTATCTCACTGGACTGCATACATGATGCACACATGCATGCAACCATGCACGTACCCTCACTGAACTGCATACACGATGTACACATGCATGCAACCATGCATGTACCCTCACTGAACTGCATACAAGATGTACACATGCATGCAACCATGCATATGCCTCACTGAACTGCATACACAATGTACACATGCATGCAACCATGCACGTACCCTCACTGAACTGCATACACAATGTACACATGCTCACCACTCATGCACACATACATACTCACTGCAATGCCAGTACCCATGAGCACACTCACAATGTATGCACAATTCTACAGAATCTGCTCCACCATACTTCCAGTTATGCACACCCACACACATACTTATATACAATCACACACACACATCCGCACAGCCTTGCACAGCACCTGCTCCCGCACTCATGAATGTTCAAACATACACCCTCACTTCACATCTTCTAGGGACAAACAGCTGTCTCCGGGAGCAGCTCGGATCAAGTCCTTATTTAGGAGAATTTCCTGAATAACGCATCATCCACAAAGACGCAGTCCCACCCCAGGGAGGCAGCCATATCTCGTTACACACAGCAATTTAGCGCCTTGCTGGCTAGAAGTTTCTGCTTCAGAATACAATATTTGCTTTCTCTTCACATAAGCACAAGGCCCATTAATGGTATTTCCTCAGACAGAGAGCAGCCTGTGCTCTGAGGGTGAGCTCCGGCCCCGCCAGTAGCTGGGAGCCCCTGACGGGCCGGTGCCTTCCAGCATCACACGTGGAGTTGTGTGGGGTCCCACCACAGCGTTGGGCCTCGTCCGTGTGGCTACCTCACCCTACAGGGATCTTGGAAGCAAGGATAGATGACATCTCGATTATCTTGTCCAAAGCTCCATGCTGGGCCTGTACGGAGAATTTCTCTCTATATTCACAGAATATACATTTTCTAGGGCAATTCCTTCCTTCCTTCCTTCCTTCCTTCCTTCCTTCCTTCCTTCCTTCCTTCCTTCCTTCCTTCCTTCCTTCCTCTCTTCCCCTTCCTTCCTTCCCCTTCCTTCCTTCCTTCCTTCCTTCCTTCCTTCCTTCCTTCCTTCCTTCCTTCCTCTCTTCCTCTTCCTTCCTTCCTTCCTTCCTTCCTTCCTTCCTTCCTTCCTTCCTTCCTTCCTTCCTTCCTTCCTCTCTTCCTCTTCCTTCCTTCCTTCCTTCCTTCCTTCCTTCCTTCCTTCCTTCCTTCCTTCCTTCCTTCCTTCCTTCCTTTCTATTTTTGTTTCTTTTTTTCTGCTGATCATGAGGCTTGAACTCAGGGCCTGGGCATTGTCCCTGAGCTCTTTGCTCAAGGATAGCACTCTACCACTTTGAGCCACAGCTCCACTTCCAGTTTTCTGGTGGCTAATTGGAGATAAGTCTCACAGCCTTTCCAGCCAGGGTTGGCTTTGAACTGTAATCCTCAGATCTCAGCCTCTTGAGTAGCAGATTACAAGTGGGAGCTACTGGCACTCTGCTTTCCAGGGTAAATTTTACCAGCATGTCTTGTTGAGCCCTTGGGAACTGGGGTTCAAAGAAAAGAACAAAGCATAAAGTGATTTCCAGCCAATAGTTTAAAAAGTAGTCACCAAGATAGTATCTGTGGTGAAAACAACTGTCTTATAAAACTACACACCCCTATACATTCTGGAATTCCACCAAGAAACCCAGGCCAGAATGTTCTGGAGGCCATATTCATAAATCTGCTGAGCACCTAGAACAGTCTTAGAAATCCATGGACAGTGGACAGATGAGCATTGTTTGGCACACCAGCCACGCACGAAAGTGCTGGCACCACAGTGGCTGTGCCCCATGTCCAGGCAGACATCTGCACCCTGGGTCTCGTGTGTGTTCTGCAGAGAAGATGAGAACAGGCAAAACTGATCGCCAACAGGGAAATCAGAGAAGCGTCTTGGGGGTGGGGGCGGGGAATAAGAGGTGCTGGGTGATGCACACGTTTGGAATCTTATTTTCCCCCAGAACTGAGGACCAAACTCAGGGCCTTGCACTTGTCAGGCACGTGCTCTTCCACTGGGCGATACCCCAATCCCACATCCTGAATCTTTTTTTTTTTTTTTGGTCGGTCGTGGGGCTTGAACTCTGGGCTTGGGAGCTATGCCTCAGCTCTTCAGTTCAAGGCGAGCACTCTACCACTTGAGCCACAGTGCCACTTTCGGTTTTCTAGTGGTTTATTGGAGATAAGAGTTTCACCAACTTTCCTTGCCCATGCTGGCTTTGAACCGTGATCCTCAGATCTTAGCCTCTTGAGGAGCTAGGATTACAGGCATGAGCCGCCAGTGCCAGCCACATTCTGAATCTTTACGAGGGGTTTGCATTAGTGAGCACACAGGTTCATGGGAACTCACTTCAGGATGCACCTCAGGGACAATCAGTTTACTGGGTGGATAGGAACAGAGAGCAGGCAGGCCGGTGGGGTCAGCGGATGCACACGGTAAACACTCCCAGTGTTGGTGGACACTTGAAAACTTGCGCTGTGAGAATGTGGAGTAACGCTCACTCACTCAGGCAACTCAACTCAGGCACTCACTACGTCTGGCAACATCCACCCGCAGGGCACTTCCTGCAACAGGGGAGCTGAGTGCTATGTGCTTTCTCCTTTTGCACGCACATTTGCATGTCCACCGTGCTAACCCAGGGCTGGTCTGGTGCCCAAGTGACATCAGCAAACACAGGGTGGTTTCTGCACCACATGGGTGCCTGTGATGGGCAGAGAGACCCAATTAATGCCTCAAGCCTCGTCACCGGGCCCTGCAGGGTGAAGCCCACACCTGCCACATACTCACGAGGAGGAGGGGCTGTGTTTATGCCCCTGCACCTGGCCTCCGAGCCTGTGCAGAGTTTCCCCCCTCTCCCTGCTCTAAGTGAGCAGGTTGTCTATCATGGGAGAAGCTAAGGGATAGCCCACTGCAAGGCCCATGGTACAGTTCCTGAAAACCAAGTACCACTTTGCTGTGGCTGGCAGACAAGCCCGGGGGATTCCTGGGGGATTTGATGTCTGGTTCACCACAGAATGAGGTGGGCCAGGCCAGGGGACAAGGCCCAAGGTCCTGGGCATCTTAGAACTCATCCGGGAGGAGCCCCCAACCACCAAGTGAGTGAGTGAATGAGGAAAAGGAAACCACGGGCCCACCTCAGAGCAGGCCAGGCCACTGGGCTCACTCTACCAGAAAAGTCTGGACTCCAATAGTGAGTCCTGGAGGGCAGAGGTCTGCCTGGACCCTCACCATGCCACGGGGGCTCAGCCGGGGTACAGACATGGCCTTCCACCCTCACTTTTACCTGAGAAGCCTGGGCGAGGCCTGGGCTGGGCTGTGTGCCCAGTCTGGCCAGGTGGCTTGGCCCTGGTTAATTACATTTTAGTTACATCTTTGTCCAGCTGCACTTTAGGACTTCCAGTTACACCCTCCTGGAATTTTAGTTACAACTGTTTCTGTCCATTAACACATTGTGTTCCTGTTAATTAGCCACTCCCATTTGCAGATCGTTCACCTGAGTTCAGCCCCCAAGAGCAGAAGTGGGGTCTGCTGGATGAGAGATAAAAAAGGAGCAGCCTGCCCACGCCGAGTGCTTACTTGCAAGATCTCAGGCCAATGGCACACCCTTCTCAGAAGTGCACTCCGCTCTGCTGAGTTCCTTCAGAGCTGGTGTCCTTATTCCTATTAACACCCAACATCTCTAACAAGTGCATCTGGTCACAGCTGAAGATAGCTGAGGCCTGCTAGCTCGTTCCTCACACACATCAGGAGGCCCAGGAAGAGAATTTTTATTCTCATTAAAGGTTTATTTTTTGTTTGTTTTGTTTTTCAAACCAGTTGTAGGGCTTGAACTCAGGGCCTGCATGCTGTCTCTGAGCTTTTTTGCATATAGCTAGTGCTCTAACACTTGAGCCACCAGCCCACTTCTGGTTCTGGGGGGGCTCATTGGAGATAAGAGTCTCATGGACTGTCTTGCCCAGGCTAGCTTCCAATGGTGCTCCTGAGACCTCAGCCTCCTGAGCAGCCAGGATTATAAGCATGAGCCACCAGCGCCTGGCTCTCAAGGTTTAGCAGGCACCTGATAATGAGGCAACTTGCCTCCTGACAGTGATGTGTCACTGCCTGATCCCCTCCTTTCCAGAAGTTTCCACCACTTCTACCTAGTGTGCTCTGATGTCAGGCTCTTTCCTGGCCTCCCACACCAAGGTGACATGCTAAACCCTAACGTGAGTAGAAAACAACAGCCAGGCTCAGCACTCCTCAGAAGGCTCCATGAGGTCATGTGCTTCCTCTGCCCGCCCCCTGGCTGTGCCCAAGGACAGTGCAGCCACCTGCTGCCTGAGCACCCAGCCCGTGGAAACCACAGAAGGCGTGCTGAACACCCCTGGTGCCTGCACACACTTACCTCTGGCCCTCGCAAGTGCTCTGCAGCTTTGCCTATCCCCTGGCTGGGAAGCCACGCCTGTCCACCTGCCACGCCTGTGCGCTGCCCCACCCTGCCATTCTCAGCGTTGAGCTAGGAGGCATGTGCAGAACCAGCTGATGCACTCCGGAGGCTCCTGCTCTTGCTCCTGGCAGTGGCCCTCTGCAGCTCGGCACCAGGGCCCAGGAGAGCCGTCCTCCCTGTCCTCACTACAGTGGTAACACTCTGCAGAGCCTGCCAAGTCCACACTGAGAGCGACGCTGGCATCAATCACCCGTGAGCTCATCCTCACTCCATAAAGCCTGCATTATTACCCTGCCCCTTCTTCCCCTCCAGAGACGCGGCTGACAGCAGCTGATCCCAGGCCCAGTAGGTCTGGGGAGACGGGAGGTGGGGACAGAGATCCAGCACCTGCCAGGTGCCTGCAGAGCCCTGGGTGCTGTGCAGAAGCCAGCTCTTCCCCAGCTCTTCCACCCACTGTTCTTCCCCAGTGTCTGCCATGTTTCTTCGCAGAGGCCTAAGTGGACCTTCTTCACCACATACCATCTCTCTCCACAATGGACGCATGCACCATCCCTCGTGTGCTCAATGCTATCTACTGCATGAAGCACACAATGGAAGTCCTGAGCGGTAGGCCTGGCACTGGGCATACACCATCTTACACGCATATGACAGCAGTCCTTAAAGCAGAGTGCTCATCTCCAATTCATGAATGGGAAAGTGGAGGTTGTGACAAATGACTATCGCAGGGCTAGAATCTCATCTGAGTATTGACTGTCAGGAATTTTTTCATTCAATACAGTCCAGGAAGGGAATGTTTCTCAGCTGGCTGGTTGAGGACAGCTTAGGATCCACATGTCCTGTGGGAACTGGGATGGATCTTTGGGTCAGAAGTGAATGTACACTCTTGCTAAACCTAACCGCCCTTGATCCGGACCTCCCTTTGACCTTACGTAGTTCAGTGTCTATGGATTGTGCGCTGGTAACCTGGGAACATCCTCAAGGGTCTCCTGCAAGCTGTCAGTCCCACGAGACTGCAGCCTTATTCACGTAGTGCCCCTGCTCTCTGGACAAAAAGACCCCGCCAGCTCTGTGCTGAGCAGTGGCATGTGTCCTGCTCCAGAAGCACATCGGACTCCCTCACAGAACGTGAACTGCTGGGGATGAAAAATGTTTCAGTCAACTCTGTTTCTTCTGGACTTCATGAAAGTTTGACCTATAGTGTGTAATGGGTGGGTGGATGATTGAGTAGATGCATGGATGGGTGGGTGGATGGTTGAGTGGATGCATGGATGGGTGGGTGGATGGATGGGTAAATAGATAAGTGGATGGATGCATGGGTTAATGGCTGGATGAGTTGGTAGGTGTGTAGATGAAAGGGAAGAAATTGAGCAAACGTGAATCTTTATGGTTATTTTTTCTCAGGGTGATTTTGAAACCCAGATATAGCTATTTGTCATGATGATACAAGTGACCTTCCTACATGTGGCCAGGGAAAAGTAACTGCGGGGAGGGCTCAGAGGGCGTAATACAGACAGCACTGATGGCGCTGAAGACCGAGGCAGGGCCACAAGCCAAGGAGCGTGAGTGAGCGCTGGCAGGCGGAGGCAAGGAGGAGGCTCGCCAGGGCCTCTCAAAGAACAGAGCCCCAGGACCCCTGATGGTAGCCCAGTGAGAGTAGGCCAGCTTCTGGCCAGCGGGTCAGGAGCTGAGCCGTGGCTCTGTAAGATGCGGAATTTGTGATGCTTTATCACAGCGGAAACAGGAAACTAAGTCCGGGGTGTGTGAAGCAGGCGGCAGGCGGGCAGCTCCGCAGCCGAGGGGTCCGGCCCGCATCCTGCTCCGCCTGGTGGGCGGCTTCGTGGCCCATCACCACCTTTCTGACGCGGGGCCTGTGGCCCCTGAGCGGGGCCTGTCTGTCCTGCGTGCCCAGCGCTGCTGCCCGGCCAGCCTGGGCCCAGGGCCGGTGGGTCGTGGCGTGACACTGCCCGGGCACCGGACCTGACCCAGGGCTGGGCGGTGGGCCCGGCTGGGGGCAGCGGGCGGGGCGGGGGGGGGCGGGGGGCGGGGCGGGGGGCGGTGGGCGGCGGGCGGGGCTGGGGGCGGGGCGGGGCGGGGGGGCGGGGGGCGGGGCGGGGGCGGCGGGCGGCGGGCGGGGGGCGGGGGCGGGGCGGGGGGTGGGGGCGGGGGGCGGGGGCGGCGGGCGGGGGCGGGGGCGGGGGGCGGGGGCGGGGGCGGGGGGGTGGGGGCGGGGGCGGGGGGCGGGGCGGGGGGCGGGGGCGGCGGGCGGGGGCGGGGGCGGGGGGCGGGGGGCGGTGGGCGGTGGGCGGCGGGCGGGGCTGGGGGCGGCGGGCGGGGCGGGGGCGGGGCAGGGGGGGGCGGTGGGCGGGGGCGGTGGGCGGCGGGCGGCGGGCGGGGGCGAGGGCGGCGGGCGGGGGGCGGGGCTGGGGGCGGGGGGCGGGGGCGGGGGCGGGGGCGGGGGGCGGGGGCGGGGGGCGGCGGGCGGGGGCGGGGCGGGGGGCGGGGGGCGGGGGCGGTGGGCGGTGGGCGGCGGGCGGGGCTGGGGGCGGCGGGCGGGGCGGGGGCGGGGCGGGGGGGGGGCGGTGGGCGGGGGGCGGTGGGCGGCGGGCGGGGGCGGGGGGCGGGGGCGGCGGGCGGGGGGCGGCGGGCGGGGCGGCGGGCGGGGGCGGGGGGCGGGGGCGGGGGGCGGCGGGCGGGGGCGGGGGGCTGGGGGCGGCGGGCGGGGCGGGGGCGGGGCGGGGGGGGGGCGGTGGGCGGGGGCGGTGGGCGGCGGGCGGGGGCGGGGGGCGGGGGGCGGCGGGCGGGGGGCGGCGGGCGGGGCGGCGGGCGGGGCGGGGGGCGGGGGCGGGGGGCGGCGGGCGGGGGCGGGGGGCTGGGGGCGGCGGGCGGGTCTGGGGGCGGGGCTGGGGGCGGGGCTGGGGCGGTGGACGGGTCTGGGGGCGGGGGCAGCGGGCGGGTCTGGGGGCGGGGCTGGGGGCGGGGCTGGGGCGGTGGACGGGTCTGGGGGCGGGGCTGGGGGCGGGGGCAGCGGGCGGGTCTGGGGGCGGGTCTGGGGGCGGTGGGCGGGGGCTGGGGGCGGTGGACGGGTCTGGGGGCGGGGCTGGGGGCGGGGGCAGCGGGCGGGTCTGGGGGCGGGTCTGGGGGCGGGGCTGGGGCGGTGGACGGGTCTGGGGGCGGGGCTGGGGGCGGGGGCAGCGGGCGGGTCTGGGGGCGGGTCTGGGGGCGGTGGGCGGGGGCTGGGGGCGGTGGACGGGGCTGGGGGCGGGGCTGGGGGCGGCGGGCGGGGCTGGGGACGGGGCTGGGGGGGCGGTGGGCGGGGCTGGGGGCAGCGGGCGGGGCTGGGGACGGGGCTGAGGGGCGGTGGGCGGGGCGGGGGGGCGGCGGGCGGAGCTGGGGGCGGCGGGCGGAGCTGGCCTCGAGGCCGAGACGCACAGGGCCTGTGAGGGACTGCGGCCTGGGGGGAGGGCGTCCCCAGCCTGGCGGCATGGCGGGTTCCTGGGCGGCTGCCCGGCCCCCAGGCTGGCTTCGCAGGCCGCTGGTCACAGGCGGCCTCCCGGCCTCCTCTGGTCTCGGCCCCTGGAACACTTGAGAGCGCTCAGGGCAAAACCTTGCTGCCGCCTACCGGGCGCACAGCGGAAGCAGACGCAGGAGTCAACAAAATATGTCCCGTTGCCATGACAACTGTGCTCTAAAATAGACACACCGCGGGGGGGGGGGGGGGGGGCTGCCAGGGGGGAAGCTGCTGGAAACGCCTCCTCCAGTCTCTGGAGAGGAGCCGGGCGCCCCGCCCCGTCCCGGAGCCCCGCCCCGCCCCCAGAGCCCCGCCCCGGAGCCCCGCCCCGCCCCGGAGCCCCGCCCCGCCCCCAGAGCCCCGCCCCGCCCAGGAGCCCCGCCCCGCCCCCAGAGCCCCGCCCCGCCCCGGAGCCCCGCCCCGCCCCCAGAGCCCCGCCCCACCCCGGAGCCCCGCCCCGCCCAGGCTCCCCCCTTCCCCCTCTCCCTCCCCAGTGACTGCTGCCCGACCTTCACCAAGGACCGAGGACCCTGCCCCAGGCCTTCTGTCCCGGGGCCCGCCATGGGTGGGTGCAGCCGCAGCCAGGCCCGGCTGGGTCAGCGCCCTGCGCCCCGCCGCCGTCCGGCTCCAGCCCGCCGCGCCAGGGAAAGCGCCCTGGGCATCCCGCGCCCAGCAGCCTGGGAAGGGCGCAGCCCCGCGCAGAGAAGCCGCTTCAGAGCGGGGAGGGCGGCTTCTAGGCCTGCAGCTGGCCCGGGCCCCTTCCGACCTCCTCCCAGGATGCAGCCACAGGGCCCACGCGGCTCCACAGGGCAGCAGCAACCAGAAAAGGACACTGGCCGAGTGGACTCGACAAAAAGGTTCACAGCCACCACCACCACCATCATCATCACCATCATCATTATCATCATCACCACCATTACCACCACCATCATCACCATCATCACCACCACCACCACCATCATCATCACCATCATCATTATCATCACCACCATCATCACCACCATCATCACCACCACCACCATCACCATTACCACCATCATCACCACCATCATCATCATCACCACCACCATCATCACCACCACCACCACCACCATCACCACCACCATCATCACTACCATCATCATCACCACCACCACCACCACCATCATCACTACCATCATCATCATCACCACCACTATCACCACCACCACCATCATCATCATCATTACCACCATCATCACCACCATCATCACCACCACCACCATCATCAACACCATCACCACCACCGTCACCACCACCATCACCATCACCGTCACCACCGCCACCATCATCACCACCATCATCACCATCATCATTACCACCATCATCACCACCACCACCATCACCATCATCATTATTACCACCATCATCATCATCACCACCACCATCATCACCACCACCACCATCATCACTACCATCATGACCACCACCACCACCACCATCATCATCACCACCACCACCATCATCACCACCATCATCATCATCACCACCACCACCATCACCGTCACCACCACCACCATCACCGTCACCACCACCACCATCACCATCATCATCATCACCACCACCATCATCACCACCACCACCATCATCATCATCACCATCATCACCACCACCACCATCATCATCACCATCATCACCACCACCACCATCACCACCATCATCATCACCACCACTATCATCATCATCACCACCATCATCATCACTACCATCATTACCGCCACCACCATCACCACCACCACAGGGAGCCCCAGGTACATTCCTTCCAAGGTTCATCTACCTGGCAGTGTTTCCTCTTCTTGTGCCTGTTTATTTTTATCTGCTTTCTCTTGTCTCCACCTTTCTGCATCCCTGTCTCTTTCTCTGTGTCTCCTCTTCTGCCTACCTATCTCTCTGAGCGTGTCTCCTCTTTTCTCTTTCAGGGTCTCTATGGCCAGCCCTGTCTTCTGTGGCTTTGGTGACTGTGGCCGTTCTTGCCCACTAAGTAACACAGCAGCCGCTATCAGAACCCCTGCCTTTCCACTGCACAGATTCAAGTCCATCCCACAATAACACAAGGCTTCAGGGCCACATCAATGTCTTCCACACCTGTGGCCCGAGCTTCCTGGGAATCCCTTACAGATGGAGAAACTGAGCAAAAAGACGGACTGAGAGGCTGAGCCCCGTGGCCAGCCTGTGCCCGGGAGCACACGCCCTGCGGGCTCTGGGGCGGCTGTGCGGGTCAGAGCTGCCTCCAGTGTGATCGACCTGCTCACGGGCCGCAGCAAGCCCAGCTTCCGGTGAGTGCGGGCAAGCTGTGATCTGTGGGCACTGCAGCCGGGCCTGGGAGGCCCACCACGAGCGCCCGCCTAAACCCAGGCCGCTGCGCCCTGCTTTGTGCCTGGTGACAAAGTCTGATGGGAAGCGGCATCCTGTCCAGGTGCCCCCCAGGACGGACCCTGCACCGTCCGCAGCCCAGCCAGGAGTCCCACCCCCAAATGCACCTGTGCCAGCACCTTCCGGGAGGGGGTGGCACTGCCATCTAGTTTGAGACGTCACTCAGTCTGGAGTCGAGGTGACCCCTGCAAGGGGTGGAGCCAGGGATGAAGACTGAGGCCCTGAGCCCCTGTCCCCGTCACTGTGGGCGCGATGTGTCCCTGGGTCTCAGACACCCAACTGTCCCCCGCCAGCCTGCAGCCACCCACTCCTGGAGGATGGACTCCGGGGACACATGACTGCACACTGTCTAGACTGGACCTCCACACCTGCTCCTCCGTTGGAGGCTCCCAGCAGGGCGGGGCAAGGGCTCCTCTCCCCTGCAGGGCGCTGGGACCCTCTGAGTTTGCCCTCAGTCCTGTCTGTCAGTATGTCCAGGGCTGGAAATGGACACGTTCCCCATGTGCAGAACACAGCCGGGGACCTTCTGCCACCAGACACGTGCTTTGGCAGAGCTGATGCTGAGTTGAACGCCATGCATCCTGCCACGCACATCCCCCCCCCCCCCCCGCCGCACACAGCCAAGCCTGCTGCCCAGTTTTAGCTGTGGCCTTAAAATGGAATGTGGGTTCCTCCAGCTATTTTTTTCCATAAAAAACATATCCTTAGTTTAACTTTACATCATTTCCCCAAATAGCAGGTCTTTTTTTGTCCTTGTAAAGCCAGACCCTGTACATGATGTGTGACATCATGCTTTCATTAACTCAGGACTGTTCCCCTCTCCACGGAGGCTCCACACAAGAGCCTTCCATCGATCAGAGAAGAGGAGGAGCTTTGCAGCCTGGAGGAGGGGAAGGAGGAGGGAGGGGAGGGGGGCGAGAAGAAGAGAAGGAAGAGGAGGAGGAAGAGGAGGAGAGAGGGAGGGAGGGAGGGGAGGGGAGTAGGGAAGAAGGGAAGGAGGAGGAGGAACAGGTTGGAGGGCGGCCTGGGCCTCAGCCCCTTCTCCTTGGCGAGGTGCTGAGAAGCCTGGCTCTGCCCGCAGGGCGGCTGCTCCCTGCGTGGCTCTGCCCGCAGGGCGGCTGCTCCCTGCGTGGCTCTGTCGGCAGGGCGGCTGCTCCCTGCGTGGCTCTGCCCCTAGGGCGGCTGAGTCCTGCGTGGCTCTGTCCGCAGGGCGGCTGCTCCCTGCGTGGCTCTGCCCCCAGGGCGGCTGCTCCCTGCGTGGCTCTGCCCGCAGGGCCAGGGCGGCTGCTCCCTGCGTGGCTCTGACCGCAGGGCGGCTGCTCCCTGCGTGGCTCTGCCCCCAGGGCGGCTGCTCCCTGCGTGGCTCTGACCGCAGGGCGGCTGCTCCCTGCGTGGCTCTGCCCCCAGGGCCAGGGCGGCTGCTCCCTGTGTGGCTCTGCCCCCAGGGCCAGGGCGGCTGAGTCCTGCGTGGCTCTGTCCGCAGGGCGGCTGCTCCCTGCGTGGCTCTGCCCCCAGGGCCAGGGCGGCTGCTCCCTGCGTGGCTCTGTCCGCAGGGCGGCTGCTCCCTGCGTCCCTCTGTCCGTAGGGCGGCTGCTCCCTGCGTGGCTCTGCCCCCAGGGCCAGGGCGGCTGAGTCCTGCGTGGCTCTGCCCCCAGGGCGGCTGCTCCCTGCGTGGCTCTGCCCCCAGGGCCAGGGCGGCTGAGTCCTGCGTGGCTCTGTCCGCAGGGCGGCTGAGTCCTGCGTGGCTCTGTCGGCAGGGCGGCTGCTCCCTGCGTGGCTCTGCCCCCAGGGCGGCTGCTCCCTGCGTGGCTCTGCCCCCAGGGCGGCTGCTCCCTGCGTGGCTCTGCCCCCAGGGCTGCTGCTCCCTGCGTGGCTCTGCCCCCAGGGCGGCTGCGTCCTGCGTGGCTCTGCCCCCAGGGCGGCTGAGTCCTGCGTGGCTCTGCCCCCAGGGCGGCTGCTCCCTGCGTGGCTCTGCCCCCAGGGCCAGGGCGGCTGAGTCCTGCGTGGCTCTGTCCGCAGGGCGGCTGAGTCCTGCGTGGCTCTGCCCGCAGGGCGGCTGCTCCCTGCGTCCCTCTGTCCGCAGGGCGGCTGCTCCCTGCGTGGCTCTGTCGGCAGGGCGGCTGCTCCCTGCGTGGCTCTGCCCCCAGGGCGGCTGCTCCCTGCATGGCTCTGTCCCCAGGGCCAGGGCGGCTGCTCCCTGCGTGGCTCTGCCCGCAGGGCGGCTGAGTCCTGCGTGGCTCTGTCCGCAGGGCGGCTGCTCCCTGCGTCCCTCTGTCCGCAGGGGGGTTGCGTCCTGTGTGGCTCTGCCCCCAGGGCGGCTGCTCCCTGCGTGGCTCTGTCGGCAGGGTGGTTGCACCCTGCGTGGCTCTGTCCACAGGACGGCTGCTCCCTGTGTGAATAGCTTGGGAGGGTGGTAGGAAGTGTGGCTCTGTCCCTGTGTGGACAGCTGAGTGGATCCCTTCACGCTGCCAAGTTGAAGTCCTCTCGGGAGCTTAAGATCTGAAGCTGTCCACTCAAAATCAGCCAGGGTGGGCAAATCTGAAAGACTTATCTCCAATTAACCATCAAAAGGCTGAAAGTGGAGGCATGGGGCAAGTGGTATAGGGCCAGCATTTGAGTAAAAGCTCTCAGGGACAGTCCCCCGACCGTGAGTTCACGTCCTAGTACCGGCACACACGCCTGCGCACACACACACATACACGCACATGAAGCATTTGTTTTCGTGGTGTGTCAGAAAGCTTCAGCTTTTGGTGTTTCTTGGCCGTTAAAGGCACAGGGGTGGAAGTCGCTGGAGGCCACGCTGGCCAGGAAAGGACAAATCTGGGGCTCGCGCTCTGGTCCCCCCCGCCCCCGCAGCATCCTGACCACGAGGCCATGGCGCTTCCATGACTGTCAGGATAACGGAGAGAAACCAAACCAGGAAGAAACCGGAAAGGCCTTGAACGAGGAAATACGTGAGGAGCCCTGTGCAGGAATCTAGGAGAGTGCGTGAGGAGCCCTGTGCAGGAATCTATAATTCAATTTTCCTCTATAATTTTTACTCACAGACAAGAAAATCAGACTTGCTGGTGATTTAGATATCAGGGTTGGCCTAAAAAGTTTTTAAAATAACTATGATTAATATGCTAAGTAAGGGAAATACGCAAAATGGAAGATAAAGAATTCCAAGAGAGACTTTAAAGCCATCAAAAGAGGTTGAACAGACATGCCAGAACTAAAAAGCCCACAATCTCTGAAGTGAAGAAGTCTATTCAGTAGATTTAAACACAGCCTGAGGAGAGCAGCACCCAGCGGAAGTAACGGAGACAGCCGTGATCGTCCTGCTAACGGAGATGCAGAAAGAGGCCGAGCGTAGCTGGCGAGGGGTGGGGCCCAGGCGGGCAGCCGAGCCCGCAACGGGCTTCCAGGTGGAAGGGTAGAAGGGTCCCGCCAACCCACGGTCTGTACCTGGAAAAATACCTTCCAGAAATGAAGGCACTAATAATGCCAACATTCTTTTCAGAGAAATGAAAGCAGAGAGAATTTGTTGAACTTTTTCACTTCAGGGAATCATTCAGGGGCTGGGAAGGTGGCTCAAGTGGTAGAGCGCTCGCCTTGAGCTGAAGAGCTGAGGGACAGCGCCCAGGCCCAGAGTTGAGGCCCTACGACCGACAAAAAAGAAGAAATCCTTCAGGACATTCTTTGGACAGTAGGACAATCCCAACTCAAGTGTGAACAGAAAAGGGTGGGGGGAGCCAGCACAGGGCCCGAGTGTGAGCAGGAAAGAGGGTGCCAGCCAGGTTGGGCCCGAGTGTGAAAAGCTCTTCTGAGCTGTGCTGGGGCGGAGCAGGTGTACAGAGGCTTTTCTGGGCTTGGGCCCACAGAGAGCAGGAAGGGCAGACGGGGAGACACGTAATGACACAGAAGGGCAGGGGAAGCAAGTAGAATCAAATTCATGAGGGTCTTCCTTTGTCAGTTCTGCTACAAAGGAGTCTAGCAGCAAGCCAGACTGGCAGACCATGCCTTGAGACACCGCTGTGTGGGGCCCAGGGGTAGCTGTGGGGAAGGGGGTCTGTGATGTGGCTGTGGGGAGGGGTCTGTGATGTGGGGAGGGGTCTGTGATGTGGCTGTGGGGGGTCTGTGATGTGGCTGTGGGGGATCTGTGATGTGGCTGTGGGGGATCTGTGATGTGGCTGTGGGGAGGGGTCTGTGATGTGGGGGAGGGGTCTGTGATGTGGGGGAGGGGTCTGTGATGTGGCTGTGGGGAGGGGTCTGTGATGTGGGGGAGGGGTCTGTGATGTGGCTGTGGGGAGGGGTCTGTGATGTGGCTGTGGGGAGGGGTCTGTGATGTGGGGGAGGGGTCTGTGATGTGGGGGAGGGGTCTGTGATGTGGCTGTGGGGAGGGGTCTGTGATGTGGCTGTGGGGAGGGGTCTGTGATGTGGGGGAGGGGTCTGTGATGTGGGGGAGGGGTCTGTGATGTGGCTGTGGGGAGGGGTCTGTGATGTGGCTGTGGGGAGGGGTCTGTGATGTGGGGGAGGGGTCTGTGATGTGGGGGAGGGGTCTGTGATGTGGCTGTGGGGGGTCTGTGATGTGGCTGTGGGGAGGGGTCTGTGATGTGGCTGTGGGGAGGGGTCTGTGATGTGGCTGTGGGGAGGGGGCCTGGGACAGAGCAGGTCTGCAGAGGCTTTGCTGGGCTGAGGCCTGCAGAGGAGAGCAGGCGGATGGATGGAGGCCATGTTGGAGTTTTCCCCCAAGCCAGGCACTGGGCCCCGATGGCCCTTGAGAGCACTTTCTGGGCGGCTTCCATCCCACACTAGCTAGGGACCTGCTGCAGGGCCTGGCCAGGCTGCTGCTGTGGCAGTACCCCTCCAACGCCCCGCTCCTTCCGGCTCCTTCCAGCAGGCCCCCTTGAGCCCTCAGCATGGGTATGAGATGCTGCGAAGCTGAACATGACCATCTCTGACCTTTCTCTAACAGCAAAATGTCAAATGCAGGTTTGACTCTGCTGACACAAGCCGTTTACAGTGTTTTGAGTGTCACCTTGTGAGCAGCCAGCTCTGTCTGTCGTGGGTGGAGTTACCTCGCATGCGGTGGCTTCCCTGTGGTGTATCAGTGTGTGGAGACAATCTCTTGAGGAAGCACCATTTTCCCCCCTGGTCCTGGGGCTTGAACTCTGGGCCTGGGCACATTCCCTGAAGTTTTTATTTGCTCAAGATAAGGGCTCTACCACTTGAACCACAGTGCTACTTCCAGCTTTTTTGATAGTTTATTGGAGATAAGTCTCAAGGAGCCTCCTGCCCAGGCTGGCTTTGAACCATGATCCTTAGATCTCAGCCTCCTGAGTAGCTAGGACGCAGGCCTGACCCATCAGCACCCAGCTGGAAGCGCTTATTTTAAGTGGATAAATTTATACTTGATGACAGAAAGGAATTAAACTGGAAGTCTTACAATTTTGTAGGAGCTAAGTATGGTATTCGACATGTTTTTATCTTTTATTTGCCAGAGAAATGAACTCTGAATAAAGTCATAAAGCCGGTATCCATGGAGACATCCCGCCTGCAGTCTACAAGTCACAAAGGTCACGTCACCGCAGAAGGCCTGGACCCGGGGGACATCCACCAAGCACACCAGGGAAAGAACAGAGGGACCGAAACTGCAAATGCATTAGCCACAAAATGAGAACCTGGCGGAAGACAGTGATTGAAGAAGGAGATAAAAAGATAATGTTTAAAAGATGAACTTCACGAAGAGACAGCTAAGCATTGGATCAGAACACAACAGACAATTCTATGTCAAGAATAACAAATGTTATTAAATATCTAATGTAAAGAACTTTGTATTAGTTTTGCTCTAATGAACATAGACCTAAGTTTTAAGAATTTTATTGATTGATAGAACTATGTGATGGGCGTAGCATGTGATATAATGGAGGTGTTGGTCCACTGGAAAGTTCTGATTTCATCCTGCATTATGTTTGGCATCCGCTTTGTGCACAAGCACGGCGTTTGGACCGTCATTCGGTTACCCAGTGTCTCTGAGCCCCAGCAGCCAAAGCTCTGCTGGCAGCCAGGTAACAATGGTGGCGCCAGTCACCTTGGCGAGGTGACTGCAGACAGGGCAAGTGGCACTCATAACAAGGGCCCCTCCCCGAGAGCATAGTCACACAATGGTCAGCGTGTCCAGGCAGGGTGACAGACGCCACCGAGACAGCCAGGGTTGTAGCAAGAAAGCAATGTGTGACAAATGACTTGATTGTAGTTATATGGGACACTTCCTCATTACTAAACAGCAGAGCCTTGAGGAATTTGTAAATCAGGTCAGCAAGGGGGAAAACGATGCCTAAATTAGAATTCATGCTTCTCAGTGTGGTGGTGCATGCCTCTTATCCCAGCTGAATAGTAAGTAGAGAAAGAAGATGGCTGGGGAGTGTGGCCGGGGTGGAACCGTGCTGGCTCAGCGAGTGTGAGGCCCCGGAACAATCTCTTGTCTCCCTCACGCAAAAAATGAAAGATTAATTACTGAAACTATGTTGTCCAGTAGCTCTGCGGACACACGCCTGTAATCCCACCAACTTGTTAAGGAGGATCTTAAGTCCAGGAAAAGATAGAAAAGATAGGAAGACCCTGCTTTAAGAACAAAAATAGCTGGGCGCTGGTGGCTCACACTGTAATCCTACCTACTCAGAAGGCTGAGATTTGAGGATCAAAGTTTGAAACTGGCCCAAGCAGAAAAGTCCCTGTGAGCCTCTTATCCCCAATTAACCACTCTAAAATCAGACAGGGAGCTGTGGCCTAATTGGTAGAACGCTAGACTTAAGCACAAAGAGGCTCAGGGGCTTGAACTCAGGCCTCCCACGTGAGAATTAGCATCACGGATGGACATAGTAACAGAAACCCAACCAAGAAGATATAAAAAGATTCAACGCAACACCCCTCAAAGTCCTAATGTTGTTCTTCGCAGAAACAGAAAGAGCAATCCAAAATTTCATAGGAAGTATAAAACTTCCTAACTGCCAAAAGGAATTCCTAGCAAAAGGAGCAATGCTGGAGTTACTACTACATCAAATTATACAGTCACAAATAAGCTTAGGACTGGCACAGAAGCAGGCCCAAAGACCAATAGAACAGAGTGAAATACCAGAAACAAAACCACACAGCTACAGCCATCTAAATTTTGACAATGGAGCCAAAAAACATACGTTGGAGAGAAAGTCATCCCTTCAACAAATGGTGCTGCAGGAGACGAAAGCTAGATTCCTATCGTTCCTCCCATAGAAAACTACACTCCAAATGAATCAAAGAACTGAAACTAATAAGCAAAGCTTTAAATTTACTACAGGAAAGCAAAGGGGAAAAAAACAGGAAGATATACGCACAGGCAATTATTTCTGAATAGAACTCCAGTTGTCCTGAAAACAAGAACAAGAACTGAAAAATGGAAATGCATCAAATCAGAAACACAAGAAACAAAAGACCAAAACCACAGGAGAACTCTCAGAATGGGAGAAAATCTTTAGCAGCTATTCAACAGATGAAGGGTTAATATCCAGAATATGTCAAGAGATAGATGAACCAAACCAGAGTAGGAGCGATCCAATTAATAAATGGGAAAGCTAACTGCAAGACAGTTCTCAGAAAAAGGAATACAAACGGCTGATGCACGGAGAACTGTGCACCATCTTTCTCTGAGCAATAAAGGAAATTCAAGTCAAAACTACACTAAGATTCCACCCATCCCACTCAGCATGGCCATCATGGAGAAAACAAGGGCTGGCAGGGATGCGGTGCTCAGAAACCTCACACTCTGCTGGTGGGTGAACGCGGGTGAACATGGTGGAAATCACAAAACTAGAACCAGACCTGCCCTCTCCCACGGCTGTACCACTGCTGTGCATGCAGCTGACAGTTTACAAAAGACGCCTGAATCCATGCTCATTGCAGATCTGCTCACATAGCAGAACCGTGGAGGCAGCAAGGAGCCCTCACGTGGGTAAGTGGGTAAGTGTAAGACCCCTGTGTGCGTGGAGCACTGCGGCCGTGAAGGACGGCAGAGTCAGGACGTTTGCGGGAGAATGGAGAGACCTGGAGAGCAGTACAGCCGGTGAGATCACCAACACCACGCCGAATGTACGTGTGTTCACTAGCTGTGTGGAAGCTAGGCCGAAGAGATGCACACTCATCTCGAGACGTGTGCACAGGTGGGAGCCCTGCCGACAGACAAGCGTGTGCTCTTCATAACCTCAGTAACTGTCAAAACACTTAGCACTGTTAATATTAATGTAAGGTATACTAAGTAGGTAGGTTTCATTAGGTAGCCGATGAAGAGAACACCATGCACTATTCAGGCAGGAAAAGAAGTGTATTTACTGAACTGCTGCCCCCGCCTTGCAGGCTGGAGAGGCATGGCTGAAAAAGGAAGGGGCGACCCACCCCTGGGCCAGGACTGATCTAGGCCAGGGACAGGAAGGGGTGTGGCCAGGGACAGGAAGAGATGTGGCCAGGGACAGGAAGGGGTGTGGCCAGGGACAGGAAGAGATGTGGCCAGGTGGGGGAAAGGTGTGGCCACACTGGATCTGGATGTGACCACAGGGTCTGGGACCCTCCTAAGGTCAGATGGGAGGCCTGTGACCACAGGTGGCCCAGGATGTGACCTAGCAGGAGGGGAAGGTGACTGCTTCCAGGTCTGCCAGTTACCTAGGTAACAGATACTGGGCGGAGACTTAGCCAGGAGGGAGGGAGGGGTCTGCAGGGGGCTGCGCGGCCTGGGCAGACCTTAGGATTAATGCTGCCAATGCTTGGCAATGTTCGTGGTCTCATAACTCATTAATATGTTTGTATATGTAAGTGCGCCTTGATTCTGACAATGGAGCTATAGAGGAGGAGGAGAGGAGGGAAAGAGGGAGTTGGAGGATAAAAACTTTTAAAATCCATTGGACCTGTGTCTGAGGACAGAATAAGGAATCACAACAAGAGCTGTGATCAGTAGTGGGAAAGAGAGAGCCTCAGAGGGTCGTTCTGATCCGAACAGGACGTGTGACCTTGGAAATGCCACCGAGAAGCCTCTGGTGCTATTAACATACACTAAAATAGTGACTAAGCCACGCACCCTGTAATCCTAGCTATGCCTTGGGCTGAGACAGAGAAGCAAAGCTCACCGGCAGCCCAGGAGGAAAGTCTGTGAGAGCCTGACCTCCAATTCACCACCAATACGCTGAGAGTGGAGCTCAAGTTGTAGAGGGCTAGCCTTGAGAAAAACAGACAGCACTTAGGTCCTGATTTCAGGAGGAAGGAAGGGAGGGAGGGAGGGAGGCAGGGAGGGAGGGAGGGAGGGAGGGAGGCAGGGAGGGAGGGAGGGAGGGGAGGGGAGGGAGAAAAAAAGGGAGGAAGGAAGGAAGGAAGGAAGGGAGAAAAAGAAAAAGAAAAGATAGGAAAATAAGAGTCCCGGTGGGAGGGGGAGGGGGAAGGCTAACAAGATGAAAGAGGAGGAAGATGGCTGAAGTAGCTTATTTCCATGTATGAAAATTAAACAATGCGATCTGTTGGGATTGTTTGGGGAAGGGCAAGGGGAAGAAGTGGAGGAAGGGGAAAGAAGGCAGGAGGTGGGTCAGCTTTCATTGTGGAAATGTCACACGAGGCCCCGGGACCCCCAGCGTATGCACATGAGCCATGATAAACTGTGGCCCTGTGCCGCACAGCGGGCCAGGGCCTGCGCTCACGCTCAAGGCCCGCGGCCTGGCTGATAAGGTCGCTCATCCCGCACAGCCGGCCAGGGCCTGTCCTCATGCTCAAGCCCCGCGGCCTGGTTAAGTCTGCTCATCCCGCACAGCCGGCCAGGGCCTGCGCTCGCACTCAAGCCCCGCGGCCTGGCTGATAAGGTTGCTCGTCCTGCCTGGAATATCTGCCACTGCCCTTTGCAAGCAGTCTGGAGGCCAGCGTTGCCACGAATGTGGTCTCCAAGAGCCGCACACAGGGAAACGTCAGGAGTGGGGGCTGGGCAGCCCCGCCAGGCCGACACACGGGAAGAAGAGATGGAAGGATTAAGGGTGGAGGCTGAACTTATCTGAACACAAAAGGACTCCGGGGTGGTAGAGCACTTTCCTAGCAAGTGGGAGGTGCGGGGATCAAATCCCGATAGTGTTTAGTTGAGCCCATTTTAAATTAGTGTGTGAGTGGGGCAGGCACATCTGCTCTCCTTTCTCCTGACGCTCCTCTGAAGCCTTGGGAAAAGGACCAACACCAACGTCCTGCATGCCGCACCCCCCCCCCCCCCCCCCCCCGCAGGCATTAGCACCAGCCTTTGTTAGAAATGTGCTCCACAAACGAGCAAGATGCAAACGTAAACAGGTCAGCACAGCCCATCCTGCAACCAAGCAACTTGGCTTCAGTTGCTAAGCGTAAATGTCCACGCTGCAGAGTGTTCTGTGTATTAGCAGTCCCCTGCACTAATTGCCTGTGAGAACCTGCAAGTTCGCAGCGGCCAGCCTGCCACCCTAGGGGGCAAGGGGACAAGGGGCAGAGGGGGGGGAAGGGGGGCAGAGAAGGCGGGGGAGGGGAGGAGGGGGAGGGGGAGGGGCGCAGCTCCTGGGTGGGATCTGAACCCCATCCAGCTGCTGGAGAGAGGGCTGTTCTGCTCATGGCTTGGTTGGAACTAAGCCAGGGCCTTTTGCTGGTGGAGAGAGGACAGGGCACAAGTGTGTGTGTGTGTGTGTGTGTGTGTCTGTCTGTCTGTCTGTGTGTGTGTCTCTCTGTCTCTCTGTCTGGTCTTGCTCTCTTTTCTCCTGAGACCTTAAGAGTGACTCTTGGCTCCTCCCGGGTGACCTTATCCACCCTGCCACCTCCTGGGTCACCCAGACCTGGTTGATGACGTGTCCGCCAGGGTCCCTCACAGTGGGTGACCTTCCAGTGAGTGGCTCTGTCTCTGGCTGCGCCCCACACCGGCCCCCGAGGCCACGTGCCGGGGGCCGGGCACCTTCCCGCCCCTCCCTCTCCCTGCCCCCCCAAGGTGTTTGGGCGCCCCAGTGGCTGTGGGCAGGGCACCTGGCACCGGCGGCCCCTGTGGCCTCGAGCAGGGGTCCTCGCAGAGGACTGGCTCTGCGCAGTCTGGGCCCCGAAGCCCCTAAGCCCCGGGCACATTTCTCAGAGCCCCACGGGCCTGGGGATCCTGCCAGGGCAGCCACCGCCACCTTGGCCCTGGCGGACAGGCGGCTGCTCCCCAGGGGCTGCCGCGGATGTGGGCGCAGCCACCTCCGCTGGGGCCAGTCCTCATCCCAGCCAGTGACCGGCTGGCAGCGGCTCCACAGGACGAGGCTCAGCCGGAAGGTGAACTGGGGAGTGGAGATCAAGCATGCTTAGTTCGGGTTAGCTCGGCACCCCATTTTCCTACAAAATCCCCCCCCCCCCCCCGGGCCTGGGAAGGTGGCTCAGTGGTAGAGCACTTGCCTTGCATGCCTGAGGCCCTGGGTTCGATTCCTCAGCACCACATAAGCAAAAAGAAAAAAGCCGGAAGTGGTGCTGTGGCTCAAGTGGTAGAGCGCTAGCCTTGAGCTGAAGAGCTGAGGGACAGCGCCCAGGCCCAGAGTTCAGGCCCCACGACCGGACCCAAAAACAAAACAAAACAAAAAATCCCTCCCCCCAAAGAGAGAACAAGGTGCGTCTGCCCTGTGCGGACGGCATGGTTGTGTTTGCTGCGCCTCGGCCCACTGCCCGCACGGCGCTCCTGACAGCCCGTGGGCGGTGCTCGGCCCGCACCCCTCGCCGCACCCTCCCGGCAGTTACCTCGATGTTGATGTTGCGAGTGTGTCTTTCTCTGGACACGGGTGTAAGGCATCTCGCTTCCCACGGCATCGACGGCTGCGCAGCTGCAGCCCCGCCCGCAGGGCCTCTGTGTGTATTTACGTGAGCTCTTCTTCTGCTGTTTGACTTCCACGCAGAAAAGTGCTAAGCAGTGATTTTCACACCTGTGTGCCAGGTCGGCACAGGGAAGGAGCGTTCCTTTCAAAGATGGCCTCGTGGCAATCAGAAGCGGCCCTGCCAGACTCCCCAGCGTCCTGCAAGGTGTGTGGCCTGAGACTCGCTCAGAGGAGGAACGGTGTGGTGTGGGTGCTCCTGGGCCCCTGTGCTGCTGACGGTCAGTCACTGCGTGGCGCTTGGACACCGGGTCCGTCCACTCGGGGGTCGGGGCTTCTGCTCCATGCACAAGGCCTGGCCACACACGGCTGCTCTGTGGAGGCTCGGCCGCATACCCTGCGCGTGTGCCAAGGGCACGGGATCCTGGTGCCGGCATGCAAGCGTGTCTGCTTACATGGGCTTGTCTGGTTTCTAGAATAGTTTCACCAATTTGTGCGGCAGCTGGCACTCAGGCCTGCCCCCTGGGGTAACGTGGGATTCCCCACAAAGGAGAGCACCGGCCCTTGGTGTAAATTACCTGTTCCCGTCTCCTGCTCCATCCCCGCAGGTTTCCTGACTTTCCCTCACCAGGGACCAATATCATGGCTTTCTTCTCCTGAAAATGGCTCGCTATTTCTCTTCCTGCTGGACGTGTCCAGGGCTTCATGAGTTATGAGTATTGCAGGCATTTCCCCAAATGTGGGTTTATTTGCAAGGAACCGCCCATCCGCTCCAGCTCATCCGACTTTCTTTCTCTTCAGCTCAGCATTATGGTTCTGCGGAGGCCATAAAATGTCCATAACCACCAAGGTGTGCAGCCACCGCCACGCACCCAGAGCTCCGTCACCGCCACGAGACAGCGCCCATGGCGGCCGCGGGCACCCCTTCCTCCCAGATCTGCGCCAGGACACCTGTGTGTGCTTGTGGCTGGCTTATGGTGGTTGCCACAATTCCCAAGGTTTGCCAAGATGTAGCATGTAACACAGCATGCTCCTCGAGCCACAGCATCTTCCCGGAGTCAGACTCCTCCCCGTGTCAGAGCGGGCTCTTCCTGCCAGAGCATCCTCCTGTGTCAGAGTGTCCTCCTGTGTCAGAGCGGGCTCTTCCTGCCAGAGCATCCTCCTGTGTCAGAGTGTCCTCCTGTGTCAGAGCGGGCTTCTCGTACCACAGCTTCCTCCTGGAGTCAGACTCCTCCCCGTGTCAGAGTCCTCCCTGTGTCAGAGTCCTCCTGTGTCAGAGTGCTCCCCGTGTCAGAGTGCTCCCTGTTCAATGCATATTACAACTTTCTGCTACACAAGTGGACATGGTGCTCCTCTTCTGCAGGGGTGGACATGGTGCTCCTCTTCTGCAGGAGTGGACATGGTGCTCCTTCTGCAGGAGTGGACATGGTGCTCCTCTTCTGCAGGAATGCACATGGTGCTCCTCTTCTGCAGGAGTGGACATGGTGCTCCTTCTGCAGGAGTGGACATGGTGCTCCTTCTGCAGGAGTGCACATGGTGCTCCTCTTCTGCAGGAGTGGACATGGTGCTCCTTCTGCAGGAGTGGACATGGTGCTCCTTCTGCAGGAATGCACATGGTGCTCCTCTTCTGCAGGAGTGGACATGGTGCTCCTCTTCTGCAGGAGTGGACATGGTGCTCCTTCTGCAGGAGTGGACATGGTGCTCCTTCTGCAGGAGTGGACATGGTGCTCCTCTTCTGCAGGAGT
This sequence comes from Dipodomys spectabilis, assembly GCF_019054845.1. Classification (NCBI taxonomy): domain Eukaryota; kingdom Metazoa; phylum Chordata; class Mammalia; order Rodentia; family Heteromyidae; genus Dipodomys; species Dipodomys spectabilis. The sequence goes on from NW_024870801.1 coordinate 532,336, forward strand.
GGACATGGTGCTCCTTCTGCAGGAGTGCACATGGTGCTCCTCTTCTGCAGGAGTGGACATGGTGCTCCTTCTTCTGCAGGAATGGACATGGTGCTCCTTCTGCAGGAGTGGACATGGTGCTCCTCTTCTGCAGGAGTGGACATGGTGCTCCTTCTGCAGGAGTGGACATGGTGCTCCTTCTGCAGGAGTGGACATGGTGCTCCCTCTGCAGGAATGCACATGGTGCTCCTCTTCTGCAGGAGTGGACATGGTACTCCTTCTGTAGGAGTGGACATGGTGCTCCTTCTGCAGGAGTGGACATGGTGCTCCTTCTGCAGGAGTGGACATGGTGCTCCTTCTGCAGGAGTGGACATGGTGCTCCTTCTGCAGGAGTGGACATGGTGCTCCTTCTGCAGGAGTGGACATGGTGCTCCTCTTCTGCAGGAGTGGACATGGTGCTCCTTCTGCAGGAGTGGACATGGTGCTCCTTCTGCAGGAGTGGACATGGTGCTCCTTCTGCAGGAGTGGACACGTGGTGCTGTCCCCTCCTGGGCTGAAGCCTCAGCAGAGCCAGTGGCACAGCCATGGTGAATGCAGATGTGCAAACTCTTCTTTCAGTCTGTGCTCTCTGTTTTCTGGGCATATACCTACAGACAGAACTTGGGCTCTGATGGCAGTCCTACGTTGATTGTTTGAAGCAGCACCCGTGCTGTGTCAGGCCGCCACACGTTGGGGAGCATGCCCCATTCACCCCAGCCCCATGCCCACGGGCAGCAGGCCCCGTCCACCCCAGCCCCGTGCCCCATGGTCAGCAGGCCCTGTGCACCCCAGCCCCGTGCCCGTGCCCCATGGGCAGCAGGCCCTGTCCACCACGGCTCCGGTGGCCCAAAAGGGCTCTTTCTTTGAGAGCTTCCCTCACACCCGTGCTTGCCCCTCTCCTCTGGAGACGAGACGCCCTGGGGTGGGGAGATGGCTGAGTTTCCTTTAAGAAGATTCTTCTTTGGTTTCGGTAGTTTTGCTACAGCGTGTCGGCTATACTTATTCTACTTGGAGTTTGGGAACCTTGTTTCTGGCTTGCTGTGTTTTTTCTGCTGGGAACGAGCCACTGCCAGCTGCTCTGTGTGGTCTCCGGGCTGCACCCGCCTGTGTGTGCTGCGAGCCCAGCCACTTGGGAGGAGAGATTCGAGAAGAAGGATCAGAGCCTGAGGCGGGCTGAGGCGGGCTGAGGCGGGCTGAGGCGGGCTGAGGCGGGCTGGGCGCCTGGCCGCTGCTGACGCCTCCCCTCCACTCTGTGCGGCGGCTCCTCGTGTCCCCACGCCTGTCACCACGCCCCGCAGCCCCACACTCCACATCCCCACACCCCGCGTCCCCACACCCCCAGCCTGTCCACGCCCCGCGTCCCCACGCCCCGCGTCCCCACGCCCCGCGTCCCCACGCCCCGCGTCCCCACGCCCCGCAGCCCCACGCCCCGCGTCCCCACGCCCCGCGTCCCCACGCCCCGCGTCCCCACGCCCCGCAGCCCGTCCACGTCCCGCATCCCAACGCCCCGCAGCCCCACGCCCCGCAGCCCCACGCCCCGCAGCCCCACGCCCCCAGCCCGTCCATGCCCCGCAGCCCCACGCCCCGCAGCCCCACGCCCCCAGCCCGTCCATGCCCCGCAGCCCCACGTCCCGCAGCCCCACGCCCCGCAGCCCCACGCCCCGCGTCCCCACGCCCCGCGTCCCCACGCCCCGCGTCCCCACACCCCGCAGCCCATCCACGTCCCGCATCCCAACACCCCGCAGCCCCACGCCCCGCAGCCCCACGCCCCGCAGCCCGTCCATGCCCCGCAGCCCCACGTCCCACAGCCCCACGCCCCGCAGCCCCACGCCCCGCGTCCCCACGCCCCGCGTCCCCACGCCCCGCAGCCCCACGCCCCGCGTCCCCACGCCCCGCGTCCCCACGCCCCGCGTCCCCACGCCCCGCGTCCCCACACCCCGCAGCCCGTCCACGTCCCGCATCCCAACGCCCCGCAGCCCCACGCCCCGCAGCCCCACGCCCCGCAGCCCCACGCCCCGCAGCCCCACGCCCCGCAGCCCCCGCGCCCCGTGTCCCCATACCCCGCAGCCCGTCCACGCCCCGCAGCCCCACGCCCCACAGCCCCACGCCCCACAGCCCCACGCACCGCGACCCCACACCCCGCAGCCCCACGCCCCGCGTCCCCACGCCCCGCGTCCCCACGCCCCGCGTCCCCACGCCCCGCGTCCCCACGCCCCGCAGCCCGTCCACATCCCGCATCCCAACGCCCCGCAGCCCCACGCCCCGCAGCCCCACGCCCCGCAGCCCCACGCCCCCAGCCCGTCCATGCCCCGCAGCCCCATGTCCCACAGCCCCACGCCCCGCAGCCCCACGCACCGCGTCCCCACACCCCGCAGCCCGTCCACGCCCCGCAGCCCCACGCCCCGCGTCCCCACGTCCCGCAGCCCCACGCCCCACAGCCCCGCGCCCCGCAGCCCCACGCCCCGCAGCCCCACGCCCCGCAGCCCCACGCCCCGCAGCCCCCGCGCCCCGTGTCCCCACACCCCGCAGCCCGTCCACGCCCCGCAGCCCCACATCCCACAGCCCCACGCCCCGCGTCCCCACGCCCCGCAGCCCCACGCCCCACAGCCCGTCCATGCCCCGCAGCCCCACGTCCCACAGCCCCACGCCCTGCGTCCCCACGCCCTGCAGCCCCACGCCCCGCAGCCCCACGCCCTGCAGCCCCACGCCCCGCAGCCCCATACCCCGCAGCCCGTCCACGCCCCGCAGCCTGTCCACGCTGCCCTCACCGGGCAGTGGACACAGCCGTGCTTCCTCCTGTCCTCACGTGCAGCCTGGGTCCCTCTCTAAGGCCGGGCCATGTCTGACAGGAGGCTGCGTGCCCTCTGGTGCCCACTGAGCTGCTCTCCCATCCCCCCCTTCCCCGCAGCCTGGCTCCTTCCCTGTGCCCAGGGGCCTCTGGCTTACCCTGGGGTGAAGTCCAGTTCTATTTCCTCAGACCCTGGCTCCACCCACTCTCTGGCCCCACCCACTCTGGCCCCACCCACTCTCTGGCTCCACCCATTCTCTGCCTCCATGGGCAGTTGGCCCAGGAGACCACAGCACCCCACACTGTCACGGGCAAGGTTAAAGAAGGACACGGTGACTGGTGGCTGACCGAGGTGCCAGGCTGCCACTCCGCACCCACACAGGAATCCTCGGTCGGCCATCTCTCCTGACACCTTTGCCCAGACCTGGGCTGAGCCAGACTTCCTGCTGCAGACTTCCTGTCCCTCGGGACAGGGACTTGTGGCCCACCGCGTGGCAGGGGACAGGGAGGGGGGCCTCGTCATCACATGGCTGAAGATGATCTTAAAGTCCAGGCAGGGATGGGATGGCCGCCACCACCCTGGTGATGGGCAGGTGGCCCTGGAGGGGCGGGGCTCTGCCCACCGGGACCTGGTGACGGGCAGGTGGCCCTGGAGCGGCGGGGCTCTGCCCACCGGGACCTGGTGACGGGCAGGTGGCCCTGGAGCGGCGGGGCTGTGCACACTGGGAGCCCATGAAGTGCAGATGGCTCTAGTGTGCGTTGGAAAAGGACTCTGGGTGTGCTATGCTCAAGTGGTAGAAGGGCTAGGCTTAGCAAAAGAAGTTTGGGGATAGCACCAAAAGAAAGAAGGTGGAAGAGGAGGAGGAGGAGGAGGAGGAGGAGGAGGAGGAGGAGGAGGTGGCAGTAGCCACATGGCCACCCCACTGAGGAAGGCTGAGAGTAGATGAAGGCTCAGGAGGCCATCAGCTGCCCTAGCCTCTGGTCATCCGTGGTCTTCAGGCGGAGGCCCCTGGAGATGCTAACGGCCACAACAAGGCCGTACAGGCCTGGCCTCCACCCAACTTGACGTGTGCGGGACGAAGACACCAGCGTGTCCTCTCAGTCTCCTGAGCAGTAAGGACAAGTTCTCAGAACGGTTACGGCTCCTTCCTCAGGTACCAGCCAGGCGAGCCTGGAGCAGCGCAGGCCACGGCTGGGCAGTGTCTGGGAAGCTGTGAACCAGTCCTCTGCTGGGCAGTGTCCGGGGAGCTGTGACCCAGTCCTCTGCCCACTGGTGGGCCCGCCTCCTCCTCACACCCCCGGGGGACACCACTCCGTGCCAGGCCCCGACCCCAGGGCCCCTGGATGCTCTCAGGACCTCCGCACAGCCAGCCCGCCCGGCCTGCGGGATGGACGGTGCCGCGGGAGCGGCGGGGGCAGGGTAGCCATGCCACGCAAACGCGGCCCCGCCGCTGCTCAGAGGCGCGACATCGCTGGTACCCCGCCGTGGCGTGGGAGCGTGCGGGCGTGGCACGGGAAGCGGGAGGCCCGGGGTGCTGCCCCTTCCGTGTCTTGGTCTCTGTGCCTCTGCTTTCTGCTGTTGCTCGTCCCTGAAGCGGCTTTGGAACATCACGGCTTTGGGAAACCTGGCTTCTCTCCTGGGAGTTGCTGTTGCTGAGGATTCTGTTTAGGATGTGTTTACATTGTGTCTATAGGAGGGCGGCGTGGGGGGCCAAGGGCGGGAGCGTCTCCGGCCCAGAGCAGGGGGGTGGCAGGGGGAGCAAGCCCAAGACTTTGTGCTCCAGGTTCTCGGCTTGGTAGTAGCAAGGTGTGCAGAGGCCTTGGCCCGCAGCCATCCCAAACAGCTAGGCTGCCCTTCTGGGGTGGGGCGCCCCTGCAGCCCAGACAGGAGACACAGCACACGGACACCCCACCATCCCAAACAGCTAGGCCGCCCTTCTGGTGGCCGGGGCGCCCCTGCAGCCCAGACGCTCACCATCAACGCCCCCGTTACTTCACCCCAATACTAGCTCAGGATCCCATTTCGTCTCCTTCCACCCCTCCTTGTCCGAGAGGAAGCGCAGGGCGCCGCCCTGGGGCTGCGCTGGGGCAGCTGTCTCCACGCCAGGGACTGCACAGTTCCACCTGCGCCCCACCAGGGTTCCCGCGGGGCTCGGCCAGCCCAGCTTGCCGTCCCGTCTGTGAGCCCCAGATCACAGACCAGGAAACCGAGGCAGGGGGTGGTGGATGAGCTCCTCGGGGTTCGACAGCTTGGGAGGATGAGCTGAATGTTTGCGGCGCCGTTTCCTTCTTTCCTGGTGGCGTTCGAGGCTCTGTCTCGGTCCCCGGAGTTCCCAGGAGGCCTGCGCCCCCCCCAGCACTGAAGCTCTGTGGGGAGGCCCGCGGCGGCACCACTGGCAGGGAGCTGAAGACGCGCCTGTCCCTGCTCGTCTCCTCCATGCTGTCCTCCGCTTGTCTCTCCCATCAGACCAGGAAACTTCTGGTCCCGCGACCCGGTGACCTCGCCCGGTGAGGGGTCCCAGGCTCCCTCCCGCAGCCCTCGGCCAGGCCTCCCCTCGGGCCTCCTCCACGCACCGCGCGTGTGTGCGGAGGGGCTCCAGCGTCCACGTTATCCTCACCACCTCATCCCGACACGCCGCTTAAAATCCTCAAGGCAGACTTCTTCAGGACGCAGCCCGTTGGCATGCCAACCAGACAGCGCCGCAACGGCAGTGCACAGATGCGTCCCTGACGCCTTCCCGAAGACCGGCCCAGGGTGTGGCTTTTCCACTTTCACTCAGAAAAATCCCTCTGAGAAAAACAAACGCTGATTTAAACTGCAGCCAGAGAGCCCCACCGGCCCACACCTCCACACACAAAAGCAAAGTCCCCGCGTCCATGCCCGGTCACCCCCTGTCCACCACGCCCGGTCACCCCCGTGTCCTCCATGGATGGTCACCCCCATGTCCTCCATGGATGGTCACCCTGCATCCACCATGGATGGTCACCCTGCGTCCACCATACCCGGTCAGCCCCCCCCGTGTCCTCCACGCCCGGTCACCCCCGTGTCCTCCATGGATGGTCACCCCCGTGTCCTCCACGCCCGGTCACCCTGTGTCCACCATGCCCGGTCAGCCCCCCCCATGTCCTCCATGCCCGGTCACCCCCGTGTCCTCCACGCCCGGTCACCCCCGTGTCCTCCATGGATGGTCACCCCCTGTCCACCATGCCCGGTCACCCCCGTGTCCTCCACGCCCGGTCACCCTGTGTCCACCATGCCCGGTCAGCCCCCCCCATGTCCTCCATGCCCGGTCACCCCCGTGTCCTCCACGCCCGGTCACCCCATGTCCTCCATGGATGGTCACCCCATGTCCACCATGGATGGTCACCCCATGTCCACCATGGATGGTCACCCCATGTCCTCCATGGATGGTCACCCCATGTCCACCATGGATGGTCACCCCCGTGTCCTCCACGCCCGGTCACCCCATGTCCTCCATGGATGGTCACCCCATGTCCGCCATGGATGGTCACCCCATGTCCACCATGGATGGTCACCCTGCATCCACCATGCCCGGTCACCCCCATGTCCTCCATGGATGGTCACCCCATGTCCACCATGGATGGTCACCCCCGTGTTCTCCACGCCTGGTCACCCCATGTCCACCATGGATGGTCACCCTGCGTCCACCACGCCCGGTCACCCCCGTGTCCTCCACGCCCGGTCACCCTGCGTCCACCATGCCCGGTCACCCCCCCCCCGTGTCCTCCACGCCCGGTCACCCCTGTGTCTGTGCCAGGTCACGGCCTGGGGCGTGAGTCTGTGTTCACAGGTTCCTCGCGCAAGGCCCCAGAGTGAGGAGAGGTGTGTGCACAGCTGCTGCTGCTCTCGGCTGCCCCGTGACCAGCCCCGGCCGCTCCTTCGGTTCTTGTCCCGCTGCCCTCGCGGGATACGGCCCTGCACTTGTCAGGATAATTGAAGCGGAGGAGACGCGGCCTGCTCCAGGGCGGGGGGCGTCACCGGGAGTGCGGACAGCTCCCCGCAGACCCGCGTCCCCCATGGGTGCGAGGCTGTGGACGCCCCGGCCTCCCACTTGCTTCTGAAGGTCCTTGACGGCCAGTGCACTGCCCAGCAGTGACGCGTCTGCTGAGCCCTGTGTGGGCCTGCGAGTGCGGCGCGGCGGCCCAGCTGCTAGTGCCACACGGCGGCCCAGCTGCGAGTGCCACACGGCGGCTCACCTGCGAGTGTGACACGGCGGCCCAGCTGCGAGTGTGACACAGCAGCTCACCTGCGAGTGCCACACGGCGGCTCAGCTGCTAGTGCCACACGGCGGCCCAGCTGCGAGTGTGACACGGCGGCTCACCTGCGAGTGCCACACGGCGGCCCAGCTGCTAGTGCCACACGGCGGCCCAGCTGCTAGTGCCACACGGCGGCTCACCTGCGAGTGCCACACGGCGGCCCAGCTGCTAGTGCCACACGGCGGCCCAGCTGCTAGTGCCACACGGCGGCCCAGCTGCTAGTGCCACACGGCGGCTCACCCGCGAGTGTGACACGGCGGCTCAGCTGCGAGTGTGACACGGCGGCCCACCTGCGAGTGTGACACGGCGGCCCAGCTGTGAGTGTGACACGGCGGCTCAGCTGCGAGTGTGACACGGCGGCTCAGCTGCGAGTGTGACACGGCTGCTCAGCTGCGAGTGTGACACGGCGGCCCAGCTGCGAGTGCCACACGGCGGCTCAGCTGCGAGTGTGACACGGCGGCTCAGCTGTGAGTGTGACACGGCGGCTCAGCTGCGAGTGTGACACGGCGGCTCAGCTGCGAGTGTGACATGGCGGCTCACCTGCGAGTGTGACACGGCGGCTCAGCTGTGAGTGTGACACGGCGGCTCAGCTGCGAGTGTGACACGGCGGCTCACCTGCGTGTGACACGGCTGCTCAGCTGCGAGTGTGACACGGCGGCTCACCTGCGAGTGTGACACGGCGGCCCAGCTGCGAGTGTGACACGGCGGCTCAGCTGCGAGTGTGACACGGCGGCTCAGCTGCGAGTGCCACACGGCGGCTCACCTGCGAGTGTGACACAGTGGCTCACCCGCGAGTGTGACACGGCGGCTCAGCTGCGAGTGTGACACGGCGGCTCACCCGCGAGTGTGACACGGCGGCTCAGCTGCGAGTGTGACGCGGCGGCTCACCCGCTGAGAACATCACTTCCAGGAGGAATGGCGGCTGCAGGCTTGCTGTCCTCAGCCACTTGGCTTTGGACAGTCCCGGCAGCAGAGCACCGGGGCACGTGGCAGAGCGGAGCTGCTTGCTGTGTGGTGGTTAGGAAAGCAAAAGCCAAGAGGAAAAGCCAGGGGACCCGATGCAGCCGTCAAAGCCACGTCTCCCGTGACCCCCTCCGGCAGGCCACTGAGCTATGAACCCATCCACAGGGGCAGGAAGCTGTGGGCGAAGGGACACATACGCACCAACCACGGCACCAATCACAGTCAGGAACCAGCGGGCTGTGTGGTGAGGTGTGAGCTTGTCCAGAGACCCCCGTGAGCGCTGGCTGCGAGGCCTGCCCCGTTCACGCCAGGCTGCCTGTAACAGAAGAAATGACTGCTTAGCTCGCCACGCATGCTAGGACAGAAAGTGAGGCTGGGCAGGAAGAGGGCGTGGAGGCTGTCTGAGGAGGTGGTGTTGGGGCCAAATATTGAGGATGTGGAGGCGCGGCTGGCCGGGGAGGGAAGGGGCTGAGGGAGGAGGAGAGCAGGGGCGTCCGCTCAGCAGATGTGGGGAGCAACAGATGCACAAGATCACCACGGGGGCTTCGCTTGTTCAACTGACATCCCTACGACGCGCCTGGCACTGGGGAGTGGAGCCCAGCTCTGTAGATCAGTCTGTAGCTGACTTCAAAGAGGAGACGCACTGGGCGCTCCGTGCTCCCCCGTGCTCCCCATGCTCCCCGTGCTCCCCGTGCTCCCCATGCTCCCCATGCTCCCCCATGCTCCCCATGCTCCCCCATGCTCCCCCATGGTCCCCCGTGCTCCCCCGTGCTCCCCCGTGCTCCCCCGTGCTCCCTGTGCTCCCCATGCTCCCCATGCTCCCCCGTGCTCCCCCGTGCTCCCCCGTGCTCCCTGTGCTCCCCATGCTCCCCCATGGTCCCCGTGCTTCCCCTGCTCCCCTGTGCTCCCTGTGCTCCCCCATGCTCCCCCATGCTCCCCCGTGCTCCCTCGTGCTCCCCCGTGCTCCCCCGTGCTCCCCCATGCTCCCTCGTGCTCCCCCGTGCTCCCCCATGCTCCCCCATGCTCCCCCGTGCTCCCCCGTGCTCCCCCATGCTCCCTGTGCTCCCCATGCTCCCCATGCTCCCCCATGCTCCCCATGCTCCCCCGTGCTCCCCCGTGCTCCCTGTGCTCCCCATGCTCCCCCATGGTCCCCGTGCTCCCCATGCTCCCCGTGCTCCCCGTGCTCCCCATGCTCCCCATGCTCCCCCATGCTCCCCATGCTCCCCCATGCTCCCCCATGGTCCCCCATGCTCCCCCGTGCTCCCCCGTGCTCCCCCATGCTGCCTGTGCTCTCCATGCTCCCCCATGCTCCCCATGCTCCCCCGTGCTCCCCCGTGCTCCCCTGTGCTCCCCCGTGCTCCCTGTGCTCCCCATGCTCCCCCATGGTCCCCGTGCTTCCCCTGCTCCCCCGTGCTCCCTGTGCTTCCCCGTGCTCCCCCATGCTCCCCCGTGCTCCCATGCTCCCCCATGCTCCCCCATGCTCCCCATGCTCCCCATGCTCCCCCGTGCTCCCCCGTGCTCCCCCGTGCTCCCCCGTGCTCCCTGTGCTCCCCATGCTCCCCCATGGTCCCCCGTGCTTCCCGTGCTTCCCGTGCTCCCCCGTGCTCCCCCATGCTCCCATGCTCCCCGTACTCCCCCGTGCTCCCCCATGCTCCCATGCTCCCCCATGCTCCCATGCTCCCCGTACTCCCCCGTGCTCCCCCATGCTCCCATGCTCCCCCATGCTCCCATGCTCCCCGTACTCCCCCGTGCTCCCCCATGCTCCCATGCTCCCCCATGCTCCCATGCTCCCCGTACTCCCCCGTGCTCCCCCATGCTCCCATGCTCCCCCATGCTCCCATGCTCCCCGTACTCCCCCGTGCTCCTCCATGCTCCCATGCTCCCGTGCTCCCCCATGCTCCCGTGCTCCCCCATGCTCCCATGCTCCCCCGTGCTCCCCCGTGCTCCCCCATGCTCCCCTGTGCTCCCCCGTGCTCCCCCATGCTCCCATGCTCCCCCGTGCTCCCCCGTGCTCCCCGTGCTCCCCCATGGTCCCCCATGCTCCCCCGTGCTCCCCCGTGCTCCCTCATGCTCTCCCATGCTCCTGTGCTCCCCCGTGCTCCCGTGCTCCCCCATGGTCCCATGCTCCCCCATGCTCCCATGCTCCCATGCTCCCCCGTGCTCCCCCGTGCTCCCCCGTGCTCCCATGCTCCCATGCTCCCATGCTCCCCCGTGCTCCCATGCTCCCCCGTGCTCCCATGCTCCCCCGTGCTCCCATGCTCCCCCGTGCTCCCATGCTCCCCCATGCTCCCCATGCTCCCCCATGCTCCCATGCTCCCCCGTGCTCCCCATGCTCCCCCGTGCTCCCATGCTCCCCCGTGCTCCCATGCTCCCCCGTGCTCCCATGCTCCCCCGTGCTCCCATGTTCCCCCGTGCTCCCCATGCTCCCCCATGCTCCCATGCTCCCCCGTGCTCCCATGCTCCCCCGTGCTCCCCAAGCTCCCCCATGGTCCCATGCTCCCCCATGCTCCCATGCTCCCATGCTCCCATGCTCCCCCGTGCTCCCATGCTCCCCCGTGCTCCCATGCTCCCCCGTGCTCCCATGCTCCCCCATGCTCCCCATGCTCCCCCGTGCTCCCATGCTCCCCCGTGCTCCTCATGCTCCCCCATGCTCCCATGCTCCCCCGTGCTCCCATGCTCCCCCGTGCTCCCATGCTCCCCCGTGCTCCCATGTTCCCCCGTGCTCCCCATGCTCCTCCATGCTCCCATGCTCCCCCGTGCTCCCATGCTCCCCCGTGCTCCCATGTTCCCCCGTGCTCCCATGCTCCCCCATGCTCCCATGCTCCCATGCTCCCATGCTCCCATGCTCCCCCGTGCTCCCTCATGCTCTCCCATGCTCCTGTGCTCCCCCGTGCTCCCGTGCTCCCCCATGGTCCCATGCTCCCCCATGCTCCCATGCTCCCCGTACTCCCCCGTGCTCCTCCATGCTCCCATGCTCCCGTGCTCCCCCGTGCTCCCGTGCTCCCCCATGCTCCCATGCTCCCCCGTGCTCCCCCGTGCTCCCCCATGCTCCCCTGTGCTCCCCCGTGCTCCCCCATGCTCCGATGCTCCCCCGTGCTCCCCCGTGCTCCCCGTGCTCCCCCATGGTCCCCCATGCTCCCCCGTGCTCCCCCGTGCTCCCTCATGCTCTCCCATGCTCCTGTGCTCCCCCATGGTCCCATGCTCCCCCATGCTCCCATGCTCCCATGCTCCCCCGTGCTCCCATGTTCCCCCGTGCTCCCCATGCTCCCCCATGCTCCCATGTTCCCCCGTGCTCCCCATGCTCTCCCATGCTCCCATGCTCCCATGCTCCCCCGTGCTCCCCCGTGCTCCCCCGTGCTCCCATGCTCCCATGCTCCCCCATGCTCCCATGCTCCCCCGTGCTCCCATGCTCCCCCATGCTCCCATGCTCCCCCGTGCTCCCCCGTGCTCCCCCATGCTCCCCCATGCTCCCCCATGGTCCCATGCTCCCATGCTCCCCCATGCTCCCATGCTCCCATGCTCCCATGCTCCCATGCTCCCCCGTGCTCCCTCATGCTCTCCCATGCTCCTGTGCTCCCCCGTGCTCCCGTGCTCCCCCATGGTCCCATGCTCCCCCATGCTCCCATGCTCCCATGCTCCCATGCTCCCCCGTGCTCCCCCGTGCTCCCATGCTCCCATGCTCCCATGCTCCCCCATGCTCCCATGCTCCCCCGTGCTCCCATGCTCCCCCGTGCTCCCATGCTCCCCCGTGCTCCCATGCTCCCCCGTGCTCCCCATGCTCCCCCATGCTCCCATGCTCCCCCGTGCTCCCATGCTCCCCCGTGCTCCCATGCTCCCCCGTGATCCCCCGTGCTCCCATGCTCCCATGCTCCCCCGTGCTCCCCCGTGCTCCCCCATGCTCCCATGCTCCCCCGTGCTCCCGTACTCCCAGCCAGCCCGGAGCCCCACGCTTGCCTCAGCTGGCAGAGTCCTCACTCCGTTGGCGCAGGCTGGGGCACAGGTGTTTGTATTTGGGGGAGCTCCAGGCAGTTCTCAGGGGTTCCTGGCGACCTGGAACTCCTCGGAGGCTGGTGTCAGATGTGGTGGGTGTCGTGGCAGACATCAGGCTTCTGAGAACTCCCGGGGTCACTCCAGGGCTGCTTGCGTCTCCACCCTTCTGTGGGGCGCGGGGGCTGAGGAAGGAGGGCTCCGCGCTGTCCCTCACCCAAGCGGAAGGGTCTGAGCTGGGACTCCAGGGCTGTGGCCAGGCCCAGAGCAGGGGAGACGGTCCTTCACCCCCACGCGAAGGAGGCCACGGGCACCAGGCCCAACAGGCCACTGAGCCCAAGGTAGGCCATAGCGCAGACACCAACTCAGCCGCTGTGCCCAGTGTGCAGTGGATTGTCCGCCCCGGGAGAGCTGGGAGGGTCACAGGAAGGGGGCAGAACTCCACAGCGGATGTTTACAAAGCCTCGGGGTCTGTAAGAGGACCATCCCATAATAGCCTGTGCCACGCTCAGCCCCTGAGCACGGGGGTCGTTTGCAACATACACATGTACACTGCAACCCCCGGGGCCAGGTGTCACTGTCGGAGCTTGCAGCCCTCCACGCCTCCGTGGTCCTCCATGCCTCCCAGGTCCTCCACCCCTCCTCCCTCCTCCATCCTCCACCCTTCCCCGGTCCTCCACCCCTCCTTCCTCCTCCATCCTCCACCCCTCCCAGGTCCTCCACCCCTCCTCCCTCCTCCATCCTCCACCCTTCCCCGGTCCTCCACCCCTCCTCCCTCCTCCATCCTCCACCCCTCCCAGGTCCTCCACCCCTCCTCCATCCTCCCAGGTCCTCCACCCCTCCTCCATCCTCCCAGGTCCTCCACCCCTCCCCAGTCCTCCACCCCTCCTCCCTCCTCCCTCCTCCACCTCTCCCAGGTCCTCCACCCCTCCCCAGTCCTCCACCCCTCCTCCCTCCTCCCTCCTCCATCCTCCACCCCTCCCAGGTCCTCCACCCCTCCCCGGTCCTCCACCCCTCCTCCCTCCTCCCCCCTCCTCCCTCCTCCACCCCTCCTCAGTCCTCCACCCCTCCTCTATCCTTCATGCCTCCACATTCCTCCACCCCTCCTCAGTCCTCCACCCCTCCTCTATCCTTCATGCCTCCACATTCCTCCACCCCTCCACGGCCTCCATGCCTCCACGGCCTCCATGTCTCCACGGTCCTCCATGCCTCTGAGGTCCTCCACCCCTCCTCAGTCCTCCACCCCTCCGTGGTCCTCCATCCTCCACGCCTCCACATTCCTCCACCTCTCCAAGGTCCTTCATGCCTCTGAGGTCCTCCACCCCTCCTCCCTCCTCCATTCTCCATGCCTTCACATTCCTCCACCCCTCCAAGGTCCTCCACACCTCTGAGGTCCTCCTTGCCTCCACAGTCCTCCACCCCTCCTCCCTCCTCCCTCCTCCCCCCTCCTCCATCCTCCACCCCTTCCTCATTCTCCACCCCTCCCTCATCCTCCACCCCTCAGATGTCTTCCACCCCTCCTCCATCCTCCACCCCTCCCAGGTCCTCCACCCCTCCTCAGTCCTCCATCCCTCCTCCATTCTCCACCCCTCCTCAGTCCTCCATGCCTCCACAGTCCCCTGCCCCTCCCCGCCCCCACGGGGCTTCCTGGCGCGGGCACTGGTTTGGTCCTAGTGGAATGTTCTCTGTGTTCCACCTGCGCTGTCCTGTCAGGAGTGCGGCCAACGGTATCTGAGGTGCTTGGCTCTCTGGTCCCGTGGTGTCGTTGGAGGAGGCTGGGACGCAGAGCTGCCATTGTGGGACTCCGGTGTGGCGTGTCACATCGCCGTGGACACTCCACGTGAACTGACTGTGCCCGAGATTGGCCTGAGCGAGGCCGCGGGCCCCGCGGGGCAGGGGGTGACCTCCCAGAAGACAAGACTGTGTGACTCGGGCCGGCAGCTTCAGAAGCACAGCTGCAGACGGCCAGTGAGGGCCTCTGGTGCCCACTCCACCCCAGAACAGACGCTGGGCAGAAAGGAGCAGAGGTGGTAATTGTCATGTTTAACAATCTTCATGACGGCTGCTTGTCCTGAGAGACGCAGTCTGTCAAGACACCGGGGAGGAGGGATGGAGGGCTGCAGCGAGCGGCCACGGGGACTCCTCTGAAGAGGAAGACAAGCCCCAGGCAGCGTCACCCGGGGCTCTGGAGAAAACCCAGTCCCCCAGGATACCCCACTCTGGGAAGGCAAGATTCAGGAGGAGAGGGGAGGAGAGGGAGGGGCGGGAGGGCTGCAAACCTGCTCCATCGCTCCAAGGCACCTCTAAGGAGACCCCACAGGGCATGGAAGAGGGGGCCACAGGGAGGAGGGACAAACTCATTAGAAACAGGCTTTGAGGAGGACTCATCAGAAAGAAGAATTAATGAATTCATTAGCCAATGCTGAAGATGACGCTGGTTTCTCACATGGGAAACGTGGAACTGGGAAGGTGCTGTCACAGTCCCCGGGAAACGTCACGTCCCCACCCTACATTGAGAGAAGACGGCCGTCCAGCAAACACCTGTAATCCCGGCTCCTCAGGAGGCAGAGCCCAAATCCGCTGGGGCTGGAGGCCTGAGTTCAATCCCCAGCGCCTCAGCGGGAGGAGGAAGAGGTGGAAGAGGAAGAGGACGGAGCTCAGTGGGCACCTGGCAGGGAGCATTTCCACGTGTCCGTCTGTCCTGACGCCCTCCACACTGCATCTGTGGTCAGGTCATGCAGGCCGAGTGCTGGGGTGCTGGGGTGCTGGGATGGGGTCCTGCCCCAGACACAAGTGAGGGTCCCGGCGCTGCTCCGGCCACGGGGCCTGGGTGCTGCCGTCCAGGCTCGGTCCTCGCCTCTTAGTCTGTGCCCTGGGTCTCAAAGAGGAGGGCGGCCTGCCTGCCAGGGTGTCCGGGCCCAGAGCCTTCCCAGAGCAGAGGGACGCCTGCCCCAGCGCCCCGCCCATCCCTGAGCGGCCCCGCCCACTGCCCCGCCCCGTCCCTGAGGGACCCGCCCAGCGCCCCGCCCATCCCCGAGACGTCCCGCCCACCGCCCCGCCCAGCCCAGCCCGACCCCTGTGGGACCTGTCCAGAGCCCCGCCCATCCCTGAGCGGCCCCGCCCACCACCCCGCCGATCCCTGAGCAGCCCCGCCCAGCGCCCCGCCCCTCACCCTGCACCTCACCCCGCACCCCGCCCCTCACCCCGCCCCTCACCCCGCCCCTCACCCTGCACCCGCCCCTCACCCTGCACCCGCCCCTCACCCCGCACCTCACCCTGCACCCGCCCCTCACCCTGCACCCGCCCCTCACCCCGCACCTCACCCTGCACCCGCCCCTCACCCTGCACCCGGCCTTCACCCTGCACCCGCCACTCACCCTGCACCCGCCTCTCACCCCGCACCCGCCCCTCACCCCGCCCCTCACCCTGCACCCGCCCCTCACCCTGCACCCGCCCCTCACCCTGCACCTCACCCCGCACCCCGCCCCTCACCCTGCACCCGCCCCTCACCCTGCACCCGCCCCTCACCCTGCACCCGCCCCTCACCCTGCACCCGCCCCTCACCCTGCAACCGCCACTCACCCTGCACCCCGCCCCTCACCCTGCACCCGCCCCTCACTCCGCCCCTCACCCTGCACCCGCCCCTCACCCTGCACCCCGCCCCTCACCCTGCACCCGCCCCTCACCCCGCCCCTCACCCTGCACCCGCCCCTCACCCTGCCCCTCACCCTGCACCCCGCCCCTCACCCTGCACCCGCCCCTCACCCTGCACCCGCCCCTCACCCTGCACCCGCCCCTCACCCTGCACCCCGCCCCTCACCCTGCACCCGCCCCTCACCCCGCCCCTCACCCTGCACCCGCCCCTCACCCTGCCCCTCACCCTGCACCCCGCCCCTCACCCTGCACCCGCCCCTCACCCCGCCCCTCACCCTGCACCCGCCCCTCACCCTGCACCCGCCCCTCACCCTGCACCCGCCCCTCACCCCGCCCCTCACCCTGCACCCGCCCCTCACCCTGCACCCCGCCCCTCACCCTGCACCCGCCCCTCACCCCGCCCCTCACCCTGCACCCGCCCCTCACCCTGCACCCCGCCCCTCACCCTGCACCCGCCCCTCACCCCGCCCCTCACCCCGCCCCTCACCCCGCCCCTCACCCCGCCCCTCACCCCGCCCCTCACCCTGCACCCGCCCCTCACCCTGCACCCCGCCCCTCACCCCGCACCCCGCCCCTCACCTTGCACCCGCCACTCACCCTGCACCCGCCCCTCACCCCGCCCCTCACCCTGCACCCGCCCCTCACCCCGCCCCTCACCCCGCCCCTCACCCTGCACCCGCCCCTCACCCCGCCCCTCACCCCGCCCCTCACACTGCACCACGCCCCTCACCCCGCCCCTCACCCCGCCCCTCACACTGCACCACGCCCCTCACCCCGCCCCTCACCCCGCCCCTCACCCTGCACCCGCCCCTGACCCCGCCCCTCACCCTGCACCCGCCCCTCACCCTGCACCCGCCCCTCACCCTGCACCCGCCCCTCACCCCGCCCCTCACCCCGCCCCTCACCCCGCCCCTCACCCTGCACCCGCCCCTCACCCCGCCCCTCACCCCGCCCCTCACCCCGCACCCCGCCCCTCACCCCGCCCCTCACCCCGCCCCTCACCCTGCACCCGCCCCTCACCCTGCACCCGCCCCTCACCCCGCCCCTCACCCTGCACCCGCCCCTGACCCCGCCCCTCACCCTGCACCCGCCCCTCACCCTGCACCCGCCCCTCACCCCGCCCCTCACCCCGCCCCTCACCCCGCCCCTCACCCTGCACCCGCCCCTCACCCCGCCCCTCACCCCGCCCCTCACCCCGCACCCGCCCCTCACCCTGCACCCGCCCCTGACCCCGCCCCTCACCCTGCACCCGCCCCTCACCCTGCACCCGCCCCTCACCCCGCCCCTCACCCCGCCCCTCACCCCGCCCCTCACCCTGCACCCGCCCCTCACCCCGCCCCTCACCCTGCCCCTCACCCCGCACCCCGCCCCTCACCCTGCCCCTCACCCCGCCCCTCACCCTGAACCCGCCCCTCACCCCGCCCCTCACCCCGCCCCTCACCCTGCCCCTCACCCCGCCCCTCACCCTGCACCCGCCCCTCACCCTGCACCCGCCCCTCACCCCGCCCCTCACCCTGCACCCGCCCCTCACCCTGCACCCGCCCCTCACCCCGCCCCTCACCCTGCACCCGCCCCTCACCCTGCACCCGCCCCTCACCCCGCCCCTCACCCTGCACCCGCCCCTCACCCTGCACCCGCCCCTCACCCCGCCCCTCACCCTGCACCCGCCCCTCACCCTGCACCCGCCCCTCACCCCGCCCCTCACCCTGCACCCGCCCCTCACCCTGCACCCGCCCCTCACCCCGCCCCTCACCCTGCACCCGCCCCTCACCCTGCACCCGCCCCTCACCCCGCCCCTCACCCTGCACCCACCCCTCACACCGCCCCTCACCCCGCACCCCGCCCCTCACCCCGCCCCTCACCCCGCCCCTCATCCTGCACCCGCCCCTCACCCTGCACCCGCCCCTCACCCCGCCCCTCACCCTGCACCCGCCCCTCACCCCGCCCCTCACCCTGCACCCGCCCCTCACCCTGCACCCGCCCCTCACCCTGCACCCGCCCCTCACCCTGCACCCGCCACTCACCCTGCACCCGCCCCTCACCCTGCACCCGCCCCTCACCCTGCACCCGGCCCTCACCCTGCACCCGCCCCTCACCCCGCCCCTCACCCTGCACCCGCCCCTCACCCCGCCCCTCACCCTGCCCCTCACCCCGCCCCTCACCCCGCCCCTCACCCTGCACCCGCCCCTCACCCTGCACCCGCCCCTCACCCTGCACCCGACACTCACCCTGCACCCGCCCCTCACCCTGCACCCGCCCCTCACCCTGCACCCGGCCCTCACCCTGCACCCGCCCCTCACCCCGCCCCTCACCCTGCACCCGCCCCTCACCCTGCACCCGCCCCTCACCCTGCACCCGCCCCTCACCCTGCACCCGCCACTCACCCTGCACCCGCCCCTCACCCTGCACCCGCCCCTCACCCTGCACCCGGCCCTCACCCTGCACCCGCCCCTCACCCTGCACCCGCCCCTCACCCCGCCCCTCACCCTGCACCCGCCCCTCACCCTGCACCCGCCCCTCACCCTGCACCCGCCCCTCACCCCGCCCCTCACCCCGCCCCTCACCCTGCAACCGCCCCTCACCCCGCCCCTCACCCCGCCCCTCACCCTGCACCCACCCCTCACACCGCCCCTCACCCCGCACCCCGCCCCTCACCCCGCCCCTCATCCCGCCCCTCACCCTGCACCCGCCCCTCACCCCGCCCCTCACCCCGCCCCTCACCCTGCACCCGCCACTCACCCTGCACCCGCCCCTCACCCTGCAACCGCCACTCACCCTGCACCCGCCCCTCACCCTGCACCCGGCCCTCACCCTGCACCCGCCCCTCACCCTGCACCCGCCCCTCACCCCGCCCCTCACCCTGCACCCGCCCCTCACCCCGCCCCTCACCCTGCCCCTCACCCTGCACCCGCCCCTCACCCTGCACCCGTCCCTCACCCCGCCCCTCACCCTGCCCCTCACCCTGCACCCGCCCCTCACCCTGCACCCGTCCCTCACCCCGCCCCTCACCCTGCCCCTCACCCTGCACCCGCCCCTCACCCTGCACCCGCCCCTCACCCCGCCCCTCACCCTGCCCCTCACCCTGCACCCGCCCCTCACCCTGCCCCTCACCCTGCACCCGCCCCTCACCCCGCCCCTCACCCCGCCCCTCACCCTGCACCCGCCCCTCACCCTGCACCCGCCCCTCACCCCGCCCCTCACCCTGCACCCGCCCCTCACCCCGCCCCTCACCCCGCCCCTCACCCTGCACCCACCCCTCACACCGCCCCTCACCCCGCACCCCGCCCCTCACCCTGCACCCGCCCCTCACCCCGCCCCTCACCCTTCACCCGCCCCTCACCCTGCCCCTCACCCCGCACCCCGCCCCTCACCCCGCCCCTCACCCCGCCCCTCACCCTGCACCCGCCCCTCACCCTGCACCCGCCCCTCACCCCGCCCCTCACCGTGCACCCGCCCCTCACCCCGCCCCTCACCCTGCACCCGCCCCTCACCCTGCACCCGCCCCTCACCCCGCCCCTCACCCTGCACCCGCCCCTCACCCTGCACCCGCCCCTCACACCGCCCCTCACCCCGCCCCTCACCCTGCACCCACCCCTCACCCCGCCCCTCACCCCACCCCTCACCCCGCACCCCGCCCCTCACCCCGCCCCTCACCCCGCCCCTCACCCTGCACCCCGCCCCTCACCCGGCACCCGCCCCTCACCCCGCCCCTCACCCTGCACCCCGCCCCTCACCCCCGCCCCTCACCCCGCCCCTCACCCTGCACCCCGCCCCTCACCCGGCACCCGCCCCTCACCCCGCCCCTCACCCTGCACCCCGCCCCTCACCCCGCCCCTCACCCCGCCCCTCACCCCTGCACCCACCCCTCACCCCGCCCCTCACCCCGCACCCCGCCCCTCACCCTGCACCCGCCCCTCACCCCGCCCCTCACCCTTCACCCGCCCCTCACCCTGCCCCTCACCCTGGACCCGCCACTCACCCCGCCCCTCACCCCGCACCCCGCCCCTCACCCTGCACCCCGCCCCTGACCCTGCCCCTCACCCTGCACCCCGCCCCTCACCCTGCACCCCGCCCCTCACCCTGCACCCGCCCCTCACCCTGCACCCGCCCCTCACCCCGCCCCTCACCCTGCACCCCGCCCCTCACCCCGCCCCTCACCCCGCCCCTCACCCTGCACCCACCCCTCACCCCCGCCCCTCACCCCGCACCCCGCCCCTCACCCTGCACCCGCCCCTCACCCCGCCCCTCACCCTTCACCCGCCCCTCACCCTGCCCCTCACCCTGGACCCGCCACTCACCCCGCCCCTCACCCCGCAACCCCGCCCCTCACCCTGCACCCGCCCCTGACCCTGCCCCTCACCCTGCACCCCGCCCCTCACCCTGCACCCCGCCCCTCACCCTGCACCCGCCCCTCACCCTGCACCCGCCCCTCACTCTGCACCCCGCCCCTCACCCCGCCCCTCACCCCGCCCCTCACCCTGCACCCGCCCCTCACCCTGCACCCGCCCCTCACCCTGCACCCGCCCCTCACCCTGCACCCGCCCCTCACCCCGCACCCGCCCCTCACCCTGCACCCGCCCCTCACCCCGCACCCCGCCCCTCACCCCGCACCCCGCCCCTCACCCTGCACCCGCCTTTCACCCTGCACCCCGTCCCTCACCCCGCACCCCGCCCCTCATCCCGCACCCCGCCCCTGCCCTGCAGCCCCCCCTCACCACCCCACCCAGGCCTGCACCTCCCTTTCCCACCCCCTGGGCAGGGCAGGCAAGGTGGGAGGGCAGAGCTCAGGGTCCCCCTGCCCTTTCCTCCTGAACCTTCATTTCCAGCCAGAGGGGCAGCTCAGGTGGGATGAGGAAGTAGGGGGAGAAGGGGTGAGGGGCTGGGGAGGAGGGGCCAGGGGTGGGGAGGAGGGGAGGAGTTCCTGGTCTCGGGTTCCTGTTTGGGGAGCAGACCTCACACAGACGGTGTCCCCCCAGCTTCCTTCTCAGACGGGGCTTTGCGGGGCTGGCTCCCGCTCCCTGGACATGGACGGCGCCAGGCTCCCCTCTGCTCTGCACCTTCCCTTCAGCACACAAGTCCCGGGGCAAGAGTGCTAGGGTGCGGGGCAGAGCCCTGGGGTCCTGAGGAAGTGGGGATCCTGGAGGGAAGCGCAGAGTTGGGGTTTGGCGGTGGCTCCCACTCCATGTCACCAGCGCACCCTTAGGGTGGCGGCCAGCCCTGGAGGGACGTGGCTGGGGACTGTGTGGCCAGCACCCAGCCCGAAGGACCCACCCCAGCCCTCTTCCCCCCAGGGCCCTCTGCACAGCCCCCATCCTGTAACCCCCCTCCCGCCAGGCCTTGAACCTCCCTTCCGGAGACTCTGCAAACCCCAGAGAAATCTCTCCCAAAACAGTCAGAAAAAACTGGCCTCCATTGTACCGCTCCCGTCAGCCCTGGCCTGGCTGGAAGCCGGGCAGCCGCGGCGTAAGGGCCACCGGGTGTCCTTCCTAACAGCATCCTCCCTCCCTCCGCACAAGCCAGCCTCTGCTTCTAATGCAGCGGGTGGTCCGCAGAGCGGGGCGGTTACACAGCCCCAGGGCAAACCCCAAGGCTCATTGCCAGGAGCAGAGGAAGAGGACAGGGGAAAGGAGCCCACAGCGGCACAGGGAATCCCGTGGCTCCTGATTCCAACAGCCACATCCCCACGGTCAGGGCCGAGAGCCCGTCCCCACGGTCGGGGTCGGGGCCGAGAGCCCATCCCCACGGTCAGGGCCGAGAGCCCATCCCCACGGTCAGGATCGGGACCCCATCCCCACGGTCAGGGCCGAGAGTCCATCCCCAGTCAGGCTTGGGCACCACCTTGTAGCTCAGGCTTGAAGGAAGTCTTTTTGTTTAGTTGTTGCTGTTGTCATTTGTGGGGCTTAAACTCCGGGCCTAGGCACTGTCCCTGAGCCTCTCTGTGCTCAAGGCCAATGTTCTACCACAGCTCCCAGCCTCCTGAGTAGATAGGATTACAGGTGCGAGCCGCGGGCGCCCGGCTTGAAGGAAGTCTTACCACCTGCGTTTGGAGCACACAACAGTGGTGCCAAGGAGCCACTAAAGGGCCCTCAGAGACCCAGGCACAGCACAGGGCTTCACGCACTTGGGAATAAAGGGAGCCGATGAATACTGGAAACAAGAAGGACACGATGTTGAATTTTATTTTTTATGCTGGGGATAGATCCCAGGACTCGGCACGTGCTGGGCGTGTACGGCACTGAAAGCGGCAGATCAAGCCCCAAAGGGTTTTAACCTGGGAGACCAGTTCATCATTTTATGTTCTCTGATTTTACAAATTTCAAAGAAGAGGTTGTGTTTTAGCAAGAAGGATGTACATAACATAATATAATATATATACACACACATACACACATATAATACATATATCTGGCATATTTCTGTGATATACATTTACATATACATAGAATCCCTCATAAATTAAAACATTTGCTTAAAGAATGTTTCCTTTTAATTTATAAGAGATTGTTTTCAATGCTGAATTATCTTTTTAGCAACCAATTACCGGTAGTTAATGAAAACATTTCAACTCTGTGATCCACGCATGAAGGCTTTGGTATAAAACCATTTTCTCAGTGTTGTTCCCCTTGTTTTCTTTGCTTAAAGCCATATGAAAACATTTCCACCAAAAAGGCACATTTTCATGTTCTTGCTTGAGGATGCAAATGAAGAGTCTGAGGCCTGAGTGACTCCATCTTGAGCTAGCGGTCATCTTCTGAGGTATGAGTTATGCAGCTGACCATGAGCCCGGCCTGGGAATGAACAGAAGAAGCAATTCTCGGGCACTAGGAACATAAACAATCCTTGGGAAAATCGCAGGCAGGCAGGTGCTGGAGGGCAGGGTGACCCCGCAGTCAGGCCACAGGTGGTGTTTGTTTGAGAAAGGAACCCTGCAGTATAGCACGCATCTCCTTGAGACTCGCTGTGGTGCCAGCCAACCAGTTTACAGTGCGTCAGCCTCTGATCTAACCAACAATCTGTTTCTGCTTTGTAGTGCGCCAGTCACACTATAGAATTGTATTATGATTTTCCCACGATGTGTAATAATTTGTTGTAAGATGCTATGATGTATACAAAGTCCCTGCCTTCCCTAAAAAAGTATATAAAAAGACTATAACCCTGGGCTCGGGGCCTCTTGGCGTCACCAGTTACCGGGTGCATGGAGGACCAAGCTGGAGCTTGCAATAAAGACTCCTTTGCTTTTACATTGGTGATGGTCTCTGATGGTCTTCTGGGTAAGGATTTCTGAATTCGGTTTTACACAAATATATATTTAAGTGCCTAATGACGCCAGTATCTATTTAATAACAAATTCCAGAGAAATCTTATTTTTTATTGAAAGCTCTATCACTAAAATTATTTGGGATGAGTCAGTTCTTCCTGCAACTGTTTAGGAAAAAGGAAAAAATAAAATGTGTACTATATGTATATTTTAAGGTGACAGAAAAATTAATAAGCACATACAACCCACAGTGACTTACAAATGTGAACTAGAGGTAGACGGGCTGTGTCAGAACACAGCTTAAACTGACTTAAAAAAGCAACCAACAACCCAGAGGGGAACAGGTGAACACTGACAATCCTTGCCCCAGAAGATTCCAGAGAGGAGACGCTGCCCTGCTTATTCCTGTGTGTGTGTGTGTGTGTGTGTGTGTGTGTGTGTGTGTGTGTTGGTCTTGGGGCTTGGACTCAGGACCTGGACACTGTCCCTGAGCTTCTTTGGGGTGGTTCATTGGAGATAAAGTCTCATGGACTTTCCTGCCTGGCCTGGCTTTAAACCATAGCTCTCAGATCTCAGCCTCCTGAGTAGCTGGGACTACAGGTGTGAGCCACCAGTGCCCAGCTTCCTAGCTGCCTTGTAACTTCTGATGGGTTTCCACAGCACTGTGTTGGGGCAGTGGGGGGCATCTGGTGGAGCCCAGGGTGAGAAGAGGCTGCTCCGGGACCCTTCCCTCATCCTTCCATCCTGTCGCCTGGCCAGCCTCAGGGCAGGGTGTGGCCCTGAGCACAGGCCCCAGACCCAGAGGGCTGCCCAGGGGTGGCTTCGGAGGCTGTCCTGGTCAGCGGGAGCGAGGGAGGTGTTATTCTGTAGATGTCTGCTTTAGCCCTGCTGAGACTCTGCAGCCGGCGGGGGAAGGAGAGTGGACGGATCTCCGGGGCGGGTAGGGGGGTGGGGTGGGGGTGGGAGGGGGGGGGCGTGTTGAGGGCCCCAGTGGGAGCTTGCACGCCGCCCTGGGGTTACAGACCTCGCAGGGTCCACATGGCCCAGGGCCCAGGCTCCAATGGCCATGCTTTCTTTATCCAAAAGAGGCAAGGCCCTGAGTGACAGGACCTGGTCTTGGAGCCCCGCCCCCGTGAGGAGTCCAGGAGCACCTGGCGCAGGTCAGACAGAACGTGGATGATGGGGGTGCTGGGCGCCGTGGCTGCTCCTCTTCCAGTTCCCAAATGCTGCACAGGACAACCATGTTCTCAGCTGAGCATCACAGCCCAGCGCCCAGCGCCGCCGCCGGTGGCTCCGTGCTGTTGGCCCTGCCCTGGCTACGCCTGCGGCTGTGTGGACTCCCTCCCCAAGCTGAGCTGCCCGGAGAGGCCTAGGGCCTAACACTCCAGCTCCTCCACCACCCGGCTGAGCTCTGGAACTGGCCCTGACGCCTCCACGTTGCCTTCCACTAGTGCCACCTGCAGGTCGGCCGGAGCCCGGAGACCCGTGAGCTGCAGGGTCATGCCATTCGGTCCATGCAGCCCATTTTAAGCTGGGGAAATGGCAGCCCTGAGTCAGGACAGGTGGACAGAGGCCCCGGTCACTGGGCTGACCGCAGCCACAGCGGAGCTGGTCAGCTCTCTGGCTCCGGGTCTGCGGCCTGTGCGTGCTGGGCACCTTCCTCCCCGCAGGTGGTACCTGAGCTTCTCTGTGTCTGTGTTTGCTGTGCACCCAGCCCAGAGCAGGGGACAAGGCTGACCTTTGCAGGGGGAGCAGGTGACCGGGAGGGACAGTGGCCTTGACAGCCTGGCCCACACCACGGCCACCTGCAGCACAGCCATGGCCCACGGGTGCTGCCCTCCCGACCTCCAGACCCGGGTGGAAGGCCTGAGGGGCTGGGAGTGGGGGAGGGGATGGACGCCATCCAGTTAAGAAAGGGAAGGAGATGATCTGGAAGCATTTTATAAGGGAGAGAATGTAAATTACACCTATTATATGCATATTCAGAAAGCCCTGCAGTTTGGAAAATGGGTCCCGCATCCTGCCGTTCTTCCCATTTCCTGCAATTTCCTTCCCTATTGTCCTGCTCAGAGCGGCTCTCCCGCCCACAGACCACAGACTGTTCCTTGTCAGGGGCAGCTGCTGGTTCCTAACCAGGCCCTGCTGAAAGAAAGACTCACTCTGGGTGGAGGAGGAAGAGGAAGAGGAGGAGGACGACGAGGAGGATGAGGAGGAGAGAGGAGGAGCAAAAAAAGGAGGAGGAGGAAAAGGAAGAGGAGGAAAAGGAGGAAGAGGAGGAGGAAGAAGAAAGGGAGGAGGAAGAGAAGGAGGAAGAGGAAGAGGAGGAGGAGGAGGAGGAGGAGAGGAGGAAAGAGGAGGAAGAGGAGGAGGAGAAAGAGGAGGAAGAGAAGGAAAAGGAGGAGGAAAAGGAGGAGGAAGAGGTGGAGAAAGAGGAAGAGAAGGAGGAGGAGGAAGAGGAGGAGGAAGAAGAGAAGAGGAAGAGGAGGATGAGGAAGAGGAGGAGGAAGAGGGGGAGGAGGAGGAGGAAGAGGAGGAGCTCCTGACTCAGGGAGGGCCTGCACTGGAATCAGTCAGGCAGACTAGGCTGGACTTGCTGGCGTGGTGGGCAGCTGCATGGCACAAGGCGTCTGCCGGACCCAGGGAGCCCACGCTGTCCACAGCACACAGGGCCACTCCCAGGAATGCACACAGGGCCGCACGGAGGTGTCCGACCTTGGAAAAAGAACCCCCTCGACCCCATCAGGAGCGCGGTCCCAGCCCTGCCCCGCACTGCCCGCAGGCCGCTGACGCTGAATCAGTAGCTCCCAGCCTGACCCATGCTGACGGTCACACATGGTTCTGCTGACCTCGGCCTCTGCTGGGCGCTCCCTGGCCTTGCCACATCCTCCGGTGTGCCCCTCCCTGCAGCTCCTCCCCTGCTGTCATTCCCTCCAGGCACCCATATTCACCTGCTCCCTCGTACCTCCCTGGGTACCATCCAGGTTAAAGGAACGAGGGAGGGAATGAATGAATAAGTGCCACCTGAGGCTCCAGTATAGCACAACCTGTGGTGGTGTGGGCTGTATCTTCAGATGCTGAGGGACTAGGTGGTCCTGTTCTGTGTGGTTGTGTGGGCTGTATCTTCAGATGCTGAGGGACTAGGTGGTCCTGTTCTGTGTGGTTGTGTGGGCTTCAGCTTCAGGAGGTGATGGGCTAGGTGGTCCTGTTATGTGTACTGTTGTGGGTTGTTTCTTTAGGAGGTGATGGACTAGGTGGTCCTGTTCTGTGTGGCGTGGGCTGTGTCTTCAGGAGGTGATGGGCTAAGTGGTCCTGTTCTGTGTGGTGGTGTGGGCTTCATCTTCAGGAGGTGATGGACTAGGTGATCCTGTTCTGTGTGGTGGTGTGGGCTTCATCTTCAGGAGGTGATGGACTAGGTGGTCCTGTTCTGTGTGGTGTGGGCTTCATCTTTAGGAGGTGATGGACTAGGTGGTCCTGTTCTGTGTGGTGGTGTGGGCTTCATCTTTAGGAGGTGATGGATTAGGAGGTGATGGACTAGGTGGTCCTGTTCTGTGTGGTGGTGTGGGCTTCATCTTTAGGAGGTGATGGACTAGGTGTCCTGTTCTGTGTGGTGGTGTGGGCTGTGTCTTCAGGAGGTGATGGACTAGGTGGTCCTGTTCGGTGTGGTGGCGTGGGCTTCATCTTCAGGAGGTGATGAGGGAGGAGAAGGAAGGGGAGGAGGGAGGAGACAGGAGGAGGAGGGAGAGGAGACAGGAGGAGGAGGGGAGGAGGAGACAGGAGGAGGAGGGGAGGAGGAGGAGGAGGGAGGAGGAAGGGAGGAGGGAGGAGACAGGAGGAGGAGGGATGGAAGGGAGAGGTGAGGAGAGAGGAGGAGGAGGAGGAGACAGGAGGAGGAGGAGGAAGGGGAGGAGGGGAGGAGACAGGAGGAGGAAGGGGAGGAGGGGAGGAGACAGGAGGAGGAAGGGGAGGAGGGGAGGAGACCGGAGGAGGAGGGGGAGGATGCGCTTGGAACCACAGCCCTGGAGCGGCAAGCCAAGCTGTGCCATGCAGGGCTGTCCCTGACTGTGGCCAGGGCCTGGAAACTTCTGTGAGGATGAGTCCAGCCGCTGTGCGTTGGGATGGCACCTGGACAGACGTTCCTGGAGTCGGCCCTGAGAGACATTCTTAGAGAGACACTGTGATGCAACTCACAGAAGGTTTCCCGCATGTCATTGTGCAGGTACAAGATGCTCCAAAATGCCTGCCAATCCCAAATTCTGAGAGTAGTGAAAATAACCCCAGGGAATGAAGCACACATAAAGGATGCAGCTAATGAAAGGACCTCTAAAGGAAATTCCCCAAACGGAGAGGAAATGCTAACGAATTTCAAGAGGAAGCAGGAACCTCGGGGGAAGGAAATAGGGGAAGTTGTTATGTTACATTCACAAGCGTTTGAAAACCTGTTTTGGTGGCTGACGCAGGAGTTACCACATCATCTGATAATGGGCTCCATGCACACACATGCTGGGGACAACTGTCCACCTGTGGCGCGTAAGCAGAGCAGGGAGGAAGCAGGGTCTGCGTGCCGCCAAGCCCTCAGACTTCTGCACCAGCGGGCGGGCCTCCCCTGACCACAGCTTAGTATCTAGAGGAGCCACTGACAACTGCACAGAGCGGTGCACTCACGGACGGAGTAGGCAAACCAAAAAGGCATTTTTAAACCACTGATGAAATTCACAGGAAGGTAATAAAAGTCAAACAGACAGAATAACAAAAGATACAGTATCAAACCAGATTTAAACACTTCCATGGAAACAGAAATTGTCAAGGTAGATGAAATAATGGAAAACCCAATCCAATTATATGTTGTCTGTAAGACACTCATTTAAAATATGATGTAGGTAAGTTGGAAGTAAAAGGCCAGAGGCAAATATACTAACCAAACAGTAGCTAACAAAACATGTAGGCTGCTGTATGAAGGACAGATAACCTACACTTCAAGGTAAAGAAAATTACTGGGAGCAAGAGGAGACATTATGTTCATACTGATAAAAGGTCATATAATATAAGCTAAAGGTAGAAATACGCAAACTGACAAAGTTGGGAACTTCAATACTCCTCTGTCAGAAATCAAGACAGCAAAGGTGCGTCAGAACTGCACACCAACAGCCAAAGTCACTAATAGTTCCAGAAACATCTAATAGGTCTAGACCCACCTCTCCTGATGGAAGAACATACATTTTCCAGATGCCTTTCAGATATTCACCAAGACAGAGTAGATCCTGGGTTACAGGGAAAGTTTAAAACAATTTATAGGGCTGGGGAGGTGGCTCAGTGGTAGAGCGCTTGCCTTGCATGCCTGAGGCCCTGGGTTCGATTCCTCAGCACCACATAAGCAAAAATAAAAAAGCCGGAAGTGGTGCTGTGGCTCAAGTGGTAGAGCACTAGCCTTGAGCTGAAGAGCTGAGGGACAGTGCCCAGGCCCAGAGTTCAGGCCCCATGACTGGACCAAAACAAACAAACAAACAAACAATTTATACAGAATTTGTACTCTGACAATAATGAAATCAGAAAAAAAACCACAAAGACAACAGGAAAATTTCAAAACACTTAAAAACTAAACACCACATTTAAAGATAATATCTGAGCCAAGCAAGCAGTCTAATGTGATAAAAAAAATAACACCTATAACAAGAGGGAAGTAAAAGAACGCCAACCTGTGTAGGATCAAAGCTAGGCAGGTAGCGTATGCATGCCACCCCAGCACATTTAAGACGGAAGCCTGAAGATCATGAAGTAAGGCCAGTCTGGGATATGTGGTGAGATTCTGACTAAAAAAGAACTAAACAGAGCACTAACGGTTTACATTTGGAAAGGAGAAGAGTCCCAAGTCAGTAAAATAGAAAAACTCCAAACAAGCAAAATACAACATTTCAATGTTTTTCCTACACCGAGTTATGCTGAAAACCCTAGACACAGCACTGAGTCAAAGGAAGAGATGAAGGGGCATGGAGATGGGAAAGCAAGCAAGCTGTTCTTGCTCGCAGAGGGTATAACTAAATTGGAATAAGGACACTGGGTGTTGTCTTCATGGTAGAAGCAGTGAATTCCACCCCCAGGTGAGAGGCAGGGCAGGGATTTGGACTGTAGCGTACTGGACCTGTAGGTCCTGTACGTGAACTTTTGAGACTCTGCAGCTTCCTGTGACCCTGCTCCTGGCCCTATTTGGGCTCGGGCTGGGGTTAAAGAAATAAAAATCGCAGAAGGAAACAAACACAAGGAAAAAGGTGGCAAGAGGACCATGTAGAAGGCAGAGCAGAGTCCTTTCATGTTTTCAAAGAAATGACGGAGCTAAACTGCATGAATCGTGAAAGAGGGGTAAAAGATGAGAGAAAAGAGCAGAGAACAAGCAGAAACAGGACCTTGAGAGCTGCAAGTCCAGCCTGAGGCGTTAAGGGAGTGGGTGGGTGGACGCCAGGCGGATGGTTGGGTCCGCCCCTCGGATGAACGAGGGGGTTGGGGGGAGGGTCCAGCAGACCCCTCCCAGCGCGGGGAGCCACTGCATCCCCCAGAGCCAGCCTTCTTCCTCCTGACCAACTCCCCAAGCTGGCAGGTGGCTCTGATCCTACCTGGTTGGTCTGGCAGCCTCCCATGGCTGTAGCTCCAGGAAATCCCCTCCTCTGGAGGCTCAGAGGTTGTCCAGATGGTGGAGGCCCAGCATGGCCCCTGGCAGGCCCAGTAAGGTGGGGGGAGGGGGCCTGCACCGGGCCCCTCCCCAGAGGAACACGAGTGCCCAGGGACAGCTTCGCAGGGAAGACCCTCTGAGCCCCAGGGTACGGCTGCCCCCGCCCCGCCCTGTGCCAAGACCCTCACTCCACAACCCTCCCCCTGCCCCCACGGTCATCCTGCTGGACCCTCACTGCACTGCCCTGCACTGGCTGCGCCCAGGGGGCTCTGGGGAGGGGACAGCCATGTCCTGCTAGTGCCAGCCCCGCAGGGTGGGATGTTACACTTGACAGGAGAGGGCACTCCGCGCTGGTGCTTGGTGAAGGAGCAAGCTCCGGCCACCGGTGCCCAGGTACCCTCTGGAGGCCGGGGCTGGGGCAGAAGACGTCGATTCAGACAGAGGTCACGCCAGATGTCACAGCCAGCCAATGGGGCGGGAAACAAGGCCGGGAGCCCTGCAGGCACAGAGGAGCTGGTGCCAGGTTCCCGGGTCTCTCAGACGCACTGAATTATGGGTGATTTTCCTTTTTGTTGGAACACTCACCCTTCTCCCATCCAGACACATCTGAAACTCAGGGACCTCTTTCCGCCGGTGATTGTCCGGACCCCAGCTCTGCCTGTCTCTCCTTCCCTCTCCTGAAAGTTTCCCCTCCCTCCCTTCCCCAAAGTCCTCCCTCCTTCCCTCTCATCCTCCCCTGAAAGCCCTCCCTTCCTTCCTCCCTTCCACCCTCCCCTGAAAGTCCTCTCTCCCTCCTTCCCATCTGCACAGCTGTCACCTTCCAGGATGGTCTTGGTCTTTTTCTTGGCCCCAGCCCTTGATGCAATCACTACCCACCATGGTTTGAAGGACAGAACTAACCAGGTCATGCCAAAAAGAGCCACAGGGGCTCCCCTGCCATCTGCTAGGGCACAGCCCCAAGGGGTACAAGGGCTGGAGGGCCGATCTGATAATGGTCACGGGCAGCTCTGCCCCTCCATGGCCAGCCTCACCCAGTCCTCACACCCTGCAAGAAAGGACCTCAGGACTTCTTCCCCTGTGGGCCGCTCCCCACCATCCATCACTTCTCTGGATACTGCTGCTTACTTCCCCTCACTGCTGAGCTCTCTCCTGCAGAAGGGCCTTTGTGGGTCTCACGTCCTGCTGAAGCCATCACCCACAGGGAGGTGTGTGCACAGCCCCCCTTCACGGATCCCTGGGGCGCCTGGGCTCTCCTGCAAATCCTCACACGCCACAGGGTGATGGTGGAGGTCCCGAGAGCAGCAGCTGCACTGCTGTTTCTGGGACTTCTCTGCAGCTCAGCACTTTCCCAGAGCCCCAGTGCCAGAGCTGTCCAGGAAACAAGAGGATTGAGACTAGTGTTCAGTGTCTGGGCATGGGGACACAACAGGGCATGGTGGCCTGACAGGGTGTGTGCACAGGGCATGGTGACAAGACAGGGCTTGTGCACAGAATGTGTGACATGACAGTGTGTGCAGGGCGTGGTGTTGGTATGATGGCATGACAGGGCGTGTGCACAGGGCATGGTGTTGCCATGATGATCTGACAGGGTATATGCACAGGGCATGGAATCTGGGCATGGTGACAGGACAGGGCGTGGTGTTGACATGACAGGGCGTGTGCACAGGGCATGGTGGCCTCATGCAGAAACAGAATTTCCACAGAGATGACTTTATTTCTTGCACCCAATAGCTGTGTGACACAACCGCTCCGACAGGGCGGCAGCCTTGAGCGAGAGCCGGCCTGTACAGTGACAGTTCTGGGAATTTCTGAAAATAAAGCTCTAGGGTTCCAAAGCCTTTGAAATAGAGGTTGGTTCTTTTAATCCCGCCCGCTGCACACAGGGCGGACGGCTCCCGCCCGCCGGCTCTGTGCGTGGTTCTCCCCGCGCCGTGAGGCTCATGGCCGGCGCCAGGCAGAGCAGACACAGCTGGGCGAGGCCGGTCACTTCAGCCAGATCCACTTGTCGCCCACGTCGGCATTGTACCCGGGAGCATACTTGCGGCCTGGCACCTGTGGAAGGAAGGTGTTGGCACACTGGTCAGTTGGCCCAGTCGTCAGATCCACCCACCCCGCGTCGGCTCCCGCACGGCGCAGGTCCTCTGCCGGCGAGCAGGCGTCTCTGCAAGCCCAGGTGCTCACACCAGGCAACACCGCGCTGCCTGCAGAAGCCCACCCTCGGCCTGAGCCGCCCATGGGAGCAGATGGGCTGCGAGTTTCCATGGAGGTACGGCCAGGCACAAGAGGCAGGGGCCGCACTGGGGAAAACTGGAGGTGGAGACTTGGACCCGGAGCTAACGACCATGCATGACCATGGCGACAGCAAACACCTCCGGGCCCCAGATGGAAGAAGCACTGAGGAAGAGGAGCTTGCCCGGGGCCCTGGGCAAAGTTGGGGAGGAGGACTGGCCAGCACCAAGGTACTACGACAGGAAACACCTAACACAGCTAGAAGATGGGAGTTGCAGGAAGAACAGCCAAAGGGGGCCATGGCTGGGGAACGGAGCTGTGAGAGCAAAGCTGTCCTCTTGCCTGACAGCCTCAACCCAGGAGGCAGAGGGTGAATCCCGCCCAGCCACACAGCCACAAACCCCAGCTCCAGATTGACAAGCATACACAATGGGCTAGGTAGCACAGTCACGCTCCTTGTAGGCTACGCTGTGCAAGACACACCTGGATTCCCTCTCCAGCACCACCCTGAGGAAACACAACAAGACACAAAACCTTAAGCCTCCAAACCCTCCACATCCCAAACACGCCCTCTCTCTCCACAAGGAAGCCTCCACGGAGGCCCACAGAGGCTCATCACCACGGGATGCGCCTCCGCCCCTCCCCCCGAAGGCGGCGTGACTGCAGAGCCGCCACGGCCCTCTGCCTACCACCACTGGCAGGGGCTTCCCGCCTGCCCCCAACAACTCAAACAGCCCCCCGCCAGGCTGCCAGAAGCCGGCGAGGGTGGGACTGTAGGACAGAGCCCGGCGTGTGGGCCGTCCTCGCCCCGGCTGCGCCTCTTTACTCAAGCCGCCCTAAACCCACTGATCGCCCGCAGCTCAATCCCTCTGTGCTGCCCCCAACGCTCCACCACAAACAAAAAGTTCTTTACTGAAGTGACAAACGTGCATCCCAAGCCCTGCAGAGCCCCACCAAGGCCGAGGGCCAGGGATGGCACACTGCTCGGGGCAGCGGGAACGGCTAGCCCAGTGTGGACCCCAGCCCTGGCCGGGGACGGCGGGCCTCCGGAGGGGAGGCGCTGCCCTTCTGTGCCCAGTCTTCTTAGGGATCTGGGACTGCATTTTTCCCCCTCTGGGCAAAAGGAACCACTCCGCACCCTGGCTGCCCTCTGCTCCCATCACCAATGTGCACCCCTGCAGAGGTGCCCCACAGCACTCAGCTGTGCACAAGTCTGAGCATCAGAGCTTCGTGTAAGGCGGCAAACTGTGGAAGCAGAGACTTCCCTGACTGTCCCGTGAGTGGGTTAATGGCTCCCCTGCCTCTCCCCACATGTGATGTGACCCCTGCCCTTCCCCAGACCTGATGATGTGACCCCTGCCCTTCCCCAGACCTGATGTGACCCCTGCCCTTCCCCAGACCTGATGATGTGACCCCTGCCCTTCCCCAGACCTGATGTGACCCCTGCCCTTCCCCAGACCTGATGATGTGACCCCTGCCCTTCCCCAGACCTGATGTGACCCCTGCCCTTCCCCAGACCTGATGATGTGACCCCTGCCCTTCCCCAGATCTGATGTGACCCCTGCCCTTCCCCAGACCTGATGATGTGACCCCTGCCCTTCCCCAGATCTGATGTGACCCCTGCCCTTCCCCAGACTGATGTGACCCCTGCCCTTCCCCAGACCTGATGGATGTGACCCCTGACCTTCTCCAGACCTGATGTGACCCCTGCCCTTCCCCAGACTGATGTGACCCCTGCCCTTCCCCGCACAGAATGTGAGGTGGCTGGAGGGGACGGCTGGGAAGGGAGGGGTGAAGGAACACACGCTGGGCTGCCCGTATGCCAGTGGGAATAGACAGGAGTACTCTGATCTGCTCACTCTCCTGCACCCTTTTTTTTTTTTTTGGTCCGGTCGTGGGGCCTGAACTCTGGGCCTGGGCGCTGTCCCTCAGCTCTTCAGCTCAAGGCTAGCGCTCTACCACTTGAGCCACAGCGCCACTTCTGGGTTTTTTCTTTTTGCTTATGTGGTACTGAGGAATCGAACCCAGGGCCTCAGGCATGCAAGGCAAGCGCTCTTCCACTGAGCTACCTTTCCAGCTCCTCTCCTTCACCTTTTAAATTTCACAGCACAGCAAATACCTCCTTAGTTTGCTTTGAAGCTACTTTTCTTGGCAGGACACCTGGCCGTCTGCGGCAAGTGGGGACTGAGTCCGGGTCCTCTGCCTCCTCCAGTCACCTGCCCCGTCCAACCCGCACTGCCCTGGTGCGCCCCTAGTGCAGACTCTCAAGGCCCACATGTTCATGTGCTCAGGGAAACAGCACGTGGCTGCCTCGTGGCCTGAGTGCCATGAGTTCAAGAACACGGAAGCTCTGGTCTCCACTTGCTGTGCAGCAGGTGGGACACGGGGCTACTGAGAGCCCCACCTTCTTGAGAATCTACCCAGGCTCCCATGTGGCCCCATGCTGCCCACTCACACACCAGCGGTGGAGTCCCTGACTACAACCCCAGTCCAGGGGCCCGGCCTGAGGCCATGGCCCACAGCGCTGGGGAAAGTACCCTGGCTGCAAACAGATCTCTGCCAAGGGTGCTTACATCATGCTTGCTTCGTGCCCATGGTGCCAGGTCCTGGGTCAGGCAACGGTGGCCCAGGAGACTTGGCAATCTCTAAGTTGCATTGCAAGTGGTGGATGGAGATGCAGCCCCTTTCATCCCTCTTTGTGTCCAGGGCCACTCAATCTACATTTGGAGGAACTAGGACACTCCCAGAAGCATCAGCTCTACTTGCCACAGCCAGGCTGTGCACTGTGTCACACTGAGTCCCTGGGGATCCTCTCACACACATGGCTCAGCAATGCTCCATACTGGCGCTGCTCAGACAACCAGAGAAAACGGCACACACCCTGTGCCGCACGGAGGAAATCGTATACACACCCCGTGCTGCACAGAGAAACCACACACACACCATGGAGCCACCATATACACCCCCTTGCTGCACAGATTAAAACCACACACACTTCGTGCTGCACGGAGAAACCACAGCACACACACCCTGTGCCACACAGAGAAACCACACCACACACAACCTGTGCCACACAAAGAAACCACACCACACACAACCTGTGCCACACAAAGAAACCACACCACACACACCCTGTGCCACACAGAGAAACCACACCACACACACCCTGTGCCACATGGAGAAACCACACCACACACACCCTGTGCCACACAAAGAAACCACACAACACACACCCTGTGCCACACAGAGAAACCACACCACACACACCCTGTGTCACACAGAGAAACCACATCACACACACCCTGTGTCACACAGAGAAACCACACCACACACACCCTGTGCCACACAGAGAAACCACACCACACACACCCTGTGCCACACGGAGAAACCACACCACACACACCCTGTGCCACACGGAGAAACCACACCACACACACCCTGTGTCACACAGAGAAACCACACCACACACACCCTGTGCCACATGGAGAAACCACACCACACACACCCTGTGCCACATGGAGAAACCACACCACACACACCCTGTGCCACACAGAGAAACCACATCACACACACCCTGTGCCACACGGAGAAACCACACCACACACACCCTGTGCCACACAAAGAAACCACAGCACACACACCCTGTGTCACACAAAGAAACCACACCACACACACCCTGTGCCACACAAAGAAACCACACCACACACAACCTGTGCCACACAAAGAAACCACACCACACACACCCTGTGCCACACAGAGAAACCACACCACACACACCCTGTGCCACATGGAGAAACCACACCACACACACCCTGTGCCACACAGAGAAACCACACCACACACACCCTGTGCCACACAAAGAAACCACACCACACACACCCTGTGCCACACAAAGAAACCACACCACACACACCCTGTGCCACACAGAGAAACCACACCACACACACCCTGTGCCACACAGAGAAACCACACCACACACACCCTGTGCCACACAAAGAAACCACACCACACACACCCTGTGCCACACGGAGAAACCACACCACACACACTCTGTGCCACACAGAGAAACCACACTACACACACCCTGTGCCACACAAAGAAACCACACCACACACACACTGTATCACACAAAGAAACCACACCACACACACCCTGTGCCACACAGAGAAACCACACCACACATACCCTGTGTCACACAAAGAAACCACACCACACACACCCTGTGTCACACAAAGAAACCACACCACACACACCCTGTGCCACACAAAGAAACCACACCACACACACCCTGTGCCACATGGAGAAACCACACCACACACACCCTGTGCCACACAAAGAAACCACACCACATACACCCTGTGCCACACAGAGAAACCACACCACACACACCCTGTGCCACACGGAGAAACCACACCACACACACCCTGTGCCACATGGAGAAACCACACCACACACACCCTGTGCCACACAAAGAAACCACACCACACACACCCTGTGCCACACAAAGAAACCACACCACACACACCCTGTGCCACATGGAGAAACCACACCACACATACCCTGTGCCACATGGAGAAACCATACCACACACACCCTGTGCCACACGGAGAAACCACACCATACACACCCTGTGCCACATGGAGAAACCACACCACACACACCCTGTGCCACATGGAGAAACCACACCACACACACCCTGTGCCACATGGAGAAACCTTACCACACACACAAACCCCATGCTGCACGGAGAAAACACACACACACCCTGTGCCACACAGAGGAAACCACACCACACACACCCTGTGCCACACGGAGAAACCACACCACACACACCCTGCTGTACAGAGGAAAGCCACACACCCACTCCGTCACACAGAGAAAAGCACGCATACCCCATGGAGCCATGTTCAGTCACACCTCCCAGAGGAGATGGCACTTTTTACTCATGAAGTACAGGGTACTACATGCTCTGAGAAACACACACACACACACACACACACACACACACACACACGCAATGTGGGAAGAGCCCAAAGCAGAGGAAGGAGGATGAAGGTGGAAGAGTGGGGAAGATGAGGAACTGTCAACACAGACAGAGCTCCACAGGTAGACAGCCGAACGCTGAGACACAGCAGCACACGATCTGGAAGTACAGCTGCAGACACGCCACCCTGGTTTAGACAAGCCCAGCCCAGAAAACATCCCTCACACATGCCAGGCTTCAGGTGGCCCGTGCTGTCAGTCTAACTGACTACAGCACCAGAGCTGACTTCAAGAAAGAGTCCAGTCTAACTACAGCAAGGCAGCAGCTCCCTGTGATGGGCGCATAGCACAGCGTGCCATCTCTCCCTGACCAGAAAGCATTTACAAGTGAGACAAACAGTCTGGTTCCGCAGGACCCTGAATGGCCAGGGTGGCTAACGTTCAGGGGGTTAGATCTAGCTAGGCAGAAAACTGAGAGACCTGTGGTGAGCTCGCCGGCTCTTGGCTGAGGCCTATCCATACAGCATGGTGACGACCTACAGAGCTGGGCACAGGTGGCTTCCAGGAGCTGCAAGCAAAACAGCCAAAAAGGCACAGCCAGGGCTGCGGGTGAGGGGTTCTTCCCAGACTCTCAGTGCACACAGCACTCGAGAGACCCCCCCCTCCCCCCCCCCCCCCCCCCCCAGCCACAGCAGCCCTGACACAGGCTACACCAGACTCATTGAAAAGCCGAAATTCACGCCTCAGCAGGCTTAATGCTGACATACAGAAGTGGCACTGCTGCCAGAAAAATCCCAACACTTGCCACAGAAAGAGAACTCAATCAGTACTCAAATATATAAAAGTCACTCTGTGCTGCAGCCAGTGAAACATTTCTAGACATGTGGAAGTGGCAGTGTGACCCACCAGCAGAGCAAAAACCAGGCTGACTCAGAAATGATGGAGACGGATGACTGAGAAGCAGGAACACTGAGCAGCTGTTATAAACACGTGCAGTCTGCTCCAGAAATGAAATGGAAGGTGATGATCGTGAGAGAACTGGAAAGCAGAGGAGCACGACTCCCGACACCCGCTCCTCCTCCTGACTGGTGTGCCACGCACCCATGTGCGTGGGGCACAAAGGCCTCACTGCAGTACCCACTCCAGAACTCAGTGCCCTACTCACCACGGGCATCCTCCCAGAGTGCTCTGTCCAGTGACTGAGGGCAGCCTGGCCCCTGTGGGCAGCGGCTCTTCCAAGGGGCAGTCTGCACAAGGCCACCCCGTCGGCCTGGCTGAACACTCAACAGGTCCTTCCTGTCTCCCATGATGGTGAACACGGAGGCAGGCCCTCCTGCCCTCAGACTCCTTCCCCAGGAGCAGGGATAGGGCCCAATAAACTTCGACAATGAATAATCCCTTTGCTTCTGTTTCTCGGGAGACACAAAGTAACACAAAGGAACTAGTAGCATAGCCTATAACAGCATAGAAAAAAAAATAATGAAAATGAACTCAGAGCAAAACTTTCTGAACTCGGAGTCTGCCTGCGAAGAGAAAGAGAAGCACGAAATAATGGCCAAATACCTCCCAATGTTCTGAAAGCTATGCCCATCGTATTCATGCAACTCAGCATGATAAAGACAGAAAAAAACCACATAGAGGTACACCATAATTAGTTACTAAAGACTAGTGACAGAGGTCCAGAAAATCTCAAAAGCTGCCAGGGGAAAAAACTAAAGGCAAGATTTAACTGCAGACTTCCCACGAGAAACCATGCCACCAGGAGCAATGGAGTATCTTTACAAGCTTGGAGGAAGAAGCATGATCAGAATTCCATATTGTATAGATCAGAAGGATGTTGAAGTAAATGTTATTTCTGTCAGAAAAATAATAGCCAGTAGAATTCACCATTACCAGACCTGTGCTATAAGAACTGCTAAAGGACGTCAGGACTTAGGCAGAAGAAAAATGATCACAAGTGAAAAGACAGTTCATCAGAGATGGCAGCGATGGGTGACAAACGCAGGACTTTTGAAAATAAGAGACTATTTAAAGTCCAAGTCACCACAACCTACTGAGTTTGAAACAGGAGAGAGACTGCCAGCAGTGGGAGCAGAGGTCCGCCTGTGCGCTGAGTGTGAGGTGGGAAAGAGGGCGAGTGGCGGCAGTCTGGAGGCCGTTTTAGAGCAGCATGAACAGCAGCAGCGAGGAGGCCCACGAGAAAACACGGTAGGACTGTGGGCTCGGGAGGGCAAGTGCCCAGCCACAGGGCTCGAGCTCAGGTCCCTTCCGAAGGCAGCCGTTACACCAGGTGCTGCCAACGCTGCTGGACCAACTGTTCTGTACCCAGATGCAGGTGTGCAAATGCCACAGCCCTAACTACTGCCTCACACAGAATTCTGTACAAGAAAGCAAACGTTAAAACTTAAAGAACTCAAGCGTGCTGTTTTATAGACAATAAAAAGAATGCATTTATTTTTGTGACTGGCTTGACAGATAAGTTCCAGAAAACCCCATTCAAGAGAAACTACAACAAACCCATTCAATTGCCTCCTCAGCAGGTGAGTCCCTGACCCTCGGTCTCCAGCAGAACTGAGTGCAGCTGCTCGCTCTCATGCTCACACTCTGTCTCTCTCTGTCTCCCTCTCTCACACACGCACACGCGCACACGCACACATCATTTCCAGGCTTGCTGTTCATGCCACCCACTGCTGAGCTGCCCCTTGAGCCTACCCTGCTTGGAAGAGCTGTCTCTCTGCCACTGCTTGTGGATGCCAACAGGGAGAAGGTCTTGTTCTGCCTCTTTCTTCTGGCCACTGCCTCAGGTGATGCTCCCTGGCCATCTATTCCTTTTGGCACCAGGAGGCAGCCTACACAGGCCTATACTACCACTGCCTCCGGTGGCAGATCAACAAGGCTCTGACCCCAGACAGGACAGTAAACACGGGACTTGCCTGTGACCACTTGACTTCACACAGTGTAGCAGGCGGAAGCCAAGGCTCTCAGCAATAAGACTTAAGCTAGAGAGCATTTCCCCACTGTACCAGACAGGTATTACTCTCAACTACACTGACTTGAAAATGCACTCCAGTTTTCCACCAACCTGCCAGTCAGTATAAGGCCACAGTACTCAAGATTTCTGCCCTGGGATATCTTGGGGTGGCTGGCCCCCCTTGAAGCTGTATGCTGACAGGTCTTTCCATGCAGGACCAAGTCCTTCGTCGTATTATTGTGGCTTGCGTGAAGCCGGGCTGCATCCATGGAGTTAGCTGTGCCTGCTGGGGAGGAGATGGTGGCACCAGGTATGAACGCCGCTCTGCATGGGTTGAATGCTGAGCTAGTTGGGATTCTGGGGTGTTTTGGGGATTCCAGTTTCAAACTCCTATTTTCTACTATTACATAGAAGTGCTAATGAGCTCTGCCTGAACTTCTCATTAACTTTAAGAAAAAAATGTAACGATTATTAGAATCACTTCTTTGATATATCATTTCCCTGATTTCAGTTACAGTACAACATAAATCAAATAAAATTCTATTTTCAAAACAATTCATCAGTCAACTTTCACAAACCGTCTTTTATAATAACAAACAGCCTTCTACTTAATGCATACACACTACATCTTATTTACAGATATATCCATGTTTAGCTATAATAGTCACTGCAGTGAGTATCAGAATATCACGTAGTTCACATGTCTTCATCCCACTCTTACTGCCATGGAGAACATAAAGTCTCCTAACCTAAGCACCTCTCTAAAGGCCAAACCAGCAAGCTTTCTACAAACTCTAAAAAGGAGTTCTTAGTTCATGTCAAAGTACTCTCGGATTTCTATGTGTGCTGGTACTCAGGATCTTAGAACTTGCTCAGCTTTCTTGCTCATGGCTGGCATGCAACCACTTGAGCCACACCTTTAGTTCAGTATTTTGTCGCTTAATTGGAGATGGAGTCTTGTGGACATTTTGGTCCAGAGCTGGTTTTGAACTGTGACCTACCACGTCTCCGGAACAGCTGGGATTGCAGGTCCGAGCTGCTGGCCTGGCTTAGTAGCCTTGCAGCCACGAGCCTTGGGTTCCCAGGGAAGGAGTGGCTAAGTAGGGGAGCCTGGGGTGTGACAGACACTGGAGAGGCGCTGCGCACCTGCGGGGCCAGTGTAACACCACGGTCCCAGGACCATGGAGCCAAACTGGAGCTCCTGCGTCCATGAACTTCGTGTGGAAGTCCAAGATGGTCCCTTATGTGCTCAGCCCCAACCCTACAGAATAGAGACACTTACCAGCTAACACCCAGGACCCCAATCCTCAGGCTACCTGGAGTCACACCTGCCCAACACCTCTCTGACCAAAGGGAATAAAAAGTATCCTCTATGTCAACACAGGCATCCCAAACAGGACTTGAGTTAGCTGGCACTGACCACCAGAGGGACAGCGCCCTCACCGTGGCCAGGCCTGCTCACCACTGACCACCAGAGGGACAGCGCTCTCACCTTGGCCAGGCCTGCTCACCACTGACCACCAGAGGGACAGCACCCTCACCTTGGCCAGGCCTGCTCACCACTGACCACTAGAGGGACAGCACCCTCACTGTGACCTTTCTTTACAATGTAATAATTTGACTCTATTCTTGTTCTATCTGAACTGCTCAGTTACCCAGATTCCCTGTATCCCATGATTTAAGAGGGAAAAGAAACTCCTCACAACATCTGTAAGACTTGTGTGTGACATTCCGGCTCACACTCCCTATATCACCACATTTTTTCATAACACAAGCTCTAATGCCACTAAATGGACACAACACACAAGTCACCAAAACTTCTGAGTGAGCGCGCCTGGAGCCCCAGACCAAAGCCCTTCCGTGAAGTCCACCTCTTACAAAGACACTCCATACCTCTGAGTGAGCGCGCCTGGAGCCCCAGACCAAAGCCCTTCGTGAAGTCCACCTCTTACAAAGACACTCCATACCTCTGAATCCCAGGCCCAGGCCACCCCAC
The DNA here is from genome assembly GCF_019054845.1 of Dipodomys spectabilis. Classification (NCBI taxonomy): domain Eukaryota; kingdom Metazoa; phylum Chordata; class Mammalia; order Rodentia; family Heteromyidae; genus Dipodomys; species Dipodomys spectabilis. Next base: position 574,122 of record NW_024870801.1, read on the forward strand.
CACCTAGGGCATTGTCTGTACCTCTGTCTCTTCTCAGCACACCTGGTGAGGAGGCAGAATGTGCCACCCTTTCCCCTGAGCCTTGGCCTTCCAATGATGGCTGGCTTTGTTCTGGAACCCTAAGAGGCAAGATCCAGTATTTGGATCTTGTTTGGATCCAGGTCTGAGGAAGAGGCAGAAGGCTGGTCTCAAGTCCTAGGGGGACCCACTGTCTCATCAAAGTATGGGCATGCTCCCAACCAACTTTTCTAGGTCTCTGCCCTGTCCCTCTGTCATACACGCCAGCTGGGACAACTGCCTTTTCAACATGTCCCCCAGACACGCCCCACTCAGGCCTCTCTAGTACGCCACCAAATTGACCTCAGCAGAGACCCCACCTCCAGCTCACAGCCCACCTGACCTTCCCTGCCATTGGCAAACTTTAGAATGCAGGCCCTTCCCTCTGCTCCTGCCCACATGCTCCCTGCCTGAGGTAGGACCAGCACCCCCCCCTGCCCCCCCCAGCACAGCAGCCTCTGCCTTACTTGGCTTGGTGTCCCTGCACATCCTGCATTCCCTGCCAGAAGGAGCTAACAGCCTATGGAACCTGGCAAGGCCCTGCTGGACTCCGTGATGCCATCACTGCTCCGAGCAGCACTGATGTGAGCGACAACAAAACCAATACAAAGCACAGGATGACAACACAGCTTTGTAATTGGGCTTGACAGCAAGTGTCACAGAAAGCTGCCATTCACAACCCCTAGAGCTCTAAATACCAACTGTGTCCCCTGGACAAAATAATAAAACCACCAGCCAAGTTTACACGTGCTCCATTTGGGGGGCTGGTTGGTGAGCAAGCCCCACTGAGCACGTGAGACACGCAATTTCCAGCAGAAAGGTCTCCAAGAAGGCACTCAAGTACCTCTCAGAGCACAAAACAAAGTGAGGCGCCTTCCATGTCTAACAAACAGCAAGGAGGCTGGTGCCCTTAGGGCCTCTGCGGGGAAACATCTAGAAATGCCATCACACATACTGCTGAGCTCCGCAGCAATCCCAGCTTAGAATGAAGTGTGCTCTAATGGGCACACTTCAACCGCTGGGAGCCAGGGGGTGAAGTGTGTCCCAGGAGGCAAGGAGGAAGGCTATTTCCTGCTGGTGGGGAGGTGGGGCCTGTGCTCACAGGGATGTAATCCACACTGCCTGATGCAGATGCCTGCCCAGCACAAGGAGCCCAGGGATGGTTGCCCTGCTGCACAGCACTTGGCTACAGCAGCCAGCATCAGCAGATGCTGTGGGACCATGCAGTCAACAAAGGTGTGGGAACCACCCTTAAATACTACGCTACTCACTCACACCTGAAGGGCATCCTGCCTCACACCTGGCAGCTCACACCTGAGGGACATCCTGCCTCACACCTGGCAGCTACACCTGGGGGGCATCCTGCCTCACACCTGGAAACTCACACCTGAGGAGCATTCTGCTTTACACCTGAGGGACATCCTGCCTCACACCTGGCAGCTCACACCTGAGGGGCATCCTGCTTCACACCTGAGGGGCATCCTGCCTCACACCTGGAAACTCACACCTGAGGGGCATGCTGCATCACACCTGGCAGCTCACACCTGAGGGGCATCCTACCTCACACCTGGCAGCTCACACCTGAGGAAGCAACCTGCCGCACACCTGGCAGCTCACACCTGACCTGGCAGCTCACACCTGAGGAAGCAACCTGCCGCACACCTGGCAGGTCTCCTCTGGACGGTACCCATGGATGTAGTTCACTAATCAAGAGCTGAGATCAAGTCTCTGGTGGGGGCAATGAGTCTGCCAAAAGAAGAAGAAACAATAAATGGCAAAGCCTAAGAGCCTCCAAACATAGGATGTGGAATGACTACGCTTACAACATTCGAAGGAAGAAAGAGAAGGAAACCATGAAAAACATTAGCAAGGAGAAAGATCTGTTAACAATATTCAGAAAGTGATGGCATCTCCCATGCAGATCCAAGCCAGATCCACTATGAAGCTCCAAACAGAAAAGCTAGAAGCCTAAGAGGAAATGGCTATCATACTTAAAAACAAACAAAACATGAGATCATATTCCTTCTACTAAGAACTGGACTGCACCTGTATTCCTACACAGAGAACTAACCAGCTCGGCCCCCACTGTAAACAAGGCCTACAGGAAGGCATGCAGTACAATGGGAGAAACTCTTCCCTTGTGTTTCAGGCACAGGGCATAGAATTTTTAAGATTCTCAAAGTTATGAGCTATGTTTCTGATTGCTTCATTACCTTCCTAACATTTATTAGGATTATATAAACTTCCTGTGTTGTTTATGGTGAAATCTGACAAATATAAAAATGTATTTTCAACTTAAAGATTCTAGTCATGCACCAGTGGCTCAAGCCTATAATCCTACCTACTCAGAAGGCTAAGATCTGAGGATAACACTTCAAAGTCAGCCTAGCTAGGAAAGTTTGTGAAACTCTTATCTACAATTAACCACCAAAAAAACCAGAAGTGGAATTGTGGCTCAAGTGGTCGAGCACTAGCCTTGAGCAAAAAAAGCACAGAGACAGCACCCAGGTCCTGAGTTAAACCCCCAGGATCAGCAAAGAAAATATATGTATCTTCTAACCAGGTACTGGTGGCTCATGCCTGTAGTTCTACTCAGGAGGCTGAGATATGAGGATCTTGTTTTGAAGCCAGCCTAGGAAGGAAAGTCTGTGAGACTCTTATCTCCAACTAATCACCAAAAAGTCACAAGTAGAGCTGTGGTTCAAGTGGAAGAGCACCAGTTTTGAGCAGAAAAATCTCAGGGATGGCATCCAGGCCCTGTGTTCAAGCCCTAGGACAGTACAAAAGGAAAAAAAAAAAAGTAGCTAGCAATCTCTACCTGCTGCAGGAGGTAACCAGCCCAAAGAACACTTTTGCACTGATACTGAAACTCTTCTTCTTTTGAACCACACCCACGCAGTCTCCTGGCTGGAGACCCATTTGACAGCCTCCCTGTTTCCTGCATGAACCACACAGAATGCTGTAAGGCCAGCACCACACATCTGTTCCCTGTGTACACTCAGCCTTCTGTGCCCTGGGCCAGTGCACAGGGGCCCTTGCTTTGCCTAATGTTTATGAAAAAAGAACTTCCCTTTACCTCTGATAAGAGCCTGATTTTATTTTCCTTCATAGCATTATAAAGCAAAACATGTATACTTTTCTAAAAAGCTCTATTTTCCTCAGATCTTTATTTACTACTTCTTATAACATGCAGTTCCTGAAAACAGCATTTAACTTGGTTAGCAATTCAACCAGTGCTTCTCACTAAACCTCAGAACCTCAAGCTGACCGAACCACCACTTCAACAGCCAACTGTCCTGTCCCGTGGCCCTGAGTGAAGGCTTCTGGAAACTCTGGGCCCACACTGTGTTCCCTGTCCATCTGAGTGATACTAGGACTGCTCCTCCTATCTCTCAGCCATGAAGATGCCTGGCACTGGCGATTGCTCTCATGCCAGGCTCCCGTGTCCTGTCTCAAAGTCCAGCTGGAGGTGATTCTCCACACCAGCAGAACAGATGATTCACTGGCCAGAGCAGAAATCAGAGCAGAAAATCAGGGACTGGATGACTCTGCCAGGTGCTGTCCTCACTTCAACCCAGCCTTCCAGAAACTCCCACTTGTGTTAGAGGCTTCCTGTAGAAACCCCACCTCCTATTCACACAGCACTGCAGAGGACGGGAGCACTCAGCCTCCTATTCACACAGCACTGCAGAGGACGGGAACACTCAGCCTCCTATTCACACAGCACTGTAGAGCACGGGACACTCAGCCTCCTATTCACACAGCACTGCAGAGCACGGGAACACTCAGCCTCCTATTCACACAGCACTGCAGAGGACAGAACACCACACCTCCTATTCACACAGCACTGCAGAGGACGGAACACCCAGCCTCCTATTCACACAGCACTGCAGAGGACAGAACACCCAGCTTCCTATTCACACAGCACTACAGAGGACGGGAACACTCAGCCTCCTATTCACACAGCACTGCAGAGGACGGGAACACTCAGCCTCCTATTCACACAGCACTGCAGAGGACGGGAGCACTCAGCCTCCTAGTCACACAGCACTGCAGAGCACGGGAACACTCAGCCTCCTAGTCACACAGCACTGCAGAGGACGGGACACTCAGCCTCCTATTCACACAGCACTGCAGAGCACGGGAACACTCAGTCTCCTATTCACACAGCACTGCAGAGCACGGGAACACTCAGCCTCCTATTCACACAGCACTTCAGAGGACGGGAACACTCAGCCTCCTATTCACACAGCAATGCAGAGGACGGGAACACTCAGCCTCCTATTCACACAGCACTGCAGAGCACGGGAGCACTCAGCCTCCTATTCACACAGCACTGCAGAGCACGGGACACCCAGCCTCCTAGTCACACAGCACTGCAGAGCACGGGAACACTCAGCCTCCTAGTCACACAGCACTTCAGAGGACGGGAACACTCAGCCTCCTATTCACACAGCACTGCAGAGGACGGGACACTCAGCCTCCTATTCACACAGCATTGCAGAGGACAGAACACCACGCCTCCTATTCACACAGCACTGCAGAGGATGGGAACACTCAGCCTCCTATTCACACAGCACTGCAGAGGACGGGACACTCAGCCTCCTATTCCCACAGCACTGCAGAGGACGGGAACACTCAGCCTCCTATTCACACAGCACTGCAGAGCATGGGAACACCCAGCTTCCATTTACACAGCACTGCAGAGCAAGGGAACACTCAGCCTCCTATTCACACAGCACTGCAGAGGACGGGAACACTCAGCCTCCTATTCACACAGCACTGTAGAGCACGGGAACACTCAGCCTCCTATTCACACAGCACTGCAGAGCAAGGGAACACTCAGCCTCCTAGTCACACAGCACTGCAGAGCAAGGGAACACTCAGCCTCCTATTTACACAGCACTGCAGAGGACGGGAACACTCAGCCTCCTATTCACACAGCACTGCAGAGGATGGGAACACCCAGCCTCCTATTCACACAGCACTGCAGAGCACGGGACACCCAGCCTCCTATTCACACAGCACTGCAGAGCACGGGACACCCAGCCTCCTAGTCACACAGCACTGCAGAGGACGGGACACCACGCCTCCTAGTCACACAGCACTGCAGAGGACAGAACACCCAGCCTCCTATTCACACAGCACTGCAGAGCACGGGAACACTCAGCCTCCTATTCACACAGCACTGCAGAGGACGGGAGCACCCAGCCTCCTAGTCACACAGCACTGCAGAGCACGGGAACACCCAGCTTCCATTTACACAGCACTGCAGAGCAAGGGAACACCCAGCCTCCTATTCACACAGCACTGCAGAGGATGGGAACACTCAGCCTCCTAGTCACACAGCACTGCAGAGGAGGGGTCAAAGAACTAAAGAATGCAGAATAGACTTGTGCATCAAGACAGTGTGACTGGTAAATGACATGGCAGTAACGCTGAGGCCCAGGAGCATCTGTCTGTCCCACCTCCCCCTGAGCGCCCACCAACCCTGTTCCTGCTTCAGGACTCACCTCTCTGAACTTCTGCAAGACCCGGGCACTCTGGTAAGCTCCAACTGTAATTTCTGGGAGATAGACAGGGATGGCCGTGTAGTTTAATACCTCCCACTTATCCTGGATCCTAAAGATAAAGACAACACGAATTAAATACAGCCATGGGTACGGGTGTCAAAAAATGAGCATCCACTCAGGAAAATGCTATTCGTTAGCAAAGTAGTTATCTCATTAGCACAAACTCCACCCCAAGACCAAGGGGACCATGGCAGTTGCTCTGCTAAAGCTGCTCTAGATGCTGAGGGCCTCTTCTAACACCTGGGAGCCCTCAGTGATGGCTTTAGAGAATGAACACAGTTCGGAAATGTGAATGAGGAGCCGAATGTGCTTCACACCCAGGGACAGGAGAGAAGGTTACCAACAACGGCTATGTCACAGCACTGTACACAGACAAGCCCTCCGCAGAAGTGGGTAACATTACCGTATCTTGGGAAGGGGCCTTGCTAGGCTACAAACCAGGGCTCAGATGTTTCTGTCTGAAGAATAGTTGTCAGTATCCCACAGAACTCACTGGAGCATAGGTCTGCAGAGGGTGGTCCATGACACCACCACTTAAGAAAGGTATAGGCCAGGCACTGGTGGCTTATGCCTGTAATCCTACTCAGGAGGCTGAGATCTGAGGATCAAGGTTCAAAGCCAGCCCAGCTGGGAAAAGTCTGTGAGATTCTTATCTCCAATAAACCACCAGAAAACCAGAAATGGCGCTGTGGCTCAAGTGGTAGAGTGTTCACCTTGAGCTGAGGGATAGCACCCAGGCTCAGAGTTCAAGCCCCATGATTGACCAAAAAAAAAAAAAAAAAAAAAAGGTCATTTCTTTGGCATCGATAAATTAAAACCATGGGATGGTCTCCTTGTTCTACCATTGCATTTTGCCAAATGCTAAGATATTTGTATATACCGTTATAACACTAAGATTTTATTGTCATTTTATATATTGTGATATTTTCTTATCTTAATTTAATCTGAATATAATCTCTACACTTGAAGACAAAAAACCTTTTTTGAGCTTTAGAAAGCATTAAAATCTTTCTTACAGGCTCAAAACACAGAAAATAGTTTCAGTGGCTATTTTCCCATTAACAAGCTGTAGAGGCCTTCCTGTCCCAGCTTGAGTGAAAATCTACCAATGCACCTGGCTCTCAGCCACACCTTACAAGAAGGTGCCCAGGCCTGCTCTGCAAACCCAGGGTCTGGGCTGACAGTAGGGGATGGACGATGTGATGGGCACGTCCTAGGTCCTCCACCACACATGGTCCCACCCGCTATGAGCCATGATCCCGTCACTCCGAGGAAATGCTGCCAGGTCCCAGTCAGCCTGCTCTCCAGCGGGCTCCACTCAGAGAGATAAACAGCTACAGTGCACATCTTCAAAGCTTATGTTGATTTCTTAGTATATCAAGGTGATTCTACCCACCAGAAAAATATTCAAATATTTTAAAAGCTTATTAAGGCAAACAGGAAAGTGTGTAAAGGTCCCAAAGTGGCTACATTTTGTAAGACTGTAGGGTTCAGTTATTAGAAATGCAGTCTGGCTATGATCAAACTTCACACTGCTTGGCAGACTTCCTCTCAGAGCCAAGTGCCAGCAGCACTGCTCACGCTAACACAATGCTCACACCGACACAGTGCTCACACTCGTGGGCCGATTCTGTACACATGCACACAGCCTTTCCTGTGAATAAGCATAATCCTCTACAGCTGTTATAAGCAATTCTTTGATATCCAAATTAAAAATTTCAACTAAAATTAAACTTCATGTTTTAGTAAATATATATTAATAAATAAAAAGGTGGTTAGGAGAAGTTTTTATCCCCCACAAAAAGGTTGAAAATCGTTAAGAAAATACTGGAAAAATCTGAAAGAATTTAATGGCCTAGGAGCACTGGGCCTACTCAGGGCAGCAGTGCCACCTATGTGTAATTTGGAAGAATTACAGGTCACATGCAACCCTAAAAAAATCTTGGAATAAACTTAACAGTATCTTTGAAGATTAAAAAATAATCTGCCCCTATCCTATACCCTACTTAATTTTATCTAAGTTCAGCCCTCAGTGTACCAGTCTTACCATCTGTCACTATGAGGAAATGTCTCTAATAAGCCTACATCTATTCTAGATTGGAGATACATAAGGAACACAGACACCATGAAGAATTCTGCAATTCAGGACGCAAAGAGCAATTAAAAGAAAACAGCCAGTCCACAGTATGCCCCGTTTAAGAATTTGAACACTAGACAGGTGCCATGGCTCACACATGTAAAACTATCTAGTGTCTGGCGTCTGAGGATTGTGATTCAAAACCAGCCCAGTGCAGAGAAGGCTGTGAGACTCTTCAAGTAACCAAAAGCTGGAAGTGGAGCTGTGGCTCATGAAATGGTAGAGTTCTAACCTTGAGCAAACAATCTCAGGGTCGGAAGCCAAGCCCTGAGTTCAAGCCCCAGGACCATTGTACACACACACACACACACACACACACACACACACACACACACACACACACACACACACACACACACACACACACACACACACACACACACACACACACACACACACAATTTAAAAACTGAGAATAACTATCCTTGAGGCCAAAGAGTACAAGAAAGAAGAAGACATACACCAAAGTCTAGTTACGAAACTGCCATGTATCTTAAACAAGAGGTAGGAAGGCAGAAAACGAAATGGCAGATTATGTTTTACAACTCAAACTGTTCCACAACAAACAAAATCCACACTTTCTCCTACAATGTTCCCACAGTCTGCTGTTCATTTCTCCCTAAACTGTCACACTCTGTGTGAAGCCGAGCCCTCGTTCCACGTTGGAAAGATGCTATTCAGTCCCAGACACTCTGAAGGAGGGAGGCCAAGCTTTGGGGACACCTGGACTCCTACCTGGCGATCTGTGACCCAACCCAAATGGCAACAGCCAGTCATGGATACAGGCACAGGCACAGTAATCTGTCAATTACTGCCTCAATGCAAGCACACACAGGTAATTACATACCAACACAGAGACCTGAGACGGTACAAAAATGTCAACCCATAATTTGGCAGGCTCTGTACAAAATGACTAGAAATGGAAAATAGCATATTTACAATAATTATCTCAGAAAATTGGTCATTTAAGAAATGCTACTCAAATGAAAATAAACACAATTACACTGTACAATGTTGTGAAACACGGGGGGGAAGTTACATAAAATGAGGAAAAGGACAGGACAAAACCATAGGAAACTGAAGGAAAACAATTAATTGAATGCTGTAATTTAAAATTGGGGGAAATTACAGGATCCTTCTCTATGCCATATAAACATATAACTAAGTAATTTACTACAATTATGACTTTGTAACATGAGTTTTGGACATGGTACAGAGTTAAATCAATACACATCTTAGATTATGTTTAGAAAATGACAAGGTATTACTGGGGGTGGGGGTGGGGGGAGGTCAACGGTCAGACATTCTTCACTCTCACAAGGCAGAAGGATCTAAGGACCATCACCTTTCCTTACACGACAGCTCACACATCCTGCCAGCTATAAATAACCTTAACAGACAAGGGTCACATAAGAACCAGCTTGTAGGAATTCATGGAGGATTCAGGAGTGGTGGGTCCCAGCAGGCTTTGAAGCATTTCAGGATCTGCAGACCATCAGCAGGCAGAAGAGCAGGGACCAGGCTTTGCAGACAATCAGCAGTGGAGGTGCAAGGCCTAGAAGGGTAACTGGCTTTCTGGTGGTCATGGCAGAAGCAGAGCAGAGGCTCAAATCCTGAGTTCAATCTAGGAAATCAAACTGGAATCTGAGCCCAGACAACTAAGCCACTGAAGGGGTGTTCTTGCGAGGAAACAGGGCCTCTGTGAGACACCAAAAGCCACCCTGGGGAAGTGTGCACGATGGGGTGGAGCTGAGCTGACTGGAAGCAGAGATCCAGAATAAGCACAAGGCGGCACAGTGAAAGAAGCGGAGAGAAAGGCAAAAATGGAGCATGTCAGCCGCAGAGGGCAGCTCAGGGAAGAGGAGCACCTGAGCGAGGATGGCTGGTGGCACCCCCCTTCCTACAGCCCAGGGAGCAAGTGCGGGCCCCGGCACCAGCAGGTCCTCAGCTGTACAGGAGTGCTGCAGAGCAGAGCGCGCATGCATGCAGGCTCAGACACAAACAGTAGTTACAGGGTGGGTGAGGATGTCGCACAGGGAGCAGGCGACAACACTCAACTCAACTTACCAATATACATATCCCGTAATGTCCAGTAAACAAGTTATCAGTTTTTAAAGAGTGGGGACCAAGTTCCAGCACCCAAAGTGAGGAGCCTGGAGCTGTCATTATTGTCCTCACAGTAAGAAAAAGCTGAAAATCAGTGAGGCATCTCTTGGTACCCACAAGGAAGAGTTCCAGGACCCCCAGGATGCCCAGCCCTGTGGATGCTCATTATATAAAAAGGCATGCACTCACACAGAGCTCGGAATGCCCCCTTGTGCGCTTTATCAGCCCATGCCTTATGCACGGCTGTGATACTAGACTGCTTAAGGAGTAACGGGAAAAGTGTACATGTTAAGTGTAATTGCAGTCTTAACAGGCTTTGCACAAGGTTGAAATCTATGAATGTGGAACCCTAGATGTGATGCGTTAGCTATGCTAAAAACAAACCAACAAAAAAACCACAGTAGCAATGCAGTGATGATCGCAGTATGTGGGAAGGGAACCCACCCCAACAGAGAGAGAGAGAGAGAGTGATGGAGGGAGCGGCGGAAGCAGGCTGTCAGCACTGCACGGCCAGGGAACAGCTAGGGAAGATACTAGATGCTCAACAGCAACTGTAAAAGCATTGCTGCAGTCTTCACAGTACCGCTGTAATAACAAGAAGAAATACATTGCTGATGTTGCAGCTGAAGGTAGGATATAAGCTGGAATCTCACAAAATGCTAAACTAAGTGTGAGGGTTGGGGGGGCGGGGAGAGGAGAAACTGGGAGCTAGCACTGCGTCTGCATTCCGGACCAGCGGTGCTCACTTCACCGTGAATGGTCCAGGCACACCATAGAGAAGCAGGGATGGCAGAGTGGATTTTAAGACACCCACTTACCTCTCCTTCACAAGAAAACGTTGATACAGGTAAGTTACAAGGACACTGAAACCCTACGCTTAAATTAACCAGAAGCAGAAGTGGCTTTACTAACTTCAGAAGGAGCAGACCTGAGGACAAGGAAAGTATCAGCACACACACGGGCTGAGCAAAGTGCTAAAGGGTAACTCCCTCAGAAGTCACCCACCAAAGCAGATGAACCTAACAACAGGCCATCAAACCTCTCAGCACAAACTGAGAGTTCAAAGGAGAAACAGCAAGGTGGGGTCTGTGGTAGCAGATGTTAACCCTGTCCTTCAGAAACGGACAGGCGCAGCAGAGGGATTCAGAGGACAGGTCCAGCCAGCCACCGTGTCCATCAGCTCCATCTACAGACACTCGGCACTCTTCCCACAGCAGAGACCATGCTTTGTTTTGTTGTTCCAGTTCCAGGACTTACATTCAGCTGAAGCTCAGTGTGCTGGCTCAGCCGGTGATCCGCCCCTTGAGCTACACCTCCAGCCTATCTTTTTTGCTAGTGAACTGGACATGGAGCCTCTTGGACATTTGTAGCCAGACTCGCTTCACACTGTGACCCTAAGATCTCAGCCTCTCCTGTAGCTGGGATTACAGGCCTGAGTCCCCAGCACTCGGCTGAACCCATCTTCTACCCGTCAGTGGAGCATTAACCAAGACAGAGGGCATGCCTGCTCTGCACACCTGACCAAAGGTGAGAGAGAAGCACGCAGCCCTGCCTAGCACGCATGAGGCCTTGAGCTCGATAAACTGAACAAAACAAAAGGGAATTATGATTCTAGAAGAAATGAGGGCCCCCAGGGTTCTCCCAGGACCCTTCCCCAGTCTTCTGCTCTGTTCTGCTCCCACTCCTGTCCCAACGCTCTTAAACCTTGCAGCCCAGTCCTGTCCTTGCTCTAGCCTCTTCTGGCAGAGGCCTCTGCGACCTCCAGAGCCCATGGTTGCTGCACCCCAACCACTCATGGTCCTGTGACTGGGGATACCTGAGAGTCCCTTGGACTCACACTGTTTAAAAATGTTTACTTTAGTCCCTAATATACTCCGTTTGGAGCAGAAATTTTATCCTGCACTTTAAATTCTTAAATCTGAAGTAATGCCTAGAATACAACTAAAGCAAAATATTTCTTGAATTAATAATGGCAGTAAATTAAGTGATGGATTAGAGAACTCAAGAACTGTATGGAAGGAAACACTTCTGCTTGGCCGTGTTCACATCTAACCCGAACCATCATGACTTCAAGGTTCAGCAGGGTCTGCAGCTGTAAGTAGATCCACTATACTCAAAAGAACAACTGTTTCTGTCCCCACAGCTCCCTACCTCTAGCAAACATGGCAATCCCCTCTACCATCAAACACCACAACCCCCACTCCACAGCTCCACACCAAACACTCCCATTAAACACCACAACCCCCACTCCACAGCTCCACACCAAACACCACAACCCCCACTCCACAGCTCCACACCAAACACTCCCATTAAACACCACAACCCCCACTCCACAGCTCCACACCAAACACCATGACCCCCACCTCCACAGCTCCATACCAAACACCACGACCCCCACTCCACAGCTCCACACCAAACACTCCCCATTAAACACCACAACCCCCACTCCACAGATCCATACCAAACACCACAACCTCCACTCCACAGCTCCATACCAAACACCACGACCCCCACTCCACAGATCCATACCAAACACCACGACCCCCACTCCACAGCTCCACACCAAACACTCCCCATTAAACACCACAACCCCCACTCCACAGCTCCACACGAAACACCACAACCCCCACTCCACAGCTCCACGCCAAATACCACAACCCCCACTCCACAGCTCCACACCAAACACTCCCCATTAAACACCACGACCCCCACTCCACAGCTCCACACCAAACACTCCCATTAAACACCCCCACCCCCACTCCATGACTCCTCACCAAACACCATGACCCCTACTCCACGACGCCCCACTCCGCAGCCCCCCACCACCATCAAACACTATGACTCACAGCAACCGCAGATAGTGAAAGAAGAGATCGTCTACTTCCAGCCAAGGGCCTTTGTCATAGTTGAGGTATTCAATGTCATTTACCACCTAGGACAGAAGAAAATCCCAGGTGAAAAGAGATATAAGACAGTTACATGAGGAAGCACTACAAGTTACAAATATTTGGCGGGAAGAGTCACCAAACTCAAAAAATATTCTTAAGGCTCCACCTGCTCCGCCTGGCCAATACTGGGGTGCATGATGCAGCAATCCTGGCAGCTTGGGGAAAAAGAATCAAGACTGGAGGGAAAAGACAGCAGTAACAACAGACTACTCACATTCTCCCAGTCTACCCTAGAAGGAAGACAGCCTTGGAAATAGCCTGGGTAACCCAATCAACATACTCCCAAGAGAGAAACAGCATCCCAAGTGTCCATCTAGAGCTGGCCTCCCAGAGACAGGCACTCTGAGTGTCCAGCTCCACACCTGGCCTCTCAGAGACCCAGCACCCTTGAACATCCAGCTCTACACCTGATTTCCCAGAGACCCAGCACCTTGAGAGTCCAGCTCCACACCTGACTTCCCAGAGACCCAGCACCCTTGAGAGTCCAGCTCCACACCTGACTTCCCAGAGACCCAGCACCCTGAGTGTCCAGCTCCACACCTGACTTCCCAGAGACCCAGCACCCTGAGTGTTCAGCTCCACACCTGACTTCCCAGAGACCCAGCACCCTTGAACGTCCAGCTCTACACCTGACTTCCTAGAGACCCAGCACCCTGAGAGTCCAGCCCCACACTTGACTTCCCAGAGACCCAGCACCCTTGAGAGTCCAGCTCCACACCTGACTTCCCAGAGACCCAGCACCCTGAGTGTCCAGCTCCACACCTGGCCTCTCAGAGACCCAGCACCCTGAGTGTCCAGCTCCACACCTGGCCTCTCAGAGACCCAGCACCCTTGAGCGTCCAGCTCCACACCTGACCCCCTAGAGAGCAATCTTCAGTGCGACCTCATCCCCATGCTCTTCTCAACAGTCCCAGCTCCAGCTTCTGTAGAAGGATCAAAAATTTGAGTCTATTCGATGAACTCATAACTATCTTAAGACAAAACGTGTTACTCTAATACATAAATTAAATATCTACACTAAAACAAATAACCTAAAAATAAATATATCAACACCATAGAAATAAAGAAGGCAAGGAAATAAAATACAATTCATTCATCCAAGCAAAAAAAAAAAAAAACAGTATCTCAAAAGAATTCTCAGAGCCAGAGCAGCAGAGCCTGTCTGGAAGCAGCCATGCTGCCTGCTGCAGGCACACCCAGCCCCTTCCTCTCACCCTGCGCTGTGCTGTTCATGCTATCAGTACTGGACACTCCCCTGGCAGCTCTGCTCACAACTTCCACTGCACTTTTGGGCTCCAATACCTTTTGCTGTTTTGTTAGTAATTTATTCTAACACATAATATATAATATACAAGTTCTACTTTTTCTCAAGTAGATAATTTCAATTTTGTCAAACCCATTTTCCTCTTGCAGGAATTGACTTTGCCAAACTAAGACACACACACACCTATTTCTGGACTCTGTGTTTAGAGTGTTTATTTGTTGCTGTTGTTGTTTTTGGTGGTACTGGGCTTGGACTTGGGGCCTAATATCTGCAAGGCAGTCATACCACAAGGCCTGGGTTTTGTCTTGCTCTATTATGTTACCTACTTGTTAATGCTAACATTAATATTATAGTGCCTTTATTATTTTACAGTATGGAAAAGTATCTCAACTTACTTTTCCCCTTGGCTACTACCCACGAAATTCCCTCAAAACTCCACTGAGATTTACTAGAATTTTACAGAATGGACAAGTGGCCATCTTTAAATGACGACTTGTCCCATTAACTAATCCAACTTTCAACTTTATTATGTGTTTAATAAAAATGCTGAAGCAGTGGACCCAACATTCTTTGCATTTTCACCATCTATAATTTTAAGATCATAGAAACAACATTATTTAAAAAATCAAAACCATGGGAAGGTGATGGGTTGGGCTAGGGCTTCTCAATTAGTAAATATGAACATTCCCAAAATCTGTGGGGACAGAACAATTTACCTGGTTTCTAAGACTACTGAAGATGAATCAAATGTTAGAAGAATAACCACTATCAACATGTAAAGACTGAAACTGGGTACCTGTCTGTCACCTTGCACTATGACCAACTCAAAATGGATAAAAACCTCTGCATCAAACCTGAAACCTTGAAATAACTATAAGAAGGGGTAGGAGAGACATTAAAACTTACTGGCATAGGCAGGAACTTTCTCAAGAGTTCCAGGGACTCAGCAAATAGGTGAGGGACTCAACAAATGGGACAGCATCAGAATACAAAGTTTCTACACAGTAAAGGACATTGTTACTAAACTAGAAAGACCTCCAGCAGAATGGGAGAAGGTCTTTCCCAGCAACACATCCAACAAGGGTCTAATATCCAGAATAATCCCCCCAAATCAATAACCCAAGCAGTAATCAGAAAAGGAGCTAAACAGAGACTTCTCAGAACTAAAAATTGCTGATATACACACATGTGGAGATGCTCAACATCCCTGGCCGCAAAGCACACGTAACTCAAAACAACACTGAGATTCTAATTCACCCCAGTATGACTCCAGCATTGAAAATTCCCACTGTTGGTGGGAATGTAAACTAGTACAACCACTCTGGAAGGTGGTTTGAAGATTCCTTAAGAAACTAAACACAGAACTTTTCTATGATCCAGTGGTACTACTCCTGGGCATCTACCCAGAACACTACAAGCCAGAATACTGTAAAGAAACTTGCACATCCATGTTTACTGCTGCACTATTTACAATGGCCAAGTTATGGAAATAACCCAGATGCCCCACAACGGATGAGTGTGTCAAGAAAATGTATGCAACATATATGCAATAGAATTTTACTCAGCCATTGGAAAGAATATTATGTCATTTGCAGAGAAATACAGCAGTTGTTTTCTCTCATATGTGAAAGCTGGACCTACAATACAAGCATACATGATAACATACAGGGTTTATGTATATATCTACACACAAACTGACAGAAGGAGGGTACGCTTAGGGGAGGGGTCCAAAGGTGCAACTCCTCTAGTAAGTAATGCAGTGATTTAAAAAACAAATACCAGGAAGCAGCAATGCATTGGGGGGGGACACACGAAAGGAAGGAGGGAAGCGTGAACAGTCATTACATTCATTGTACACTATGTGAAAACTGAACTACATAACTTGAGGTGGGGATGGGGGTGGGGAATGGGGGAGAGGGACTGAAGGGGCGACAGCGACCAAGACGCACTGCACTCATGACCTGACACATGGAACCGTACCCTCTCTGTACAACCACTTAATGACAACAAGAATGCCCACTTTCCCAACCATTTTCTTACCTTCTGTGAGTTTTCAACCTCCCTTGCGCTGTACTGTAAAACCTCACATTTCTCACTGTAGGAAAAAGCAAGACCAAGTTCAGTGTCAACATCAGGAATCCGAATGCACGAACAGACGCTCAAGTCACCTGCTCCAAGCCTAACGCAATAGGCCATGAGTGGGACAGAGCGCTGAGGGCAGAGGCAAAGGTGACACGGTGGCAGTGTGCTCACTGCTGGCACAGACAAGAGCAGGCCTGCTTCCCGGGCTGCCTCTCCTGTCTACACCACCCCTTGCTGCAGGGGGGCAATCCTGGCCACCCCCGGGACAGGGGTCACTGATGCCACACCTGCACTCTCCACCACAGCGCAGGGCAGAGCAGCCTGGCTTTCCTGGGCTGCACAGAGAGCAGCAGGCATGGCAGGTGGGATAGCCACTGATGAGAGCCACCCCACCCCCAGTAACCATGCAACAGGGTAGCACCAGCTCAGTTCCCTTAGCCCTCGGTCTTTTGTCTGGGCGCTGGTAAATCCCCACAAGGTCTCGGCTCAGAAGAAGGGGAGAGCCGTTCACGGTCCTTTTCCCCCTGGGTTGACACAGACCGTTCTGAGACCTGGCTGGCCAGCCAGGAGGTGACTGAAACCCAGCAGGTTGAGAAGCTTGGACCTCACCACATGGAGGAGCCGCCTCAGCCGTCACCCAGCCACCAGAGGCCCTGGCAGACAAGCCATCAGGAGGCCAGACCAGGAGTACCGAAGATTACTCCTGCTGGAAAATGCCTTCTGATTCTAAAACACAAATGACTTAGAAATGTTACATTATAACCTATTTGGAATAGGTTTTGTTTTCCTGAATTTTAAGTTTCATAGTGAACTTCTAGGAGAAAACTTGAAACTCCAGAGAATGGTCAGGGCGTATAAGTCACTTAAAACACAGATCATGAAAAATACTTTTGGCACGAGTTCTTCTAAATATGACAAGTGACCCATAATTTATATGGCTGTTCTAAATACAAACAGCTTGTGCGGTCAGACAGAATATACTTCACAAGGACAGAGACCCTGCTTGTCCAAATGCTCAAGACTTAATAAATCTACACTAACAAGAGGGGTCATAATGGCTAATGTGCATCTAGAAAAGTCAATCAATTCAACACATGTGTTGGTACTCATATGTGCAGCCACAGACTGCTTACTTCTTAGAAGCAAAGCCCAACCACAATTCCTGAGAAAAAGCATGTCGATGAGCTGAGCACACGCACCCTGCTCTCCACAAGGGCTGCGGGTGACAAAGCCCCTGACACAAGTAGACAGAAGAATGATCTTAGACTTCACAGTGACACTTTATGTGATTCCAACAAACACTGGAGAAAATGCTTTATGTTGACCTTGTTCATACAATGCACTGGAAGAGCTTGGCTTAAGTCGCCGTTCCCTGGAGGTAGTCAGTGTGGGAACAAATGTAAATGCAAAATGAACCAGACCCAGGCATCAGTGGTCATGGCTCCTCACTCAGAGTGGACCTCACCCATTCCAGAGCCATAAACAGAGGGTCTAGTGCGTACTTTTGCCTTATGGGTGATTGAAGCTGGGGGCAAAATAAACAGAACAAATGTCAGCTAAGGTTTATACGCTATAATTCAATAGTCTCAAATCCCTGGGCAAGGGTGACCTGAGCTCTTCTGTCCTAGAAATCTCAGGCTCGTTTTCTCTGAGGAATCAGGGAGGCCTCTTTCTCCCAGGTAAGTGTGGCTCTCTACCTCATGAGTGAATTACAGCACTGGGACGACGGGAAAATTGGCAATGACCTCAAAGGCCCGAGAAAGGCCTTTAGGTCACAGGCAGCACCCCTGCAGTGCTCTCTCACACTGCCCACCACTCTTAACAGGGTGCAGTGCTGAGCGGTGTGTCTGGGTTACCGGAGTTGCAACGCCACCTAGAGGCATACAGCGCTGATGCACACTGCCTGCAGCCCAGCAGTGGAGCTGGGCATGGGTACCAGAGGGTGCCGCAGCAGATCACCCAGGCTGCACAGGCCGCCTTGTAAAATCCTCCTTCAGAGACCACTCAATCCTGTACCTTTGAGCAGAGGCCTCCAAAAACAGCCCAGCCACCAGTGAGGACTGCGATGGCTATGCTGTCTGTTTTAACCTCCCTGAGCCTCAGAGGCGTATCTGGACTCTGGAGTGGACTACATTTGAGATCTCAGGACAAAATACTGTGCAGCTTGAGTGTGCAGAGCCCAGTGAAGGGAGGTACTCGACCCTGCTGCTAGCTATACCTCACCATCACCGGAAGCCCTGACAGGCAGGCTCCTGAAAGCAACTGCAAGCAAGAGGCAATCTCACTGTCTGTGTGCAGGTGAAACCCTGGATCCCTGAAGTCAGGGCTAAGCAGTCTGGGATGACTGATGAGGAAACTCCTTCCCAGCTGTCTGCAGCCAGAAGACCTTCGGAGGGATGTCTGGAACTGGAATTCAAAAGTTAACTACCTCTGCTTATGCTGTGCATTTATGTAGCTCTCTATATTCCCTTGGGCCTAGACTATAGAAATAGCTTCTTCTCCTGCACATCTGGTCTTAAAAACAGAGCAGAACAGGGTGAAAGGCGCTTACAGGCCACTGTCTTTCCTACAGAAGACAAGCTTACCAGGAGAAGCAGTAACATCAGTTGCAATGTTTATGATGAAGAAGTAAAAATAAATAAAAATGTAAATTAGAGCATTTCTTCATAGTTACTATGGCTTTGTTTTTCTTCACAACACCGTATGACTCCGGGATTTCCTATAAGGCGTGAACTTGGACTAAGGCAGCAGTAATGACTTCCCTACACAACACTCCCAGACCTTCAGAGCAAGCAGCTGAAGCCTGGATGAAAACACTCTTCCCTTGTGCTCCCTACAAGACAAGAAGTGGCCAGGGAGGAAGACAAAGGAGTTGTGTCTTCTCCTCTAACCCACCAAGCACTCATGGAAACTAATTCTCATCTACTTCTCCATAGGCACCCTGAGGATCTCAAGAAATCCTACGTTATTTACTCAAAATTACCTGGGTCCGAGAGTGCTGAAACATTTCATGGACTGGAGTTTGGTGTACTTCTAGCACTAATGTCTAGGACATAATGAAACAGGAAAAAATACTGGAAAAATAAGCAAACCAAAACCTCACAAAAATCGAACTGAAATGTCTCCTACCATCCTTGTTCACAAACACTGACTGAAACCCCGGGGCAACACCCGGCACTGGAGAAGCCAGAGACAAGGATGTAATGGGAAGCAGCTTCAGCCCTACCAAGCAGCAGGGGTGGGGCTCACCTCATCTCCGGGAGGAAGGTATTCTTATAGGCATTCTCGATGTCCTGGAGATAGGCTGTGGTGACCTTCACTTCATGTGGCTAAACAAAAGCAGAAAAATCAAAGTAGGTAACATTCAGCCATCATTTTACCTTATTTCTGGTTGGTTGTAGGGCTTGAACTCATGGTCTGGCATTATCCCTAAGCCTCTTTTTACTCAAGACTAGTGCTCTACCACTTGAACCACAGAACCACTTCCAGTTTTTGAGTGGTTAATTGGAGATAAGAGTCTCACAGGGACTTTTGTGCCCGGGCTGCTTCAAACCGAGATCTCAGCCTCCTGAGTAGCCAGGATTACAGGTGTGAGTCACTGGTGCCTGGCTGACCAGACATCATTATTTTTATCTGTACATATGTAAAATGCAAAGACAGCCCACGGCACTGCTTTCCACCACCAAGCCATGCACTGCAGGCACTGTGGGGAGCCAGGAAGGGCCTCAGTGCAGGGAAGACCTAGCCTGGCCCAGTGAGCTCACAGACTCCGGACGCACAGGTACAACAGTCCTGCTGCCTATCTTGTGCGGCACTTAAGAGCCAAGTGCAGACAGATGACAGACCTGGCCTCTCCCAACTGCTCTCAGCCACCGCCCGTCAGAGGCTCTACCTCTCTACCTCTACCTCTTCCCCGTCCCTGTCAAACCCCTCCACTCTCTCCTTTACATCCCTTGTTGTCTGATGTATGCTAAGTTTTCGTATTTAAAACTCTAAATTTAGAGTTTAGCAAAGCAAAGGCTGCGCTGCTTTCTCTCTTCACCCTGCTCCATTTCTATGGCCTTTACCTTGTTACTTCCTTGCTTACCACAGGTCTGTCTGCTCCACAGAACATAAGCTCCTGCACAGAGTAAATGTGGTTTGGCACAGGAGGGAAGAGAGGACAGGCCTACAGTTTACAAAATGGCAGAAACAGTCTAAACAAGGTAGTTGCTGGATTTGGTAAATTTGCTAAAAATCACTTAGTTATATACTTCAAGTAAGTGAATTTACTGGAGTATGAATTATGCCTGATGAAAAGAAAAGAGAGGTGAGGAGATGGGGGAGGGAGGGGACAAGAGCATTTCCTGCATGCAGTGGAGGCCCAGGGAACACCTGCCAGGGGCGCTGCATTCCCATGCTGACCACAAAAGGGACCGATTTCCTCAGCAAGGCCTGGGCCTGGGGCAAGCGCCTGCGCTCCATGAGCCCCTGATGGCCAGTGTGCAGCGCCAGCTTGGTAAATGCGGGGTGAAGAAGTGCTATAGGAGAATGGCAGGGTCTAAACCTCTATCACTAGGTTTGGTCCAAGGGAAGTAAGATCACATGTAGACTGACCATGAGAGCACCCACAAACACACAACTGTCACAAAATCTAACCGCAAATACCAGACAAAATGTTCAGTTACCAGTTAGCTTTGCCATGTGTCACATATTCCCTAAGGCTGCGTAGGGAGCTGCATGTCTCATGCATGCTTGCAACTGAGCTGCACAGGACAGCAAAGGACAACAGCAGCCCCCATGTCCGCTCTACAGGAGCCTGCCATTTGGAAGGAGCTTTGTGAACCTCTCCAAGAAAGGAGCTCTGGGGAGGGAACCCCAGGGCCTCACATGAGACACCGTGAGCAAAACCGTGTTTCCTCCTGGACTAAGCACTGCAGCAGACACAGACCTGACCTCAGAGCCGAGCTGGCTGTGCTCGCCTCTACACTCCACCCTGCCTAAGCAGGGTGCTTGCTACCCAGCAGCCTCAATCAGAAGACAGCAACTGGCTGTGCATGCTACTGCTCTAGGCCGGTATGCAGGAAGAGGGAAAGGCCACTTCAGGCCCTGCCAGGGCAAGAACATGGGAACAGTAGGACATGAGACCCCTGCAGCTCCCCTGGGAAGAGCAGGGTGTCAGCACAGAGCCACTCAAATGACAGATGGCACAGGGAAAGCAGCTCTTCACCAGGTGGCCCCAGACTCAGCTGCAGGTGTCACCCACTCAGGCTGGCTGAGCACGCATCTCCCCTCCACATACAGACTCACCGGGACCTGCTGCATGTGTCACCTGACCTGGCAAGAACAGTAAGGAATTAGAGCTCTGCTAGGTGCTGATCACATAACAAAGGTGTACCACAAGAAGCCCAGAGGCTGGCACTGATGACAGGTGCCTATACTCCTTGCTACTTGGAGGTCAGGGGGAATGTGGTTCCAGGACAAGCCAGGCAAAACGTGTGTAAGACTCCATCTCAACCAACAGCTAGGTAAGTGCCTTGCACCTGGCACCCCAGCTACTGGAAACTGAGATTGGGAGGATCGTGGGTCCAGGCTAGTCCAGGCAAAAAGCTCATGAGATCCTCATGTAAAGCACGGTAGCTCATTTTTGCCATCTCAGCTACAACAGGAAGAATAATTAGGAGGATATGACCAGCCCAGCCTGGGCAAACAGTAAGATTGTATCTCAAAAATAACTAGAGCAATACAGACAGGAGGAATGGCTCATGCAGTAAAACCCCAGATCTGGACACAAAGGCTGACTTACATCCCCCTTTGCCTGGATTCGCCTCTGTATCTCCGGCACCGGCACGTCGATGTAGACCACCAGGTGTGGGGGGAGGTACTCACGGATGGTGAGGTTCTTCACCTCGTAATAGTGGTCCACACCTGGTGTGAGAGAGAGCATACACAGTTCTCAGAGCTGTATGACAACCTGCACATCACCTAACAGAGCAGAAAACACTGAGCACAAATGCCAGGCATGGACAGCTTACCAGAGGGTGTGAGAAGGGCCTGGAGTTAGCACTGCCGCACAGCAAAAGGTGTGAGCATGTGGAAGGCCTTGGGCTGGGGGGGTACATGTTTATGTGTAGCATGTAGAAGGCCTTCCAGGGGCTATGTGGGGAGGAACACACATGGGTGTGTCCATGGTGTAGCATGGGATAGCCTTCCAGGAGCTATGGTGGGGGGAGAGGTTACACATTCTAGGTGTAGCATGGACAGCCTTCCAGGGGCTGTGGGGGTTACACATTCTAGGTGCAGCATGGGATGGCCTTCCAGGAGCTGTGGGAGGCACATGTTCTAAGTAAGGCATGGACAGCTTTCCAGGGGCTGGGGGAAGGGGATAACACATGGGATACCTTCCAGGAGTCGTGTTATGTGTGCACACTCTAGGTGTGAGCATGGGACACCTTCCAGGAGCCGTGCTATGTGTGCACACTCTAGGTGTGAGCATGGGACACCTTCCAGGAGCCGTGCTATGTGTGCACACTCTAGGTGTGAGCATGGGATGGCTTTCCAGAGGCCATGGAACCTTTTTCTGAGGGCTCTAGATGCACAGGTACAAAAGGGTCAAAAAGAGGCTTTTCTATAAAGTCCCACTGCCTGTCTTCTGCGGCACTTAGAGACCAGTGCAGACAAGAGATGACAGACTGGGGGCATCTCCCAACTGCCCTTAGCCACCTCCTATCAGAGAGGATGATATTGGCAACACATAGGGCTGGCACAGGGGAAGTAAGACATCTCAGTTCCATCCTGCTGGACAATCCGAAGTCCTGCAGGGCCAAAGGTGAGGGGCTGATTTTTAGGGATGGTTGCGGGAGCTGTGGGGTATCTGTGTTGTCCAGCATCTGGGCTTCCATCCACAGGGAAAGGTGAGGGAAGAGGGCAGATAGGAGGGAGCTCCGTCTTCCCTGTAGAAATGTGGTTAGCCATGGTGTTGTCTCTAGGTAACAACCCCTTCTACAACACTCAGAGAACAGTGCCCCCATAGCCACTACAGAGGCTGGAATAATGCCCTTCCGGAGCACATGCATGCATCAGGGAGCACATGCATGCATCAAGGAGCTCGTGTGCACGTCAGGGAGCTTGCGTGTACGTCAGAAGCATGTCTGCACACGGAGCTGTGCATACAACATGGAGCTCGCATGTCAGAACTTACACTGCTTTCGGATGAAACCCTGCTTGTACATCGCCTCCAGGAAGACAAAGTCACTGTAGATGGACCGCTCCAAGACTACACCTTGTCCTGTTGAAATCATGAAAACAAAAATTAAAACCCAGAGAGATAAAAGGCACTGCTAACTAGGAATTTCAATTTAGAAACAGAAAAAGAGATCATTTACTCATTGATTCCAGACCAAATACATTAGAAAACTATGCTATTTGTAAGTGAGAAATCACTTTTGAAAATTATATTTTGGTTTTTGGTAACATTGTGTGTGAGTGTGTGTGTGTGCACATGTATACATGTGTGTTACTTATTTAGTCAGTACCAGAGATCCAAGGCATAGCGTGTGTTAGGTTGGGGCTCTGCCACTTGAGCCACAACCCCAGGCCTTTCGTCTGTACTTTTGTTTATAAGTTTTTGCTGCTAACTTTGCTCAGGTTGGCCTCAAACTCAGTGTCCTCCTTCTTCTGCATCTCAAAAGGACAGAACTACAGTCATGTGCCACCACACTTCTGTTTTTAAACAAGAGATTTTTGCCCTTACTTCCATTCAGTGCTGTTTTGCCTAACAGCACAAGTCAGATTCCGGGTCTAGGACTCCTCGCATACCCCATGTCCCCCTCCTCACACACCATCTGTGTGTCCCACACATGACTCCAAATAGCCCCGCATCCCTACCTCCCTTCCCGCTTGCTCTCCCACCCCCAGGGAACAGAGGGTCACTTTCCTATTGAGTTGAGCACAGAATCAGTGTGCCCAATCCTCCCAATGGCTTCCTCTCTTCTTCAGAGAAAAAACCAGCCCATTATGGCTTTCCAGGCCCCAAGTCTCACCTGGCTTTTTCTCCAACCTCATTCCATCTACTTCCAGCCTTGCTCTTCCCAACACATCACAAGTCTTCCCAACACATCACAAGTACAAGTCACCACCATCAGCCCTGCCAGGCCTCGGCAAGGGCCTCCGCACCTTCCAGCCCTGCCACAGCCCATTACAACTAACACTTCTCAGACTTGTTTTCTGTCCCTATGAAAATATAAACCTCCGTTCTGCAGGCCCTCAATAAGCCTGGCACATGAAGGGTACTTGTTAAGTAACTAGTTAATAGATTTGTGCAGCATAAAAGTAAATAAATTAGTGTGCATTTAACAAGTAAAAAAATGTGTGTGTGTGCATGCCAGTATGTGGCTTGAACACAGGGCAGGAGACTCTCCTTTAGCTTTTCTTGTTCAAGGCTGGTTCTCTACCACTTGAGCCCCAGCTCCAGTTCTGGCTTTTTTGGTTGTCAATTGAAGCTAGAGTTTCATTGACTTTCCTGTCCAGGCCGGCTTTGAACCACAATCCTCAGATCTCAGCCTTCTGAGTAGCAAGAATTACAGGTGTGAACCACTGGTACCCAGCTGTTTTTCATTTTAAGAAATAGGCTGTCAGAATATAAAGACTGGAGTATGTTTCAAAAAGACATTATAGTGATCCAAGAGCTATTATGTCCACACTACTAAATGGGGTTTGAAATTGGGGCCTGGTGCAAAAATCCAAAGCAGACTGTTGCACAAGTCTTGCTGTTGCCTTGCCTTTTCAACAATGATTAGTGACTTTCTTCATGAGAGTGATACTGACCTTGGTTAGTGATGCTCTGAGTGAGGCTCTATAGTTCCCCCCATGGCCACTAGAGGGGCCGGTGCATACACCCTTCAGGAGCACATGCACACATCAGAGAGCTCACACGAACGTCAGGAGCACAGCACATGCACACATCAGAGAGCTCATGCGTACGTCAGGAGCACATGCACACATCAGAGAGCTCATGCGTACGTCAGGAGCACATGCACACATCAGAGAGCTCATGTGTACATCAGGAGCACATGCACACAACAGGGAGCTCATGCGTACGTCATGAGCACATGCACACATCAGGGAGCTCATGCGTACGTCAGGAACACATGCACACATCAGGGAGCTCACGCGTACATCAGGAGCACATGCACACATCAGGGAGCTCATGCATACGTCAGGAACACATGCACACATCAGGGAGCTCACGCGTACATCAGGAGCACATGCGTACGTCAGGAGCACATGCACACATCAGGGAGCTCACGCGTACGTCATGAGCACATGCACACATCAGAGAGCTCACGGGTACGTCAGGAGCACATGCACACATCAGAGAGCTCATGTGTACGTCAGGAGCACATGTGTATATCAGGGTGCTCATGCGTACGTCATGAGCACATGCACACAGCAGGGAGCTCACGGGTACGTCAGGAGCACATGCACACAGCAGGGAGCTCACGGGTACGTCAGGAACACATGCATACATCAGGGAGCTCACGCATATGTCAGGAGCACATGCTCAGAGCATTACTAACCAAGATGAGTATCACTCTCATGAAGAAAGTCACTAGTAAATGTTGGAAAGGCAAGGTAACAGCGTGATTGGTACAACAGTCTGATATAGGCGCGTGGTCCCACACTGCGTGGACATGTACTCATATATGGGGAGAGAATGGCGTAGGAGGCCGTGAGTCCCAACCACGTGACTGACAGTCTGCTGCTTCATTATCCAGGGGTCTTGTTCTCAGCTCCAACTCCTCAAAAGCACTATGACTGCTGGGCTGACAGCCATGCAGCAACCACTGTCTCACAGACACAAAGACACACAGCACCTCTCTCCAGTACACCCATACCACGGCTCCAATCACCACCAAACCACCAGCACATACATACCGCGGCTCCAATCACCACCAAACCACCAGCACATACATACACACCATGGCTCCTACCGCCACCAACCACCAGCACATACACAATGGCTCCCACCTATGACTCAACCAACACAGCACAGTGGCTCTCGCCCAGAACCAGCAGCACGTCTGTTTTCAGTTCTCAGGATGTTTGGGAATCAGGTCCTGAATGTACACCTGCTTCTGCTTCCCAGAACTGTGAAACAGTCCCTGGGTGGGCCCTTATCTACACGTGCCCTTTCAGCTCCCCTCTCTTCACCTCCTAACTGATTCCTAATACCTGGCTCCCAGACTATCCAAATACACAGCCCCTGACCACCTCTTCCTCACCAAGATGTGTCTAGGGACACATGTTCCCTTACTGTAAGGGTCCCGAGAGCCCTGAGTATTTTGCCTCCCTCTGCCAATCTTTTCAAGGCCTAGCTTCTATCCTGACCATCAGACTTCCAGAAGCAGCCTGCTCTGTTGCCATCTCAGCTCTGTAAGGCACACTCTCTCCATCTTCAGCTTCCTCCCAGTCACTTACAAGTTCTCTTTTCTCCGCCCTTTTACACATTTCACTTCTGTGCTTCAAGCAGTGGCATAAAAATTACATACAGTCCATAAAGCTCACTCCAGTGCACACACAAAAGTGAAACAATTCCTCTTTAACATTATTCTGAAGCAATGATAGAATGGATTTCAGGAATTTATAATCTTACCAGAAACAAAATTTACCTCCAGGAAAACTGACAGAAAAACCCTACTTACTGGCTCCTTGAGAGTGGCTGATGTGCCCACCCCCTGGCCAAGGACACTGACCTGTGCTCAGCAGGTGCTCCAGGGCGTCTGCGTACTGCAGGAGCCGGCTGGCATACAGCCAGGACTGCAGACGGTAGCTGTTGCCGTCAGTGCTTCTTGGGTCATCATAAAATTTCTCCAGGCTACAGCTGCCAGCCATCTCCAGGTCCAGGGGCCGCCCGTCCCCTGTGGTACTGTCTGAATAATGTATCCCTGCTTCAGGGAAGTGCTTCATGCCTAAAAAGAGAAATACTAGGATGAAGCAGGAGCCATCCTCTGCTCCCACTATTGAGCAGCACAGACTAACCAAAACACAAAACCTATCTGGATGCCACTTCTAGGGCTGAGAAAGCCACCCTCCCACCAGCTCCCCCGCCCACATGTCATGGCATGGAAAGGGAGCATGCGAGGCACCTAAAGCAACACAGTGGAAGCATGTGAGCACTGCAGGTCACACTGCACTCCAGTGTGGTTTTCCCAGGACCTCTTCTGGAACCCCGCTGTGTAAGCGCACAACTGCTATCAAATGCCAAAGAAAGGCCTGGTGGACAAGCCTCAGCGCAGAAGTCAGAAGCAGTTCTAAGTTGTAGCTCTGTCCGTGTGGAGGCTGCCACAGTCCACATCATGGTGCTCACAGAAGGAGTCTGCTTGCAATGCCTACCAAACCGACCATTAGCATAGATTTAATATCAAAAACAGCTTTTAAGCATTTAAAAAATGTGAAATGCCTATTTTAGACCCAGTTCTACCTAGTCACTACAAAGTAAATTCAAGGCAGGATGAGCGAGCATGTACGTGAGGGACAGATGACGTCTGCGTGCCACGGATCCATACCTAGAATATCCGCGATGTCCTTCGCGAGCTTGCCTTTCCCCGAGCATATGTTGCCATCTACAGTGATCACTCTGCTGTACTCTGTCAGTCTTTTGCTTGTCCTATCACCAAGTAAGTAGGACAAATGTCCATACTGCAGCTTGCACTGTATGCTGGTATGAATCTGTGCCTGAAAAACACACCACACAACACAGCATGACCATTCCAGTTACTGTAGACATTAGCAACTAACTACAGGTAAAAATTATCAAGAGACCTTTTCTATGATTTAAAAAAAAAAAAACCTTAAAAAATAAAAACCCATCTTTTTGGGGCACAAGGCTCTACCACTTGAGCCACAGCTATACTTCTGCCTTTTTTGGGGTGGCTAATTAGAGATAAGAGTCTCACAGTCTTTTTCTGCCCTGGCTAGCTTTGAACCTCAGTCTTCAACCTCTGGAATACCTAGGATTACAGGTGTGAGCCACTGAGGCCTGGCTTAACTTGGACACCTTTTTAATCTGCTAATCTGTTTATAATGAGCGTACTCCTTCTTACCCTATGCTAGCTCCCAACAAACTGGTATAGTGTCTCTTCTATCTGTGCACTGCTAAACCCTCAGGGCTAAACAAGTGTGCTGTGTTCAATGAAAACTGGATGAATAGGCAGATATACAGGTGGATGGGGGATGGATGGTTAAATGGATGGATGCAATGTGGGTGGACTAATGAGTGAAAAGATGAATGGATGGATAAGCAGTTAAATGGATGGATGGATGGATGGATATGAGGATAGATAGATAGAAGAATGGATGTCAGAGGAGAGAGGGAAGCTGGGTGACAGGGTGGCCCAGTCTCCTGAGCTAAGCCCTGCTCTCCACATCCAGACAGATACTGTGAAGGCAGCTGAAAGCTAACAGACCTATAACAGAAGTCTAACACCCACATCCCACACGAGGAACACCTACTACCCAACAGCGCACTGCAAACATGAGCACCACCTTCGTGCCTTCCTCCTTCCTGAAAACCACACCCACAGACTCTAACTCCCTGCCTCTCTGGACAGAACATCCATTCCTTCCCCAGTTCAATCACATCCTCACGCCTCTCACCCACACGACATGCTCACGCCTCTCATCCACACGTGTTCACACCTCACCCATACAACATGCTCACGTCTCTCATCCACACGTGTTCACACCTCACCCATACAACATGCTCACGCCTCTCATCCACGACATGCTCACACCTCACCCACACATGCTCACGCCTCTCATCCACACATGCTCACACCTCACCCACACATGCTCACGCCTCTCATCCACACATGCTCACACCTCACCCACACGACATGCTCACGCCTCTCATCCACACATGCTCACACCTCACCCACACGACATGCTCACACCTCATATGACATGCTCACGCCTCTCACCCACATGACATGCTCACGCCTCTCATCCACACATGCTTACACCTCACCCACACATGCTCACGCCTCTCATCCACACATGTTCACACCTCACCCACACGACATGCTCACGCCTCTCATTCACACATGTTCACACCTCACCCACACGACATGCTCACACCTCACATGACATGCTCACGCCTCTCACCCACATGACATGCTCACGCCTCTCATCCACACATGCTTACACCTCACCCACACATGCTCACGCTTCACACGACATGCTCACGCCTCTCATCCACACATGTTCATACCTCACCCACACGACACGCTCACGCCTCTCATCCACACGTGTTCACGCCTCATCCACACATGCTCACACCTCATCCACACATGCTCACGCCTCTCATTCACAGGTGTTCACACCTCACCCACACAACATGCTCACGCCTCTCATCCACACATGCTCACACCTCACCCACACAACATGCTCACGCCTCTCATCCACACGTGTTCACACCTTATCTACACAATATGTTCACACCTCACCCACACGACATATTCACACCCACCCCTCACCCACACAACATGCTTTCACCTCTCACATGACATGCTCACACCTCTCATCCACACACAAGACACCTCCTCCTGTCCCATCCTACCACCCCCATCTATTCTACACACTGAAGTCAAAATCATCTCCCTACAAAATAAAAATTACCAAAAGAGGGCAGAGGAACACTATTAAAAAACAAACTAGTGTTGGGAAGGTGGCTCAGTGGTAGAGTGCTTGTCTTGGATGCATGAGGCCCTGGGTTCGATTCCTCAGCACCACATAAGCAAAAAAGCCAGAGGTGGTGCTGTGGCTCAAGTGGTAGAGCGCTAGCCTTGAGCTCAGGCCCAGAGTTCAGGCCCCACGACCAGCAAAAATAAATAAATAAAGTCAATATATTTGACCTTTTTATACAACCTGTACGGATTGACAGCTTATTTAGAAATTATTAAATATAATAGCCACATGAAAATGTTATTCATAGCTACAAAAAGCAAACAAAAACTATTCACAAGAATATACTTTTCACGCATCAAATTGAGAAACGTTGATGCTCGATGTTAGTACAGAACAGAGTGCTCACCCTTAGGAACTGCTAACGGGGATTAAAGCTAAGGGTCAAAAGGTCTAACATCAAGGACCAATCCCAAGAGAACAGACAGACATGCAACAATCTACTTATAAGGAGACTCAATGAAATATCGTTTTCAGTATCAAAATATATCAATAGAAACCCTTAACTGTCCAATAGCAGAGGAATTTGAAAACCAGTTCCTGGCTCACATACCTTCTTTTTTTTTTTTTTTACAGTGAAAGCAAGGGTTATACTGTGGGGGAGGGACATACAAAGCAACAAAGAAATAAATGCATTAGAAACAATCGCATGAAAGAAAAAAAATCACATACCTTCTAGGTTTGAAATACTTTGCAGAAGGGCCTGTTTGCTATTGAGACTGTGTACTAGCATACCTGGTGGCAAGCTATTGAGAGTCTGTTGGTTGAAATTTTCAGAGCTTCTCTAAGGAAAGGGTTTGGGCTTCAACTAATGTTAAGTCTAGTGCCAAATTTCAGTGGAATTCAAATTCACACAATCTGGATTTAGAGGTTCTCCTGATAGAGTAATCCTTAACTTTGTTCTATTGTCTTAAAATTTGTTTCAAACAGCTACATTACTTGATTAAAACAATTAAAAATGAAAAAAAAAAACAGTTTCTGGCCAGGTATGGTAGCTCATGTCTGCAATTCCAGCTACTTAGGAGGCAGGAATCAGGAAGTTCATGGCTCCAGGCCTCTCTGGGCATAAAAGTTATCAGGATTTATTCTCAACAAACAAGCCAGGCATTATGGGTCACACCCCTACTCCCAGCTATGCATAGGCAGGAGGCTGGCCCTGGGCAAAAAATTATTAAGACCATATCTAACATTTACCTATTGGTAAAAAGGGCTGGCAGCATGGCTCAAGTGGTGAAGTGCTCCCTAGCAAGTTCAAGTCTTGAGCTCAAACCTCAGGGGGAAGATATGTATATAGATAGAGATAGATATATCTACATATATATATAAACATATCTATATACAAATATTTATATATACTGACATCTCTGATATCTACATATCTATTTATATACATATTCTTATCTATATATAGATATAAATATCTACATACCTATATTTCTCTATATATATTTACATGTACTTATATATATATATAAATATATATATAAAGAGACACAACCAACTTACAGAATACTAAACATTCACTAAAGTAATAAAATCGTGTGTGTGCATGCACGTGCATGTGTCTGTACACACTAAGCAGCTAGACAATGCACATGGTGCAACAAAGCAAGTAAATATCATGTGAAGCAAGTGCTATGGAGAGAAGGAAGCATGGCAGGACACACAAAATGAGTTTTAATATTGAAAGAGGAAGTGACATCTGAACAACCTGGAAGATTCTAAGGAACTGGCCAGGTGAACATCAGAGGAGGGACTTAAAGGCAGAAGTCCTGAGGCCAGGGCATTATAATGGTCCCAGAAGTTAACCACCATCTCCTTTGGGACACTCTGGGTGATGTACAAACCATCTCCCCAACTCGTATTTACCACATATTAGCACAAAGCAGATGCCCAGGAAGGCTGACAATAGCAATGAAGAGCTTCCTGATTTCCCCCTCTCATTAGCAAGTAATTCTTGAATATTAGGGTCTTGGCCAAGCACCAGTACTTCACACCTGTAAATCCTTGCTAGTTAGGCGGCTAAGATCTGAGGACTGTTGTTTGAAACCAGCCAAGGCAGGAAAATCTGTGAGACACTTCCTCCACTCTACCAAAAAAAGCTGGAAGTGGAGCTGTGGCTCAAGTGGTATCCTTCACACTATTCTATTGCTAAAATCAGAGCATAACTGATCTTTCATAACGAATTTCCTCAGTTATTTCAAGTCTCAATGTTTACAGCCTTTCCATCCTGCTCCTGGACTCACAGAAATGATTACCCCCGTTAGTCGGTAGTGCCCAGGAGTAAACACATCGCTGCCGGTGTGTGCAGGGCCTGGATTACATAACTATTTTTCTCTCTTCTCTTTTCCAACTTACCTAACTACATTCATATAGCTTTGCATGTGCGTGTCCCAGGTCTGAAACTTGCACTAAGGGCGAGTGTTCTTTTGCTCAAGGATCTACCACCTGAGTCCCGGCAGGCTTTGAACTGTGATCTTCAGGCGTCAGCTTCCTGAGTAGCTAGGATTACGGGCCTGGGCCACCTACGCCCGGCTCTTAGGGCTTTTAACGAGGCTATTGCATTCCTCTGTTCAAAACCCAAGATGTCGGCGCGGAGGTGAAGCCCTTTACAGTCTGTGACTGCCGCTTAGCTCCAGCCACTGGCGGGCTGCGGTGGTAAGGGTAGGGTCTCCCCGGCTCCGGCCGTCCCCACGCCCCACCCCGCCTCCAGTGACGTCGCCCTGTCCCCTCCCAGGGGAGCTCTGACTCCTTCCGAATCCGACCCTTCTGCCGGGCGCGTGAGCTCGCGGCCGCGGCCCGCTCCTCCGCTCCGCGCTCCCGCAGGCCACCGCACCGGGCCGACTGGCTGCGAGCGGGCCTCGGAGGCCGGCCCAGCGCGAGGCCCCGGCGGCGTGGCCGAGGGCCGGCCCCAGGGCGGACGCCGGGAGGGGCCGCGCCCGAGAGGGGCAGCCCTGCGCCGCCCGCCCGCTCCCCGCCGCCGCCCCGCTCACCCCGCGCGCCGCCGCCCGCCTCAGGAGCGGGACCAGCCTCAGGAGCCTCAAGGCCATCGCTGCGCGTCCGCCCGGCGCCGGCTCAAGGACCTGAGGGGACGCGGTCGCGACGGGGTCCTTTCCCTCACCCGGCGCGCCGCTGTGACGTCACGAGCAGGGCGTCCGCGGCGCCTGGCGAGATCCTTCGGAGGAGAGGCAAGGAGGGGCGGGGCGAAGAGAGGGCAAGTGCGGGGCCTGGGCGGCGCAGCGAGAGGCGGGGCTCGGGGAAGAAAGGGGCGGGACTAGGGGAGAGGGGCGGGAGCGGGGAAGAAAGGGGCGGGGCGCGGGCGGGAAGGGCGGGGCGCGGGGAAGAAAGAGGCGGGGCGCGGGAGAGAAGGGAGGGGCTCGGGGAAGGGGCGGGGCGCGGGCGGGAAGGGCGGGGCGCGGGGAAGAAAGAGGCGGGGCGCGGGAGAGAAGGGAGGGGCGCGGGGAAGAAAGGGGCGGGGCGCGGGAGGGAAAGGAGGGGCGCGGGGAAGAGAGGGGCAGGGATCGGGGGAGAGGGGCGGGGCGCGGGAGGGAAGAGCTACTAGAGTGCACCTGGACCCCTGCCACCCGCAGAGCACCCCGGGGACCCGGCCGCCTGGAGAGGACCCGGTCACCGGGAGAGCACCCGGACCCTGGCCACTTGGAGAGCACCCCAGATCCCGGTCACCCGGAGAGCACCCTGGTCACCCGGAGAGCACCCGGACTCCAGCCACCCAGGGAGCACCTGGACCCCAGTCACCTGGAGAGGACCCCGGACCCTGCTCACCTGGAGAAGACCCGGTCACCAGAAGAGCACCCCAGTCCCCTGGAGAGCACCGCGGACTCCGGTCACCTGGAGAGGACCCCAGTCACCTGGAGAGCACCCCTGTCACCTGGAGAGCATCTGGACCCCAGTCATCCGGAGAGCACCCTGGTCACCCAGAGAGCACCTGGACCCCTGTCACCCGGAGAGCACCCCTGTCACCTGGAGAGGACCCCGGTCACCTGGAGAGCACCCCTGTCACCTGGAGAACACCCCTGTCACCCAGAGAGCACCTGGACCCCAGTCACCTGGAGAGCACCCCTGTCACCCAGAGAACACCCCTGTCACCTGGAGAACACCCCTGTCACCTGGAGAGCACCCCGGTCACCTGGAGAGCACCCCAGTCACCTGGAGAGCACCCCAGTCACCTGGAGAGCACCCCTGTCACCTGGAGAACACCCCTGTCACCCGGAGAGCACCTGGACCCCAGTCACCTGGAGAGCACCCCTGTCACCCAGAGAACACCCCTGTCACCTGGAGAACACCCCTGTCACCTGGAGAGCACCCCGGTCACCTGGAGAGCACCCCTGTCACTCGGAGAGCACCCCAGATCCCCATCACCCAGAGAGCACCCCAGTCACTCACACAGCACCCAGACTCCGGCCACCCAGAGAGCACCCAGACCTCCATCACCGGGAGAGCACCCTGGTCACTCGGAGAGCACCCAGACCCCCATCACCCAGAGAGCACCAGGACCCCGGTCGTCTGGAGAGCACCCCGACCCCAGCCACCTCGAGAGCATCCAGACCCCAGCCACCTGGAGAGCACCCAGACCCCGGTCACCCAGAAAGCACCCTGGTCACCCGCAGAGCATCCAGACCCCTGTCACCTCGAGAGCATCCAGACCCTGGTCACCTGGAGAGCACCCAGACCCCGGTCACCCAGAAAGCACCCTGGTCACCCGCAGAGCATCTGGACCCCTGTCACCTCGAAAGCATCCAGACCCTGGTCACCTGGAGAACACCCCTGTCACCCAGAGAACACCCCAGTCACCTGGAGAGCACCCCTGTCACCAGGAGAACACCCCTGTCACCCGGAGAACACCCCTGTCACCCGGAGAGCACACCTGTCACCTGGAGAGCACCCGGACCCCTGTCACCCTGAGAGCACCCCTGTCACCCGGAGAGCACACCTGTCACCTGGAGAGCACCCCTGTCACCCGGAGAGCACCCCAGTCACCTGGAGAGCACCCCAGTCACCTGGAGAGCACCCGGACTCCAACTACCCAGAGAGCATCCAGACCCTCTGAGCAAAAAGGGAAGACAGGAGAGCTGGGGGCCAGGGCTGGACATCAGAAGCCCCAGGGTGTGGGGTGGTGCGCTGCACCCAGCTTAGACCCCCCTGGGTCAGGACTGAGGGCCGGGCTCTCTCCCTAGGTCCTGGCAAGCCCCTTGAGTAGCACTGGAAAACACAGACCCAGCATGAGTTGAGGGGTGCTGAGCGCCAGCCCTCCTAGTCCAGGGCCCCGGAATCCGTGTGCAGTTCCCCTGTTGTTCCAGTCCTGTGGATGCCGCACTTGTGGGTACAGTACATTTGGATCCGTGTCTCCCCTCCACCAGCGGCCCCACCTCCTCACCCCTCCCACCTCCTCACCCCTCCCACCTCCCCTGTCCCAGTTCCATTCCTGCACATACATACTGAACAAGGTTGCTTGTTTTCTGAAGTCTGTACTTCTCAGAGCGTAAAATGGCGGGGATGCAGCTGTGAAACTAAGGTCATTTCTGCAGGTTTTCTCTAATGGAGAATGCCAGACCTGCAGGGTCTGGTTTGGGTTTTGCTTTTGCTTGTTCTCCTTTGCCTGTGGAGTCCTGTGTGGGCCCAAGACTTCCAGCGCTTGGTGGTGTGGGGGCAGCATGCTGCCTGGGACCCTGAGATCTGGGGGTGGGGCCGCCTTCCCTCCCCTCCAGCGGTGCCCTCCTCCAGCACCAGACCCCTGACCCATCCCAGGCGTGGCGGTTCTGTGACCTGGCCTTCCACACACACAGCCCTGACCCTGCAGCTCAACAGGCGCCTCCCCTTCTCCAAGTCCCCTGACTCAAGGTCTCTCTCTAATCCCATCTCTAGAAAGTCTGGTGACCTTCCCATCCTTCCAGATTCTTCTGCCCACAGAGGATGGAGTTTTCACATTTTCTCCTCTTGTTTCCTGGCTGCATCTTACATGTAGAGGTACTGCCTTATCTTATTCCCCAAGACAAGGCTCTGGCATTCGACAACTTTTTACTGATGACATAGTGAAGAGAGACACAGAGACAGAGACAGACCTGCCCCAAGATGCAGAAAGTAACACTAAGTTCAGACATCTCTGTGGTAAAGCCAGTTGACCCCCCTGCCCCATGGACGTTGTGTCCCTCGGTGTATGGGCATTCCCTCCTCTGTTGGCATACTGCCCACTCCTCCCTGGGGGCCTCGCCCAGAGCTGGGCTGGAAGAAGCCCCCACTGTGGGGGAAGGTGTGTGGTCATGGGTCATCTTCCAGTTCGAGTTCTGATGTACTTCTAGTAAGAGTTTTATAACTAGAATAGACCGAGCTGTGCTCCCAGGCTGTAGACCACTCATATAAAACCCCACTGATCCCGGCTGCGGGTCCTCACTGTGGCCCAAGCATGGTCCTCTCTGTGTCCAGAGCAGAAAGGAGTGGTGCCCACAGCAGGAGAGGGGGTGCACACAGGGCAGAGGGGATGGTCAGTGCACAGGGAGCAGCAGGAGGGGGTGCTGTGCAGAGAGGAGGCGAGTGGTGTGCTCCTGGGAGTCTCTTCTAATGAAGCTCCAATTATAAAATCATATATGTCATTCTGTCCATTTCAGCTTGAGCAATCACTGGACCAGAGTAATGAAAATACTTAAGCAAATTCAATAGTAGTGAACAGAGACAAAACCTGATAGCTATCAAAAGAAGCTACCTGTAAGCAGCAACTTAGAAGCTGATTTACTGGGCCTATGATCTAACTACAAGCTATAGCCCCAACCACACACGCGCGCGCGCACGCGCACACACACACACTTTAATATCTGTCCTTTGATCTGAGCCATTCCCTCCAGAGGTCACTTTACAATTACCTTAGGCTCCAGGAAAGACAGGATTTACCACAATAAACATGCCACAAAAGGCAAGTGAATTATCTCAGACAATTTTATCTCCTTAGCTTGTGGCAAAAGGCAAAACTGCAACCAAGAAGCGGAACAGCTCAGGAAGCCAACTACCCTCTGGTGGAAGGGGTAACAACTGCTCAGGAACTCCTTCAAGGTCAGAGATAGCCCAAGGTCAGCGAGACCACACCTGTGACTTAGGGCTGTCTTAACCGTGCATACCATCTTGACCTCACCCCAGTTTTCTGTTTAACCTGAGGCCAATGCCTGGACCCCTGAAAATGGCTGGACTGAAATGCTGCCTTCTCCTGGCCACCATGTAGCAAATATTTCCCTGTCCTCCTCC
Source organism: Dipodomys spectabilis (assembly GCF_019054845.1). Lineage (NCBI taxonomy): Eukaryota > Metazoa > Chordata > Mammalia > Rodentia > Heteromyidae > Dipodomys > Dipodomys spectabilis. The sequence continues at coordinate 611,262 of NW_024870801.1, forward strand.
ATATCTGTTTCTTTGACGTGGGGGTGAGGTGCTGCCTTACCAGCATGAGTTACCTGGAGTTCTGCCAGGGATCTAAAAACCCAGCCTCAATACTTTTTCAAACCTTCTAGATGTACATACAACCACATAACAACTATAATCACAGCGTGCGAATCACATACAATAGTATCCACTCTTACATAGTGAACTTTTTTTTTTTTTTGGGTCCGGTCGAGGGGCCTGAACTCTGGGCCTGGGTGCTGTCCCTCAGCTCTTCAGCTCAAGGCTAGCGCTCTACCACTTGAGCCACAGCGCCACTTCCGGCTTTTTTCTGTTTGCTTATGTGGTGCTGAGGAATCGAACCCAGGGCCTCATGCATGCAAGGCAAGCGCTCTACCACGGAGCCACCTTCCCAGCCCCATAGTGAACTTTTATAAAGCACAGCCTCCCCAAATCATATTCCTCTCAAGTCTCCACGTGAGATACTATATAATACCTGATATGTGAGGAATAGTCATGAAAAGGAAGCAACGCAGATCTCACAGTGACAGAACTCGAGTGTGTGCACTGGCTTCAGGTACGGTGTGATCGAGACCTCAGGCTATATTATCTCAACCCACTTCTCACTGCTGGTCCCTTGATAACTTGTGACCACCCAAAAACCTGCACATAATGTTCATCGCCATTATATTTACAATAGCCAATGCTTTAGACTTCCATCACTGTAACACAATATCTGAGCAAAATAACTCTCCAGAGAGAGGATGTCTTTTTGCTCATGACTTCAGACCATCATAGCAGGGAAGGTATGACAGAGAGGAAGTGCTCACATCACAGCAGCTAGGAAGCAGGGGTGGAGGAGGAAAGGAGAGGGGGCTGCACTGCTGGGCTCTCTCCTCTGTTCCCATTCACTCCACGCAGACCCCAGCCGATGGAAGGTGCAGCCCAAACTCAGGTGGGTCTTCCCCCTGGGTCAATCCTCTCTGGAAACGCTGCACACACTTCCCTAGAGACGTATTTAACAAATAATCTCCTCCTCACTTTGCAATCCACTCAAGCTGACAAGATCAGCCATCACAGGACTCCCTTTGGGCAAGAGGCCTGGCAAGTTCAAAGCCACTATATAAAAGTCTCAAAACAACAAAAGAAAGATTAAACCATCACAACTAAAAACTAAAGTGAGATCAGTTGGTTAAACCAACTTGTGTAACTGTAACCCCTCTGTGCAATTACATTTTTAAAAAGAATTTTTTAAAAAGTAAGGTGCTGATTTCTGTTTTCACCACTTAGTTGGAAGGGCACTGGAACTTCTAACTCAAGCAGTGAAGGAAAGTGATTGGAAAGGAAGAAATAAAACTGTCCTTCTCTGTAAATATGACTGCTTTTGTAGAAAACCCAAAGTAATCTACAGAAAAGGTCCCAGTACTAGTGAATGAGTTCAGCAAGAATGCAGGATCCAAGGTAAATTCACAAACTCACAGCACACAGCATGGTGTGGATTAACAACAAACCTCTAGAAAAATGAAAGACGTGATACTATTGATAGTTATTCCAAATCAAGTATAGTACTTGGATTGCAATAGAGGAAAACACACAAGTATAAAATGCTGGCGTGAGAAATCAAAGATCTCAAGACTTGCAGAGACTAGCTGTGCTCTTGGATCAGCGCACGGAGATGTGGTCAGTTTTTCCCAAGTTGACCTGGAGCATTCAGGGACTGCCTATCAAAATCTCACCAATGGTTCCCTTTTCAGACATCGGTCAAGTGTGTAAGATTTTGGTGGAAATGTAAAAACCATAGATTAGCCACAATAATTTACAAAAACACTAAAGCCAGAGGAATCGTTCTTCCAAGGTTAAGGTTTATTTTATATGACAATATCAGTTAAGAACATGCAGTTTTGATTGATGGAGTCTGTGGTGTTGAGTGGCACACAGGCCAATAAAGCAGAGTGCGGCACCTGTGTTGATCAGCACAGATATTCTCTACTGATGTCTAATGGCAGGGCAAATGCGATTCAGTGAGAGACGGCCCAGGAGCAGCTGCACAGGCATTGGGAAAGTGGAACGCAATAAAACTTCATCCGTAACACTAACTCTAAGTGGACCAGAGACATAAATTTAAGAGACAAATAGGAGGCAAACATTAGGCTTAGGGAAAGAATTCTTACACCTGACATTGAGAGCCCAATTCATTTATAGTGAGAAAAATTGGACCTCACTTTAAAAATTGCTGAGAGGAATTCTTCACAGACAAGCTACAAACAGGGGCTTGCATTTGGAACACATAATGCCTAAAGAACTTCAAAAACAGAACACTGGGAAACAGATTGTCCAAGTAGAAAATTGGTAAAGTACGTGAGCACACATTTCACTGAAGAGGTTTTATAAGTCTATAGAAACATGGCCAGCTTCATTAGCTGCTGAAGAAATGAAATCCACAATGAGATATTGGTACCCACTTGTGAGAAATGCTAGAATGCAACTAAAGGTAAGAGGCAAATGCGGGAAGGATGCCAAGAGGTCAACTGATTTGCCATGTCTTGTGAGAATGCAAAATGGCACAGGCACTAGAATTCAGCAGTTCCCTTTAAAACTAAACATGGACTTGTCCATCCTACTATTGGGCATTTATCCTAGAGAAAGGAACACTTAGGCTCTCTAAGACACTTGTACACAAACGGTCACAGCTCCTCCATTCCCAGCAGCTGGAATGTGGACGCATCCACCTGCCCTTAACAGGTGACTGGATCCACAACCCTTGGCAGCCCCAGGCCACTGGTGACAGCAGTGTGGCACCAGGACAGGAAGTGACAGACAGAGACACATGGGAGGGACTGGGGTCCTACCTCAGATGATGAAGTTACTCTGCCATTTGATTTGTGCAAAGGATGACACAGACAAGGGGAAAGTTCTGTTTTTAAATGACAGGTGCTGTGCTCAGTCAGATTCAGATCCTTTTACAGAAGCATGGGTCATCCAATACCACAAGTGTAAATCAATTTCAGATGGATTGCACATTCAGATATGAAAGATAAAGCAATAAAGCCTACAGAATGAAACAGGGAAGATCTTCCTGACCTTGGTGGTGGGGTGAACATTTCCTAAATGGAAAATTAACTACAAGTGGGAGAAGTGCAAACATTGGACTAAATAAATGAACTTCTCTTCTCAAAACACTAATAGCCAGGCACTGGTGGTTCACACCTATAATCCTAGCTACTCAGAAGGCTAGAGAATCATGGTTCACAGCAGAAAAGCCCAGGACACTTTTATCTCCCATTAACCAGCAAGAAACCAGAATTTGAGGTGTGGCTCAAGTGGTAGAGAGCCAGCCTTGAGCAAAAAAACCCAGGTGAAAGCCTGAGACCCTGAGTTCAAGCCCCAGTACTGGCAGAAATCAATGAAAACATCACCTGGAAGAAGCCGTTTACGTGAATCCAAAAAGGATTTGGATCCAGAATATATATGAACCTGTGTATGTGAAAGAGACCCTGTGTGTGAAGACAGGCAACTCATGACAGGCACTGGAGAAGGCATGTATACAAAAGGATAATAACGAATCATGTGAGAAGATGCCGCACATCGTTTATCTCTCTCCAGGAGAAATGCAAATCAAAGTCCTGATGGAACACCACTAGAAATGCAGAAGAATGTCAACAGCGAGATGTGCATGTGATATTACCTGAGGTGAGGCTGGGCCCCCATGGGAGTCCTGCCCTGCTGGTGGGAGGGCCAGCTGGTGAATCCACATGCAAGA